>NC_072427.2:136148750-136767500 GCF_028878055.3 Symphalangus syndactylus
AATGTTATCACTGCCGCTGGTGTTGTTATTAATCATAGACTCGTCATAAATTTATAAGGTGGATATTTGTATTTTAGTTTTATAAATGAAGAAAATGAGTGTTTGAGGGGTTAAGTCATTTTTCTGAAGTAATACAGCAATGTGGTTTCGTCAGGATTTACACCCAAGACACTATACCCTCTACACATCAGGCACTTTCACCTACACCAGGATTTACAAATGGCTCAACACAAGCACCACAGGACTGAATACAGAAGAGCAGAGTAGTGAACACCTGAGGACCTGCCCAAAATGTGGGGCCTCCAACCAGCTTAGGCCCAGGCCTGCACAGCCATGTAGATCTTATTTGTGCCAAGAGGTATAAGAAATAAAAATGTAGAGGGGTAAAAAATGACAGAGGTTGAAAATATAGGCCCTTAGATCAATCACCTCTCTTACTAACTACACTGACTGGTCCAAATAAACTTCTCCATCCTCAGTTCTGTCGGAAAGCAGCAGAAATAAGTCCTATTAAGTTATTCATAATACTCAGTAACATCTAGTTAGTTTTAATCTTTTGATGTATCTCCTAATTATTATGTACTGAGTTTAGAATTTTAGAAAACACCCATCTCTTACTTCCCTTGCTTTCATCCTTCCTTTTTTCTGAAAAATGTAAACTTTGGTGCAAGAAAACACCACATTGTTCATCATAAATGAGAAAACTGGAGGTTTATTCAAAAGCACTAGGTTTACAAAACTGGGCCAAGAATTTATAAGGTGTAGACTTCCTCTGACACCTGACAGCTTGAATTCCTCTGACTATTTTGACACAGAAATATCAAGACATTAGTTTTCTGGCCCTTCTATATAATACCTTGCTAAACCCACAACATGTAGAAACCTATCAATGTGATAAAGAATATGAAAAACAAATCCTGGGAAAATGATTAAATTCGGTGGAGACTTTATTCCAATAGTCAAATTCATCTTTCTTGGAAGAAGTAGAGGAATCTGCTAATATCGCCTTGGAAAATTTGAAAATGAAATATGTTTATCTCTTTTTACTTATGCAAATAATATCTCAACTTAGTTAAAACAATAGATTCAAAACATCCTGTGATTGAAAGGGCAGATTTTTTTTTCAGTTACTTACCCCAACTGATTAAAAACAGAAAAATCATAATGTAAGTCATAAACAGAAGTGACATAAAACATTTTCCCCAAAAAACAATGAAAAATTATAAACAAATGCAAAAAGAAACACTAGAGAAATAAGAAGAAAAATGTAGGTCATGGAGAAAAAGTAGTTTTGACCAAAATAAAGTTTTAAGACATTAAAGAACCAATCCACAGCTTTGATTTTCCCTATATAATGTAGTTACTAAGGGCATAGGCTCAGCCACTTGATAGCTGGGTCATCTTGGGTAAATTACTTCATCTCTCCTCGTCTTGCTTCCCTCCTTTATATTGTAGCCACACCTACCTCAAATGTTATTATGAAGACTAAGGAATTTGATACTTGTATACTCTTAGAATCTGCATTGGTATATAAAAATATCTTACTGCATAACTGCCAAATAAATGTCACAACTTTATTAAACTTTAAAATGAATTTGAAAGGAAGCCACATTTAGAAAGCTGCTTAATGTATTGAATGCCATATTTTCTACCCTTTCCATGTAATATTGGGGGAGAGACGAGAAATGCTATAAATTTGTGCTCATCCTCTTTCAGCATTTTATTCATTTTTTAAGTTCTTACATTTATTTTAAAGAATGCTGACACTAAACATGATACAGTAATGAGTAGCAAGGTTAACTGCATCCTACATCTCTTGGTGGGGAGGTTATATTATTTTCTATGACTGTAATTAATTAAATGTTCTTCCTATAGCAACTCAACCATTATGTTAGGAATGGCATTAGATTATTTGCTAAGGTATATGTGTGCAAATATTACACTAACATGGAAGAGATGGAAGATATACTCAAGTCCCCGCAGTTGACGTCTACATATGGAAAAAGTCAGCCCTCCATATACTCAGGTTTCATATCCCATAAATACTGTATTTCCCATCCACATGTAGTTGAAAAAATATCCCTGCAGTTCAAACCCATGTTGTTTAAGCTTCACCTGTATTATCTAAATACCTATTTTTTTTTTAAGTTTGAAGTTTGGCCTAGAGCAGTGGTTTTCAGACTTTAGCATGTATTAGAATCACCTGAGGTCTTTAAAGATGGGTTGCTGGTTCCAGCGCCAGAATTCCTGATTCAGTAGATCTGGGATGTGTCTGAATATGTGCATTTCTAACGTATTCTCAAGTGATGGTGATCTGGGAACCACACTTGGAGAACCTCTACCTGAGACTTATATATTAGACTCACTTGGGGAGATTTTTAAAAATACCAATAGTTAGTAAATCAGAATCTTTGGGGGTGAATGGATCTGGGTATCTACATTAAAAAACAAACAAACAAACAAAAAGCCCTCCCTAGCTGAGTCTATGGTAGAACCAGAATTGAGGATTCCTGGTCTAGAGAAATGGTTGTCAAGGACGGGTCCAGAATCAGATTCACTTGGAAGTTTTTCCAGTGTCCTCCTTTCCCCGTATCCAAGGTTGCATGAGGCTCTAAGAAGAGGTGGAAATAGAATTTTTAAATGTTTCTCACAATTAATCTTGAGATTATTTTAGTTAAAATTACCTTATATTTATTAAAAACGAAGATCCCTTGCATACCTACAAAGTCTCAGATGCTTCACACTTTACACAACACACCTGTGTTTGAAAATCAGCGGTGTGGGGTTAAGAAGGAGCAGGTTCTAATGATTTCTTGCAGGTTAGGAGGAGCATTGAAACCTCACAATCAATATAATAACTGGTTAGTTCAGAGCTCCATAGCACCAGCCCCAGAGAGGTGACAGAAGGATCCCTGCAAGCAGGAAGTCAGGACAGAAAGGGGCAGATGGGCAGGGGTAGCAAAGTGAGTGCTGAGCAGACTCTTCTCTCCTTACCAGAACCAGTAACCACCCTGCTGCTGCTCCTCTAATTTGCCCTGGCACAAGGACAGAATGTGTTCTGCTGATACACATTTCTAAAGCATCAAGCAGCCTCTGCTGACAGCTGGCTTGGTTGCTGTGTCAATGCAGAAAAAGTGAGAGAGCAGAAGAATTTTGTAAGAAAATATTTTTCTTTACTTTCCCTTCTAAATGGCGGGAAAAGTCATGGTGGGGTGGGGAAAGATGGGATGCAAATGTGATTATGTAAGATACTGAGAACAAGAAAGACTAACGCAAAATGTTTAGGAGACTGGGTGTTAAGGAGAGAGTTGACTTTGTGGAGCTGTTTGTCTTACTAACAGCCATTCAAAATCTAGCACCATCTTCCTTGTATGTATTGTTATTCTATTAGCGATGATTTCAAAATGCCTAGAACTAATTTCTGGGCATCTCCAAAAAGACAAAAGTGAATTAAGAACACTCACATCACCTTGGAAAGATAAAGACTAGTTATGTGTTGTCAGCCATAGTTTTTCTCTACACAGCTTGCCAGAGTTTTTTTTGTTTTGTTTTTTTGTGTTTTTTTCAGTTTTATTTCTAGAGCTGATGGTCTCCTGATGCCATCACAGCAGAAGGGACCCCAGCTCCATTAGCTGGCTTCTAGGTGAATCTCCTGGCTGATGCTGTTTTCCATCAGTCCACAGCTTGGTTGTGCATTGGCAGTTTCATGCAATACTGGGTTCAGCAAAAGAAACAAAGGACAATTGGCTCTACTTGGTGAAATCTGCCAAAAGAATTTTATATCCCAGCATAGGTTTCTAATGAGATTCTCAAAAAAGTAAACAAATTCTAAGATATAAATATCAGTTCACTTATTAAAGTCTCATGCTTCTAAGCAGCATTTTTCCATGTGTGCTGTGGATGGTCACTCTAACTCCTTAACAGTCATTTAAAATGTTACAATGAAAAATACACAAAGTACTAAAAATGCATCTAAACATATCATAATGTTGTAAAGTCAAATGATTCCCCTGTGAACTTCACTTGAAACGAGGAAATTGAAAGACTTGTTTTCTTTGCACTTTATCTGAAGTAACCAGAGGGTTTTATTTTTGTTAATTTATCAGATTTACTAAGATTGTTCTCATTTAAAGTAAAACTAATTCTAGGAAGATTGCATCTCCTTTGCTGTGCTATTCCTTGGCATTGTTGAAATAATAGCTACTATACCAACATGGTACATCTTTTCAGTAGTCTCATCCGTTGTTGCTATTCTGTAAAAAGTGTAGACAGTCTGGAAAGCACGAGCAGACTAGATTTATATGCGGAGGGGTGAGAATAAAGAAAGAAAAGACAGTGGGAAGGCGCACTTCCCTTTGGGGGTGCAAGATTTAAGATAGCAGCAGTTCATGTCTGTGTCAGGAAAGGATAATTTACAAATTCAGGAGAGAAGTTGAGTTTTTACTCTATTTTGCAAAGAGAATTTCTTTCTTTCTTGAGAAAGGCCATAGATCCTGACAGCACATGTCAGAATGGGAAAATATTGCTCGAGTGAGCCGCCTACCATAAATATAATTAAGTGAAATTTGTATATTTTTGTTTAGAATCAAAAGCACCACCATTTACTGGTATAAACTCATTTTAATGAGATTAGACAATTTTAGTAATAAAAGTTTACAAGCGGAGTAGCTAAATGGTAAAATGGCAAACATGATGAGAATAAATATCTATAAAAGAAAAAGTCTTTCCAATTTTCCAATGCAAAGTGTCCTTACAACAGATGATATAGAAAAAGACCATTTATTTTTCTAGCACTATTCTTTCCTTATGATGAGACCAAATGTACATTTGCTACTTTCTCCTTTGCTGTTTTGTTCATTTACTACCGTTTGAGCCATGAGATACGGTATTAAATAACACTCTTACTAAAAATAAAAAAAAATCATATTGGTTAAACTAATTATTGAAAATAGAAAAAAAAAGTGTGTGCTTTTAAAACCAACCGATATGAATTAGTATTTTACCTCTAAGAGTTTCTGAATTGTGAGTGAAATCAAAATATTGCTCCAGGGCAGCAGTCCTTAAAATGTATTCTGTGGACCCATAGAGGTCCTAGAGAACTTTTCAGGAGTTAGAAAGATCAACAGTGTTTTTATTATTATACTAAAGTGTTATTTACTTCTTTCACTGTGTTCACATTTGCACTGTTGGTGCAAAAGCAAAGGTGAGCAAAGCTACTTGTGCCTTAGCCCTACATAAGGTCATGGCACCCAACAACCTCTCTATACACTCCCGATCTAAAAAAAAAAAAAAAAGAAAGGTTTCAATTTAGAATTTCCTTCATGAAACAGTAAAAATTATCAATTTTATTAAATCTTGGTCCATTAGTCTACATCTTTTAAATATTCTATGTGATGTAATGTGGCACACATAAAGCATTTCTGTTGTATAACGAAGTACAATGGTTTCCTCAAGTAATAGGACATGTGCAATATTTTGAGTTGCAAACAGAACCAGGGCTTGCTTTCAGGAACACGATTTTTACTTCAAAGAATGCAGATAAACTATCTTTGTGCAGATTTGTCCATTTGGCTGATAATGTCTTCAAAATGAAAAAAGCCAATTACTTCAAGAAAAACAATTGACAGGCTTATTGCCAATAATAAAATGCAAGTTTTCAAGCAAAAATTAGAATTTTGGAAAACTGCTATTTGCCACTGTGAGTCTGATTACTTCTCAATACTTAAGGACTTTTTAAATGAGCTCAGTGGCTATATTAATGAAAGCTGTTTTTAATAACATATAATAAAATATGTCAACATTTAGGAGGACTGCATTAACTCGAGAAATCAAGAGTTTCCAAATGAATAATATATCACGTTACAAAACCAAGGATGGATAAAAGTACAAGAGACCAGCAGATTGTAATATACAGAGTAGATAAAGTTCATTAATAAGCTTTCAGATCTCACATCGCAACTGAACTTTAAGAAACGATCACTTGAATTTTTGTATAATATCAAAAGAGACTACTCACAACTACCTGAAAATGTTACTAAAAGATTCTTCTGTTTTCTTTTTTCAAATTAGATATAAGTGTGAGGCTGGAGTCTTCATTTCCTTCAACCAAAACAACATGTTACAAAAGATTGGATGCAGAGCAGCTGTAAGGGAATCAGCTGTCTCCTATTAAAGCCAGACATTAAAGAGATCTGCAAGAAGCAGAAATAACACACAGTTTTCATAAAAGTGTGTAATTTACGATATGTTAGTTTTAAATCAACTAAAATATTGTTTAAATTCTCAAGTTTGACTTCCAACTCAATAAATATGTATAGATATAACCCACATAGACAAACACTTTTGGGATCCTCCATAATTTTTAGGAGTATAAAGCGTTCCTGAAACAAAAATGTTTGGGAACTATTGCCCTAGCCTAGGGTTATTTTTACGGTCATACTGTGGACAAATATTGATTGTGGCACACATAAAGACAGCTTTGTAAGTGTGAGTAGTGAGAAAACATTTTAAAATATCAATCTTCCAGAGAAGGTTAGAAAATTTGCACACTTTATGAATGGTTCCAATAACCTGCAGATTGTCTCATGTTAGACTTCCTCTCGAGCTGATCTCCAGTCATATATTATAAGAGTGCATACTGCTATCACTGCTTGACAAATTGGTGTAAAAATTAAGGAAACATAACTTTTCCTTGTAGCATCTTAAGAATAACAAGTTGTCCTTGACAGTAATAAAGAAATAGTGCAGGGAATTCAGAAGAAAACTATTTCAAGGGAGTCATAGAGTAAAAGCCAATGTAATGAGTTTGGTGACAACAACACTGAGACAAGAGAAAGAATAGAAACCGCTTTAAAAAATTTGCAAAATCTACTGATCGTAGTGATCCTTCTCTTTTTTGTTGACATACTTAAGAATAAATTTTAGAATAAAAAAAATTCTGGAAGATACCTGGGGTGACTTAAATATTCTAGATACAAACCTGGTCGCCCATGGCAGTTGGATGATGTGTTCATTTCTACTTTTCATTTGAATGTGACTTAGAGATAAGGAAAGAAGAAAGAGTGAATTCATGTTGATACCAGTAGTGCATGTACCACTCAGAAAATTGAAGTCGGCCAGTTATATTAACAGAGGGGATTTGACAGAAAGGATTGTAAGGTACTATGGAAGTAGAAACTGCAGGAGACAGATACCACTCCCTAAATCTGAGGAAACAAGAGGAGGTTAGTAAAACTCAGAAGCTTGGAAAAGGGGCCTTGCGGAACTGAGACCAAGGCCTCTGAAGAGGGGCTGTTGTCTGTCTGGTATTGGTGTCTTAGATACCAAATGGTGTCTTAGACACCTGAAAAGAGGGGTCACCACAGAGCTAGGACCCACACCTCCCTGCAGGAGCCACTGCCCAACTGGAGCAGATGCCTCAGGAGCAAAGAAGTCAGTTGACTTCTAAGGAGAAGAGTTATTTCTGGGGAAATTATAGAATCCTTATGTGTTAGTGCTCATATTGCTTTGGAATTGAGAATACTACCAGTGCAAGTAAAAATGGAAAAAAAATAAATAGAATATCATGCATAGGACTACACATATGCTAGACTCCAAATAAAGCTGATGAGAGAAAATAAATGATAGAAAAATAAGCAAAATTCAATTGCCATAAACTTAAAAATGATTGTAGTGCAATCTATCAACATAATTTCAAGTAATTAAAGTGAGAAAGAAAATCACCTGAAGAGATGTTTTAAAAATATGAAATATAGAAGAGGACATGTAAGCAAGGATGAATACAACGTATGTCACTGGCCTACCAAAATTGTTTCTGAAAAGTTATAAAGACCCAAATAAACAAAAATCATTTTTAAAAAAGGATAAAAATATGGGTAATTTTAAATGTATAACAAGAAAGATAATGCTCTAAAAGAGAGATAAACTACATGAATAAACATCAGAAAAGTTACTACTCTTGTATTTTATTACCACTTTCTGTTTCAAGATAGTACTCTAGGCGGGCACAGTGGCTGACACCTGTAATCCCAACACTTTGGGAAGCCAAGACAGGAGGATCTCTTGAGACCAGGAAGTTTGAGACCAGCCTGGACAACATAACAAGACCCCATCTCTACAAAAAAAAAAAAATAGAAAAAAGTAGCTGGGTGTGATGATGTGCACCTGTAGTCCCAGCTACTTGCAAGGCTAAGGTGGGAAGATCGCTTGAGTCCAGGAGTTCGAGGCTGCAGTGAGCTAAGATTGCACCACTACACTCCAGCTGGGGTGACAGAGCAAGACTGTCTCTAAAAAAAAAAATGAGAAAATAATTTTTTTATTTATTACTCTTCAGTTAATAAAGGGGAGAAAAAAATTGTTTTAAAAAGAACTAGAGCACAATGAAGGTGAAACATGTGTCAGAGAGTATCTAATTTAAATAAATTCCCTTCTCTTGGCTCACCTGAATTGCCTCCCAGAGAACTGAAACAAGGCACAGATGTTCAATATAGAACCAACATCTGGAATCTTTGAAAACTAAAGATGGGAGGAATGCCAGAACTCCAAACTAAGCTAACATTTTCCTGGTTACTTAAGAACAGAAAGGACAGATTCCGTGAACCAGAGTCCAGTAAGTTTGATTATATATGTTTTCAGTATTGTTCTTACAAAAATTTGTGATGCCAGCATATATTCCAAAAGAAAAGTCATGATAAAATAACCCCATTAACTTTCTTTAACAAAGTTATTAGACAGTGGATAGAAAACTGACATAGATACATCATAATTTAAATTAAAGAAGGTAATGATACAAACTCTTTTAACTTGTTTTGAAATGAAAAAGTGTCAACGGTGACATAAATTTTTTGCAGTAACCAAATTAATGGGTACATATCAATAGATTAATAACCTAGAGGGAAGCCAAGGCCATGTGCTCTTGACCAGTGACTTGAAGGAACACATGGAGATAGCCTCATCAAGTGTGTAGATGACACTTTGCTGGAGGGATATAGCAAATACATTACATCTGGATTCAAAAAGATCTCCAATTAATGGAATGAATGCTATGATGAAATCAAGAGATGCAATTTATCATATGTAAATATAAAATCATGCTTTTAATTTTTTAATTGCAGGATACAATAGTCCTTTTGTGAAAATATTTGATCTGAAAAAAGACCAGACAGTTCAGTTGACCACAGTGTATGATAAACCTGCCAACAATGCTAAAATGTGCTATCTGGTTATATGAGCTGAAACAGTGTCTGAATCCAGGTATTGATGGAAGGGATTGTCCCACTAAAATTTCCAAAAGTCAGATAACCTGTGGAAAAGAGTATCAATATACCCACTGGAAGAGGGACATTGACAAGCTGAACTTTATTCTTAAGAGGTCAAATGAATTTTTAGAGACCCAAAATGTGTTGGCTCATGAGCATTTAGCCTAAAGGAGAAAATAATAATTTCACTAATTATCTACAAATGTGTGATGGCTTATTTTATGAAAAGCTTATTCTCAGTTTGCAAGACACTAACTAAAGACCACAGTGAGAAAGTACAGAAAGTACCTTAGGTGAACATACAAAGAGCCTGCCCTAATAAAACCATCTCGTCATGGGACATCAGTGTCCCAGAAACTATCCAGACAGAAGGGAGGAGATCAAGTGGAGATCCTACAAGAGGATTCCTTCATTTAGTGGGAAATTGCACAAGCTTTTGTTCTAAGATCTCCACCACTTTATACTTCCATAATTTTATATAATCAACAGTATCTAGAGACATCCAGCTGTGTAGTTAACAAGCACTATTTGTTAACTTGTATTACTCAGACCTCAGTTGTCTTCTTTCTTATACTGTCCAAGCAAATTAAGAAAAGCTGAGGTATAGTTGAATTATTTGGGTAATAGTAGCTATAAAAACTCAAGTAGAAAAGGGGGTAAATAGTCACAACTTCATATTTACAATAAAAAACCAAGTTTATTGTGAATCCACAAATGGATCTGGCTAGTACCGTATTATAGTAAGAATCAACAGTGAATAATAAAACAGCTCTGAAAGTGACAAAACAACTGTACCATGTAATATAGACAGTCAGAAATAAACTTTGTTCAAACAAAATTCTATTTGAGTTCCACATACTTGGCTTTTCCTATTCTGGGTCTCAAAATCCTACCGTAATAGACACATAGAAGCAGCCTAGTTTAAATATCAATTTCATTAGATTCTGTACTTCTGGGCATGATGAAGAAAGGATTAGTAGAGTGGTTGAGAGCCTGGAATTCATTAACTTCAGCATAAGTACATACTGCAATCTCCACAATCTCCAAGGGAGTTCTAACACATTTTCCAGTCATCCTCATATAAAGGACCACTAAAAGTCTTTAGCCAGAATAATTAAGGGAATATTTCGGAAGCATTTCTGTTGTATACAAGGCTGGTGATCCTCTTCTGTGTGCCTGTGCAATTCTTGTCCTCTGTTGGTCTCTATTGCGATAATATTTCCTTCTTTCAAGAGCCTTATTATTATGAGGAACTTTTACCCTGTTATATGCATAAAGTTAAATTTACATATGAATTACTACATATCAACTAGTCACAAAGCACAAAGTGTTGAAAAAAACTTTTGTAAGCAGTCTTTGCTTACCTCTCAAATGCTTTGCAAAATGTCCATGCTTTTTTTTTTTTTTTTTTTTTTTCTGAGGTGGAATCTCCCTCTGTCGCCCAGGCTGGAGTACAGTGGCGTGATCTCGGCTCACTGCAAGCTCCGCCTCCCGGGTTCACGCCATTCTCCTGCCTCAGCTTCCCGAGTAGCTGGGACCACAGGCGCCCGCCACCACATCCGGCTAATTTTTGTATTTTTAGTAGAGACGGGGTTTCACCATGTTAGCCAGGATGGTCTCGATCTCCTGACCTCGTGATCCACCCGCCTCGACCTCCCAAAGTGCTGGGATTACAGGCGTGAGCCACCGCGCCCGGCGTCTATGATTTCTTATATTATTACTTTTTACCTTGAAGTTGCTTTTCTATAGTTTGTTCATTGAAACAGCCCTGCTCCATAACATAGGGGCCCCTTGTTCCCCATGATCAATATTCTGTTTTCCTTGGATTTTGCATGAATTCATCCTGCTGTTCATCCCTGTTCTAAGCATGGCTATATTCTATTCCCTTCAATGTGAAGAGAAATCTCCTGATTGGGGGCTGCATTAGGGAGGAAAGGAGACCTCCAATAGACCAACTCTAAGACTACATGATACTCTGTATTACCCATTACCCATCGATTGCCCTCCTGGGTGGTGGTGGCTCAATGTATTGTTTGGTTTGGTTTTCCTTTACTTCATGCCCCCTGTTCTATGTACTAAGCAAGCATGAAAATAAAAGGTATAAACAGAAAAATACTTAGGGAAAAAATTTACATTTTTTCCATACCATTTCATAGATAATATGGTCCTACACATCTAAGATATTATATCAAGTGGCTAGTTAGCATTTTCACAGGGAAACTCCATTTCACCAATTTAACAGTTGCTTTGACCTGAAAATCATTTCCCCTTGAAAACCACTGAACTTTTCTCCTGGCCATGATCAGAGACCTCTAGTCATGCATCTTCTGTACTTTCCCTATTATCACTGTAGCCCCAACAAGCTCAGTGTCCTTGATGAGTTGGTGAAAGGGGTACAGAAATAAGAGGTCCCATTTATCTTGCCAGGCTACTTTATGAGCAGACATTATGCCTCAGTCTTTTGTGCCTCAGGATCTGTTTTCTCATAAAGTAAGTGTAGTTTATTTACCATACTCAAGCTCTATGCAGCTACAGTTTGAGTTAAATAGGGTTTAGAAGACTGTCATGACAACCTACATAGCATTTATAATGTTATTTCTACAGGGGAAGGTACCCTTCACTTCAAAGAATTGATTTACAAATAATTTATACATAATTATTTGCAAATTGATGAGTTGTACTTAGTCTTCAAAATTATACATACACCACAGACATGCTATGATACCTATTTTTCCTACCAGAGAGAACTTGAAAGTATCTTTCCCATTTGAGTGTAACTAATATCTACTTTTTTTTTTTTTTTTGACAGAGTTTCATTCTTGTTTCCCTGGCTGGAGTGCAATGGCACAATCTCGGCTCACTGCAACCTCTGCCTCCCAGGTTCAAGTGATTCTCCTGCCTCAGCCTCCCGAACAGCTGGGATTACAGCCATGCACCACCACACCTGGCTAATTTTTGTATTTTTAGTAGAGACGGGGTTTCACCATATGTGTCAGGTTGGTCTCAAACTCCTATACCTCAGGTGATCCAGCCGCCTTGGCCTCCCAAAGTGCTGGGATTACACGAGTAAGCCATCGCACCCAGCCCTAAATATTTTTAATAACACTAACTTAAGTCCACATGATCTGTAACAGTTAAGTACCAGGTATTGTATACATGTTGGTTTATTTTCTTCAACTTGTCTTGACTCACACATCATTTTCACACCTTGCTGAAAGTGTTGGGTGTCAATAAAGCAAGATACAAATAGATTTGATTCATGAATGTTTGAGCTCAGGGAACAGACACCTCCTGGCACCAGTCCATAGGTGGGACAGGTGATCTATTGCTTCTCTGCAATAGTCTGTCTGACTGCAAAAAATATATGATTGTTGAAAAGTTGGCTACTTGTCCACTTTGAATGGGAAACCTTGCTGACTTCGATTTCAGGTCACAAAAATTGTTTGGGGTTCTACTTTTTCTGAGACTTGCAGAGCGCTGCCTAAAGAGCATGACTTGGCACAAAGCTCCTTTATTTCAGATTTCATATATTTGCTGTATTCAGTATCAAAGTATGCTTTGTAGGTAGCCAGGAATATTGCACGTTATGTTTACATTATAGTTTTGATCAATTTTTCTAAATGACATCATCTAAACTTACCAGTTGGACTAATGAGAGTTAAGAGAGGAGAATCTAAGGAATGTGGCTTTCCTCAAAACAAACTGAGAGGTGAAGTCACAAAGCACACAGTGTTGAAAAACCTTTTGTAAACTAATAACAACAGCTGCTTAATAAATGGCTTTTGCTGGGATGGAGGAGGGATTGCCCGCCTGCACAGCTCTGCACACAGGCAAGTCCATCTCATGTTAAGTCAGAGGAAATTCAACAATGTTATCTAAAACATACAAAGGGCGTAAAGTGATATAACTTTAAATCAACTGTGTAAATATTCTTAAGTAGATATTAAAAAAATGTTTTCTTTTGTCTAAACTATGAAATATGGAATTGGGTAGCTTTCCCGTTTCCTTTTCGATTGTTTAGGACTCACGCTACTTTTATTTCCTGTTTTTTTTCCCTTCTAATATGAACTGTAGAAATATAAGCACAAATTTAAAAGAAGAAGAAAAATAGGCTCTGGTCTAACTCAGTGTGTTATATGACTTAGCCAAAATCAGGTATACGTGATGAAAACTAACAGGAGGTTTCCATCTCAGGCAGAACATGGTGTTTCTTTTGACTTTGCATTATGTAACCTGATAAAAGGACTCCATTTTCCTAACCTTTTCTAGCCATTTCAAACCACATTTACTAGCTAGTATTAGTCACTGCTTGTTTCAGTTTTTTCTTACACGTGAAACTATAAAAGCCTCCAGGAAGTTAATGTTAAACTTAGATGTTCAAATATACATTGATAGAACAGAATTTTGGAAACAACTTGATTAAATTGCAATCATAAAATTTAATGAGAATTCAAACAGAAAAAAATGTAAGTTGTACTGATGAAAATTATAATTGTAGTGTTAGGTAGAAATTCATTAGGGGATAAAAGGGAATATATTGCCCAGCTTGAGACCAGCCTGGGCAATATATGAGATACCCATCTCTTCCAAAATTGAAAAAAATAAAATAACTAATCAAATACCTAGAGCAAAATAGCATTGTACCTGAAAAGGTGGATTGAAGCAATACTATTAGGGGTATTTGAAAGGCAATCTCAGGATGCCATGGAAGTTTTCTGAGCAGGGAAACTGCATTCACTTATTAATCAATTTAGCATATAATTTTGGAACACACACTATATTTAAGGCATTGTCTTAGGGGGTATGGGATGAAATAAAGGTGGGCCGCCTCCCTTATCTTTAGGGAGATTTACAGTAGAGAAAGCAAGATATGTATACAAATAAGCAAAGAACCCATATTTTAGCTGACTCAGTCTACCTTTTGAGATTATTATAATTTGAAAAACCAGCAGCAACTTAAGGGAGGTGAGTGTTGTCTCTCTAAACAGACAGGCATCATTAAACTATGTCTGTGGGAACATGGCCAGCTCAGTGATATTTGCTTCCATCTCTACATCACTGCAAGTTTACCTACTCTGTGTGCCAAGCAGCAAGAACCTAGAAATACTGGTCTCTCCAACCATGGAGTGTTAATGTGACACCAAGTCAGGATGGCACAGATCCAGGTTTTCCTACCTAGCACATCCATACAACACTGCCCTTCATGAGTGTTGACATTTTTGAAACCAACATTTATGTTAAAACAACTTCTAGAGAAGGATACAGTAACACAAAGGATATGGCTAAAATTAGACACCTGGATATTAATTCTAACATTATCTCTGTACAAATCAAGGCAATGGTATTCAGCCTCCCTGCCACAGTTTATCTGTCTGGTAAAATAAAGAATTAGATCAAATTATTCTAAGGTGCTTTTCAGTTTAAATATTCTCCACACTTTACAACAGGGCAGTCCGTGCTTCCCAAACTTTTCATCGGGACCTCTTTTCTTTTTCTTTTTTCAAACAATGACTACAGACTGGATGCTTTATGAAATCATTTACCTCCCCATTTTATCAATGAAAGATAAATGTGTGTACAATTAATACCACACTGACTTAATATAAATTTGGTATTTAAGTTGGGCCATGCAGCCTTATCTTGGGTAAACACATGCAGTTCATCAGCTTTGGGGAAAATATTAAAGGTGTGAACTACATAGGGATCTAGGTATACTTGATTAGAAAGCACCACACTGAGGGAAAGACACCATCCAAACCTGTCGTAATTAGGATGGGTCAGCTAGAGAGCTTGAACAAATAAATCATTTTAGCCTATCCAAGTTTTGATTTCTTCAAGTGATAAATGAGAGACAAGAGTTTTGAATATTTTTAATTCCACAGTACCAGTAAAGTTTTCAAATATGAAGTTGAGAGGCAGCAACTAAGGTCAGTGGTGGATTTATCTCTGAAGTTAAAATTGAGCTGCATTTAAAGGCATGTATAGGGTCTGGAGAGTTAATGAGTAGAAACCAAATGAGAAAAGACAAAGAGATATCAAAAATCAAGGCATGTCTAGGTAGCTAATAATAATAATAGTAACTAATCAAGCTGAGCTCATGTCTTTTGGGAGGCCAAGGTGGGAGGATCACTTGAGGTCAGGAGCTTGAGATCAGCCTGGGCAATATATGAGATACCCATCTCTTCCAAAATTGAAAAAAATAAACTAACTAATCAAATACCTAGAGCAAAATAGCATTGTACCTGAAAAGGTGGATTGAAGCAATACTATTAGGGGTATTGAAAGGCAATCTCAGGATGCCATGGAAGTTTTCTGAGCAGGGAAATTGCATTCATTTATTAATCCATTTAGCATATAATTTTGGAACACACACTATATATAAGGCATTGTCTTAGGGGGTATGTGATGAAATAAAGGTGGGCAGTCTCTCTTATCTTTAGGGAGATTTACAGTAGAGAAAGCAAGATATGTATACAAATAAGCAAATAACCCATATTATAGCTGATTCACTCTACCTTTTGAGATTCCAACAACATTGAATCAAATCCCCATTCAAATTGAAGAGGAAAATTAGTGAGCCTCCTCTGATGGGGTTTTTACATTGTGCCTATTTATTTCTAATTCCAGTTTTGGCCAAGTTCTCAATGTTTCGCTTCTTAACTCTTGATGCTGCTTCCTTCTGTCTACCATGTATTGACCCAAACATGGAACATGCCTCCTTTTCTCTGATCTCCCCAAATAAAACTCACACAATTTGTACGTGTTGGATGTTTTCTGTTTGCATCTCCAAATCACTCTCCACTTTATCCACTTCGTCTTGTAACCTGGGAGTCTGAAAGGTATGTTCTGCTCAATGGTCTCTCGTGCCCACTGATTTCCAGTTGGGTTTGGTGAATGGAAGATGCTGGCAAGACCAGAGTATGGGGGTAAAGAAACGTAAAGGAGTTAATTTTTTCAGCTCCCTTCTTGGTGGATTGCTGCATATTGCCTGCATTTATCTACTTAACAGCTCCTGCAATATCAGGTGAATGGCCTTCCCATCTAAGAGAGAGGCTCTCTCTGGGTTCCTTCTAGGCAGTGCTTCTTTTCTATACCCCTTTAGGTCTAGGCAATTGCACTATCCCTTCTTTGTTTTCCTAAATCCTGATGATATCTCTTATGTAATCGCTTTTAAAACTCTCCTTGGTTACCAAATTTGAGTGACTATCCCTTGCCAGGACCTTAATTGTTAAAACGGAGAATAGAGATTTCCTAAATATTTAAGGTATAACAGTGAGGGTTACACCATAGCACACAGTGTAACTTCAATATCAGAGAGCAGTTTTTTTAAATTTCTTTAAATTTTTAAATCCACACCAACATGGCACATGTATACGTACGTAACTAACCTGCACGTTGTGCACATGCACCCTAAAACTTAAAGTATAATAAAAAATAAACAAGTAAATAAAAGATTCTGAGAAAGCCATCAACATGGTGAAACCCAGTCCCCACCACACACACACACACACACACACACACACACACAGTTGTATATATTTATCATGTATTGGATGTTGTTTTGAAATTGTAGAATACATTGCAGAATGGCTAAATTGAGATAATTAACATATGCAATGTGTATTACCTCACATACTTGGCATTTTTTGTGGTAAGAATACTTAAAATCTACCTTTTAGCAATTCTCAAGGATACAATACATTGTTATTAACTATAGTCCATAATCCTGTTCTTAAAAGCCTTTTATGGTTTTCTGTCCTCCTTCAATTCTATTGTCATCTCTTACACAGCTTGAGACGTTCATTATATTGCTTAGCCCTTTTCTTGCCTATAATTTCCCTTCCTCCCCACTTTGAGTATTTTTTCTCCAACCTTTCCCACATCTTTATATATATGTTGAACTCTACCCATCTCTCTTTCTCATCTTTGACAGGCTCTTATGTCTTTCTGTAATCAAAATCATTTCTCGAAACGTTTTACTAAATAAAGGCAGTTCTC
This sequence comes from Symphalangus syndactylus, assembly GCF_028878055.3. Taxonomy (NCBI): domain Eukaryota; kingdom Metazoa; phylum Chordata; class Mammalia; order Primates; family Hylobatidae; genus Symphalangus; species Symphalangus syndactylus. Next base: position 136,166,006 of record NC_072427.2, read on the forward strand.
GTTCTTGCCTCTAGCTCATTTGCTGCTCTTCTGACTCCTAGACATTCCATGAGTATAATACAAAGATGAGAGTTTTTTCTCTACAATTACAGACGTAGAGATTCAAAGAAATTCAAAGAAGTGGTAAAAGGTTCATGACGTGGGAAAGCATGACTCATGTGAGTAGTTCTGTTTAGCTTATTAATGATGAAAGTCGTGTTTGAAAAGACTAATTTGGCAGTAGTATGCTGTATAGATTCAGGGGAAGAAAAACTCAAGGCAGGAGACCAGCTTATTTCAACAGTTTATGCAAGAGTTGATTAAAAGTTCAACCTAGAATAGTAGTATGATAATAGAAACCAGAGCACAAATATAGAAAAAATAGGAGACTGTTAAAAGGTTAATCTTAATCTCTGTCCTAAAATGAAAAAAAAAAAGTCCTAAACTGAAAAAATGGGTGTTCTACAATAAGATTAAAAATAAGTTGAAGAATAACATTTTTTTTTCAGGTTCACAGCGGAAGTTTAACAGGCGAAAGAAAGAGAAGAGCTCTTTGCGCAGACAGGAGTCCTAGAGAAATGGGCTGCTGGCCAGGCACGGTGGCTCACCCCTGTAATCCCAGCACTTTGGGAGGCTGAGATGGGTGGATCACCTGAGGTCAGGAGTTCAAGACCAGCTTGGCCAACATGGTGAAACCCCGTCTCCACTAAAAATACAAAAATTAGCTGGGTATAGTGGTACATACCTGCAATCCCAGCTACGCAGCAGGCCGAGGCAGGAGAATCACTTGAACCTGGAAGGTGGAGGTTGCAATGAGTTGAGATGATGCCACTGTGCTCCAGCCTGGGTGATAGTGCATGACTTATCTCAGAAAAAATAAATAAATAAAAATAAATAAATAAATAAATAAAAGGAAAAGAGAAAATGGGTTGCTGCTTCCACAGTGAAGTGCAGGAGGTTTTATAGATGAGCTTGAGGAGGTGGTGTTTTACATAGCGTACGAAAGATTGGTTGGATCAGGTGTGCCATTGGCATAGTGCATGAAGAAGCTGGCCACCCCACCCTAATCTTTTAAGATTAATATTTTTAAAATTATATATTATCTTAGTCCATTTGTGCCACCATGACAAAATACCACAGACTGGGTAATTTATACATAACAGAATCTTATTTCTTACAGTTCTGCAGGCTGGGAAGTTCAAGATCAGGCGCTAGCATTGGTGTCCGGTGGGGGCATTCTTCCTGTGTCCTCACAAGGTAGAAAAATGGAAGGACAAACACTGTGCCCTCACATGGCAGAAGAGCAGAAGAGTAAAAACGGCCTAAGCTAGTCCCCTCCAGGTTTTTTATAAGGCACTAGTCCATTAATCACTTCTCAAAAGGCCCCACCTTTCAATAAGGATTGAGTTTCAACACTTGAATTTGGGGGACCATTCAAACTACAGCATATACACACATCTGTAAAATAACTTACACTTGCAGCACTATATGCCTAGCAATATATTGACACATTAATACTCACAGATTAAAGTGACTTTTGTGGTCACCTAGCTAATTGGTGATAGAGCTTGAAATGAAAACCCCAGCATCTAACTCCAAAATATGTGTTCTTAACTATTAACTTATTTACTCCTTGTTCAATTATTATTCCCATTCACGGAAGTAGACATTATTAACATTCCCATTCTATTGAACAGGAAAGAGAGGAATAGAAAGTTCAATAACTTGGTCACAGCCCTAAAATAGAAAAGCATGAATTTGACCCAGTAAGCCAACCTTGGAGCCTGTACATGTTATGTTAACCATGACATTATGCTGCCTCTCTGAAGACATCTTATCAATAAGGCTTAGTAATTCACTTCTTTAGATAATGAGACAAAGGAGGTGTAAAACGAACCTGAGGTTTTGAAGTTAAGACAGCTAGACTGTGGTAAAAACCTAGCTTAGCTCCCTATTACCTGCTCTAACTTGAGCTAAGCTCAAGCTCCTTATTTATGAGATGGCTCAATAATCCTCTCTTCATGATGTGGTATTGAGGCTTGGAGGAGAAAACATCCATAAATGGTTTAATGTGGGCCTTGTACATACTATGTAGTTGAAGACAACAATCACACCTGTTCACCATGTATGTCCAGCATCACACCAGACTCATAGGAGGCAATGTAAATTTTGCTTAATGTATGTATTAATCAACTAAATAATTGATTGACAGACTGATTGATTAGTAGAGTTCTGAATCACCCATCTGATTCCAACAACCCATCTCTCTTTTCTGGCTCATTTCTAGTCTATCATTTTAAACTTGAATCAATTTTCTGTATACCCTATATGCATTAGTAGATTTAAAAAGAGATGGTAGCAATTTTAGAAAACATAAGGATAAGGCAAGTCTAATACATAAAGAATTTCATCCATTTAATCATACCATCATCCTTTTAGACTGTTCATTGCACAGAAAAATTACAGTTTCAGAAACCTCACTCTTTCTTCCTCCCAAATAAGATATAAAATAAGTTTTATTGTGTCTGACTCCCTTCCTTCCTCTAAAAACCATGCTTTGGATTTTTAATGAAAAAAATAGAAAAAAGAAAAACAAGAATATAATTCTGAATTATTGAATTTCTGATTCATTTTTGTTCACTAACATTTTTTTTTTTTTTGAGACATGGCCTCACTCTGTTGCCCAGGCTGGAGTGCAATGGCACGATCTCAACTCACTGCAGCCTCAATCTCCCAGGCTCATGGTTCTGCCCACCTCAGGATCCCCAAGTAGCTGGGGCTACAGGCATGCATCATCGCATTTGGCTAATTTTTGCTTTTTTTTTGGCTTTATTTTGTAGAGACAGGGTTTTGCCATGTTGCCCAGGCTGCACTAACAATTTAAACTGGGTTTTCAGTCACCAGGTAGGCCTGTAAGTAAATCTAGAGTCTTGAATATTGGTGGCATTCCAAAAAATTATCACAAATTGAATGAAAAATTTGTAAACTTTCCTTCAGTTGGCCAAAAAACAAAATAAAATTTATATTATAAAAAATAATATTTAGATTATTAAATTTTATTAAAGTAAAATTTATATTATAAAAGATAACATAATAAAATTCTTTGATTTTTCAGTCTTGGGACAGTTTTCTGAAGGAGATATAAATGATGCTTTAAAAAAGAATGTACTCATGGTCATATTTTGGTAAATTTACGTAAAATGCCTTTCTATTTCCCACATTTTGCCCTCCCCCGCTTCACACTCCCGCTCCCCATTCACACTGGCATGTAAAGTTTTCGTGGTAGTCAGCTCAGTCAGTAAAGATAGAGACGTTATGTTTTCAAGGCATAGGTATGGCAACATCATGCTTGGAAGGAAATAAAATGTGCCTGCAACTGTGATCGCACATGCCATAAAAATAACACCACCATCTGCAAATAGGAACTCACATTTGTATTAGGCTGTGACTTATTTTCTACAGAAAGAGGACTCGTTTAATCATTTTTCATGGAAAGCAAAACACTACAAAGGAAATATAAGTTTTTTTTGACATTTTACTCTTTCAATGAATTAGCAGATCTTTGTTCTTTTTCAGAGAACAATATTCTCTTAGTAAATACCTCTTTCTCTGTCATGAAAAGTCTAACTTTTTAAGAGTGAGAATCTAAAATGTCTGTCTTCTAGCACAGTTTAGGAGGGACTCTTCAAAATATGCTACGCTGTAAACTGGGGAGGCTTCTGGCCCTTGTCTCAAGCTCTCCAGGCCCGTCTCAAGCTCTGTTGTATTAAACATGTTAAATAAATCAGCAAAGAAGTATTTTTAAAGATAAAAATAAAAATATTCACTCTCATAATATAGCAAGTGACCTCTGAAATAAGAAATGGCATAAAAAAGAGGAAATTAAAATGCGGGATGGGTTGCAAATTCATGAAAACATGTATCTCCACTTTCCACGTTCACTCCCTGCTACTGCTGCTGCCACTCCTGTTCTTGGATGCTCGGAAGAAGCTTTCTCGTTTACGACCATACTGATATTTCCTCTAGGGAAGGAAAACAGTCCACAAGTGGTGCAATAACCTAAAAGGGAAACATCTGTTTGGAGCATGGAGCAATTTATTGGCCGAGTTCACAATACAAACATTGCAGCTGAAATCCTCTATACGATTCTGCAGGTCTCACCAGATCACAAGGAAAGGAACATTGGTCTTTATAGCAGCATCTCCTGGGACCTAACTGGATTAAAGAATAGGCTGTGTTTTTCATTTAGATAAAGTTTTTTTAGATAAAGATTTTTTTAATAGTACAGAAAATTTGAGAAAAACAGCATTTAATAAAAAGATATGGCTAAAACAGTAAATTTTACATTATGTATATTTTATCACAAAAAAGTAAGAAAGATAAAAGAAAAAAAAAACACACATCCTACTCCTCACATTTCAGATTCTAAAACAGGTGTTACAAATCCCAAATCTGAAGATTACCAAAGTAAATCTAACTTGAAGGAGCTTGAAGGAGACTTTTGCCGTGAATTTGCATCCTCAACTTTTACTAAGAGGCCTTTTGTTTCTGTAGAGACTAATGTCATTTTTAAGGTTTTGGTCCTTTAAAAGGGCCAGCCTCTCATCCTATCAAGCCTATGTTCACTGAGAGGGTTTAGAACACACCCAGAGGTGTGAGGATCTAACATGAGGTGTGACATGTACGTGAAACTAGCATGGAAAAGAAGAGATAGGAATATGTTGAAAAGTTATTGGAACATAATAAACTAATCTAAAAATAAATACTGTACCTCTTTTCAAAGCACCATACTGAATTTTACAAGTAGACAATAATGAAGTGGCTAGACAAATCTGGCAAATAAACTAGGTGCATTAATTACCATGAGGCTGCTGCTAACCAGCAGCTATTGGGTGTCATACCCACCAGCACATTTGAAAATAATTGCATTTAAAACTGGGTATCACTGGGTATATAGTTTGGGGCTAATTTATTTATTTTCAAATTGCTTCATAAAACATAACTGATAAAAGAGAAAATAGATACATTAGGCAACATACGTTTGAGTCATATCTAATACTTATATGTCAACAAGTTAAATAAAATCTAAACTAACCATTGTTAGTAAAAATTCCATTTGAACTTTTATAAATTTGTGGTCATATGAACCACTGTAGAATATCTCTTGATTATTCTACAATGTATATATACTTCAAAACATCATGTTGTACATGATAAATGTATACAATTTTATCCACAATTTAACAATTAAAAACTTTTTAAAAAATCAAGAGGATTAAAAAACGATATATCAGGTCAAGTGCAGTGGCTCACAATTGTAATCCCAGCACGTGGAGGCACCGAGGCAGGAGGACTGCTTGAGCCCAGGAGTTTGAGACCAGCCTGGGCAAGACAGTTGGATCCAGTCTCTAAAAACAAAAACAACAACAACAAAAAAAATAGAAAATTAGACAGGCGTGGTGGTGGTGGTGCACACCTGTGATCCCAACTACTCCGCTGAGGCAGGAGGATCTCTTGAGCCCAGGATTTCAAGGATTCAGTGACCTGTGATGATGCCACTGCACTCCAGTCTGGGCAGAGAGCAACACCTAATCTCTTAAAAAAAATTTTTTTAAAGATATGTCAGGCTGGCCGAGCGCAGTGGCTCACACCTGTAATCCTAGCACTTTGGGAGGCCAAGGCGGGCGGATCACCTGAGGTCAGGAGCTCGAGACCAGCCTGGCCAACATGGCAAAACCCCATTTCTACTAAAAAGTACAAAAATTAGCCAGGCGTGGTGGCAGGCACCTGTAATCCCAGCTACTCAGGAGGCTGAGGCAGGAGAAGCTTGAACCAGGGCAGCCGAGTTTGCAGTGAGCCGAGATTGAGCCACTGCACTCCAGCCTGGGTGACAAGAGCAAGACTCAAAGAAACAAAACAACAACAAAAAGGTATGTCATGCTAACTAATCAAAGATAAATAAAACATAAGTTTAAATGAGGGAAAAAATATAATTCAAAATTATTAAAAGAGAAAAGAAAAAATTTTATCTTTTTAGCTTTTAAAAAAATTCCAAAGAAACTACAGGCAATCCTTTCACAACATGAATTTAGAACTTCTCCTTGTCATCTTCCATTTTCAAAGAAATGACTACATACATTTGATGTATGTTCTGATTCAACATAGGGCTACATCTATCAGTGTTTTAAATAATTTATTATTGGTTAACAATAAATTGACTGGTACAACAAATCCTTACTTGTCAACAGATATTTGTCAGGAGGCCAGATTTCTAGTTACGATGATGAATGTTTGTGTTACACTGCTAAGTGTGCAAAGTGATTTTTCACATGCAGTATTTCATTTGAATCCCACAGCTCCCTAATAAAGTATTATCACCAGTCTCCTTTGATAGAGAAGTGACAAAGTCATAACGTTACTACAGAAAAGAGTTTCAAATAGAACTCTGCTGCTATAACTCCAGTCACTCAGAACCTTTCCCAAAAAAAGCTCAAAATACAACTTGAAATGCAGAAATAAAAACAACCACAAAGGCTTTGAGAGTTTTAATTATTTGTATCAAGTGAATATTCCAGTACTCAAGCACTTTTAAGTAATAGGTCATAGTTGATACTTTGAGACCTACAAAGAAGGCACAAGACAAAAAAAGGAAGGAAGGAAGGAAGGAAGGAAGGAAGGAAGGAAGGAAGGAAGGAGGGAGGGAGGGAGGGAGGGAGGGAGGGAGGGAGGGAAGGAAGGAAAGAAGGAAGGAAGGAAAGAAGGGCGACATAAGAATAATAAAAACATCAGGTTCTGTTGGCAAACTTTGTTCTCTCATAGGGCAACATAGGATTATCATTTATCAGTACTTTCTAGGGGGTTGTCATAACAAAGTATCACAGATTGGGTGATTGATTTAAACAACAGAAATTTTGTTCTCCTGGTTCTGGAGGCTAGAAGGTTGAGATCAAAGAGCAATGACCACCTTTTCCCTGAGTCTTCAGATCATCTTCCTTCTGTATGTGTCTGTGTCCAAATTTCCTCTTTTTATGAGTGCACCAGTCATACTGGATTAGAGCTCACCTTAATGACCTCTTTTTAACTTAATTACCTCTTTAAAGACCCTATTTCCAAATACAGTCACATTTTGTGGTACTGGGGGTTAAGATTTCAACATATGAATTTCAGGAGACACAATTTAGCTCATAATATATAACTCACAAACATTTACCACCCACTTACTATGTGCAGAGCACCATGCTGAACTCAGAGAGTACTAATCCCTGCCCTTGATGGAATATCCACCTATGTATGTAGATACGACACAAAACTGAAAGTTAAATAAAACTCCAAAAGTCAAATGACAACAAAATAGACCATTGCAACTTCATAATCTTTTTAGCCCACATGATAAAAGTTGTATTTTATCAGTATATCCTTTTCAGTTGGGAACTATCTACTAGATTTTAGAAAGAATACTCAAATGGTTAAAATATTTATAACTTGCTGTTCTGTCAACTGCCTGAAAAATCAATTAGTATGACATATTCCATTAATTGATAATAAAGATATCACTATTATATTATCAGAAAAAACTTTTTAAATGACTAAGAAAGTTAGTACATAAAATATACTAAAAAAGGGAATAATATGAATTTGTAAGTTTGCAACAAAGGGAAAAATGTAAATAATGTGATAGTCACCAATGAAAGGAATAAATAGCTTTAAATACAGTGGCTAGCTTCAGCTTGTTTTTCTAGTTCTTTAAAAATATACATATATCATTTCAGCCGGGCGCGGTGGCTCACGCCTGTAATCCCAGCACTTTGGGAGGCTGAGGAGATAGAGACCATCCTGACTCACACGGTGAAACCCCGTCTCCACTAAAAATACAAAAAGTTGGCTGGGTGTGGTGGCGGGCGCCTGTAGTCCCAGCTACTTGGGAGGCTGAGGCAGGAAAATGGTGTGAACCTGGGATATGGAGCTTGCAGTGAGCCGAGATTGCGCCACTGCCCTCTAGCCTGGGTGACAAAGCAAGACCCCATCTCAAAAGATATTCTCCTTTCTATTTTTTTTTTTTGTACTTGAGGTTTTTGTTGAACCCAAACCAAAACATTTGAAAATATTTTGAAATATGTGAAAAGTATGATATACATCTGGATTTGCCCAACCCTAGTAAGGATACAGGAAACATTATTTTTATTTAACATTTATATGATAGCTGCAGTGTGTCTCAATCCTAAGGTATTTTTTACAATAGCCCTATGGTGTAGGTTATAATTATTATTTTCATTTTGGGCAAGAAATTTACCAGTATTTGTACAGTGGGCTTCAAGTAGAAGTTTTTATTGGACTGTGTTCTTTAGAGGTTTTTGTTCGTAGGAACATTAGACCAGTAGACACAAACCTAGCTCCAAGTCTTGGCTTTACTTCTTATTGACAATCACATTGCATATCTTCTTGGTAGATTTTATCATTTTGTAGTTTCTCCCTTTCCTTACTAACATATTTTGATTTAAACACAATTTTTCCAGGTATTACCATTACTATACCAGCCTTCTTTGGTAACTATTTGCCCAATATATCTGTGGTAGGCAGAACAATGACTTCCTAACGATGTCTACATTCTAATCCCCAGGACTTGTGAATATGTTATAGTATATGGCAAAGGGAAATTAAGGAAGCAGATGGAATCAAGATTTCTCCTTAAAATAGGGAGATTATTCTGGGTATGTATTCACAAGGACCCTTAAAAGTAGAAGAGAGAGGCAGAAGAACAGAGTCAGAGAAATAGATGTAATGACAGAAGTAAGTTCAGGATTATGTGATATGATAAGGATTTAACCCACGTTGCTGTCTTTGATGATGGGGAAGGGACGTCACAAGCCAAGGAATGTGGGAGGCCCTTTAAAAGCTGGAAAAAGTGAGGATGAAGAATGTTATGAGATATATATTAGTTATCTTTGCTGCTATAACAAATTACCACCAATTTAGTGGTTTAAACAAAACAAATGTAACATTCTCCTTTCCTACAGCAACTTGATTTGCCTATTAACCTTAGAGTCACTGTCTTACACGCCATAAACATTTATACTCATCTTCTTTCCTTAGCAAAAGTTTCTGGAAATGTTATGTTTAATGACATATATTCAAATTAAAAATATTATCTTGCCAATTATCTAGCAAGATTAACAGTAAAAAAGAAGTAAACATATTCTTTAAAATTTTAGCAATGTCATACAATACTCAAGTTAGAAGTGACTATATGAATTTTCTGTATAATTCCCTCATTACAAGTGTGTGTGTGCACATGTTTTTAGTTTTATTTTAAATCCTGGTTATACCTGGTATTATGCTGGCATTTTTGGCTGTAGTCAAACATGGATCAATGTCTTTGGAAACGTTAAGAATTTTTTTTTTAATTTGAAATTGTAGCTCAGAATGCATTATCCTCTAAGACCCATTGTGGACTATGGACTATCTCTGTTTTTGTTTGTTTGTTTATTTGTTTTTGAGATGGAGTCTTGCTCTGTTGTCCAGACTGGAGTGCAGTGGAGCAATCTTGGCTCACTGCAAACTTCGCCTCCCGGGTTCAAGCAATTCTCCTGCCTCAGCCTCCCGAGTAGCTGGGATTACAGGCGCCCACTACCAGGCCCGGCTAATTTTTGTATTTTTAGTAGAGATGGGGTTTCACCATGTTGGCCAAGCTGGTCTTGAACTCCTGACCTCAGGTGATCTGTCTGCCTCGGCCTCCCAAAGTGCTGGGATTACAGGAGTGAGCCACTGCGCCCATCCCCAGTATGGACTATTTCTCTCCACTTATCTAACTTTACATTGGTTGTATAAGTAACTCAGGTAATGTGCAATGATGGTAATAAAAGATCTTTTATTTGAGATGCATTGCATAACTCATGCCTCCTATTATAAACAGACGTCATCTAAAGAACAATTACTCCTTTTGATGTTTATTTACAATCCTCACCCTTCACATGACAAAATGGTTGTTAACATTAATTAGTTTATTTAGCTATAAATTTTTTTCAACTACAGGTAACACCATCACAATGAAAGAATGGCATTACATAAAAGGGCAAAAAAAAAAAAAAAAAAAAAAAAAAAGCAGAAGCGTGACCTGTTCAACTACTTTTATTGGGTTTGAGTTGATACATTATCAAAGAAGACTGTCATTGGTTTTATGATACCTGTTAATTTTTAACCAGCAAAATAAATTTATTTTCACTCTTTGTCATGACTTTGTGCTTGATTACTTGCTTGCTTTCTCTTTTTTCCTTTCCTTATATCGCTTTCATTTTTTCTCTTTTTAAAAATCAGAGCATAGTCTCTTCCTCTTATCAATACCCCCAACTTTTAAAATCTAAATCTTTAATTATTGTAATTTGATATATTCTCTACCCCTAGTGATTATCAGGAGGAATATACCTCTGTAGTATTCAAATATACTTGTGGAGCTAGAAAAACCGAAATAAAATTGACCTCTTAATATATCTAGTAGCAAATTACAATCAGCATTCTATACTTATGGAGAGCAAAAGGATTGCTCAACTGTAGGGTGAGGTCAACTATAGGGAGGCTTTATGGTGATGATGGGTCAGAACAGCACTCTTGGAGAACCAGAAGCAGAGATCAAGAATAACCTTAATTACCAACCTACTCAATGACCTTGAACAAATCAACAAGTTATCTTTTTTCTTTCTCCTTGACAATTATTTCTTCTGCCTGTTGGCTTGGACTGAACTAATGCAATGCCCAAATAATTTACCTCCACTAATTGAAACTTTATATGGTATGAATTTATGCTTAACTTTATACTCCATACAATGTTTGATTATACAAATCACAGTTTTGAACAAGACTGCATAAATACAGGGTGTTGATCAAACTACTTAAATAGACAAATTGTGATCACGTACTTTAAGAAGCATTGTTTGCATATAAATATGATTCTGACTATGGTTGATCATTTCTTGGTCTTTACTGAAGGTCTGTCAGGACTTCTAGTTATTAGGGGCCCTGTTACAGGAATGTGAATTATTCTGTATTTGGAAGATATAATATTGCCTTTTGTTAAAATTCCTCTGTAATTTCAATATTTTACCACCACATAGTTAAGTTAGTAATAGTTTGCAATGTGAATTAACAAGGTAGGGATACTGAAATATTTTTAGGGAACTCAATGATGTTATGTGGTCATGGCTATAAAGCATTAATTTTTCTTTATAATACTGAGTTACATTTTCATTGTTGTTTTCATGAAGTACACAGAATCCCTCTCCACTTAATTGTTCCATGCTTGTTTCTGTCTTCAACATTTTCTTGTGTTACAACGTTGTTAAATCAGTTATTTTTTACCTCCTCAAACCATTTTATAAATTTACTCATCTTTCAACAGTCTTTATAATGGAAAAATTTCACTTTTTCCCCAAATTTCCTTAGGTTCTCTCTCTTTTCATGAAGGCAAGGAAACCCAAAGTATTAAAACATAATTTACAAAATTTGATTGGTGTCCTGAAAGTCCCATTAAAAATAATATGCCATTACCATGAGGCTTACTAGAAAGGAATTGGCAAACAATCTCAACACAATGAGGCTGTTTTGTGGAAATAAAGGCACAGCATATTATAACCCAAACCACAAGAAAAGACTAGTTGACTATTTCAGTTGGATAACCCAAGTCCTGCTTCCTGCCTCAGTAAGTCTGGGGGCATATGTCAAACAGCTGCTCTCTTTTATCCAGAATTAGCTGCGTTTAGTGATAGGTTAAATGACCACCACATGCACAATTCATATTTCATTTTACAGGGGACAAATGAGTATCCTCAGACACAGGATAATCAAATGATCACCCAGTATATGACCTTTATAGTGTATGGTTTTGATCAGCGATCGTACACAATGAAATCATCATCTTACACTATTTATCATGGCAGCCAGTGTTTTTCTCTATGAATTCCAAGAAGTGCCAAGATCTATTTTATTTGTAGGATTCAGCCTTCTAGAACCGTTGTCTACAATTTTGTTATTAAAAGTCTTCCTAATTTTATTATTCCCATCACCAAATTTTTAACCTTAAGAAATTTCCCACAAGGATAGCAAGGTAGATACCACAGTGTGCTGGAACGCTCAGTGTTATACTACCAGATTTGACCAATTGCCTCATTAATTAATAAAGGAAAAAAACATAATGAATCCCACAAAATACGATATAATCCAGAAGAGAATTATCATTTCTAAATTTTCGATTCTTAAGGATGTAAAAGACATTCTTCACACTAATTTTTCTACTCAGCAAAATTATGAAGCTTTATCATGTGCCTTATAAAGACTGCTACACAAGACCTATTCTAGGTAACTCTGGGAAAATGTCACCATCATCCTATTTTCTAGTTCCTTATCCAGTGGAAATCACATGCATCTAAAATGGCTAGAAATTATTCCTAATGGTTTTCCAAACTGCATGTTGGGAAGAACCAGAAGCCACTAGAAAGATATTCACTGAACGTTCATCTCCTAAATGATGGAATCAGTTTCATTCATATTCGTACGCAAGAAAGAGGAAAGACAGTGGTACCTGCCAGGGCCGGGCACGGTGGCTCAGGCCTTCAAATTCCAGCACTTTGGGAGACCGAGGCGGGCGGATCACGAGGTCAGGAAATCGAGACCATCCTGAATAACACACCCCGTCTCTACTAAAAATACAAAAAATTAGCCGGGCATGGTGGCAGGCGCCTGTAGTCCCAGCTACTCAGGAGGCTGAGGCAGGAGAACGGTGTGAACGAGGGAGGCGCAGGTTGCAGTGAGCCGAGATTGTGCCACTGCACTCCAGCCTGGGCGACAGAGCGAGACTCCGCCTCAAAAAAAAAAAAAAAAAAAAAGAAAGAAAAGAAAAAGAAAGTGGTACCTGCATCCATGATCCTCTTCAACTGATCTGGAAAGACTGTGTGCGTGTGTGTGTGTGTGTGTGTGTGTGTGTGTGTGTGTGTGTGTATGTGTGTCTCACTGGAAGGACAGTGGCTCAACAAAAGGCTTTTGTTGTTGTTGTTCAGGAAACAACCGTATTAAATCTTCCTTGAAACAAGACTAATATCTTAAGTATTTTTCATTTGAAAGTAATAGAAATCCACCATTCAAGTTCAAGTGGAAGGGGGAATTTAGAAGACAATACAAGGTTACCTTAGAGTTACCAAATACAGAAAGTATATTTAGGCCCTAACAAAAAAGTGAAAACTCTTAAAGCTGATTTGTCCCTCTCTCAGGCAACTTCTCTACTTTTCCAGGCTATCTTCTACAAAGCAGTTCTTTTCGTTTCTCCATAACAGCAGCTTTCAAGTGAGTTGATTCTCCTGTTCCAACTCTCTCTAACGTATAGGTAGAATATCCATTATTGCCTAATTCAGTCACTGGGGCTCTGAGTTTAAATTATCAAGAGACCAAGTCTGATTGTCTCAGCTTGGGTCACATTCCATCTTGGACCAATCAAATGTGGCCAGGGATTGGGGGTTTATCTGATATGCAATGTCACCAGGGTTGACTGGGGCTGGAAGGTCTGAAGAAACTGTATCCTCTTCTGCCAACCAAGTCATCTTTTATAGACAATGAGTGTCGGTCATAAAACTTGTTGCATTTAGAGAAAATTAATTTCTACAGATTTTATAAATGCCCTGCATACTGAAGATGTTAAATAAATGGTAATCATGATAATATTGATATGAAGGCATTCTTTCTAATAAGGTGAACATGACATTTAACTATTACTACATTATAATATTTTTGATTAGCTGAATATAGAAAAACATTTGAAACTCAGGCATACATTTAATAATTACATTTTGAAATTCAATTTCTCACAATGGAAACAAAAAGTTCATATTGAAAAAAATCTTTTATAAACTGCTATTAGTGTTTTTCATCAGATTTCCATCAGTAGTTATATACAAATAATAAACTCAAGTATATGTTTAAAACTCATTGTAAAGTCAGCATAAAGAAAAACTATCAGCTTAAAATAAAACATTAGAATGTTTTAACAATATTTATAATTTCTTCCACTTATAGCTGCTGTGACGGCCACATGCATATACTCACATATATATGCTACAACAATTCTTTTTTGTTTTGTTTTGTTTTGTTTTTTGTGGGGTGGGGGGAGGGGGGAGGGACAGCATTAGGAGATATACCTAATGCTAAATGACGAGTTACTGGGTGCAGCAAAACAACATGGCACATGGATACATATGTAACAAACCTGCACATTGTGCACATGTACCCTAAAACCTAAAGTATAATAATAAAAAATAAAATAAAATAAAAAAGCTACAACAATTCTTACATTTAGATATATTTTAAACATTTTACAAACAAGGAATCTAAGATTCAGGAATACTATGTTTTGTCCAAATTATACAAGACAAGTATGTATTGGTAGCAAGATTCTCTAATAGTAATTGGGTAATCTTTCAACTTTCCAAAGGCATCTTTGCAAAAATTAGAGGAATCCAACAGTTTCTCAAGGCAATATACCAACATCTGCTAGAATATTGGCATTATAAATAGAGGAACCCATAATGACTACAAATGTGAATGCCCCCCCTGCCAAGAATTGGGCAATGCAAAGCCTGCACAACAATATATGCCAGCCTGTTAATTTAAATAGTACAGATGTCATTCGTCAATTCTCTTTACATGGAGTACTATTTATTAATGCCCTGGCCCTCCCCTTCTCTCCTGCCATTTACCCCCAAACCTGTTACCTAGGTAAATGATTAAATTCTGAAAATGTTTTAACTCATTTGTTCCATTGATATCCCAGTGATCAAAGACTTTAACAGCATTTTTCAACCACGGTTCCATTAAATCTCTCTATATAATTCAATCAATAAAACATTTTGGGATCCTAGAAAGGCACATCATTTATGGCCCACTATGATCTTCTTTATTTAAAAATATCTTAGTTCTTAGAAGGGAAATTTCTTAACAAACCTCAAATGTTTCTCCAATTTGTTGATTCCTAGTTTGAAAAAGCAAAATGTGACATCATTCAAGAGACATGTTTAGAAGACTTAACTACATGCATTAAGTAGGTTTACCATTGTTGGCTTATTTCTTCTATGCTTTCATGGCTAAACTTTTTCCAGAATGAGAGCTTTGCCACCGAATATTCCACTAGATGAAACATGCTCAAGGAAGATGGAGGAGAGAAAGAATTACAGTTCAAAATCTCCAGGGAGGTATGTATAGTTAGGGAAAGTGCAATTAATATTATTAGACAAGGTTATACTTGGGAGAGGAGGAAGGGAACTTCTGGTTTTACAGTATAAGCTACAGAAAGTAAAACCTTATGAAACACTGGGTGATGGGGATTGAGGTTGAGGAGGGAAAAGGGGGAAGAGAAATACAGTATGTAGGTAAGAACTTAAAAAACACTTGCCCAGACATTTCATGCTGAATTCACGGCACCATTTTACTAAACAGCATCTTATATGACTACATCCTTTCACTTAAGAAATGGGAGGAGAGGTAGAACCAGCAGGATTACTTGACCTTGCCTTTAATCAAAAGAGTCCAAAGTTTTGGCTTTTGTGCAATATCAAATGTGTACAAGAGAACAGCAAGAGACGTAGAGTAGTGGCCCCAAAATATATCTTTGACTTTTTTCCAGTAGCCATATTCATACTATATTTCAATAACCCCATAAGTACCCATTTTAGATATTGTTTCTATGTTATTGAGGAACGTAGTAACCTAAACGATGGTACAATAAATTTATTTACATTTACAAACTTCAGGAAGCAAAGTCTCTTGAAATGGCTTTATGTATACATGTATGTGTATCTATATGTATCTATTAGTCCATTTTCATACTCCTATGAAGAAATATCCAAGACTGGGTAATTTATAAAGAAAAAGAGATTTAATGGACTCACAGTTCCACATGGCTGGAGAAGCCTCACAATCATGGCAGAAGGCGAAGGAGGAGCAAAGGCCCATCTTACATGGTGGCAGGCAAGACAGCATAATATAAAGAGTGCCCTTTATATTATGAAACCATCAGATTTCATGAGACTTATTCACTATCTTGAGGGCAGCACGGGAAAAACCCACCCCGATTATTTAATTACCTTCCACTTGGTCCCTCCCACGACACGTGTGGATTATGGGAGCTACGATTCAAGATGAGATTTGGGTGGGAACACAGCCAAACCATATCAATGTATATCTTCCTTTAACATTTTTAAATGGCTTGCTTATGTACAATAGTTGCATATAGTAATAGATTTGAGATGAGGCCTGTAGCATAAGTGTTTACTAGATGAAGAAGGTGTAGAAAATTTGTAGAGGTACAAATCTCATTCCTGCACAGAAAGCTGTGAGTCCCAGTACCAACTCCATTTGAACACGCAGGCAATGAACTAAAGAAGACTTGAAATAAGCCTCCATGAGTCTTCAGCAGGAGAGTCCGTAGAGAAGAGGACAGTAGCAGTTGTTGGCTTAGCCAAAGCATTTTATTTTCCTGCTGGCGATTTCCACCTGCCAGCTTCTGTCTTATTTATGAATCATGAAATAAAAATATTTGGGGTTTTAAAAAACAAAATTTGATGTGAATCCACCAGGAGAAAACCTCATGAATATTTCTAAGTAGATCAGAAGTATTTTTTTCTATAGCCTACTAATGTCTCATTAATACTGTTTAGTGGAAAGGGTAATTCAGGGAGTAAATACAACAGTCATCATACAGCAAAATAACCACTGTATGGATTAAGGAGTTCCGCTACCCTTTGCTACTTCAAAGATCCAAAAATAAATCCCAGTACATATCCTTTTGTCTTAATCACCTTTTAAAATGTTGAATCATGTAACTGAAGATATTTTATGTTAAAGAGTTAGCAGGACAATTCACTTCAAACAAATATAAAAATAAAAATAGCAGCTCCTCAGAGAACACACTTCATGATCAAAGTCTTCTTCAACATCTAATAGGCACTAGAAATATTTTAGAAAACAACTAAATCAATCATTATTTCATGACAAATCTTTTACTAATGAGTTCATTGTTTGTTAAAATCTTTTACAGTGTCTTCTTTAGTTCTTTTTACCAAATTCTGTATTAAGGTATGAATGTTTCTATTTGACTATAAAAACAAATATTAGATCTTACAATAAAACTATATTTCCTTGAATGATAAAATCCACATTTCTTCCCAATGTTCTGGTAGTCCTCACTGAATCTTATATAACTATTTCACTTATATACTTTCTGGGTAGTCTTAAAAGGATTATTTTGCACTTACAGAATCTCATTCATTCTACCTCCATAAAAGCATCTTGGCAAGCCTTCAAAATTCTGTTGGCAGCCTGTCTTGGTAGGTCAATGGGTTCTTTCCCTGTTGTCCACATTTGTATGTTTGTTTAGATCTTGACCTAGTAGAGAAAGTTTGCTTACTAGAAATGATTAGATAAAGATGTCCTCCTCAAAAATTTCTCCATCCCACATTTTCTTTAAAAAGATTCTCTTAATGTAAGAAACTCCACCTTGAAACTTTTTTTTAATGCACAGAAAAAGCTGTTTCACAGTTTTTTATGAAGCTAAAGGGTTTGGATCATAATATCAAAAGACATAATACTGAGTGCTATAATCCTGAATATTGAAATCCTAAAAGATCAAAATCCCTAAAATCTAAATCCCTATCATCTAAAATTCTAAACATTTAAAATTTGGAAAATCACCATCACAGGAAAGTCACATCATGTTAGGCAGAACTATTACCTTGTTATTGTCTTTATAAAGAAGAAAATGGATTTAGTTGAATCCCCAAACTATAATGACAGATTTGGAGTTAGGTGCAATCAAGATTTCCAAGAGTGAATTTCAGGGTGTTACCAACAAAGTTTGTTTTTTTCCATTCAGCTCAGTGCATTTGGAGAAAAATTCAAATGAGTAGATTGCCTGCACAACACAGCAAGAATGAAAGCATCAGTTTAAAAATGCCTCATTTACCTGTGTTGGAATTCCTTCCAGCTGATGATATTCCAGGGCTTTTAATAAATTAAAGCTGCATTTGCCTGAAGAAGCCAGCTAAGTTACTGACTAGTTTGAAAATAATTATGTGCATAGTAGGATAAGAAGACACTTATGCAACAGTGTTGCTCTTTGATCACCAGTACTGTTTTTTCCAAATTTGTGTTCTGTATTGCATGCAGAATGGATTTCCACAAAGCCAAAACAACATAGAAGCATCGCAAGAAAATGGGAAAATTAAATAGGGAATGCTTATATTGAGAAGTGAAGCCAGTTGTACTTCCTGGGTAGAGTGGGAACTTAGAGAACTTTTCAGTTGAGCTAAAGGATTGTAAATGCACCAATCAGTGCTCTGTGTCTAGCTAAAGGATTGTAAACACACCAATCAGCACTCTGTAAAAACGCACCAATCAGCACTCTGAGTCCAGCTAAAGGACTGTAAACACACCAATCATCACTCTGTAAAAATGTACCATCAGCACTCTGTGTCTAGCTAAAGATTGTAAATGCACTAATCAGCACTCTGTAAAAATACACCAATCAGCACTCTGTAAAATGGACCAATCAGCGGGATGTGGGCGGGGCCAAATAAGGGAATAAAACCTGGACACCTGAGCCAGCAGAGGCAACCAGCTTGGGTCCCTTTCCATGCTGTGGCACCTTTGTTCTTTTACTCTTAATAAATCTTGCTGCTGCTCATTCTTTGGGTCCACACTACCTTTAGGAGCTGTAACACTCACTGTGAAGGTCCACGGCTTCATTCTTTAAGTCAGCGAGATGACGAACCCACCGGAAGGAAGAAACTCCGGACACATCTGAACATCTGAAGGAACAAACTCTGGACACACCATCTTTAGGAGCTGTAAGACTCACCGCAAAGGTCCACGGCTTCATTCTTGAAATGAGCGAGACCAAGAACTCACTGGAAGGAACCAATTCCAGACACAATATCAATGTATATCAAATCAGAAGAGCTGCAAAAAGAGCAGCACCACATAGAAAATGAATGTAAACATATTATCCAAGGAGAACCATGTCCTAAGAGAAAAAAGCAGATATTCATTGTGATGTAAGACTTCAAAATATAGTTAACTGTTAACTAGGTGAAAGTTGGCGAGCTCCTATGGACTATCTCTATGAAATCTGTCCCTTTAATACACTTTTTCATATGTCAAAATTTCTTTTTAGTTTTTTTCTTTTTTTAGTTTTTCCCCACTATTTCAAATTGTCAGCATTTTTTTTTATAATTTACTATGCTATGTATTTCATCTTTGCATCATTTCCAATACTGGAGGTATAAATTGTGTAGACTTTTATAGAGTTCTGATTTATGTACTTTTTTTAGAAATTTGCGTCCGTAAAAATGCATTATCACAATCTTGACTGTGTGTAAGCATTGCACATGTCCATAAAAACATTAAAACTTCCATAATAAATGAAGAGCTGTCCTTTTTGTACATCTGCATTTGTAAAAGATAAAATTTCTCAAGATCTTGGCTCTTTAAACAACTGGTGTGGTGATAATGTAGTTGTAACCCATAGTGGTTTTTGATCAATCTTGTCAAAATTCTCAGGTGTCCATCGCAGTATTTCAGATGACTTGCTGTTACAAAGCCAAGTGTACACAATTACCAACCACTGTGATATGCACTTATACATTTCAGTTTTTGACCTATGTGTTTATAAATATGGTTTGTCTGTTCATAAATGTTATGCCTGTGTGACTGTCATTAGTATACCTGTTTATGCTTACAAAAATACACGTACTGTTAGTGCCTATTTCATTGTGTCAAGTAGCCTATTTAAGTGTTCTATTGTGTTTTCATGTGTTTCTCATATAAATGTCCTTTGAAAAATGTAAGTAAACAGCTAGCCAATGTAGTGGCACACACCTGTAGTCCCAGCTAGTCACGAGGCTGAGGTGGGAGGGTCGCGTGAGCCCAGGAGTTTGAGGCTGCAGTGAGCTATGATCACACCAATACACTCCAGCTTAGGCAAAGAGGAAGACCCTGTCTCTAAAGAAAAAGAAAGTTAAGTCAGTCTCTTTTAAGGAATTTTTAAATTATTTTTTCCAGAATTATATTTGCAGCATTTTGATCTTTCAGGATTTGAAAATTTGGAATTATGGCATTCAGCATTGTGTCTTTTGGGATTGTGACCAGCTCCCAAAAATAAATATCACTGACTTAACAATTTTTCCAAGGCTCCGAAGTTTGACGAGCATCATCATTACATTTAAAATCTTCTCACAAGCCATCTTTGACACAGATAACTAAGGTTTGCATATGCCTTTGATCCCAGTGAAATATAGTGAAATAGAACCTTCTACTGATGAAAGTTAATGGTTTTGAATTCAATTTGTACAGAGTACCCAAAGCCAACATTTCCTTTTCTCTTGTTCCAGATTGAGGTACTTTTTCTTCTTTAGATTTCCCAAAGATTACAGATGTTATTATAATAATCTCATAGGGCATAGCTTTTTAATTTTAAAATGCATATATAGATATTTATTCTTAAATCAATGTTTTATGGATCATCCTGTGTACAATTATTTTACTAAGAAAATTGGCTAATCTTGATGGTCCTATTAATTCTTCTCTTGCCATTTATTTTCTAATATAATAGTCCTGAAAAAGTAAATGAAATAAAATAAAGTAGTTCCACCTGATTAGTCTTGATTTCCCTGATTGCTACAAGAGGCCGATTTCCTTCATCTCATTTCTGTGACTATTGTATGTGCTATACTGTATTATATGGTACACTTAAAGAAATATTTTTTAATTTTTTTTCCAAATTAATACTAATATTTTGGTAGCAAGTAAAAACAAACTTTATTACAACAACGCGCATGCTTCTCTGTTAAGCAAATACAAATTTCAGCAAAACATGGTTTTAATCAACCACTGAATGATAAAATATAAACTAGTGATTATTTTCTCTCTCCCACCTCGTATGTGATTTTTGTTGTAGTTGTTAAACAGATCTTGGTAATTTTTTCCTAGTTAAAAAAAAACATTTTAAATTCATTTTATAGCCTCAGCATCTCTCTCCTCACCCTAACTGCATTGATTTTGTAAAACTGAATTGGAGTTGCGTGATCTAGCCTCTTCTGAAATGCCGTCTTTACAACAGTGAGACATGATGGAAACCATGCAACATAAAACCACAGGATTTTTAAAAAGTCGGCTCTGGGATGACTTATATGTTTCATAAACCAGCTTAAGGCTGAGTTATGAAAATATCATTTTAATAAGTTTCTTTAAAGATTCTTATGTTTGTCATTTACTTATTTCTTCATGCACTTATTTATTTTTATTTATCCCTTTTCACTTATCTAGCAAGCACTTAAAGTGAGGGTTTGGGTTTGGTTTTGGTTTTTGCACAACATTGCAAATAATGCTATTGGAGAAAAATCAAAGAAATAAAAAAATCAGTGACAAGGTTCATAGAAGATCAAGTTTCCAGGGCTGCAGGTGGAAGGAACAGATTGAGCTAAGGTATGGCAGTGGTCCCCTGACACAGTTGTCTAGCACTGGCAGGCTGACCAGACTTGAGCGGTAGGAAACAGATGATGCTCATGAGGAGAGGTTTTTTAAATGTTTTCTACAATTTGCATCAGACCCTTTGCTAGGCATGAGAACATAAAGTTGAGTAAGAGGCAGTCCTTGTGCTAAGGAACTCTCAAATTTTTACTGAAGTCCCAAAGCATGTGTTGTTTCCACACAACTGATTTCTTGTTTCCTCTGAATTATTTCACAGCAATTTGATACCAATTATCCACTTAAAAGCACATGAATAATTTTTCTTTAACAGTCAGAAGTGTTACATTTTTCTTTTTATTCTCAAACTAGTTCTTGATACTTCTGTTCAACTTCAACAAATTTTATTTTATTTAATATGTTTTAAGCTTAAAATTATTTTACTTATAACCCTATCATATGTGTATATCAAATTTAATGGTTTATATCAGCAATACATAAAAATATGTAACAGCCATGAGGTTGTAAGGGTTAAAATATTTTTTCTGAATTGAGTTACTATAGTTATTAATAGTATACAATCAAAATAACATATATTATAGACTATCTTTAAACCTAAAAATAAAATTGTATTAATAAGCTTATCTTATTCAAATAGGTGATCATTTAAAAAAAAGATTAGCTCATGTATCTGAACGGAAATTTCTTACAGCCAGAATACAACAATTTTATTCCTATTTTCTGAATCTAAGCACTGAAAAATTTATTCACATGGAAGTTGGGAACGGAAGACCTTTTGTGAGAGCAATGTCAAGTCTTTCTGAGTCAGGTGACAAAACGTATACAGATCAATCAGTTAACAATTTGAGTAGGAGCTCCTTTTATTTATTTACTTACTTTTTGAAAGCAAAGAATTGGAAACTGCCACATCTTACAAAAGGATGTGTCTGTTACTGGGTCACCAGAGTCATCTACATTCTCAACATCAATCCCAGTAAGTGTAATGTTCCTTTGTCTCTGAGTTGGATTTTATACCTGAGGTTAGATGAGAAAGCTTGTACTCCATCACAGAAGAGTCATAAACTTTTTTTTTTTTTTTTACTAATTATAGCAAAGAGTGCACTTGGAAGCTGAGAATCAACATATTGATTGTCTTAAATTCTGTATTAGTATAGTCCTTGGAAAGCCTCTTCAGCCTTTCAGGATAACAGATATTTGGATAGGAATTCCACTTCTACAGACATTGTAGTGCTTTTCAGAAGCTCACATAGTTAAAAGATGGGTACTTCCAAGATAATTGAAACTATAAGTTTTGTGATTTGAGGAAATTACATTTCAGAGATAACAATGCACTCTTAAAAATATATACTATATGTGATGCTGTCTCTATCGCAAGAAAGTTTGGTATTGACCAGGCTTTTTTAAAGAATTTTTATATTCATATCTTTCCTAAGAAGAGGTAATCATGCTGTGCAAAGAGCAAATTAATTCATATCTCCAATTTTCAGAATTTACTGGATATTTCCAAAAGTGCAAAAGTCGAACATTCCAATAATAGTGAAATGAATTCTTAACACTATTTTAGGAGATGAGGAAACAAGATGAGAAGACAAAACACGCTATTCAAGAACATGTATTTAGCATGTTTTTAAAAAGCCTGATGTTCTAAAAAGTTTATTTTTCCCTGATTTAAAAAAAATCATTTGCTTTTCTGTGTTTTGTTGGTTGGTTTGCTTGCTTTCTTTTTTTGCATGTATATAAATGTATGTATTTGGCTGGTGTCTCATATTTTTAATATGGACATTCAAGTCTTTGGAAAATATTTTTCATCCTTTCAGTGAAGCTTTCCACTTTAATACTGAGTTTACAGAGTTCAGTGGTATTCAAGAAATATTTATTAACACCTACTCTGTATAAAGTACTACACCCAGTGACATAGGAAATACAAGGGTGAATCATTCAAGGAGTATAGAATCTGTGTAGCAGAGAAACATATACTCAAAAAACCATCAAAAGCTACAAGAGGAAACAAGAAGATGCTTAAGGGTATGCAGAGGCTTTCTAGGAATAGGATAACACTATTAGCCTGAGGAAAATCAATGTCAAGAAAATGCACAAAACACTGGAACACTACGCATGTGTGAGTTATTTATATCCCACTGCTTAAGCTCATCGCCAAGGTCTGATTTTTCACTGATGCAAAAATTCAAAAAACTGCAACCTCCAGCATAAATGGGTTAATAAGGCCTTTAATTGCTATGTTATTATCTTTCATTTCCACTCATTTATTTAGCAGAGATTCCTTGAGAGCCTACTATGTACCTAGCATAATACTACCACTACAAAAATAACGTGTGATGTGCTTGAAAGAGGATGGTGTGGCTACTGCCCTCAAACTGCTTATAGACTTGGGGAAAATATATTTATACAATTAATTACAGTACAATATTGTAAGCATTATAAATATAATAAAAATGTGTATATTTAAAGCTAAAATGATAGTATTTATTTCTATTTTATTAAAGTTTTTATTTAAAAAAAACATAACCCTTAGAACAAACCAAAGTAACAAAAAGAATAGTCAGGTTTGGGATATATTTTGAAGGAAGAGCTGAGAGTACTTGCTAATAAGTCAGATGCTGAATGTTAAAAAAGGAGAATAGGTAAGGTAACTAAAGTTTGGGATATGAAGAATTGGAAAAATTAAGGTACCATTTAATGAAATCTATATCAGTTACCACATTTGCTGAACAACAAATTGCCCCAGACTTAGTGGCTTAAAAGTAATTTATTTATTCACGATTTTGTGGGTTGATAATTTCACTTAGGTTTAGCGAGACATCTCCTCTGTTGCTCTAACTTAGTCTCACGTATTGCCTATAGTCAGTTGACAGCTTGGACGGGACTGGAGGGTATAAGATTGCCTTACTGACATATCTGGTGGTTGGCAGAGTATTGGCTGGAGCACCTTGGTCCTCCCCATGTGGTCTTTCCGGTAGGGTAGCTTAGGCTTATTCACAGGGCAGCAGCTTTCTAAGACAGCAAGAGTAGAAGAAGCTGCAGGGCCTCCTGGGGCCTATCTTCAGAAGTTGCACAAGGCCACTTCTGCCACATTTTATTAATCAAAACAACTCACAAGGCCAGTCTAGATTTCAGGAGTAAGAAAATGGACTCCATCTTATCGTGTTTTTTAATTTTTTCTTTTTTTTTTTTTTGAGACGGAGTCTCGCACTGTCACCCGGGCTGGAGTGCAGTGGCGTAATCTTGGCTCACTGCAACCTCCGCCTCCCCGGTTCAAGTGATTCTTCTGCCTCAGCCTCCCAAGTAGCTGGCATTACAGGCACCCGCCATCACGCCCAGCTAATTTTTTGTATTTTTAGCAGAGACGGGGTTTCACTATGTTGGCCAGGCTGGTCTGAAACTCCTGACCTCGTGATCTACCTGCCTCAGCCTCCCAAAGTGCTGGGATTACAGGCATGAGTCACCACGCCTGGCCAATGGACTCCATCTCTTGACATAAGGAGCTGCAGATAACTTGTGACCATTTTTATTCTTCCATACATGGGAATGACAGAAAGTGTAGTCTACTCATTCTAAGAGTTTCATTTGTAGATGAAAAAAATGTGCTTTGCTGGAACATGGTGCATTGGTTAGAGCACACTCTTCCAGGTTCTCTAATTCTGATTCTATGGGGGCTATTTTACAACTTCATCTCTTATATATAAATGATGGCAATGCAAAAAATTGTTCTTGTCTGTGGATATGGAAACAAATTCTGTCCCTTAGAGGATCTATTGACTTTCTTCTCTCACTGCAGAAGAAGCCATTTTTGCCTCTATTTGCACATTTATTAAATGTCTATTAAAAGAAGACCTACAAATGCCCAATAGGTATATGACAGAAAATGCTCAATATTACTAAGCATCATGGAAATGCAAACTAAAACCACAATGAGATATCACCTCACCCCAGAATGGCCATTATCAAAAAAACTAAAGATAACAAGTGTTGGCGAGGATGCAGTTCAAAGAAAATGCTTGTACACGGTTGGTTGGAATATAAACGAGTAGAGTCATTATGAAAAACAGTATGGAGATGCCTCAAAAGTTAAAATTTAGAACTCTTATATGATATAGCAATCCCACTACTGGGTATTTATCCAAAGGAAATGATATCGGTATGTCAAAAAGATATCTGCATATCCATGTTTATTGCCGCACTATTCACAATAGCCAAGATATGGAATCAACCTACATATCTATCAATAAATGGAGACCTAAAGAAAATGTGGTACATATACACAATGAAGTACTTATTCAGCCATAAGAATGAAATCCTGCGATTTGCAACAATTTGGATGTTAAGTGTCCTTAATAGAGACAAATAGCTCACCATCTCACTCATATGTGGAATCTGAAAAAGTTGATCTCATAGAAGTAGAGAGTAGAACAGTAGTTACCAGAGGCTGAATGACTATGGGGAGAAAGGGGAATAAGGAGATGTTGATCAAAGGATACATAATTGTAGTTAGATAGGAGAAATAAATTTAAGAGATCTATTGTTCAGCCAGGTGACTATAGTTAAGGATGATATGTTGTATTCTTGAAAAATGTAAAGAGAGCAGTTGCTATATGCTCTCACCACGAAAATGGTATGTTGGATGGATGTGAGGTAATGCAATTGTTAAGTATGTGAGGTAATGCAGTTGTTAGATTTAACCATTCCACAATGTATGCATGCTTCAAAACATCACGTTTTGTACACGTTTAAAAAATACGATGTCATCTGTCAATTTTTTAAAAAAATAGTTTTAAAAGTTAAAAAAATTCCTAATCCCTATATATGTCCTTGTTCATATTATTTTTTCGCCTTAACATCTTTTTTTCCTTAACTTTTTTTGCCTTCCTCTTTCCTTTTTCTTTCATTTTTAAATTTATTTTTTGATTGTGGTAAAATATACATAAAATTTACCATCTTAATCATTTTCAAGTACATATATAGCTCAGTAGTGTTAAGGACATGCACACTGTTATGCAACCATCACCATCATCCCTTTCCAGAACTCTTTTCATCTTGCAAAATGGAAACACTGTACTCATTAAACAATAACTCCCCATTCTCCTTCCCTATAGCTCCTGGTAACCACCATTCTACTATCTCTCTCTGAAGTTCACTACCCTAAGCACCTCACAGAGATGAAATCATACAGTATTTGGCTTTTTGTGAATGGCTTACTTCACTGAGCAAAATGGCCTCAAGATTCATCCACAATGGGGCATATGTCAGAATTGCCTTCTTTTTCAAGGCTGAATAATATTCCATTGTGTGTATATACACCATATTTTGTATATTCATTCATCAGTGGACACTTCTACCTTTTGACTATTGTGAATAATACTGCTATGAACACAGGTATACAAATATCTCTTAAAGACCCTGCTTTTAATATTTAATTCTTTTGGGTATATGGCCTGAAGTAGAATTGCTGAATGATACAATAGTTCTACTCTAATTTTTTGAGGAATCACCATACTGTTTTTCATAACAGCTGCACCATTTTACATCCCCACCAACAGCATACAAGGATTCCAATTGCTCCACATCCTCACCAACACTTCTTATTTTCTGGTTTGTTTGTTTTGATAGTGACCATACTAATGAGTGTGATGTGGTTAGATTCTTCTATGACTACTTGTAATATCTTCCTGATCCTCCCATGATAATATGTTAAATAAAATGTTTAACATTTGCTCTTTTATATCTGTAGAAGAGCCATACCTCTGTCTTTTTTGAAAATTCTCTTTTAACAAGCTATAAAGTAGAACAAGTGATCTGGAGTGGGTTTTCTAAACACGAAATATATTACAGCATGTTTGTTTCCTAATAGGATGCAATAAAGAAGGAAAATTTATGATAGAAGGGGCAATAGCAGGAACAAAGTTCTTGAAAAAAGAAAGAGGATTAGATCAAGACAGACTTAGAATTATATATAATTCACTTATTGTAACTGGAAGAAAATTAGAATATTCATGTAAAAATGCAGATAGATCCCTTGACTTGGTTATAGAAGCATGTGGAAGGTTATCTTCTGAATTGCTGTGTTCGTTTTTTAATCCTTATGACTTAGCCCAAAATTAGTTCATAGTAGCTACTTAATAAATGTTTCTTGAGTGAATATAGCAGAAATAATCCTAGTCTACAAGAAAGAGCATAGTAATAAAGACCCACCATGTCTAACATGTAAATACACTTACTATTCACTTAGTTCCACTGATAGCCTTTATTAACAGATTCTTAAAATGCTTTTAAACTACCTATGTAAATAATTTTAAAAGCACACTCTGCTGAATTACCCTATTCTACTCCTATTAGTAATCAAAGGTAAAAAGAATCTTGTAGCAATGGTGATCTGTCTGCAACATGACACCTCTTTGACTGATAGAAAACAGACAAACTAATGAGAGGAAGCTAAATACGGATATTGTTTACTGGGCTCTGATGACTTATTGTTGGCAAGCAAGTGAACTCTATCTAAGAGATAGGGAATAAAGAAAACACTGTGCTTGGTCTTAGATAAATAAAATATGGGGAAATATGATTTAAAACAAAAAACAAATTTAACTGACTCATAATTACATCTCAGGAGTCCTTACAGAGGAGCTTAGGATATCTCTTTAGACTTTAAATACATAAAAAACAGCCCTGGGATAAGCACTATTTGACAGTTGAATGACAGTCTCACCGTAGAGCAGAAGATAGCTGCGTGTTCATTAGCATAAACAACACATTCCAGGCTTGCAAACTACGTAACTTCCCACAAGGAGCATCTGACCCAGATGACCCTAACACTGAGTGAGCCAGTAGGCATCTGAGAATGAAATTAAAACTTACACAGATGCCAAAAAGGTAAAACGACAAAGCTCAGAAATTTCTCCTTCAATTTAGTTCAATTCAACAAACATTATTTGAATACCTTACATTGAAAAAACACTGCAACAGAAAGTAGGTGCAGAGAACTAGAAAATGGATACACTACTGTCTCCCTATTTTTGATATAATTATTCACTCATCCTTAGACTAAAATTTGAATAAGATAAAAGACTTTCTTATTAGTACTAAAGTATACATTATGGGAAAAAAAAGCAATATATGAATTTACTAAACATTTAATTTAAACATTACAGCTACTTCCAAGTGCCTTCCAATGAATACGACCTAACCTATGACCACTGACACGTCCTTCCATAGCATGCTCAGGATCACCTTTTAATCCTAGATGGTTAAACGTGAATTTCAGTCTGTTCCTAGCCCTCTCCATTTCCAGCAATGCTGCTGCTGCACTATTATATTTTTAAAGTTATGTTGCTGATTTGTGTGTCTTGCATTCCCCTGAATCCATTTTCTTCTGGACTTGTTAGTGCCTCTTCTGTGGTCTCTCTTTCTGTCTCTCTCTCTATCTCTCTCTCTTTCCTCTGTCTCTGTTTTATGCAGTCTTGTTGGAGCTGCACATAGTTATGAAGCATGGTAGGCTGGCACCATGAGTTGTGCTACACTGTGGGTTTTCTCCTGCTTTTCCCCATCTATCCTCCAGAGTGCTTTTACACCACCCATCTTACTCTTGTTTTGCTTGGTTCTCTGCTCCTCTACTTCAGGAAATCCCATGGTTTAGCCTGGAAAAGACTGACTTCACGGGAGGGTGCCTCTCCCTAGTAAATAGACCATCCTCTGATTTATTTCTCCTCCTACGCCAAATGAACATACACCCTGTAAAAGATCTCCTTTACGGCCAGAACTAGAAGCAGAATTTAAACAAAGAGTCTGGGAGTTTTTACATTTTCCTACGAAGCCCTTGTGGTGACTCACATTGTCAGGCTGATGTATGAGACTGTCAGACTGATTTTAATTTTGATCTCTTATGTTTTTTTCCCCACCCTGTCATGTCACACTAATGACTGTTAAATGCTCCAAAAGACTGGCAAATGGGAAAACAAAGACAAGAGCCAGAGGATTGAAAGTTTCCAAATGAGCAAATATTACACATATTTGAGAAAAATTACATTGGGTTAGTTTATAAATGTTTGAGCATTATGAAAATCTCCAGCGGGTGAGGGGCAAGGAGGAGAAGAGATAACCTTTGACCATAAGAATGAGATACTCTGATCATGATATCACTTGCCACTTATTTCAATTTTTAATGATTAACACCTTCCTCACTAGGTTAACTTTACTTAGGAATGACCACAGATGTAGCAATTTGTGAATAAAAGTGAGGTTTTAAACATTATATAACACTAAGTTTAAAATCTAAACTGGTAAAACATTGTCAAACTCCTTTTTAAAGAAGTCAGAAAACAATTCTATTATATTCATGCTCATTTTGAAAGCTGTCTTTGCCAACAAAAGAATATATTTGTTGATTTCTATATATTTGGCATGAAAAAATCTGTAATAACTGGTAACATAGTTAACTGCCAATTACTAAGACCTTACCTGTCTCCACTGCATCCCATGAAGTGGTTTAGATGGGTTCTAATAACTGGATGGCCTGGGTCAGGTGTCAACAGTCATCTGCCTTCCTTGTATTATGCATTGTCCTCCCTAGTATCATAAAATGCTGGCTGTGTGCTGGGTGCTCTTAAAAATCTATCCCACTTAATTCTCATAACAGCTTCATCAAGTGGGTACTAGGATCACCTTTCCAAGGAAAATGGAGACTTAAAACAAGATTAAGAAATTTGCTCAAAGTCTTATACCTAACGAGTGGTAGAGCCAGAATTTGAAACGAGGCATGTCTACTTGCAAAGTTAAGAATCCTATAGTGCTTCCAGATGGAGTATAATAGCAAAACTCCTTAAATGGTTCAAATTTAACAGCTCACAGGAAATTGTTTTAAGTATGCAGGGTGAAAAATTGTGACTTTTATCAAGAATGTAAAATTATTGTGTAAGTTTATCTTGATCATCAGTGAAGCATGAATAATATGCTGCTCTTAATTTGAAGTTAGGATAATAAAGCATTTTAGAGTGTACAAAGAACTTTTCCACGTGAGCCAACTTAAGACAACAGATCAAGCAACTGTTATTCACATTTTACAGAAAAGGAAGTTGAATTTCTGATTGGCAGAGTGATATAGCCAGTGCCACACAATTAGGACCCAGTGGAATAAATAAATCCTGGGCCTGGGTCTTTTCAGTTCCACTTATATGCTCTTTCCACTACATGTTAAGCAGGCCATGTTTATGAGCAATGAGAGGAAGCTCCATGGACTTTGTTCCATGTTTGCTTAAAAAGAAAAAGCACTATAAATCAACTTGAAATATCCACTGAGAGCATTGTTCATTAATTAAGATTAATTAAGTCTAGCACAATCAATGATACTAACAAGCATTGTAATAAAATCATTCCATTCCATGCTCTGTGGCACAATGTGACTGAAAAAGTATGAAACAAGAAACAGGATGAGGAATTCATAAGTCATTAAAAGACCAAAAACCATTTACAACCAAATAATTTAATCAAGGTTTGAACCTCATGCCTAAGCATTCTCAGAAGTCACCTTTCATGTGCCAAGCTGTTTGTTACAAATTATCTTCCAGAATAATGTAGCTATATCCCCCCAAATTTTTTCTATTACATGTCATAAATCAAATTTGCTAAAACTATGTGTATTGTTAAGGTTTTAAAAATTCCCTTTTTTTTTTGACAGTTTCACTCTTGTCACTCAGGCTGGAGTAGTGGGGCCATCTTGGCTCACTGCAGCCTCCTCCTCCCAGGTTCAAGTGATTCTCCTGCCTCAGCCTCCTGAGTAGCTGGGATTACAAGCACCTGCCACCACATCCTGCTAATGTTTGTATTTTTTAGTAGAGACAGGATTTTGCCATGTTGGCCAGGCTTGTCTCGAACTCCTGACCTCAGGTGATCCACACACCTCGTCCTCCCAAAGTGCTGGGATTACAGGCATGAGCCACCATGCCCAGCCCCAGTTCATTTTTTAAATTGGTAAAGTAAGTTGTGTAATTTAGGGCATGATTTATGTAATGCAAAATTTAATAGAAAGTGGGGAAATAATTGAAATTCACACATGAAGGGAATTTAACTAGTTTTACAAAAATGATTCCCATCCAAAATTAGTGGGTTTATTTTGTTTTGTCTGAATATTGATTTAAAACTTTCTCATTAATTCTAGTAATTCATAGGCCAAGACCAGTGTAAGGCCAAGGAGATCATGTTTACATATTCAGTCATACTTTTCATACTGGACTATTGGTTAAAACCAGGAAGTATAAGAAACACTCACACAGAATAGAAAGCATAAGTTAATTAAAGTATTAAAATAATAAAGTTCTTCAAGAAGAAAGTAATAAATTAATTTGTCCTTGATACATAGGAAGCACACTTGGGGTAGATGGGTATGAGAGAAAATTTCTGATTCTTGAAATAAAAGAGAAAAAAGATTTTGGAAAAAGAATATTTGATGAGCATGCTTGAGTGACATCCTATCTGCTATATGATATAAACACTTTCAGTGACCCACAAAATTTTTATTAAAACTAAAAATGTCACAACAGGCTTAAGGTGATCCAATCTTTTGTGGATGCTTTTGGAAGTTAACCCAAAGCCAAAGTAAAATCAGCCTCGGAAGGCAAAGAAACAGCATCCATGTAGATCATGTTAAAAACACCTTAGTATCACGGTAAAATTCTGGGAGTCAGTGCTCTCCAATGTGAGAATCACTTCTCTATGTAGCAGCTTCATGCAGAAACAAAAACATAAAATCAAGAATAATAAAATGTTCTAGTTGTAGCTCCAGGTGAGATATGGTGAATTAGTCAAACTGTACCTTTGAGTACTCTTCATAGGTATCACCCAGACCCTGTAGCCTCACCAATATTTTTCTAGAATGTTCTAGAAGTTGTACAGGCATCCTATTCAGATACAATCTGCACTAAGTTCAGTTGGAGAGCAACAATGAAAGTTGTTCATTGATAGTATTTGTTTTGCTGCATTTGGGGAGGCGAAGAGGGTGGCAGAGCACTTACCAGAAAGAAGAGGGGAAGATAGAAGAAAATTTACTTCAGACTGTTAACTGAATGCTTAAATGGTTGTAATTGGGTTGACGAGGTCTAGAGTTCTTAAATTACTCATTTATATTTCTACTGCCATTTAAGAAAACATTTAAATTATTCATCTCAACTTTATATTTAAAAATCGTTCTATTAAAGACGGAACCAAGAAAATGATTTAAAAAAAACAATAACAATTCTTCAACTGGTCAAAAAAAAAAAAAAATGAGCTACTGCATACGAGGACTCTGCTTCTGGTATTTTCACTTCATTGAAAGTTTTATTTTCTTTTTTTTCCAACTCCTGCGTACTGGTGTCTTTTTCTACATGTCTAAGTTCTGGCACTTTCACTTCAGTATTAATGTGTGTCAAGAACAATTACAATTTTCATAAGCTTTTTAAATTTTTATGAAGATAAAGAAATACTGCTATTAGCCAAAGGTCTACCATTTGATTTCATTTGATCGTTGATTTCAAGGATAAAAGAATCCTGACTGAGGGTGACTATTTTCCACGTTGTAAGGAGAAATCGTGCCAGTCACCAATGAGCACCACACAGCCGCCATACCTGTGATTTACACCTAAAGTAGAGCCTTCCACATTGTTTATGATAACATAAGATGGATATGGTGAAATTGTTTAAAGTTGTTAACTAGTAAAGGAACCTTTTCTAACCTCCCTATGAAATTATTTAGACTCTCTCCATTTATCCACAAGTAAATCTGAAGTATTGTATTATAACTTTATTACAATCAAATAAAGTGAGTTACATTTAACTCCTTATGAGAACTAAGTTCATATCACTTCCAAAGCCTTTTAGAGATCAAAATATTTGCTTATTCCAGGTTTTACCTATTAGGATTCTGTAAGAAATTATTAAAAATATGGACGTATAAATTGCAATGTAATAGTTAACATGCCATCTCCCTCTACTGGATACAATTAAAAATCAAACATTACTCTAATATATTCGCCTAAAGTTGTGTTTACATAGTGGTTTCATGGAGACATAAATCAATTAACCTCATACCTTATCCTAATTTCTAATTCTACCATGAAAGAAAATGTCATGAATTGTCTTCTTTCACTGATTTTGCTGTATAAATGCTCTCTTCTTGCCCATGTTGAGTGTGGAATATAAGGTAACAATAAATAGTTGTGATTTACATATCATATGACTATAATTATTCAGTCTATGATTAAGGTAAAATTTCTTTAAAAACACATAATTTGGGAGATCTACAGCTATTCTAAACAAAGAATACGTGTCATTGTTACTTCAAAGTCAGGATTTCCAAATTTTTTCTTTGGTCATATTTTTGGGTGAGAAATATTTAGGTTCAGGTGTTGAAATATAGCCCTTCATATCTTAAGACAGAGAGTTACTGTTTGGTTAATATAAGAAAGCCTTCGCATTTGATAATTCACAAAATACACTGAAATGGAGTATATTCTTTTACATGGGGTAATGTAGAACAAAGGTCTGGATTCAAACACTACATGGACTTAGCAAATATGTTACAATGGCAATTTATGTAGTGTCTGTTAGGTTCAATCTCCTCCTCTCTAAAATAGAGCTAATCATCACATTTTACTGCTTAGGGTTATTTTTAGTATTAAATAATATAATGTGTAAAAAGTTTATCAAAGAAACTTATACAAAGGAAATGCTTTATTTTTTGTTATACTTTAAGTTCTAGGGTACATGTGCACAACGTGCAGGTTTGTTACATATATATACATGTGCCATATTGGTGTGCTGCACTCATTAACTTGTCATTGACATTAGGTGTATCTCATAATGCTAACCCTCCCCCACCCCCCCACCCCACGACAGGCCCCTGTGTGTGATGTTCCCCACCCTGTGTCCAAGTGTTCTCGTTGTTTAATTCCCACCTATGAGTGAGAACATGTGGTGTTTGGTTTTCTGTCCTTGCGATAGTTTGCTGAGAGTGATGGTTTCCAGCTTCATCCATGTCCCTGCAAAGGACATGAACTCATCCTTTTTTATGGCTACATAGTATTCCATGGTGTATATGTGCCACATTTTCTTAATCCAGTCCATCATTGATGGACATTGTACAAAGGAAATGCTTAATAAATGTTAGCTATTTTTAAATTATACTAAAGATGAGTTTAATGAAGCTACTGACAAATTTAAAGTATGTAAATGAATCTTAGGAAACTATATTTTTCACTAAAACACAGAGATAATAATGCATTTGCTCTTTAATCTTCTCCTTGATAGCCAAAACTGACATTAAAACCTAAAAAGTAAAGCAGCAGAAAAGAATGAACAGATCTGAAGAGGACTTTTTAGATTCTATTTCATACAATCCCCCTGATTTTCACCTAGGAAAGAACCAACACCCTGAGAGTAAAATGATCTCTAATGGCAATAGAACTAGAGTCTAGCCATTCATGTAACAGAGCATGGAGCAAAAGCCAAGGCCCCCAAATCCTAATCCAGTATACCTCAAAACTTCAAACTTTCTCCTGACAACAGATGCTTTTCCTGTCATGGCTACTTGTTCTATATATACAAGAAATACAAATATACAATGCATGATGGAAATTATGATGTGACCAAAATGTGCAAATGAAATGAGTGTATGTAGTCTCTAAGAAACAGACACCATAAAGATAAATTTCAATAGTTTAAATTATATAGAGGAGGTTACATTATTTCTCTTCAAATTATATTTATGTTATCTAATTTTTTTCTTACAGTCAACCCTATAAAGTAGGAAGGACATATTTTATTAACTGCATTTTAAAGAAGAGGAAACTGAGACCCAGAGTATCATGATTTCATAGCTAGTGATGGGAGAAACAAACATCAGGTGTTTGGACTCCTGGTCAAACTTTTTTTTTTTTCATTGTTTCTTGCATTGTTTCTTGGTGTTTTAAGCTATGACACTGATATCCTCCACTATTCATAAATGTTAAATGTATAAAAATAGAATCATCCAAATGAACATATATTTTGATGTATATAAAATCAAATATGTATCCTAGAACATATGTTATCAAGAGTTTCATCTCAGAAAAATGTCATGGTCATTGTTAGTTTTAAATTAATTTAAAATATAAATTGACAGAATCTTTACTTCCTACAATAAACCCTTTGAAATAAATTTAAGATTACAATCAACTAGGAATAGAAAGATTTAAAATGTGTCGGTAAAGTACCTAATATTAATCAGTTATCTTTTAACACTCAAAAGCCGTTCATATTTGAATAAAACTTAAAGGAGATATCTTACAGGTAAATCATAGACTCTGAGTTGAATTTTTAAAATGACCTTCATTCCAAAGTGTCCCTTTAAAGATATCCTGAAATGTTGCTAAGCAGAGTAAACCAGATTCTATTGACTGTACTTTAACACTGCGATAGATTCTATTGATGTAAAAGCATTATCACTACCCACCCTGGTCAGATAATACCTTTCCCAAGGCAGTAGGGCAATAAAGATCTGCTAAGTCATGCTGTCAGGATCATAAATTTTTTCCTGAGAAAAGCAGTTTACCCCTTTGCCATATGTACTGCCAGGATTAGGAGCAAGCAAGGGAGTCCTAGGAGGAAGGGACTTTCAGGGTGTGGTGTTCACAGCCATTGCTTTGAGCCCTTGGCAGTGGCAAAGTGACTCTGTCCACCCCTCCCAGGGAGCTGACCAGAGCTGTACCTGGAATTTGTTAAAAGGCAGATGACATGATCATGACAGGGAATGGGGAGAGTGGCTACGGTAATGAGATCAGTAAGATTAGTGAGACTCCAGTTTAAGGTTCTAGGAGGCAACTGGCATGGTAGAAAGAGCACAGCCTTTTTTAATTGGACAGATCTGAGTTTGAATTTCTATTTCTCAATTTATTCACCACCAGCATGACTATAAGTAAGTTAACGTCTCCATTTAAGCCTATGAACCTTTGTATGCCTCAATTTCCTCATCTGTAAAATGAGATAATGCCTATTAGGGCGCTGTGGATTAAATGAGCTAGTGAAGCCCTTAGAATACTGCCTGGCAACATGGTAAATTCTATTTAAGTGTTAGTTATTTTTGTGTATTATTGTCTCTCTAAGCTTCGACTTTCTCCTCTGGGGAAATGAGGATAACAGAACATGGCTTACAGAGTTCTTTTGAGGATTATGTGAAAATTGAGTACTTTATAAATGGTGGATGTTGGTGCTATTGCTGTTTTATCTGTTACTTTTGTTGTTTTTCTCCATGCATGTTAGTTATTTGTGTTGGACTGTGGTACAATACACTATTTTGCTAACTAAAAAAAAAAAAAAAAAAAAAAAAAACTGGATCTTTCACTAGTTATAGGATGACAGCCTATAAGACAAGTCTGGAATTTAACCTCTGGGTTGCCTAACTAATAGAAGATACTATCCCCAAGCAAAGTAAGTAAATAATTGATATTGAGTTAGGTTGAAAAGGTCCTTCCTACAGGTGACAAAATGAGAGTATAAAATTCAGTGTCAGAAATACACTTGGATGATTCAGTTTTAACATCTCCAAGCTTAAAATGTATTCCACAGAACAATTCTTCCTTATATGTTCTTTGTCACATTGCTGCTAATGTTCATTCATGATAAATAATTTGCCAGAGTCAAAGCAAACCCTTCCTTGTAGTCTCAGTTAAGACTTGAACACATTCTTCAGGTTGAACAAGGAGCAGTGACAAGCGATACAGTCTACAAATTTACGGATTATGTTTCTACGTGAGGCTGCACTAACATTACCAGTGCTGCCAGCAACGAAGTATCCTGGGGCAAAACTGAGCCTGCACTGCAGGACCAAACCTAGGGGGAGGCTCTCAGCTTGGCTGTAGAAAACTCAATAAGCAAGATAAATAATATTGTAGTGCAATGTTCTAAAAAAAAAAAAAAATCAAAACAAATGTAAAAAAATCCAGATGAGCACAGTATCAAAATTTTAAATAAAGTTAGTGAATTCGTTTTCTACGGCTACCCTAACAAATTACCTTAAATTTATTTGTGTAAAACAACATACATTTATAATTTTACTGTTCTGCGTATCAGACATCTGACATGAATCTTACTAGACTAACAACAAGACGTTGGCAGAGCTGCATTTCTTCTGGAGGCTGGAGGGGAGGATCTGTCTTCCCGCTCTTTTCCATCATCTAGAGGCTGCCTGCATTTCTTTTCTCCTGGCCCCCTTTCTCCAACTTCAAAACCAGTAATGGTGGGTTGAGTCTTTCGCACGTGGAATTACTCTGACTTCCTGCCTCCCTCTCCCTTTTAAGGATCCTTGTGATTACATTGGACCCACACAGATAATCCAATATAATCTTCCCATGTAAGTGTCCTTTATCCCACCTGCAGAGTTCATTTTGCCATGTAGGGTAATATGCTCACAGGCTCCAGGGACAGAATCTTGGACATCCTTGGAGGCCATCATTTGGCCCGCTACAGATAGGGTCTGACACTGTATGTGCATGATTCTGCCTCACTCCCTTCACCCTAATCCTGGCCCTGCTGCAATGTGATTTGACAAATTGAGGTCTATTAGTCCTGAGTCTTCCAGGTTGGAAGCACTCTATCAAGATACCATTACAAAATCTAGAGGTATCACCACGTAAGTCTCTTCTAAAGATGGCCCAGAAGTATAAAAGTAATCAGAAAACAGCAAAACAAGCACAATAAATAATTTGTTCACATTGTAAAGGCACAAGCATTTCGGTATTTGGAAAATGTTGCAAAGCTAAAACTCATCTCTAAAGCATTAGTGACATATTCTATTATTCTAAAATGCTTGTTACTTTTATTTTACTATTGACTTACTTTAAGCACTGCTAATGTTTCACTGGAAAGTTAGAATTTTTTTGCTCTTCATATGACGGAGACTTAACCATCAATTTTCAGCTGGGTTAAAGTGCTATACCTTTCTTCAAAAAGGCCCTGGGTGCTCTAGAATTGCTTTCTGCTCATATCAGTGAGATTAGGTGTTACAGTTCCTGGAAGCTGAGCAAATAGGTGCCTTCTCTAGACCTTATGTTGGATTCTTCCATCTTGATCTTCCCACACGTTTGTAAGTTCCTGAGTGCAAGCACCATCTTTTATTTTATTTTATTTTATTTTTATTTAGACAGAGTCTGGGTCTCTCACCCAGGCTGGAGTCCAGTGGCATGATCTCTGTTCACTGCAGCCCCCACTTCCCAGGTTCAAGTGCTTCTCATGCCTCAGCTTCCCAAGTAGCTGGGATTACAGGCACCTGCTCGCTACCACCCCCTGCTAATTTTTGTATTGTTAGCAGAGGCAGGGTTTTGCCATGTTGGCCAGGCTGGTCTCAAACCCCTGACCTCACGTGCTGAAATTACAGGTGTGAGCCACTGCACCCGGCAAGGCACCATCTTATTTATTATTTGACACAAAGTGGATATTCACATTTTTTGCAAATGGTATAGAATTGAATTTTCAAGATAACCCAGGAAGTCAAGTACTGTCTTCTTTCACTGTGCCATAGAAGTGGAGTGCCTTGCCCAAAGTCACCTGAGGTATGAGCCCAACTCCATCACGATCTAAGTTCCCAGCCCTTTCCACCTACCCCTATCCCAATTCTTCTCTTAAAAATGCACTTCCAGGACATCACTATTGAGGGCATCACAGAAGCACGTGGACATCCAAATACAAGCTTAAATGAGGAGATATCCTCACAGCTTCCAAACCAGTAGTATTTAAAGAGAATGAGAAATACACTGGTCAGGGCTCAACATATTGAGAGAAACCCCTTCGTGGAAAAAGTCTGCTAAGAAAAAAATCATTAAAATTATATCAGAAAATTGAGCAGCAGCCCAGTTCCTGAAGATGTGTTAACTACCCTATTTCTGATCAAAGAAAAGGAATTTTACTTGCTATAAAAGCACTCAGGGAGACTGAAAGAGAGACATCTGCTTCATTAATAGTATCCTTGCCAGCAGGGTCAATTAAATTAAGAAGGTATCCTTTCCCTGGTAGATTTCATTCCAAACACATTACACAAGTTATACTCAGAAAAATTACTGCAAGGAGATCATTTATATTCATTAATCCTAGGGCTTTCTTTTGTAATCTTTTTCTTTAAAGGAAATTCTCATTTTTGCCCTAAATTAATGGACATATTTATTTGTACATAAAAGAGCAAATTCCTCCTACTGATGCCTTTAGTTAAGGCAGGCAGGGCCAGCAACAGGATCCACAGGTGCAGCTTCCAGCATCCCCTCAGTGCGAACTGCAGCATCAAGAGAAAAGTCTGTGGGCTTCATCTTGAGAACAGCACTCCATGGGCTCTGCCTACAGAGCACTCGCCAGCAGCCTCAAACTGCCAAGCAGAGGTCAGTGAGAGGTCTAGGGCCATGCACCTTTTCTCCCAAATCATAGTTCACTCAAGGTTGCACATTGCTCCAAACGGCGCGTGTGATTCTAGAAAAACAGTCTTCAGACATTTCACCCTACAGCTGACCCTCTTTTCTCCCAAGCCCCAACATTCCTTCTCTAATTGTTGCCTTCCCAGCTCAGACTCTGAAAACACACTGGTCAAACACCATCACGGCAAAACGCCATCTCATAAATGCCAGAAAGAGCAAAATAAAACAAAACAGAGAAGATTTGTTTCAGGAAACTTCTAATGAAGATGTTAACAAACTATAACATCCCATTTACCTGTACAGAACTTTCTAAATATGTTCCCTTCAATAAATAAACACATTAAGGATCTAGTCTCTCTCATAAACAATTCTTTTCAAACAGTAAATCAGGATACATAAATAATTTATATTCAATTGAGCCAGTGTTTTTCCAATTGTGTTAATCATCAAAATCATTTCAAATGCTTCTAAAAATATAGATTCCTGGGCCTCCACTTAAATCTAATGAGTCAGAATCACTCAGGGAAGTGCAAAGAATCTCACTTTTTACCAGGATGATGATGATTGGAGAAATTTAGGCAATAGTGAATTAGGCAAATTTTTTGTATTCTATTATATTTATAACTTTGCACTGGATCCTGTACCTCATATAAAAATGAGAAGATGAGAAGATACATGGCTCATATTCTGGAAGGATTTGAAATTTAGTAGGAAAAATTAGATAAGAAAATAATTGTACAGTAAGTTAGAATATAAGAAATTTTGTAAGAGTGATTCCACCAAAATAGAACTAAAAGTTTGAAAGAGGAAGAAATCATATCAGGTCATAGAGGGAAGTAAGGAAAAGCTTTAAAAATATTTTTTATTTAAGATGGACTTTACAAAAGTGTCATCTTCACCTGTAATCCTAGCACTTTGGGGGGCTGAGGCAGCCAGGTCACTTGAGGTCAGGAATTCGAGACCAGCCTGGCCAACATGGTGAAACCTCGTCTCTACTAAAAATTACAAAAATTAGCCAGGGGTGGTGGCGGGCACCTATAATCCCAGCTACTTGGGAGGCTGAGACATGAGAATCACTTGAACCCAGGAGGCAGAGGTCGCTGTGAGCTAAGATGGTGTCACTGCACTCCAGCCTGGGTGACACAGCAAGACTCTGTCTCAAAAAAATAAAGGTTATCCTGATGAGAACCAGAAAAGGCAAAGTCACAGAGAAATAAAAACCTACAACATGAATGAGGAACAGTGACAGCGTTTGGCTACAGTACAGGGAGTAGCTAAACCAGAGGCTGGAAATTTAAACCAGTGCCCAATTGAGAGACCACTGAATGTTTGGCAGTGGAGTGTATACTTAATTTCTTTAAAAAAAAGGGATCAGTTAACTAAGACATGGAGTTGGCTGGTGATTATGCTCAGAAATGCTTTTAGAAACGTTAATTATTTGGCGGTATTGTTTACAATTGACTATAAAAGGGAAGGCAGTCGGAGTAATGAGCTATAGTGCTTCATGGTGGAAAGGAAAGGGACCTTACAGATGGAACAGACATTGCGGAGGTAACCCCCAGAGAACCTGGTCCCTGATTTCATGCGACACATGTGAGACCCTCAGGTGAAGCCAAAGGCAGAAGATGGGTTCACTCATGACAGGAAGAGGGAACTTCTAGATTCATTAGGTATTGTGTTTTAAAATGGGGGAAGAGGCCAGGTGCCGTGGCTAATGTCTCTAATCCCAACATTTTCAGAGGCCAAGGAGGGCAGATCACTTGAGCCTAGGAGTTGGAGACCAGCCTGGGCAACATGACGAAAACCCATCTCTACAAAAAATAAATAAATTAGCCGGGCATGGTATGCACCTGTAGTCTCGGCTACTCAGGAAGCTGAGGTAGGAGAATAGCTTGAACCCGGAAAGGGGAGGTTGCAGTGAGCCAAGATCACACCATTGCACTCCAGCCTGGGCGACAGAGTGAGATCCTATCTCCAAAAAAGAAAAAAGGCTGTTTTTTCAAGCCCTGCATTATTTTGTGCAGAAAATATTGGGCAACATGGAGCTTTATAGTCATGTCTTTTGATTGTAGAGCTTTTATTAACTTCTACTTGGTTCAAACTACGGTAAAATATTAATAGGTGTATACCAGGGCACACATTTTGCTTTTGCCTCTGACTCTAGTATGGCTCCACACAGCACTGTACCCAGAACTTTCTCAGAAAAACAGAAGGAGAACTTAGACAATTAGTAAATGTGGTTCTGAGGTCTAAATCCTGAAAAATATCAAATATCCTCTTAAAGTCAAACCTAATCCCTTATTGTATTTGATTTTTTTCCTTACTTTGGTACTGCTAATGTGTAATTTCTGCCTGGACAATAGGGCTGTAGGCA
This sequence comes from Symphalangus syndactylus, assembly GCF_028878055.3. Taxonomy (NCBI): domain Eukaryota; kingdom Metazoa; phylum Chordata; class Mammalia; order Primates; family Hylobatidae; genus Symphalangus; species Symphalangus syndactylus. Next base: position 136,208,288 of record NC_072427.2, read on the forward strand.
ATTTTTGGTCATCCAGAAAGCTCAAATACCCAACTAACTATTTGGCAATTTGGTGTTATTGACAACAAACTCAGTCTAAATTAGGGCCTATAGAGGAATGTAGTATGTCCCACCAAGATGCACCTAAATCCACAGAAGTCAAACAGATTTTTGCTATCTTTCTGTGAATAGTTAACATGCTCAAATAGAAACAAAATGACCTTTTCCAGGCATGTCTGCAGCAGAGAAAAATGACTGATCTTTAGGTATGTCTGCAGCACAGAAAAATGACTGATCTTTTCGCATGAAATATTTCTGTAAATATTAATCAACAGCTTTTGATAAGGAAAAATACACATACTTAAACAAACACACACATATGGTTTTCAAAAATATTTTAAATACAAGCAGCTTTGTGGAAACTTTCAAGAATTATTACAAATGTTAGCAATTACATTCTCAAAGGGAAAATTGCTTCCTATAGATGAAATAAAGGCAGAGATTTTTTGTTGGTTTTTGTTTTGTTTAGTACTTGTGATTGTGCAACATGAATGTCAAGATATGTTTATACTAAGAGTTGGGAAAATAAGCACAATGCTGGTGAGACAAGATCTACAAGAAATCAAGAAAGAGCTAAACAAGCCAGGCATGGTGGCTCATGCCTGTAATCCCAGCACTTTGGGAGGCTGAGATGGGCACATCATGAGGTCAGGAGTTCAAGACCAGCCTGACCAACATGGTGAAACCCCGTCTCTACTAAAAATACAAAAATTAGCCAGGCATGGTGGCACATGTCTGTAATCCCAGCTACTCAGGAGGCTGAGGCAGGAAAATTGCTTGAACCCAGGAGACAGAGGTTGCAGTGAGCTGAGATTGTACCACTGCACTCAAGCCTGGACGACAGAGTGAGACTTTGTCTCAAAAACAACAACAAAAAAAAAAAAAGCTAAACAAACAAACAACGACAACAAAAAATGGAGGAAAAAAAAACCTATGCGTTATTTTTTCTCCTCTTTTCTATTCCCTTTCAATGTGAATTTATAGAAGCACTGCTTTCATGAGTACTTAATGCATGGACAGCTCTATACTGAAAGTTGGGAAGGAATAGAGAATAACAATAATTACCATTTGTTAAGCATGTATTTTGTGCTAGAACATCTGTTAGATTCTTCACATTTATTTTCTTGCAAAGTATGCAGCTCTTTTTATCCACAGGGAGATTAAAGAAATTATTCAAGGTTATAGAACCAGTAATAATAGTACCTACTTCATTGGGCTATTGTGAAGATTAAAATAGATTAAAAATGGAAAGTGCTTCAAACAGCATCTGTCACATAGTAAGTAAATATAGGTAATTGTTATGATGTCATGAGGAGACCAATAGGTAATGCATTTTCTTTAAAATATAACTTAATACAGTAAAATGTGTTCCATTTCTATATATATTTCACATCTCCAGTGTTATTAATTTATTGAAGCACCGTTTCTTTTTTCTTTTTCATTTTTTTTTTTTTTTTGAGACAGGATCTCACTCTATCGCCCAGGCTGGAGTGCAGTGGCAGGATCTCGGCTCACTGCAACCTCCACCTCCTGGGCTCAAGTGATCCTCCCGCCTCAGCCTCCTTAGTAGCTGGGACTACAGGTGTCACCACTAGGCCCAGCTAATTTTTTTTGTATTTTTTGCAGAGACAGGGTTTTTCCCTGTTGCCCAGGCTGGTCTTGAACTCCTGAACTCAAGCAATCCACCCACTTCGGCCTCCCAAAGTGCTGGGATTACAGTCGTGAGCCACTACACCAGGTCACTTTTTCTTTTTTTTTTTTGAGACGGAGTCTCACTCTGTCACCCAGACTGGGGTGCAGTGGCATGATCTTGGCTCACTGCAAGCTCCGCCTCCCAGATTCAAGCCATTCTCCTGCCTCAGCCTCCCGAGTAGCTGGGACCACAGGTGCCCGCCACCTCGCCCGGCTAATTTTTTGTATTTTTAGTAGAGACGGGGTTTCACTGTGTTAGCCAGGATGATCTCGATCTCTTGACCTCGTGATCTGCCCGCCTCAGCCTCCCAAAGTGCTGGGATTACAGGCGTGAGCCACCGTGCCTGGCCCACTGTTTCTTATATTGCCATTCCTCAGTAATTTAATCTTGATAATCACCACTATAATCTGAAATTCAGTTAAAGGTTTTTAAAGGAAAGTATGTGTAAGCAAATCTTCCTTGTGCTTTATTAATAGAGTAAATAAATCATGTAATACCACTTAAAAATTCAACCTGCTTTATTTGCATAGGTGTGCAATATGTGCCAGTCTATCTTTGTATGTTTCAATGTGTCACAGGCCAAGGTAAGAATTCACCGTCTCCTCATGTATGTAGAGAGAACAGATTTCAAAAAGCTAGATTTTCTCATTACACTTTTTTGTTTCAGAAAATACAGTCTTTAAAAAATAGTTGCCTGTGTTAACATGTAATTCATGTTATTTTTAAATAAATCTAAATACCTATTCAAAAATTTTTAAAGTTTTAATTTCTAATGTTTAATATCTAATATCAGTAGCTATAACCCACAGAAGCAAGCGCTCTTTGGAGAAGCTCAATAATTTTTCAAACTGTACAGAAAAAGGCAAAAAGTTTGAAAACTGCTGCTGTAGGCAATACTTTGCACTTCTTGTGAGTAAATTGAGGCTTGCCTTTACCCAGCAAGTGTGTCACCACAGCTAATTGGGCTGGGGTATGAGCAAGTATTTGTGCATACTTTGCGTGTCTCATGCATGCTTTCGTGTGCACGAGTCTGAAGCAAATGTGAGAATAAATCAAAGTATGCAGATGCACAGTGCTTCATATATTTTATTTTACAACCTCCTGTGTTAGTCTTATGAGGTAAGTGCTATTATTATCTACATTTGGCAGATGAAAAGAGTAACACGTAAAGAAAAAAGTATGAAAACTGGAGTAGAAGTAACAGACAGTCTATCTAGAAGAGGAATCTTTCTGTCTGGGATGGAAAATAAAGAAAAGGTGGAAGGTTGAAACAAAGTAAGTCTCGGAGTAAACAAACCATCAGACAATCACAATAACTCCCCTTGTTTGCTCCTGAGAAATCACTTATTGTCATCTGTACATACAGATATTAGTACTTGATCTACCTCTCCCCATTTTTCTAAGGATCAAAACAAATGCAACAAATATAAGCTCTAAAGACCCAAAGTAACAAAAAGGTCATGTTGTGTATATCAGAAAGCATTGCAACTGTGCACTTTTCATTGTCTTTCAGATTACTCAAAGTAGAAAACCTTCTACTTAATAGATGGATAATTTCCTAAAATCAAGTACCTGATTTTTGAGCATTTTCATTTGTTTTTTCTAGCCTGAATTCTTAGTCCAGGGTCTTAGTCTGTTTTGGCTGCTATAACAAAACACCTTAACCTGGGTAACTTACAGACAACAGAGATTTATTGCTCACAGTTCTGGAGACTGGGAGGTCCAATGTGCCAACATATTCAGTGCCTGTGAGAGCTTTCTATTAGGTTGGTGGAAAAGTAATTGCGAGTTTTGCCATTGAAAGTAATGGCAATAATCACAATTACTTTTGCAACAACTTAATACTTTATAAATGACAACTTCTATGTGTCTGCAAGTGATTTCAGGGGCAAACAGGCTCCCTTTCATCTTTTTTATAAGGGCACAAATCCCCTTCATAATGAAGTAGCCTACATCATCTTCTAAAGGCCCAAATTGTTAGTACTATCATATTGGGTATTAAGTGTCAACATCTGAATTTTGGGGGGACAACAACATAGCATTTAATTCATTTAAAATTATTACGTGTGTCAAGCTAATTGTTGGCAATGCATTTGAATAACATTGCTAATTACTGGCACTTTCATGAATTGAAAAAAGGTCAAATTTGTCTCAATATCTGGGAAATAGCAAAGAAGATTTTTAGACATATACTAAAATCATATGGTTTGTAAAAAACCTCAATCATAGAACTTTGCAGAAAGCCACTGATTAAGGTAAAACATTCTTATGGGGTATCATAAGATAAGCCAAAAAAAAAATGCTTTCCAAATTTCCCTTGTAATTTGTTGACTTGAGGATTATATTGTGACACACAATTGGCCATAGTTTACTTTTCTTCTTAAGAGAGTGTATGTGTATATTTATCAAGCCAAGCATCAGCAATCTGTTTGCAAATGGAATGTCACCAAGCTACCCTCAAGCTTTGATCAGGAGCATTCATTTTACCGTGTTTGACAGCAACCACAGCAGGGGTGTCTATGTTTACCAATCTTGGCAATGAGCTGGCACCAGGGTTAGCCTGAGACCTGCTCAAGACAACTCACACAACTCTCAATGTTCGTGTTAGTTTGGTTTAGCTTAGAAAGTCAAGAAAATTGACATGTCTTGCATTTCTACCACTAGCTGAATAATCAAAGGCAAATATCTCCAATCTATGTACCTCTGTAAAATATGATAAATAATAAAGCTTAATTTCAAAATCAATCTTTATTTTCTGAAAAACAGAAGCATTTTGAAGTTTTGAAGGTGATCACTACAAAAATGTTATTCATTAAAACTATTATGTAACTTTTCACTCATTCCCATGAATGGATATTTTTGAGAAAAGAGGCCCACTGTGAAACCAGCCTTGTTCTGTCTTTGACATTCGATAGCATCAAGAAGACAAGATATGAAACAACTGGAAAACAATGGAAAGCAATTCATATAAAGGATTAAATTTATGATATAGGCCAAGGAGTTTGGAGGAGGAAAACCAATTCAGACTAGTGTGACGTGAATTACAGAATTAAAAACAAGAAAGATAAAGGAAGGCTCTGAAACGGGGTAAGGCCCTACTACAGTAATATGAAATATTTTACCTAGTTATATCTTTCTAGACTTCATATGCTACTACTCAAGTATGGGAAAGGAGAGAGGCTTGTCTTTACCCCATGCTCTCTTCTGAAGTCAAGTTTATGCTCAGAGACAGAAAGAGAAGTATCGTCCAACCCACTGATACTTGAACACTGAATATAACACATGTCACAACAAAACTTCACTCCTAAGAACACATCTCACAGTCCCTGTGATCCATAGGCATCCAGTGTCACTAGAAACTGGAGAATCTGAATATAGGACACTTTCTTAGGTAAAGAATTGTCTTCCCCTGCAACAGTCTTTGCTGTTTCCATCCTCCGAAGGTTTTCACAAACACAGGCTCCTTTTGTAAAACCTGGAACTTTGAAATCATTGTTATTATTATCTCATCTGAATTTATGCAGAATAGATACTTCCCTAAATGAAAACACAGAAACAACTCCTTGAACTAAACTAACACAAACAATGGCATGCAGAGATAAATATTTTAAAGGAAACTTTAAAAATGAACATTAAAACAAAAGAAAAATAAGGAAACCAAATAAGGAAAGCAAAAATATTTCAAAGTAATAACTGACTTGGAAGACTTTATTAATTCTGAATATAGTTCCTTAAAACTGGGTATCAAAAAAATTACATAAAAACAAAAAAAATCTAAAGACCTAAAAATGTACATAAACAACAACTACCTAATGAAAAATTAATAAACATTTGACTTTCTTGAAATTGGAGAAGTGAATTGTGAAATTTCTATCCAACCATTGCTACTTCACTTCAGAATCCCTGCAAGAAAATATTTATGCAGTTCTTGAGCCCAGTGATATGTGGCACCATGGATTTCTGCAGACATTAGTGACATAGGCTTTGGATGGCTTTCTCCATGTTTTGCAGGACCATTGTAGGTTTTAAATATTATATCTAACATCTTTAAACATGCACTGTAGAACATATTAATGAATCGACCTTGTATTACATGCTATTTACACAAGATGTTTTCCCTATAGAACAACAGTTATTTATGCTAAATATATCATAACAACTACATGGAAATTAACATATTTATGAAGAGTATTCATGTCGATTTACTCTGATCTTACCAAAGAGTAGTGTGAGGTTTTTAATGGAAGCAGAGATCCTTAATGTAACATTGTGCACCGCTAATTAGTTGATTCATTCATGCATCCAAGCAATATTTATCAAGGGCTTATCTTATGCCAGGTACTGCATTAATCATGTGAATAAGACATGGGTAAATAAAACATGACCGCTTTTGAAACTCACAGTATCATGGGGATGACAGACAGACAACTTCAAAAGAGTGAGAGAAAGCAATGGATCCATGGCCAAAGCACTGTATGGTAGCAAGAGTAGCAATAGCCAACTGGGCCCCAATGTTGAGGGCAATGACAATGAAGAGCCGTGCAAAAAAAAAAACCAAAAAACATAGTATTCATTTCACAATAGACTCACAGACTCATGAGGGATAAACAATGCAAGCAAATGAAGTAGCACATGAAAATACATGGAATTATGAAAGAATATTTGGGATTTTCAGTACTATGTGTGGTTCAGAAGGCCTGGTACATACAGCATGTGCCAGGAAGAAACAAAGGGCTCAGAAGGGAAGCAGAGTTGGAGCATGTGTGTTACAGGAACCCAGACTGCTTCCCGAAGAAACTGGGAGTGACTCCGATCTGTGATTTAAAAAGAGAACTTGTGGGCCGGGCGCGGTGGCTCACGCTTGTAATCCCAGCACTTTGGGAGGCCGAGGCGGGCGGATCACAAGGTCAGGAGATCGAGACCACGGTGAAACCCCGTCTCTACTAAAAATACAAAAAAAAAAAAAAAATTAGCCGGGCGTGGTGGCGGGCGCCTGTAGTCCCAGCTACTCGGAGAGGCTGAGACAGGAGAATGGCGTGAACCCGGGAGGCGGAGCTTGCAGTGAGCCGAGACTGCGCCACTGCACTCCAGCCTGGGTGACAGAGCGAGACTCCGTCTCCAAAAAAAAAAAAAAAAAAAGAGAACTTGTGGAAGCATGAAGAATGATTTGGTTGGACTAAGAGATCGTTGTAATCTGGAATTATATGTGCCATTTTCCTAATGGAAAAAGAAACAAGAACATTCTGAAGCTGACTTTAGTTAACTGTGGCAGATGCTGCTAGTTGCCTATGCAATACCTATTTGCCCTTTCATCACTACCTACAGAATTACAATTTTTCTTGGGGTAGAAATGTGCCAAATTAAAAATGCTCATCTCCCACAGAGATTTATTTGAAACCAAAGCCATGTGACCATAGTTCTGCCCAATACGATGTGAAAGGAAGTCTACTGGGAAGAGTTTCTTTAAGATTTGTTATTTTCTTGATGAAAAGGATAGGTACAGAGTTAACATGCTCCTTTCTAGTCAATCTTACTATCTTCTTTCTACCTGAAATATGAACATGATACCTAGAGATGAACCAACCACGTCACCAACTTCAGTACAAAGTTGATGTGTGAAAAATAAATTCCACGTAGTAAGTAACTATAGTCAGACTTCTATTATGAATGGCCAAAAGAAATACTAGCTGACTCAGCAACAGAGGAAATTTTGTAGGTAAGGATAAGGTAAAATCTAAATAAAAAAACAAAGCAAAACAAAACAAAACAAAAAGCTCCAACTAAACAGTGAAAAAGCAGAGAAACGAATCTGGTTTCAGACAGAGACTGAAACGGAAGAACTCCCTAAGCTTTTTATATCTTCAAAAGCCTCAACTTTTTTCCTTGTTAATCTCATCACATATTGACTTTTTAAAAGTTTAAACCCATAACCTAATTATTCCATTTTCCTATTCTACTACTCTACCTCATGACCTTTTTTTTCATTTCCTTGGATCTATGCAGGATTAAGAGTATGTCAGGACTGGGATTTACAGATGAGCTCCATTGCAACTGGAAAACAATAGCAAGTAAATATCCAGGTGTTTAGAGGGTTTCCATGACATCTTAAACAAGTATTTTCTTCTTCAACTCCCTCCCAAATGAACACCTATCAAAGCAAGTATCATTAAAGTATTTTACTATGGCAAGTAAGTTTTGATAAAAGGGTGATTTAGATACATATCTGAGAGTCTGTTTTCAATGAAAACAAGGACTGATTAAATGTCAGCATCATATTAGTTTAAAGAAAAACTTCCCACCAATACACAAATTTTACTTTAAAGGGTGCCAGACCTACCAAGTGAAGCTTGGGAACTCAAAGACAGTAGATAGGTCACATCTTCTCTTCCAGTCAACATGTGCAGTTCCCATTGGTATTTCTGGGATTCTTGCCATAAAGAGAGGTTAACATGTGGTTCTCAGTCATTCAGTTTCCCTGCACATAACAGGAACTGTTCTGATTACATGTGGGCTAATGCTGACACATTGTGTTGTTCCAACTAAGTAATTCCAAACATTCACATCTGAAGCTGACCTATATTACCACTCTGGCTGCCAGATGTTCTTGTGAGGAACTGTCTCCTCTGTAGCATCATGAACCTTGATTAAAGTAGACAAAGGGTATTACATTTACTCCATCACCCTTATGCAGAACAGTGTTCTGGCTATTGATTACAACTAGCCTCCAGTTGGAAAGAATAACCATTACTATAGGAAAACTTCTAAAAGCTCAACTGAGCAAATACGTAATACAACTTAACTGATTGATTTTAACTAATGGTCGGTTAACCTGACATAAATGGCAAATCCTTTATGACATTACCTGCTTTTATTATGGTCCAAGAGTCAGTAATATCACATCTGAGATACTGACTTTCTCTTAGATCAGGATGACAAATATGAAAGAGTCATTTCTACATAATACTGCAAAAGATGAGGCTTTATGCATAATGTATTTTACCTCTATCCAGCTACATGCTGGTTTGATTGATCCCAGATGCTAGAGAAAGGAAAGGCAAAAAGCAAAACCACATAGTATGCTTAAACATGTTTTTATTTATACCTGCATAATCAACTCAATGGTCAGAGTACGCATTTAAAAATAAGACTTACTATGAATTCTGTTAGTCAAGACCTATCATAGCTCAACATCTGGAATGATTAAATATGAAAAGCCTTATGTTGAATCAGGATGGTAGAGTTTTCACAGATGGTATTAAAGGAAAAGAATGAGAAAAGATTTTTTAAAAGAATAATAATTTTTACACCCAAAGCTGTGCAATCTAGGACTTTCTAAACCTGGAATTTTCAGACATCAGAAAGTTGACATTAATGCAGTCTTAACTATATAGGAAAAATGAGATGTTCCTGTGGTAGGAACAGGGTTTTTAGTATACTCATTCTAGATCTAGTGGGGAAGAAACGGGAACCTTTTGGGACGGAATCAGTTCATTGCTCTAAAATCTCATGGTGGGCATGCCAAAAACTTTCAGTTCTAGAATCAACTGTGACTGATTGGTTATCTAGAACATGAATTGAGAAAACTTTGGAGGGAGAGTCCAAAATCAGAAGGAAATAATGCCCTCACTGGTTAGTAATATCTTCCAGGAATAGGAGTGGGTGGAAAGTGTGTGACATATGTCATCTTACCTATGGTGTGAGTTTTTGCAATCTATTGTAATTTAAAGATAAAAATCATAGTTTTTTCCTCTTACTTAAAGCTACACAAATAAAATTTTAAGATATTTTAAAAGAACCCTAGATTTTATATGTTACCATCTACTCTACCACAGGTGCTGGAGCTTCTCTCCACACTTCCACTTTCCATACCAGCAGATTTTTCCTTCTTTGACACTTATCCACAGTGTCTTTCCTCAATCCATTGCTCTACTTGAGGTAAGAAAGAGAGGTGCATTCATCAATTAATGAGGACAAAAATGTCTAAAATTTATGAGAACAAAGTACAGAATGGGTACTAAAGGTATAATTCAAATTGGACAATCAGTCAATTGACTTAAGTTATAGTTAACATTACCTAAGTTCTCATAGTGAGATAGATGAACATCAGCAAATACTCTAGAACACATAATAGCAATTATTTATTTCAATAAATATGTATTGGGTATCTATTCTGTGCTAAGCACTACTCTAAATATTATGCAAAGGTAAGACAGTTATGGCTTAGTAGAAAAAGTCAATCATTCAACAAATTGATTATACAATACAGTTTAACAGGTACAAAGCAATAATGTACATAATTTGTGGCTATGGCAGAAATTACTAGATTTCAGAAAACTATTGCTTTTTAAGAACTTAGCAGAAACACCCCAAATCCCTCACTGAAATAAACAAAATCAGTGAATCAAAAATGGGATTATCCTAAACCTGGTATCTACTAAACAGTCATTTATTCTTCATCAGAGGAGACTCAAAAGGACTCTGATCTGAACATACTTCTCATCAAAAAAAAAAAAAAAAATGGAACTTGGAATTCAAATGATGCATTCATCCTTCCATTCCACCATGATGATCTCCTCAGCAGCTCCAGACAGCTGAACAGCAAGTTGTGCTCATCAACTCGGCATTAAAAAGCAAACGGAGTCATTGGCAAGATCTTGCAAATGACTATCACTTTTAATGCAAATGTCCAAAGTGAACCAAGAGTATAAAACCAGAGGAAAGACCAACATTAATTCATTAACAATTTACAGAGGCCTACTGCATGCAAGTCAGTTTATAAAGGACAGTGAATATAAAATTGATATAATACCAGTTCCTGTCCTCAATATCAAGGATCTCAAGTTTGGAAAGGGAAAAAAAACAACTGGAAGGAAATAATTAGAATGAATTTGAGCCTTTTTCTTACCATCTTTCCTTCTTTTCTCTTTCCTTCCTTTCCCCACCACAGGGGAGGGTATTGCATGGTAGTATTGAGGGCAGAAGGAGCACAGAAAGATTTGTGGCAGGGTGTCCACAGGCTCCTGAGGAGGTGAGAAATGGGAGAAGAGAGAGACCCAAGCAGATGATGGATCCATCTGCCTCAATCAGAGGCAGTGTGCCTGCTGATATCTCAGAAGTTGCGGCACATGGAGTGGATGCATGGAGGTGGAGAGGGAAGGAGTGGTTAGGAAATCAGTTATACCTCAACAAGGCGAATTATTGAGCATAATGAGAGCCAGGTTTCTGTAAGTTGGATTTATCTATTTATTCAAACAAACATACAAATTATGTTTTTATACGTGCACACACACACGATATTTTTTCCTAGCTTTATATGCTGAGAGGACTCAGAAGCAATCGTGTCCCACGAACAATGAATACATTGAGAGCTCAGAGCTTGGAACCAGGAGTTCGTCCTGATTCCAGGATCAGGGCAGGGAAAGTACACGTTAAGGTAGAAATATCTTCGGAGAATAGAAAGTACGAAAGTGCTCACAGAATAATGAGGAGATGTCAAAAAGACACAAGAGTCACTTGAATGGATCTCCTGTTGGTCATATCTGGACATATTCAAATATCAAAATTGATCATGATAGCAACAGATTAAAAACCAAGAATCAAATAGAAATCCATGAGGCCATGCTGATAAAATTTAAAAGAAAAAATGGGAAGAGAAAGTTCTTCGTATGCTAGAATTCCAACCAGTAAATGTAGCAGGTAAGAGAAAAAATGCATATTTATTAACCATGATAATGATAGTTAATGCAGGTGGGAGTTGTCAATAGAGGCTTAAAGGTGGTCGGTGAATGTTTGATAACAACGGGATATGGGCATAATCTTGGGACATCTTCCACACACAATATTATGATTAGTATTCATACACAAGAAGAAACAGTGACTTTACAGCGAAGGAAACGGCACCAACACGACAAGGTGAGAGGTTAACATCACCCAGGTGTGCCCGGAATGGGACACACTGAGAGAAACACACAATCGTTTCTGTGGTATTCCTACCAAGACGGCCTGCCCTGGAACTAGTCATCAGGAAACACTGGACAGGCCCAGCCCAAGTGTCATCCTATATACAGAACATAGATCCCAGGTTATTTAAAACTATGAACAGCATGAAAGACAGGGGAAGGGCAAACACCTGTGTTCCAAATTGGAGGCAACTGGAGAGACGCAACTTGATGCAACACGCATTCCCAGATGATATTCTGGGCCAGAAGGCAAAGGCACATTGTTGGAACTGCTGGAGAGATGTGAATGGGGTCTGTAGGTTAGATGATGGTATTGTACCAATAATTTCCTGATTTTGAAGGTTTCCTAGGGGTCAGATAAAAGAGTGTCCTCTTTTAGGGAAATCACATACCATAGTATTCAGGAGTAGGGAGGCATCATGTCTGCAACTTGTTTTCAAATAGTTCCAAAAAAGACTAACAGTCATGGAGAAATATTTAGAAAAGGGGATGATAGAGCAAATATATGAAAATGATAACAGGAGTCTCAGCAAGGGAGTACATAGCAGGCCTCTATAATGTGCTTTTTAACTTTTCTGTTTGAAACTATTTCAAAACAAATCCTTGAACTTTTTAAAAAAGTGAATGTGTAGGAGATATACGTAATGTAAATGATGAGTTAATGGGTACAGCACACCAACGTGGCACATGTATACATATGTAACAAACCTGCACATTGTGCGCATGTACCCTAGAACTTAAAGTATAATAAAATAAATAAATAAAAAAAGGAAAAAAGTGAATGTGATAAGGACTATTACAGAGGGGTACAGCAGGAGCAACCTCAGCCACATTCCCAGGTAATGTAATTTTCTTCACTTTTTTCTTAATTAACTAAATTTCTCATTCAAGCTTGAGAGTATGCCAAGAGTCACTTAATGTATATCAACTAAGTGACTCCTCACACACCTATTTTCGGAGGGTTGCATCTAAGTTCTGGACTCTAATAACTTCCAAGATACTGGGGAGAAGAGTGAAAAAATACAGCACTCAATTTCACTGGCCTTGTGGAGATTCACTGATGCACTCATGTTCCAACCTGCTGCACGTCAAAGTTCATGCAGTTCCCTGAGGAATCATTGCTCATTCTCCTCCCAGGCAGCTCCTTCAGGTTTGCCATCCTCTCCACCCATGAGATGCCCTGGTGTTACTTAGCTCTCTCTGACCCCACCAGAAAAAAACACCCATATACAACTCAGCATAAAGTATGAGGGGATTCTTGAACTGACCACCTGAGATGAACTTTCTCCCACTTTAGGAGAATGGGGGCACACATTAAAAATTTAACTGAAATATAGGTTTTAAAAAAAAAATAACTAATTTTCCTGCACATTTGAGTTTTTGATGTGACAACAGGAAGTAAAGAGAGTGGAGGGGCAGGGTTCCTGCCTGGCTTTTGGATTTCAAAATCCTAGGTCCTTGAGAGAACAGAGAGGAAGCTCTTAAAGTTTACAGTAAAACACTTTGGAGAAAAACATCATGAACTAGAGTGATTCTCTCCTCATCCACACTCCCCACAGGAGTGTGAAGAAAAGGATTGTGTGAGCTGAGGAGAGGGAAAAGAGTCAGAAGAAAAATGGTGGGACGTGGCTAGGACATACAGACAGGGATTCTGTGCCCTGTTTCCAGAGCTAATCCAGAGAAGTAAGAAGCCCCAGATACATGATACATGTTGGGGTTCTAAATCAGTTAGAATTGACATCTCACTTCCCCCAGCAGAGTCTTGGGGAGGTGGCAAAACCCCCCAAAATAGTGGTTTCCTGGTATGTCTAAGCCAGCAGTTCTCATTTCCGGTCAAACATTGAAACTCCGTGGGAACTACACTAATACTCAGGCCCTTTCCCAGAGCAGGGTCTCAAACTTTGGTGGATATCAGAATCACCAGGAGGACTTCTTTAAAAAAATGCAGATTTCTGGACACCACCCACACAGTTTCTGATTCAGTAGGTCTAGCGTGTGCCAAGAAGTTGAGTTTCTCAGTGGTCTTCAGGTGAGGCTGAATAATGCTGTTCTTGGACCACACTTTGAGAAGTCCTGCCCCAGGTATTGGTAGCTATAAAGCTTGTCGGGTGATTCTTCCATCCAGCCATTGTGGAGAACCACAGGCCTAAGCAGATGGAGCCTCCGGCGATCTCCTACACATCCCTGCTTTTTGCCTGGGAGAAGCAAAAAACACTCCCAAAGTGGGCCCAAGAGTTTCATATCAGTAGGGGAGGGGTCCCCTGACCCAAAAGCCATGCACACAGAAACAAACATGTCTAGGAAAGCCACGTCAATGACTGATCAAGAACCAGAAGGGGAAGAGAGGGCTCAGAAGATGCCTCTGTGGCCAGATGACATCAAGAGCAGAAAGCCCTTTATGCCTTTTTAGGCACCCCCCTCCCCAACATAGTCACAACCCAGGGAGAAAGTAAAGGGCCAGTGGGAATCACTGTTTGACTGAGAGAATTAAGCTTCTGCCACCTTAGTAGAACGGGAATTCAAAATAGAAATTGTACTGAAGTACAGAAAAATTTGAATGCTAGAAGTTCGTGGGCTGATTTTTTTCTTTTACTTTTATTTTAAAGGTAGGAGGCAAGATCATTTTTCATTTTGCATGGCTGCAGGGTGAGGGGTGGTCAGAAAGGGCATGAGAAGAGTGGTTAAAGTTTGGCATACTAGCTGAAGTAGTGGGCATGGGAACTGCCCAGAGATTGCTAAAAGGATTATCGACCTGAGTTGCAGGGCCAGCTGAGATGGGAAACCATAAATTTGCAATGGCATCAACCCACACAGTTGTGTGACTTTTCTCCCATGGTGCTGGCAGCCACAGCATAGAAGCAGAAGGGGTTGCTTATATTGATTTAAAGTTGGAGGTTTGTGGATAGGTATAGCTAAAGGGCAAATCAATAAAATAAACAAAAGATCTTGAATGTTAGTTGGGAAGTTTAACATAACTCTCTCACTGGAAAGACTAGCAGCCAAATAGGTTTGAAGAAGGTGGAAAACCAGCAGCACAAGGATGTAACACAATATGTTACAAAAATGAGACATATATTCAAACTCAGTATTGCTGAGAGAGAACAGGGCTTGGCTTCAGCTCGCCCCCACTAGGGCATTCTGTCCTGCATTCCCACTGATCACAAAACCCACACAACTACCTCACCGATGCCATAATGTTTAACCATGCCTTTTACTTAAAGAGTTCCAGGAACTAGCCTTAGGAAATAACCAGGCTTACAGTGTCCCACCTCTGGAAGGAATGCTGAGCAATTGATTTATATCGTTGTTGCCAGTGGCCAGACCACCAGGTGGCCCATTACTCAAGATAACCATGGCAACCAGATATGCTGACCTGCACGCCCTATCCGTCATGTGCTTTGCCCTGCCCAGCCTGCATACCCTACCCTTGTCAATTCCTGTGCTTTGTCCAGTAAAAAAGCCCTACCAGCTCTTTTCGTGGTGTCAGGCAGGGAATCCTCTCTCTCTCTCTTTTGCGCTGCCTCTCTTATGCCTGGGCATAAGCTCCAAGGAAGCCTCCTCTGGGAAAACATTTTTGGCCATATGTGAATTTCTATTGCACTGAGACCCCAGGAACTGGTGGTCAGTAACATTGTAGCACCAAGTGCAGAAATCCGCAGTGGATACAGAAAGGGAGAGTCGGATAAGCACAGCTTGAGAACCTAATTAATCAGATAGGCAAGTTACTTAACATAATAAACTTAAAAATAATAATTTGAGGGCAAATAAGGAACTAAGGTTCCATGCAAAAGACATTCCTGTCTGAGAGAAACAAACAGCAATTCTTTCATGCATTCCCACTGATCACGAAAACCACACTACCACTTCACTGATGCCATGTTTGGCAATGGCACACAGCAACATACACAATACGCACTGTGCATAGCAATGACACATAATAAATAGCAATACCATATCTAAAAATTATTGTTGCCAGACTTTTTTATAAATGGACTAAAAGAATAATGATTCTTGTATTATGAAAAATAAAAACGTTTAAACTAAAAGATTTTTAAAAATCATAACATGCAAATTCAAATATTATCCAAATTATTTAACATCTTACACTTAGTATCAAATAAGATAGTCCAAGGATTATTGTCTGGTGTACGTTTTAGATGCTTTGCAATGATAAATAATTTAATTTCAGTGTGCAAAACTAAAGGAGCAATTGCTTGCATGTTTATCAGCAGGCTGTATTTTAATAGTCCTTTTTTTGCCATGAAATGTCCACTAAACTGGAATTGAACCAAGAGTTATTTGTGGTGAATCTGAGAACACAACATACATGTTTGCCAAAAAAAAAGTTATATGATAATGCTAAATTAAATGAGGCATTTATCACATGAGTTTTAAAAGAAGAGAAGAAATGGCATGATACTTTCTCCTAGCCTTCCCTGAGAAAATTCCTTTAAAATTATTTGCTGATCAGATTCTGCAATGTCTTTGAAACTGGAATTGCAGAAATGAGTATCTGACCAAAATGCCTGGAAGCACTAAATGAAATTCCAGGGAGTGATTGAAAATGTTGAACCAGATGGTGGTCAGACAATGTTTGGGAACTCCACTGTCAGCGTAATTGTGAGTAATGACGGAACTCTGAGAAGTCTGCACATTTAAATCAGATAAGCATCCAGAACATTGGATTCTTTCAGACTTTGTTTGAATGTGCCTTAGGTCATTATTTATCTTTTTTTCACTTGTTTTAATTTTGAATATTTCTATTTAAAAGATCTATTTCTATTTAATGGCTCTTTAAGCTACCTTTAAGTCTATAACTGATTCCATGAGTAAACTTTTTAAACTGAATGTTTTGGGCATACCACACCAAAAAAGTAGCCAATTATTTATCCACTAAATATTTTGTATGAGCTCCTCCTCTCTGCCTTATTTCTGCCACCACTTTCTTCTTCCTTTCCTTCTCTTTTTTTCGGAGTGCCTACTCTCAAGGCTGCATGAGGCTCTCAAAGATCTTACAGTTCAGTGAAAAGGAAAAAACAAGCACATATAATTGTTACAAAATCGTAATAACAGCTATAAAAGCATACAGGATGTACCATGAACAGCAGATGGACAATGGAGATGAGGAGGCAGGAATTTGCATCAGAAATTATGGTCATGGAAGACTTATTGGAGAAGGAGACTTCAAAGAGAGCTGACTTCAGGACTGATAGTCCAGGCAAAGGAACTGATGTATAATGTGTGCATGCAGTCCTAAGTAGGAGAGAGCATGGGGTGTAAAAAATCACCAGCTTTTACAGAGAATGGATGGGAGAAAGACAAAAGTGAAAGCACAGAGAACAGTTAGGAATCAAGAATCACAGTCTAAACAAGAGAGAGAGTGGCCTGAACTAGGGTAGTGGCAATGGAGACATCCTTCTCCCTTTCAACCCTTTGTACATATATCAAATACTATTTTTATATTAGCAAAATGGCCTATGTTTTGTCCCCTTTTTTGCTCATGCTTCTTTATCAGTATATAAAGGCAAAAGCATCTAATATAATTGAACATTGTTTTCATTTGTTTCCAAATGAATTTGTTTAATCTTTCCTAAATTGTCATTTTTATAAAGGATGTCTATGAGAAATTAAAAAGAATGATAAAGAGATAGCCAAAGTCTATCTTCCCAGAATTGATAATAGTCAAATTGTTTTTTAGAGTGAGAGAATAATTTCCATTTTAGCTCATAAGAAAACATCTATATTATATTTATACAGCCCTTGTCTTGGTACCTAGATAGTTTATACAAGTATGCAAAATGGCTCCAAGTCAACAGTGTAAATCTAATCCAAAATTAAAAGTTAAATTGAGACCTAAAGGTGTTTCCCAAACAAATTTACTAAGCTCTCTATTCCTTCTCTCTATTAACGAAAATATCAGTGTTTATATACCCCAGTGGTTTTAGCAGTATGATAATATTCACCTATATTTCTCAACCAATTAAAGAAGGAAACTTAGCACACAGGCATTTATAATTTTTCATAAATTAATCATTCATTGGTGACACTAATTGTAAGAGAAATTAATACACAGTGTGACACAGACTGAAACTTTTCATTTCAGAGTAAAGTCCCTTGTTAATTTATTTATTTATTTCTTGGCTTATGAAGGGCTTAGTCTCATGGTTAGAATACTTTCCTTACTAGAAAATGAGCAAACTAAATTCTTAAATCATCTCTGTAGTCAGGCCCAAATCATTCAATATTTTTTTAGTACCCACAGTTGGGCATATGCTGCTGTCTGCTCTGATTCTAATCTCCGGGAAATCCTTTCTGGATAGATAATAATTTACAATATGAATGAGTGGATATGTTGATAAGAAAAATATAGGCTGAGCATGGTGGCTCACGCCTGTAATCCCACCACTTTGGGAGGCCGAAGTGGGCAGATTACGAGGTCAGGAGATCGAGACCATCCTGGCCAACATGGTGAAACCCCGTCTCTATTAAAAATACAAAAATTAGCTGGGCATGATGGCACGCACCTGTAATCCCGGGTACTCAGGAGGCTGAGGCAGGAGAATCGCTTGAACCCCGGAGGTAGAAGTTGCAGTGAGCCGGGATCGCACCACTGCACTCCAGTCTAGTGACAGAGAGAGATTCTGCCTAAAAAGAGAAAGAGGAAGGAAGGAAGGAAGGAAGGAAGCAAGGAAGGAAGGAAGGAAGGAAGGAAGGAAGGAAGGAAGGAAGGAAGGAAGGAAGGAAGGAAAAAAATATAAGCCATAACAATAATTAGCTAACTTTTTATAAATGGAAGAAACTATTATCTCCCTATGATGAAATAAAATAATTTTCTTTGGTTTTATTGAGTAGCATGGGAAAGGGATTGAAATCAGCTTGGACTAAAGGTCAGTCAATAATATTTTAGCACTCTAAACACGGCTCAAATCTATTTTATTTATCACCTCAGGGAGTAAATCCTTAATTCTAAATCAGGTCTCCAAATCCCTTTCTGTTCTTCAGTTTATCCTTGCTGATTTAAACAGCTATTTACCTCAGACTCCTCCTTCTATTTTTGTTTTTTCTTCTCTTTCATGTGGCCATACTTGTGATGAATATTTGAACATTTCTGCACTGCTTACATAACCTTAAGTGCCAAGCTTCTCAGAGGCAGTTGAGTCAGCCAAGCAGAACATATCATGGAGAGGGAGGAGGAAGTGCTACCATGGTGATTTACCCAGAGGACTCACCCTACGTGAATGTTGCATAAATTAAATTCCATTCACCATCCTAGTTGTCTTTGTCAAAGCTATCTCTCTCTTTTGTAAATAGCAGAGTTGTGTTGGACTAAAACACTAAAGAAAGAAGAAGAGAAAGGGCAATCTATGTGCTTCTACAGGGCGTTCAGAAAATCTGCGGCACTAATGAAGAAAACTTAATTGCATCAGATGGACCTGCTCCTGCTCCATAGTATGAGAAAACATTTTGCAGGAGAGTGGATGAAAGATGTGATGAATGAAGATGGCATTATTGAACATTGGCTCCTGCAATAAATACCCTCATTGTATAGAGTATTTTTCCAGATTTAATCATGTGACAGTTTTACACTTGTCACTGTTTTCTTACCCAGCACTTCATCCGCCTTGGTTATTTCTTGCAATCTGTTCTGTATAGTGTCTGTGTCCTGTGACTCCTTAACACATGGTCAATAAGAACACTACACGCTTGCCATTACATCAGTCACCAGATAGCCACCCATAAAAGGAGTCAGGTGACTAATTGTTGGCAACAAATATTAGAATGTCCATGCTGTTTGCCAACCAGGAGATACCTCTGTGCAATTTATTTTCTGGGGTTAGCATGGCTTTATTTGTGTATCCTCAAACTGCGTCACTAGAAGCTGTGGGCTCTAGATCCATAAAAGATCAACATTCCTGACAGAGAGGCAATCAATAACAGTGAGAAACTTCTGCCTTACTTTAGAGGAATAATATTTTGTTGTTTCATTCACACTTTTTATGCTTCCCATTTATCAAATTTATTCTGTAAAGAAATTCAAACCAGTTAAAAAAAAAAAAAGCTCTAGATTACATACCTAATTGGTGTCCCCAACTTTTAAAGGTTCTCTTTTCTTCACTAATTAAACTTTATTAAATCATAATCTTGGATTAATCTTAATTATAAAAGTATACCAAGCCAAATTTCCAACAACGACAGACTGGATTAAGAAAATGTGGCACATATACACCATGGAATACTATGCAGCCGTAAAAAATGATGAGTTCATGTCCTTTGTAGGCACATGGACGAAGCTGGAAACCATCATTCTCAGCAAGCTATCGCAAGGACAAAAAATCAAACACCGCATGTTCTCACTCATAGATGGGAATAGAACAATGAGAACACATGGACACGGGAAGGGGAACATCACACACCGGGGCCTGTTGTGGGGTGGGGGCAGGGGGGAGGGATAGCATTAGGAGATATATCTAATGTAAATGACGAGTTAATGGGTGCAGCACAAGAACATGGCACATGTATACATATGTAACAAACCTGCATGTTGTGCACATGTACCCTAAAACTTAAAGTATAATAAAAAAATTATACAAGTTTTTGTAATTAATTTTCTTATTTTTACCACTTGAAACAAGTGGAAAACAAGAACTACATTAAAGGGATAATTCCTTTCATGTACCAATATTTTATAATGAAACTAAAATATTTTACATAATTTAAGAAATGTTTAAATTTCAAGGTAGAATAGCCATAATTCAGCACTAGAGCTAAATGCTTTTTCAAAAAGGAAAAAATATATTTATATATATTTACTTATATATATAGCATATAAATATATATATGACCATATATGTAAATTAATATATACATATATGACATTGACAGGGAAACTCTTGTATTACAAGCACCTACTGTAAGCTCATCTCTGAGCATAAAATGGTGACAATTCATAAGCCTTGTCCTCAAGAAGTTTGCTACCTAGTAAAAAAATACAGAAAAACCCTCAAACACAGTATGTCCAACATAGAACTTACCTCCTCGTATGAATTCCTTCCCCTATATGCTTTATCTCAGTGATGGTACCACCCCTTATCTGGGCCCACAAGCCATAACACTAAGAGACACCCTTGTCATCTGTTTTGCCATCAGCTCCCACTTCCCACCAACACCAACCCTGTTCACTGGCTGATTTTATCTCCTAAATGCATTTGCAATGGTTTCACTCTAGGCTAGGCTACCTACATCTTTCATATAAGCAGTGAAAAACAGTCTCTTGTTTTCCTCTATCTTCCCTTTCCAGACTCCAATTAGTCTCCGCAATGCTGTCAAGCAGATCTCATGAAGATATGAATCTCATAGCCTTCTCTAAAACTTCTCCCACTGGTATCTGGGACCCTCAGGCAAGAGCGACAGAGGCAACTACTCAGAAATCAGGATCCATGATCAAACGAGCAACAGCAGTGTCAACCAAAAATGAGTTTTTGGCAAATCTTCCTACACACTCTCCCTATTCTCCAGCCATGGCAGTTATTAACCTTTCCAGAATACAATACAGCCTCTGTGATTCTTGGCTTCTAAATGAACTTGTTACACTTTGTCTGATAAACTCGTACTTTTTCTTTAGGACTCTGTCCAATCCCTCTTGCCTCTTTTAGCCATCTCTGGCTGCTACAATGGTGGGTTAGTTGATCCTCAGACCTTCCATATTTTGTGTTTATACTCACACAAAATATAATTGTTTAAATACATGACTGCAGTTATGATGGCAATGATAGCCACTATGGGTAAAGAGTATTCATTCATTTGTTCTCAATTTTCAACAAATATTTTGGAGTGCCTACTATTTGCTAACACATATAACTCTAGCATATGAAAGGAATATGGTAGAGACTCAGAAAGCATGTCCAGATTGAATTTTAGAAAAACTTTTTTTTTGTCAATGTTCTTTGTCTTCTTCAGGAAAGAAAGAAGGGGCCAATGGTGTTTTTATCACCATCGTTGATGTTATAACTTTTCGATTGTTAATCTTCAGTGTCTAATACAATGCCTGGCACGTAATAGGTGTTATGTGAATGTTTTCTGAATAGATGGACAAAGCCCTAGAAAAACCTTCCCATTTTTTTTGCTAGGTGAACTCCAATTCATGCTTCACATTCAGGAAGCATTACTTAGCTTCCTCACACAATTTAGGCAGCCCCTCCATTAGCCTCCAAGAGCAAATGTGCATACCATTACAATACTACTTAATAGCACTTCAAAATCTTTTCGAGTATGTTTCTTCACTAAAGTGTGAGCTCTTGATATTATGTCTGGTTGACCCAGCATAATGAATTAATGAATGTAAGAACAACAATGAAATACAATATCTGAAAGTATACAAGAAACACCCATTAATTTTGAATTGAAGGATAGAAGGTTAGGTTTTTGAAGAAAATGGCATTTAAGGTGAAAGATGAATAAAATGAATAAAATAAATGTTCAGGAGTTACATAAGGGACAAGGACAGGAACAGGCAGTCCAAACAGAGAACAGTAGAACAGCAGGGTCTGACAGTGCCAGTACAGGGGGTGACAGCAGAGTCTGGACCGCCAGGAGAGTAGAAGATTTGGAGATGCTGCAGGGAAGGCACAAGAAGGGAGCTGGGAGCCAGGTTTTGAAAGGCTAATGCATGCTAAGAAACTTTGGTCACAGGGAGAATTTAAATGTGGTTTCGGAACGCAGCAGGCTGCCGAATATTAAAATCTACTAAAGGCAAGAAAGTGGTCACTGTATTTGGTGAACAGAAAGTGAGAGCTTTCAGGAGACTGTTTTTGTTGGATATGAGAGTCAAAGATCAAAAATGCAAAGATTTCACAATGAGTGGAAATAAAACAGGTGCAAAAAGAGTGTAGCTCATTCTGAGAATTTTAGTAACGAAAGAAAATGTTTCAAAACAAGGACAAGAAATCGAAGTTGGTGAAAGGACATTAGACTTATGAGCAAGTCTAAGAAAAAGAAGCTAATTAATGGAGGCAATATCAAGAAATGGACAAAAATGAACAGTACAGCTGCTAAGATGATCCTTCGAAAGAAAGATGGCTATTTCTCCTTGAGGGATGGATTTCCAACCTTATAAGATTCAGCATGCTATGCTTCTTTAGGATCTTTTTAATAGAGTGCATGTGCTAAGGGTAAATATTAGCATCAAAGTATTTAATAAGATTTTATTTATCACTTAAATGGCTAAAGACTGCATTATTTTAGAAAGGCAAAAATCTGGGCAGTATTGGCTGAGAGATGATCTCTAAATTTTTTTGTGACTCTGAATTTCCTTGTCTATAAGCCTCTCCTAAATCAACGCTCCTGACAGTTTTCAGTGTCAGAGATGTGGGAAGGTTAGTCGTTTACTATAAGCTTTAATGAACAGTACTGGTAGATGTATTCAGTTTTATGTCTCTAAAAATGTCTTCCAAAGAGAGAAAGTTATCGCAGTTAAAAGTTATGAATTAATCTGTATTCCTGTTACTGAGGATTATTTATTTTTCCAAAGTTCAATGGC
This sequence comes from Symphalangus syndactylus, assembly GCF_028878055.3. Lineage (NCBI taxonomy): Eukaryota > Metazoa > Chordata > Mammalia > Primates > Hylobatidae > Symphalangus > Symphalangus syndactylus. The sequence goes on from NC_072427.2 coordinate 136,231,515, forward strand.
TGGCAGACTGTGTTAGGAAACTAGTATAGAAATGTGCCATACAATTAAAACTTGATTTCAAGTCAATATACGTTTCTTATTCCCGTAAGAAATTAGCAGAATGATGGCTCCCATGCACAGATCATTCAGTATTCTTAAGGTTCTGTCACAAAAACAAAAAATAAAATTTGCTGCTAAATATAAAGCTAGTTGAATCTTATAGTGGCAAAATTAAAAATTAAAGAAATTCTTAGAAAATGAAATCAGTTACTTTACATAATCTGCTAAATGTTGCTGTGTATAGTAATATCTTAAACTAGAAGAAAATTTCATTAAGTTCTTACAATTGCACCATGAAGATCAGGGTAATTTTTCTTTCCTTTCACCTTCCAAAAGAAATTTAACACTGTTACTGTCTATTATAAAAATTATCTAAAATGATAGCTAGTGAGTTTTAACAACATACTAAGCTTAATGTGAATTATCTTTAGTTTTGCCTTTTCCTCATCTTAAATTATCCAGCTTCCCCACTTTCAACCTCTAATTCATTTTTTGTTTATCAATGTAGATATAGACACATCCCATACACCTCCAGATCCATCCCATATATCCTGTAAGGTAAGTTCAGTCGTTCTTTAGTAGAAATCTTTTTTTAACCTACATCATGCAAAAAAAAAAAAAAAAAAAAAAAAAAGAAGAAGAAGAAATATGTTGACCTAATTGTCTTTTGGAGCATGTGATCTTCACAGCCACATTTACAATGTCTCTTTTTAAATGCTGATGTTCTTTTTAAATGCTGATGTTCTTTTTAAATGCTGAGGTTCTCCCTACTCTAGATTTAAAAGTTTTAGGGAAAACATACTTAAAATAAAAGGATGGGGGGTGCAGGTGGAAACCATCTAACGCTGTGTAGGATGCTGACCTTGCTGGTTTTTTAATTCCACTGTGCTGGGCCTATCTTCCCATCTTGATTGATTAGAGCTTGATGGCATGGTAAAAGCCTGCAGCAATGTTAAAGGATTGCTGCTGCATCGCTTTGACATAATTCCAAAAAGTTGCCAATGACAGTCTGCTTACCCTGCCGCTCCAACAAGCTTCTGTTGTTTGTTATTTGCAGAAGCCATTGCCAGGGTTTGGCTCTCAAGAAATCCTGGTGAAAGTCAGATAAGTCTCTTAATGAGCAATGGGATGAGAGGGGAAAGGGCTGATGGCCCAATAAAAGTATCACCTAGATCATTCTCATAGGTAGTTACCTAATCCACTTTCCAACAAGAATTTAAATAAATGGTTTTAAGTAAAATAAAACAGAATGGCTATATTCTTCCTTTTGTAAAACTGTGAAAAGACGTCCAACTGCAAGCATAAAAGTATTTTTAATTTAAACGGATTTATAGTACATTTGAAGGATAATATATACTAAGCCTCCAATAAAGTGGAAAAATATTTGAAGTAGCTCAAGAATTGCCTTGCTCCAAGATATAGCAAGTAATCCATTGTAGAGGATCCATTTTATAAAAATAAAATTAACCTTGTGAGTCACCAAGTACCATCTCTAGTGATTGTATCAGTATACACATGAACAATAAATATGGAATTAACCTTTATTGCTACCTAATATCCTAAGAAGGTAACATTTTTACTTATTTCTATAAAGATTATATGAATACTTACCTATGTGAGATTCAGCATACAAATGCAACAGGAATACAACATATCTAAGCTAAGAAAGAGGTAGGAGTAAGAGTGTATTCTATTGTGTGTTAGAACCCTAGCATGTCTATACTCAGCATATGTATCACTCATTCAATGACTTGTCAGAAACAAATAGTCCTATTTATACTCACCTTCATTTTCAGGTTAGATTTTTTTCTTCAAGTAAGGTTTGAGGCAAGTATCTTAGGAGCTTTGCTACTAAGAGAAAGAAATAGACATATTTTTTCTTCTTTTATAGTTATATTAGTCTAAAGGGGTTCCTTTTTTTTAAGTCAATTAGATGAGTGATTTCAAGATAAATAGTTAAAAGATTTTCACTTTTGTCTCCTCTCAAAGAATCACCCCAAAATAATTAGAACAAGAAAGAGAAAACTCAATTTTATCTTTGATGCAAGGAGACATGTATAATGCAAACTATTTCTATAAATATGAAAACAGATGAAAGAATGGTCAGCGGCTTAGCAAAATGGAAAAGAGTCAAACCTAAGTGCCTACAATGCTGTAAACCAGTGAAAACTAGTTGATTTTCCCTGTGGAGCCTCAGAATAACAATACAAAGGACAATGCAGAATGACTCAAAAATCAGATACCATAGAAAGCAAGAATAAGCAAATGGTATAAACTGATTTTTGAAAAATTATTATTAAAAGAAGCTGACACGGTTAGACTTTGTGTCCCCACCCAAATCTCATCTTGAATTGTAATCTCTATAATCCCCTGTGTCAAAGGAGAGACCAGGTGGAGGTTATTGAATGATGGGGGTGGTTTCCCCCAGGCTGTTCTCAGGAGAGCGAGTTCTCATGAGATCTGATGATTTTATAAGGGACTCTTCCCACTTTGCTTGGCATTCTCCTTCCTGCTGCCTTGTGAAGAAGGTGCCTTGCTTCCCCTTTGCCTTCCTCCACGATTGTAAGTTTTCTGAGGCCTCCCCAACTGTGCTAAACTGTGAGTCATTTAAATCTCTTTTATAAGTGACCCAGTCTTGGGTATTTCCTTATAGCAATGTGAGAACAGACTCATACAGAAGCAGTTAGATCTGTGCCAAAAATGGAGTATTTCTAGGAGGAAAGTAAGAGACCAAAGATTTATTCTGTGGGCAACCTTCCAAGAGTAACCCCAAGCTCCAGGTACAAAGACGGGCCAGTATGCAGCCATACCAAAAACTGGGATTAATATACTGAACCACAGAGCCACTCTCCCAAACCCCTGCCCACCTGGCTCCAGAATGGCAGCAGCTAAACTGATGTCTCCAGACAGAATATTGCAGGACCCTTTATCTAGAGAAAATAGAGAAAGACTCACATGTACTAACATGTAGGTCCCCTAACGACAAAGCTAACTAGCTTGTCATATGACTTTCCTAGAGTAAAGGTTATCAGCGTATAAGCCTACCCCTATCCAACGATCTTCTAACCATGTCTTTACCTCCTCACTCAAATGAATGGGTAGCCAATGATTATTTGGCATTTAAGAAAAGAATCCAGCATAAAATGTAGTTAGGAAAATGAACAAATGGGAAAAAGTAGCTAAGAGGAAACAGAGAATGTGCAGACAACAGACAAGGCAGGTAAGAATAATCATGACATTGTCACAGAATTAAAAGATGTTAACAGATCAATTAAATAAGGAAAAAGTATAATAAAGACGAAAATCCAAAAAAAAGAGCTCTTGGAATTTTAAAGTATAATTTCTGCAGTACAAAATTCAAAAGAAGTCTTAGAAAACAATATCCTGGAAATAGCCCATACTCCATAATAATAATGTCCCAGAAAGTAAGACAAAAAGCCAATGAGATGGGTAAGAGAAAAAAATATGAATAATGGGGATTCACCTGGGAGATATTTCATGCAACTAATAGGAACTCCAGAAAGAGAACAGATAAGAGGCTGGTGGGAAGATAATCATTAAAAAACTAATACAATAAAATGTTTTATAACTAAAGAACATGAATCTCCAAAATGAAAATGTTTACTAAGTGCTGAGTACAACAAACGGAAGATTCACAACAAGGCAACCCATTTTGACTAACTCAGTAGAAAAATTCCTTAGATTTTGGTATTTTACTTTTGCTTTTTACTTTTGTTGCTATTTTATGACGATTCATGATGTTTCCTGAATATTTTAATGAGAAATAAGGGAAGTATGACAGGATGCTTGTCTTCTGCTATGTTAACAAAAACACTTTCGTTGGTAAGCATATATAGCACATAATTTATTATGTAATTGCACATTCTTCTATTATTTCATGGTTATTAAATTTGTTTCTCAAAATAGAAGGAATGGACCACACATATACTGTCAGATGATTTTTAACCAGAGCACCAAAGTACATTCAATGGGAAAAGTAAAGTTACTATCTGCAAAAATTATTTCAAGATGATTTTCAGATCCAAATATAAAAGTTAAAATTATAAAACTTATAGAGGAAAACATAGAGGTATATTTTTCAACCATGAGAGAGGCAAATATTTCTCAGATAAGACAGAGAAAGCACTATCTATAAGAGAAAAAAAGTGATAAATCTTATTTATCAAAATTAAAAACTTATTTTTACCAAAACTTCTATTAAGAAGATGGACTGGGAAAAAATAATCGCAACATATAAATGACAGAAGATTGGAATTCAGAACAAATAATCCCTGCAACTCAAAAACAAAATGGTAAACAACCCAATTAAAAATAGGTAATAGATATTTCATAAAGGATGATATAAAAATATTGAATAAGCACATAAAAATGTGTTCAACATAGTCATCAGTGAAATGAAAATTAAAAATGCAATGACAAACAACAAAACACTACACACCATTAGAATGATCAAAATGAAAAAGATGGAATACAAATATTGATTAGGATATGGAGGAACTAGGACTCTCATACGTTGGTTGTGGACATATAAAATGGCAATCACACATCTACCCATGATAACAGTTCCACTCCTAGATATTTATTGAAGGGAAAGGAAAAAATATCTTCTAAAAGCCTTGTATAAAAATGTTTATAGCAGTTTTAGTCATAATAGCTAAAAACTGGATATAGCTCATTGACCATCAGCAGGAGAATGGATAAACAAACTGTGGCATTTATTCTATGGTGTACTTCTCAGCAATAAGAAGGCACAGGCTACTCAAACAGGCAACACATAAATCTCAAAAGCATTATGCTGAGGAAAAGCAGTCAGACACAAGAGTGCGTGCCATATGATTCCATTTAAATAAAATAATGGATTAAGTAAAACTAATCAATTAGCAATGCTTGGTGTGTGTGTGGGAGGGTGTTATTAAATAAGAAGGGGCACAAGTACACTTTCTGGGCTGATGATAATGTTCTATATCTTGATTAGAGTTACACAGCTGTATTCAATTGTTCAATGCCGGCTGATCTGTACATTTAATATCTGTGCATTTCTCTGTATATAAATGATATCCCAATAAACTTATCATGGGGACAAAATAGAAGGGCTAGGATTCTGTTAGACTCAGAAGATTTTTTTCATAGCAATTATCAGAGTATTGGGTAACATAACTATACAGCCCAAAAGACAGATTTTTATAAAAACTCAACCGAAGCAGATTTTAGTATTGTTACATGAGCATTCCAGTTTCAGGGTGTCCCCACCACTGCTTCTGAAGAATTCTATTGTAGATGGAAGTTCACCTGGAAACTTCTCCCTACAAAAGACTATACATATTTCAAAGGCCCTAAGTTAGTTATCATTAACTTCCAATGGTTAAAGGTAAGGGAGGGCAGGGGGTGTCGTTCCACTATAATCTCATCTCTGGGAAATATGCCATCATAAAAGGAGGCCTTACACTGAATTTGGTAACACATACCAACATTTATTAGCAAGCAACCATGAAAACAATCATATGAAATGTTCTGTATATGCCAAGTCCCAGCCTTACAAGTTTAATTAGAAACAGATACCCTAGTGGAAGGAGTCAGCTAATATTCCATTGGGACATGAGGTAGATGACACTCTTAAATCAGGGCAGAGGTGGCTCAGACCACTCGATTCTTAGGTCCTGTGTAAGCAAGGCTGAGGTGGCTGCATCATATTTCTAGTGAATCAGCATATCTTAAACACCACCCATTTCATCAATAACAAATCATTTATACCTTCATTTATGATAATGTATAAATACTCTAGAGCTGACCTCTGGTAAAAACAGTTGTAGCTTAGCAACTTTGTGAGTATGTGTCCGATTAGAGCAGTAGTCTTCAATCCTGGCTGCATGTTAGAACCACTGGGGGAGAGGTTTTAAGTTTCCACACCCAGGACCAATAAAAATCAGAATTTCTGGGGGTGGGATCAGTCATTATTATTTTTCAAACTTCCCTAGGTAATTCCAATTTATAGACAAAGTTGAGAACTACTAGATTAGAACCTTTCAATGTAGCCTAATTGTATGTATTTTCCCAAGTAAGTGTTTTCAATGATATTTAATCACCTTTAAGAAATAGATAATATACATTCTACATCATACTGCTGGTGTTTAAATGTTTTAAGTAAATAATACAACAGTATACAATTCATCTCATTTCCTCAATGATAGGACAGAGATAAGAGAAATAGAGATATCCACCAGAGCTATAATAATAACTAAAATATCTCTCAGGAAGTGAATTTGGTTATTCATGATTAATAGATATATTTCAATAGGGAGGATAAAGACTCTGCATTAAAAACCTGATCTTTAAGCAACTCTGTACTGAGAAGTGTCTGTGAATAATAATATGTTCCCTGAGTCAGGAAACTGACTCTTCTCAGTCAGCCAAAGCAGCAAGGTACAAACAGAACAGAAGCAGCCTGATAAAAATGACACAGTCATTCTTTGGGACTTCGGGACTCAGAGGGAAAGGATGGGAAGGGGGTGAGGAATCAAAGACTACAAATTGGGTTCAGTGTATACTGCTCAGGTGACAGGTTCACCAAAACCTCACAAATCACCACTAAAGAACTTCCTCATGTAACCAAATACCACCTATTCACCAATAACCTATGGAAAAAAAAAAAAAAAAATATATATATATATATATAGAACAGAAGCAGCCTCGGTGACAAAAGAATACCTAAAACACACCAGAGCATTGATTATTCCCTGGCCAAGGATTTTACTCGCTCCTAATAATCAGCACTTGGAAAATATTTTCAGAACACTATTGCTAGTTATTTGTACTTAAGGTATATAAATGTGTTCGTGTAAATTGCTGAATAAACTATTTTCTTCTTATTTGGTGAGAATTTAAACATTGTCTTTTAATCTTTTTGTATATAAAGCCTGTTCTTTCACAAACTTTGCCCAATCCCAATCAGTTCCCTACCTTAATAAACTCTCCCTTAAAGAACTTGAGCCCAGATAGCAAAGCCCTATAAATATTCCTCTTCTTACTTCCTCTTCAGAGACACTGCAGGTGGTGTTCACTCTTATTGCAGTCATTTTTTCATAAATTTACTTTTTCTTAATTAACAGGTTGTCTGGAGATACTCTGATGTTTTCCAACAGCAACATCGTGAAGAATGCCTCATCGAGACTCATTCCTGTTCTGGAATGCTATGTAATACATGAACTAAATTAATGTATATTGATCATGGTTAAGTAGAAAGAAATTTAACAAGATAGCATTCCAATCAAATATTACAAAATATTTTGTACCAACCCATTTGTTAATTCCAAATAATCTGAGGTGCCTTGAGGAAAAACAAAAATTCAAACTAGCCAAATAGAGCTTCTTCACAAGAGTCAGGTAACCTAAAAGTTATTCAAGAATTATTTCTTTAGGTTTTACAACCAAATGTTATATTCACTCTCAGGGCTTTTGTCCATGATTTCCCTTCATCTGGAATTCTCTTCTTGCAATCTCTTTCAAACCATAGTTTAGATGATATTTCTGTGAACTCTTTGGTGAACTTACTCAACCTTCCCTTTATAAATAATTACTCCCTCCACTCAGCACCCCCCTTTCTGTGTAGCATGTAGCATTTGTTTTCAGTATATTTCTTCATCTACAATGCTTTGATCTACTTGAGGGCAGGATTCATGGTGTATACGTACCCTTGTTTCTTAGGGGCCTATAATATCACAGTCTAAATGTTGAAAATGTCAATATTAATTGAATTATTTAACCAGTTTTGATTTTCTAATTATTTTATTTAATTGCCAACACTGTCTCTAAACCCTAACTAACTAAAGGCACCTGAATAGTCCATTACTTTCCCAGGAGAAAAAGATCCAATAAGGGAGATACATGACTATCGGTTAGGACAGACATTCTAGCTTCTAGAACAAGAGCAATAAAAGAGAAGCTAGAAAGATGCAAAAAAATTTTTTTAAAGTCCACTATTTGAGGGCCATTTTTTATGGTTTTTGCATGCTTTCCAGGGAATTAGGATGTGCTTAGTATACTATTTTAGAATAATAATTTATTTTTGTAACATTTCCATTTTGGAGAGAAGAGTAATTGCTATATGAGATTCTATCAGGTTCAAAAGAGCAGGGTGTGTGTGTGTGTGTGACTGCAGAAAAGTAAATATGTATTACTTTGTCATATTTCAAATTGTTATTGGTTCTGCTTTTTTTCAGGAATATAGCCTCGCCATTATATTCCCTATTTTTAAAATAGGAAATATATTTTTTCATTCTCCACTGAAAGAAGCAACTGGTTTTCTCTATTTAAGAGGTCTGAGAAGTTAAATGGCATATTCAGGTCACTAAAAAAGAAAGAAAGAAAGAAAAAGAATGTCAGAGTTGACAGGAGTCGAGATTTACCTAGCAAGCCCTCCCTCACTGCTATCAATGAGTAGTTGCATGGCATAGAAAGGCATTCGTTTTAGTGTCTACAATCCTAAGATCGAATTAGAAACACAGAACTTATCTGGGCAACAATGGACCATTATTTCATGTCTCTGGGCCTCAGTTTCTTCTTCTGTTAAATGGGGATAATGGTACCTCTTTTACAGAATTTTCTTGAGCAATATGAAAAAGTATACCACTAGGCAATAAAAATGTTTTTGTTGAATTGGAAATTTTTATAGCAACTCTATGGATCAATTAAATCAATAAGATAATTTCACTCATCCTATCCTTATTATCTTCTGGATTCTCACTACTATATATGGGATCTGTTGACCCACTCAGCTCTATGAATTCGAAGAATAACTCCTTATGAGCACAGTTCAGGCAATGTAAGCTTTGCCAGGACATTGCAGCCAATCAGCCACCCTAGCATGAGACCACAGAGGTGCTTCGATATCCACAAGTGGACCAGATCTCTGTTTTATGTCTCTCCTGAAAGAAGGCAAAGTGTTTTCCTCTATCGAGTTCTCACGGATGAAGTGGGCAAAAATGTTAGCCCTGTGACCTTAATAAGCACCACATGAACAACTTTCCTACACACTACTCTGGAAATGTCATCAAATGAAATGTTGCATTTAGAATGGGCATAAAACTGAATGAGATAACAGTACAGCCACTGCCTGGCACACAGTTGAGGACATCACCTTTGCTGCTAGAAAATAAAACAGGGATGTAAAAAGTTTGGTTACCGCATTGCACAGTAATGACCCAAACATGTTGAAACACCTGCTTCACTTGAAAACTGGTTTCTCTCCCAAACACAACCAAATAAACCTAAATAAGGCCTGGAGAGAGAAGACCTGGAATAGCCTACAGGTGCTTGTTTTTCTGTTGTTAGGCAGTTGGAAATTTGGCCAGGGCTTAAAATGCACACTCAGTCACTTACACTTAACACATTTTCTGTTACCATAAGTACGGTATCAAGTTAGTTAAAAACTCTCTCAGATAATACTTCCAGAACTCCCTTCTGTTTCAAGCTTTTTACCTATGGAACTATTCCAAGGCAAACAAGCAGTAAGAATTTCAGGACAACCTCTGTGGAGCCTTACCCCCCATTCACATGATTAAACTCTCATCTAATTGCCATTTGGCTGCCCAAGGTCTTCTAACACTTAGCTTGTTTACTCCTTTGTACTGTATACATGGCATTTCAGCAGATACTGTTTACTCTGACTAGCTCTTCACTGCATCATTGTTAATTGTATGTATTTCTACTCTCACCCTAGGCCAGGAGCTCATGGAGTGTTGGTAAAATGTAACACGGAATCAATTTTGTATCATTGATGCTTAAAACAGAACTTGGCATCTAATATGTCTTCAATAAATATTTGTCAGCTATCTTGGGGATGCCTTAGTTATCATACCTTATTTTCTATCAACCCCACAGCATTTGTTTGTAAAGTTCCTGCCTCTGCATCTCCATTATATCTAATGATACCTAGATTCTTAAATATCTGGCAGCAAATTTTAGCCCTCTGAACTAACCAAGCTCTTCCAGCTACTTATTACTTATTCACTCATTTACTTTCACCAAGCTCCTAATCTACTTTCTCAGTTTCAACAAATATTTAGCATCAACTGCATGAACACACCACACAACATGCATATATGCAAGTCTGAACAATCTGCACAATCACCGACATTTATAATAACACTGTCCAATAGAAATATGGTAAGAGCCACAAACAAAAGCTATGTGTGTGATGGCTTTCTAGTAGCTATATTTTAAAAGTAAAAAGAAAGAGGTAAAATTAATTTCTACACCTTTAAAAACGTATAGAAATATTTATTTAACAGTTAAATAAAATACATTTTATTTAACTGTTAAATAAAATACATTTTATTTAACTGTTAAATAAAATACATTTTATTTAACTGTTAAATAAAATACATTTTATTTAACTGTTAAATAAAATACATTTTATTTAACTACATATAGTAAAATGTTATTTTAACAAATGATCAAAATTAAAAATTATTAAGGAGATATTTAATGTCACATTTTTCTTATCTAGTCTTTGAAATATGGAATCTATTTAGGCTTAGAGTAATTTGAACCAGCTACATTCCAAGTATAGCATGGCCACATGTGGCTAGTGGTTAGCATATTGGACAGTGCAGATGTATAAAATCATATTTTCATAAAAAGAGACATGCATAAAACTCATATAATACATAGGATAATACATGTGATATTAAGTTAAAACAATAAAACATGGGAGCCAAGGAAGAACTCAATTCTAAGAGGAAAGATAGAAGTAGGGTCCCTTGGACTTTACTTCTCTTCCCTTTCCTGAGCCAAGCATCCTCTCATCCTACCAGCTACATTCTCCAATGATTGTGTGCATCTATCTATCTGTGCAAGCAGTTATGTATTTTACAGAACTATATATAAAGGATACATTTATGTGAGGATAAGGCCACACACAAATGTGATTTTCTACAGCTTACATTAACACTGTGATTACAATATATGGCAGAGGCAAAAGCAAGATAAAAAGAAAGGGCTGTGATTGGCAAATTATATGATGATGTACCCTTTTCCTAGTCAAGTACCGAAATGTGAGGGCAGGCAATGAGTAGAATAAAGATGTGAAGCTAGTTGAATAAGAAGCCAACTAATTCTGCTTTTTTTCTTTAGAGGAAAAAGAATTAGTAGAAATTAATGATACTGTTTTCATAGCACCTGTTATACAAGGCTTTCTTTGTTCTTTACTATTAGGATGGGGTTTGAATTTTGAATGTAGAACTTAGAACTATGAAGGCTTATAAAAACATTCCCCATGCCTGGCAGAGGTTTCCGCAATGTTACTGTTTTCTATCTAGCACAGACTAGGGTGAAGAGATACAAAGAAAAGAAACAGAACACCTACATAAGGATCAGATGTAAATTAAATGATAGAGACTGAAAAAGCTGCATCAAAACAACTCAAAATATATGTAAAGTTTACGAGTGTTGAGGGCTTATCTGATAGCATTAACCTGGGAAGCATTCACGAAAAAGCAGTTGAGAGGCAAGCTGTGTTTCTGAGACTAGGGATTTGATTTGATTTGATTGAGATGAGGGGAAAGTGATTGAGAAGAAGAAAGACTCTAGAATCAAACACTATATACCCGAGGCTGATTTAAGAGAGTAGAATGGGAAATAAAATAGATAGCTTTATACAAAACTTATCAACACAAAGCAAACAGAAGTTAGGGAGGAAGGAAGTAGAGGTGGTCAGCCTGGAAATTGACACTTGACAGACTTGGCCTAGATCCACTGGCCAATAGCTAGTCATATAGTCTCTCTCAGCTTCAATATCCTCATATGGGGGACTCAAAATGGTACCTACTCCATGAGGATTAAATGAGACTATATGTATGTATGTATATAATATAAAATATAAAATATTTATATATTAGCATATTGGACGGTGCAGACATATAAAATCAGATTTTCATAAAAAAGAGATGTACATAAAACTCATATAATACATAGTATAATACATGTGATATAATACATGTGATATAAGTTAACACATATGACATTAAGTTATTTTTCTAAATATATATTAAACGAGATTATATATAGATTATATATATTATCTATGTCATGTTTAGTATAAAGCTCGGTGTATAATAAAATGCTCAATACATTTTAGTTACACTTGTTAGAAAGTTTGTGGGCACAAGGTTTGGAGTTTGATAACAAAGGCAACTGGGTACTTTTGGGAAGTATCAAATAAGTTACCTTTAATAGAAAAAAAATCTTATTTTATTGCCATTTGTTGACAAAAGAACTTGTAAATGAAGAGTCCAACTTAGAATGTGGCAGTAGTCTAAGTGAAAGGTTGTTAGAATCTGGGCCACAGCTGTGCCTAAATCAAAAGAAATTAGTGAAGGCATGGCATATTTTTCATAAATAATGTGAGAATTTGTGATGAACAAGGTATCAGAAGAGCCAAGAGAAAAATCCTAGTCCTAGTTCTTCACAAACTACTCAGTACTTGTACACTTTTGCAGGAGCACTGGATCTCTCCAAGCATCAGTTTCCTCCTTCTTAAAATGGGTATAATACTAATACCAACATCATGGGGATGTTATGAAGATTAGGGGAGTTATTCATCAAGTACTTGGAACAGTGATTGGCGCATGGTAAGTTCTGTGAAAGTATGTGTTGGGTGAAACTGAAAGCACAACACAAACTCTTTAAGCATTTATTTTTACTCTCCCATGCACTGTATTTTTCAATCCATTAGAAATACTGTTGACAGCCGGGTGTGGTGGCTCACGCCTGCAATCCCAACACTTTGGGAGGCCAAGGCAGGCGGATCACCTGAGGTCAGGAGTTCGAGACCAGCCTGACCAACATGGTGAAACCCCCACCTCTATTAAAAAAAAAATTAACCAGGCACAGTGGCGCACACCTATGGTCCCAGCTACTCAGGTGGCTAAGGCCGGAGAATTGCTTGAACCCCAGGGGCCAAGGTTGCAATAAATGGAGATCATGCCACTGCACTCCAGCCTGGGTGACAGAGTAAGACTCCATCTCAGAAAAGGAACACTGTGGACCAGGTGCAGTGGCTCATGCCTGTAATCCCAGCACTTTGGGAGACCGAGGCAGGTGGATCACCTGAGATTAGGAGTTCGAGACCAGCCTGGCCAACATGGTGAAACCCCGTCTCTACTAAACATACAAAAATTAGCCGGGCATGGTGGCAGGTGCCTGTAATCCCAGCTACTTGGGGGGCCGAGGCAGGAGAATCGCTTGAACCCGGGAGGCGGAGGTTGCAGTGAGCCGAGATTGCACCATCACACTCCAGCCTGGGGGACAAGAGTGAGACTCCATCTCAAAAATGAAAAAAAAAAAAAAAAAAAGAAACACAGTGAATTAGTACTACTCCCATTTGAGGGATAAGGAGAGAATCTTGAAGACACAGAGTCGCACAGGCAGGAGATGTTCCCAGCAAGGAGTACACCCGGGCTTTTTACCCAGACAAGGCTCTCTCCCCTACCGCAGCCACCTCCAATGCTGTGAGCCTAAAAACCTAGAGGCGGTGATGTCACAATACTGAGAAGTTGGCATGGGCTAATGGGTGCACCAATTTGTCGTTAGAATTCCTGTTACTTAGATTTTTAGAATCTAAATATCAGAAGATCATTAGAATTGTGGAAACAAACGAAGACCAAGCAAATGAGAACAAGCAGAGGCTATTTCTTCAGAGCCTGCTCTAGCAAGAGAGCCTCCATCACTTGCATTTTGGCAGAGGCTGGCAGGCAGCACAGTGGGAAAGCTTTAGAGTGGAAAAAGGCAAAGGTTTCAGGTCAGCCCTGTTTGGAGGCTGTTGGCACGGGGAAGCTGTCAATGGGCTAACTAGAAGCAGGGCAACCTGTGTGATTGGTTAGGAGGGCATATTTGGCTTTTTCTGGTTGGACCTAACTTGGAAAAAGGGAAAAAAATCAAGGAAGCTCCCAGTTATTAATCAATTCCTAGTTGTTTGAGACTGATTATTATAGGGGTTATTGTTTGGCTCCCTGGACCAGTTGCTAGAGGTAATGATCTGACTTCTTACATGTCGATTTATAGATAGTGGGTTGGCTTCCTGGACTGGTTACTAGAAATTAGGAATTGATTTCCTGGGCTGGTTGCTGCAGATTGTAGATCAGGGTTTCTCTTTTTATGTATGGTCCAGCCATTGTCCATTTGTATATTCAGTCTCTCAGAAGTCACCTGGTTGAAATCTAGCCCAAGTATTTAACCCCTAACCATTGTCCAGCATAATGGAGGACTCCATCATACAAAGTGGCCTATTCCATTCTGAGACAACTCTGTTTCCATATTTTAGTGATACTGATATTTAGAAAATCGTGCCTGCTAGTAATGCCCACTGCTTAGGTCTAGATCTGTGTTCTGACAGATAATAGAACCCTCGGTGCATGGAACTCTCTGATGGCCTCCCCTTGGCAGATACTCCTGATATCTAAAGAAATGCAGGCTTTGGAATATGCAGTGTAATCATCTTGATGTCACAGCCTTAGTCTTTCTATTCTACATCTCAGGGATAATCCTCTGCTCTGTCCACCCACGTATTTTATTGCAAATATACAACCATCATGAGATTGGGCTAACTGTGAAAGTGAATCCTAACAGTAGGCCAAGATCCTTTCGCCTGTTTCTAATCTGGGTAAAATATCTCAGAAAAACATTGTTTGAGTTAGCACCAGTTACTAAAATGCCACCCTAGGGCATGGGACTTGAATAAAATTTCAATTGATGAATCCATATTTCTTAATTTTCCCTCACAGCAGATACCCTGCTCTGTCTCCCCAGCCTCCAACCATTAGAGTCACAGAACATTTATTTGCTGTTTTTGTCTTTTTTTGGTGGTGGGTGGGCGGGCGGTCTTGCACTGTCACCTAGGCTGGAGTGCAGTGGCACGATCTCAGCTCACTGCAACCTCCACCTCCCAGGTTCAAGCGATTCTCCTGCCTATGCCTCCCAAGTAGCTGAGATTACAGGCACCTACTAGCAAGCCCGGCTAATTTTTGTATTTTAGAGAGATGGGGTTTCACTATGTTGGCCAGGCTGGTCTCGAACTCCTGACCTCAGGTAATTTGCCTACCTTGGCCTCCCAAAGTGCTGGGACTACAGGCCTGAGCCACTGTGCCCAGTCTATTTTTCTTAAGCAAATGAATTTTTTCTCTGTCCTTCCAATATTCAAACATGAAGAACATCAGAGAAAGAAAGACATACAAATGGCTCTTGAGCTGATCCTCCTTGGCATTAGTAAAGGAAGAAAGGGTTTTCTTAAAGTGGGCATCTACCTAATTAGATGTAGTAGAGCATAAAACAATATCAAAGGATCTGCTTCGGACTCTGCGCCCAACCACAGTGTGTTAATCTCTCATATTAACATTTACTCGCCTTCTCTGGCCCAGCCCTCTGCATTAGCAGACAATACTAAGTATTCTTAGTAGAACAGGTAATTTTCCCCCATGTACTCTTAACTTATTCTTCACTCTCAAACATTTTAGTTAATACTCTTTCTGTCCATTGTGAGTGGATTACGGAAAAAAACAACTCATTGTCTTATCTCATGTTGCAAAGAAAATGTATATACTGAACGACATTACTTCTTACTATATAACATTCACACACAAAAATTCATGCTAGTAAATAATATCTCCACCAAGCCCCTCAACTATGTGTGTGATCGATATAAAATGCCGTTAAGTCATTGGACATGAGTCAAAGTGGGAGTACAAGGCAGATCTCAAACAAACAAGAATTGCACTATCTCCCACACCCTACCACTACCACAGTGAGAGAAAGAATGCTTATTCATCCCATAGACAAAAACTGTGTGGAGCAAACTCTCACGACGGGAAATCCTACCAGCCTCTCTCCTCTCCTGAGAGAGTCCAACTGTTTTTAGATTCAGTCAACAAATTATAAATAATTTAACTTAGTGATTATTGCTAAGGGAAGAAAAATTAATACATAATAATGGGTAGGTTAAAAAAAGGAAAAAGAAAAACAAGATCATGTTCTTTGCAGGGACATGGATGGAGCTGGAGGCCATTATCCTTAGTAAACTAACACAGGAACAGAAAACCAAATGCTGCATGTTCTCACTTATAAGTGGGAGCTAAATGATGAGAACACGTGGACACATAGAGGGGAACAACACACACTGAAGCCTATCAGACAGGGGGAGGGTGGAAGGAGGGAGAGGATCAGGAAAAATAACTAGGCTTAACACCTGGGTGATGAAATAATCTGTATAACACACCCCCAGGACACAAGTTTACCTACGTAACAAACCTGCACATGTACCCCTGAACTTCAAATTAAAACAATAATAATAATAATAGGTAGGAATTGACAGATGAAACATGATTTTTCTCTCACTCTCTGTTGCAGAGATTACCAGCTCTCTACCAAAGACATACTCTTCTTCTGTGGTGTTGCTCTGGAAAGCAGCTACCCAACTTTCATTTAGCATAGAGCCATATGACCGGTTCTCACCAATGGAACATGAGCCAGAGTGAGTCACTTCTAGGCTGAAGTAGATAAAGAGCAGTTGTGCCTTCCTCATCATTCTTTCCCCATCTGCTCATTGAAATTACTGGACTCTAAGGTTTGCAGGAGACAGAAGACTGACAGGATGGAATAAGCTCGAGTTGCTGAATCACTGCCTGGAATGCCATCCACAAACACTCGATTTGGATTTTATGTGAGCAAGAAACGTATTCTATTAAGCCACTGAACCATCAGCATTCACTTATTATAGCACCTATTAATTAATGTTAATAATTAATTAATACATCAATTCACCCACCTATCCTTTGGGAGATACCCCTGACCCCTATACTCTGTATTTTCAGTTGAATTATGCTGGTTCACTTCCAACTCTCCATAAAGAATATTGAATTGCTGGCTCTGCTATCATATACCTAAAAGCCACTGTGAGCAGGCATAGTTTCTGGAAATCTAATTTTGATGAAAATTCATAAAGGACTTTGGACTTTAGCTGTGATCAGCCCTTTACTCTGCAGACTATCATGAAGACCAGAGACGAATGTCATGAACCTTAGTAATAGGCAGGTTCTTGCGAAATTGTCAATCTGTAATGGGAAATGGCAGCTGGTATCCAAACTGGGCCTTAACCCTGGAGGAATCCTTTGTTTCCTGGTTGCAGTTGAAATACTGGATCTTTCTCTTCTTTTAAGCCTCAGGTATATTTTTTCATGATCTCTCTTATTTCATATTTGCACACTGGCAGTAAGGCCTTTTTCCTGTCTCCAAATCTCTCTATGTCCTCTGGTGGAGTTTCATCTGTGCTGTTCCTACAGCAGTTATTCCACACGTTACAGTAGGCAGAGAATAAAGAAGAGACAGAGGGTAGTACTCATGAAACAGGAGTAGAGCCCAAATCACATCAGGGCTCACAGGCCATGCTAATGACTTTAGTCTTTACCCTCAGAGGAAAAATGAAGCCACTGAAGTACATTAAGTATGAGGATGATGTAATCTGTTTTGCTTTTTAAAAAGATTGCTTTGGCTACAGGGTAGAGGATAGGTAAAGAAGGTAATTAGAATGCTGTGGCTGTGATCCAGTCAAGAGATGATGCAACCTAAGTCAGAGAGTGGAAGAGGGATGGATAAATAACAGGCTTGTGATAAGGCCTACATATGGGGAATAAAAAGAAAAAGAAATGCTAATGGAGGTACCCAGATGCTAATGGTGCTGGGAATGCTTTTAAACAACAGCACTTGCTCTGTTGCTTTTATGTTTGCTTGTTTGTTTGTTTTCCTTACAGGTAATCTTTTTTTCTTTTTTGAGACAAATTCTCGCTCTGTCACCCAGGCTGAAGTGCAGTGGCATGAACAGGGCTCACAGCAGCCTCAACCTCCTCAGCTCAAGTGATCTTCTCACCTTGGCCTCCCAAACTGCTGAGATTACTGGCATGAGCCACCGCATGCAGTCTTCCTACAGGTACTTTTTCTTCTCTTTTTTGCAGTTCTCCTAGGCGGGAGTTTATTTAAAAGGTATGTTGCCTCCATAATTCATTAAGCCGAAGCTCGGTTTGGGCCAGCTTGGAACCCTAGATGGTTATTACAGAGCAACGGCAGATCAACAGCTCTCCCTTCTGCCAAGGTGGAAGGGACCATTCTGCTTTAAAAGCAACAAGAAAATGTTGAAAAGTTGCAATCTGACTCAATATGGTTCTGGATTGTGTTTCATTATTTAACAGTAAAAGCAGAAAATATTTTAAAGACTCAGTTTCCTTCCTTACAGGTAATCCTTAAGCAACTGTCCTAAAGGGTGGAAAAGTGTCTCTGAACACAACTACACACACACACACACACACACACACACTGTCTCTCTTTCTCTCTCTCTGCTACCTGCAAGCCGTTAGTGAACCATCCATTGCCAGACAGCTCTGCTCCTCCCTCTCCCCTTAGAGTTCTCTGCTTCCCCACAGCTTGTGAAAAAGCTGGAGACTCACAAATGTTCTTTAATTCTGATGTCAGTGCCCAGAAACACCATTAGATAACAGCTCAGGCCTGAGGGGCTCAATCTGCTGATACCTCCCCCAATAAATGTTCTTATGGCTAGTTCTGCAAAGCAAGCTTTACCTACTACCACTTCCTCAGCAGGTAACCCGTCCCTGACGTTCTCTTGGACATAGGGTTTTTGTTGCTTTTCTCCTCTACATGTTCTCAGACTCCAAGGGTGATCCTTCCCAGTTCCAGCACCCCACTACCACCAACAATTGCAAGGACCACACGGATTCACTTTACCTCCTCTTTCTCAGAAGGACCAAAATCCCTTGGTGCCCATCATGCTGGAGTCCTTCCTCTGTCCTCTGTTCTTGGTCCTAAGAGAGCTTATTTCCTCCATGTTGAGGGTGCAGACTCAGCTTCTCTCACTTTTTCTCTGGAACCTCCACTATACAGCAGATGTTAACTGAAAGAGAGAGAGAGTATGTAGCAATTTTTCCCCTTGGAAGTTTGCCTCAGATCAATCAATTTGCCATATTTAACATTCACGCTTTGTGCATATGCTAATAAATCATTAAAATTCATGTGGATTCTAACAGTTTTGGGTTTTCTTTTTCTATATTTTGTAATTCCTACTCAATTCTGTGAATTATAATGTTGCAATTGAAAGTAATCACCAGCAGAAATATTCATTGTACACAGGACTGAAAAAAAGGAATCTCAAGTTAAAAACTCCACCATTTGTTATATACATTTTGGCCTTCAGTAGTTCACAATTCTGTTTCTCTTTTCCCAGATGGAATACTTATTAACCTCAGATGCTTTTATGTGTTGTTGAACACAATAACAAAATATGCCTCCTAAAATGTCCAGATAACCTAAAGAACCATAAAGAAGTTAGGGACTTGGGAGGTCATCAGAGCAAAGCTCCTATGTCATACAACTCTCCTCCACATGTTATGCCTGAAAGAGCTGGGCATTTGGCTCCCATCTGCACACTTCAGATGTCCAGGGACTCACTGTGAGATGAGCAGTCCCAGTGCTGGTTCATGCTTCTGTTAGGAAAGTTTCTTTTATTGAAATAATATAAATATTCTCATCACTTTGACTTCTAGTTGTTTCAGAACACTGAAAAGTAAACTTATTTTCACTTCTGAATGATAGTGTTTAATTTTTGGCACACAGTTGAGTCTCCATGATGTCTTTTCTTCTCCAGATTGAGCACATGCAGTGACCTCAATTCTCCCTTGGAGGTCAGGTCTTACCAATTTCTTCTGCGTCTGCCCAGGTTCACTTCAACCACCCTGGGAACGCTTCTACCTCTTCTCCCGTCATCTCACCATGATGGACTCCAAATTAGGAATGCCCCTGCAGCACCTAGGCCCTAACACAGGCCAGGAGACATGATGCAGATACCTTAGATCCAGGAATCTCATTAACCATTCTTAACCTCAGCACAGTTCTCTTAGTTTTAACTTTTTAAGCACCATTTGGCTACTCTTAAGCCTGTCGTTCACTAAAACCCAAACACATTTTTGACAATTTGCTGCAAAGTTAAGACTTCATCATCTGCCTGTTAATTTTGAACTAACTGATGGACTTTACACATATTCTTATTATATTACAAAGAATTGATTTCTGCCTAGTAAGATGTATGAATTCTTATTTTAGCTTTTATTTTAGGTTCAAGGGCACATGTGTAGGTTTGTTAATACAGATGTCTGAATTTTTTTTTTTTTTTACAGTTTGTTGTACTTTAATGTGTAATACTCAACTCAAGGTACAAGACAATTGCATTTAACATTGTTATAAATAAAAGAGACATCAGATCAATCATTAAGGGCTCCAGAGTGAACAGCATCTTCATAACCTCCATGTTTATCATCTTTACTTTCTGGATGTAATTTCATAAGATCATCAATTCAAAGAATGGTAATTGCAGCTTCTGTTGCAAATTTCAAACTCTTAACTTTAACTATGGTTGGTTCAAACACTCCTGCTTGTTTGTTGTCTCCACGTTTACCATTGCTCAAATCAAAACCAATCCATTTTAGATTTTTACATTCTGGGCTAACCTGAGCCTCATTATGACAGGCTTTTAATTTTGTGACCAGATCTGTGGAGTCCTGGGCAGCATTAACTGCCAGTGTATTAGGAATACCAAGAAGTGATCTTGCAAACTCTGCAATAGCAAGCTCTTCCTGAGACCCCACGATGGTTGCATAGTTTTCAAGGTATATGGAAGGGGGTGCTGTCCCCGCCTGGAACCATGGATTTTGACTCCAAAACTCTCTTCACTACACAAAGTGCATCATGTAGAGAGCACTCCATCTCACCACACATGAAATCATTTGCCCCACGTAAGATAATCGATGCAGATGTATGAGCCTTAGTGTTTTTAAGATCAGCTCATCATCACAAATTCTCTCCGGTACCACTTCTGCCTGTCCCAACATTGCAGCTTCAGAAGTTTCTTCACCTTCCATATTGGCCAGGGTTGACAGAATAGTTGCTCCAGAAGCTTTAGCAATGCCTTTAACACTCGTCTAACTGCCATAGCACCAGCCTCCACAAAATACTTCAAACACATATCATCAATTCCACCAGTGGTTAGAATAATGTTGGCACCAGTTGCCAGGATCTTCTGAATTCTCTCCTTGGTGATAATCTGATTCTCTTTGTCTAATTTGGTCCAGTTTTTCATGGTCTGTAACGACCACTGTACACCAAGCTTCATTTTTTTTTCAGGCTGACGTCAAGGCAAGCAATTTTTGCATTTATGATTCTCTTGGGCATGCCCTGGGATCCCACCACACAGTTGAGTGCACAGCCACTGACATGTATACTCTCTGTTTGACTTCTCCCACGGGCTTTCAAAATATTAACAGAATTCACTGGATAATGTGGCTGTCCTCTTATATCTGTGTATTTAATAGCAAGTACAGCATCTACTACCATGTTAGCAAAGAAATCACCATTTATTTCAATGATTTTGGAAGACATGGATGTCTTAGCAGCATTAATCAGGCAATCTCTTCCCAGATCATCTTTGTTAACAATTAGGTTTTCATTGATATAACGCACTGCTTCCTTGCAAGCAAGTCGTTAGCCACTAATAACTGATGTGGGATGAATTTTCTGTTTGCCTAACTAATCTGCATTTTTTAGGAGTTCTGCTGCAATAATAGCCACTGAGGTAGTTCCATCTCTAAGTTCTTTGTCTTGCAGATCAGCCAGCTCACAAAGAACGTCAGCTGCAGGATGTTCTACCTCCAGTAACTTCAGGATGGTTGCACCATCATTAGTAATGGTTACATCACCAATATCATCCACCAACATTTTATCCAAGCCAACGGACCAAGAGAACTTTTTACAATATTGGCAATCGAAGCTGCGGCCATCATGTTCTGGGAGCGGATCGCCTCCCCGCTGCTGCGGTCTCCAAACACGGACAAAGGCCCCTCCATCTTCCTGGCGGCGGTACATACCGAATTCTGCTCACACCGCGGGCAACCAGTTATCGCGGCCCCTCGGCCAACCGGCCACCACAGCAGTGGCGGCGACCGTGTGGAGCGGACCCGAGTGACGCACCGCCCCACCCGCTTCCCGGCTGCCCCGGCTGGCTGCGGGGCACAGCGGGAAGCAGATCTCTGAACTTTCATTTTGCCATTTGAAATATTAGCTCTTCTTCCCAACTTTCAGGCAACTATCAAAATACTAAACATGATGGACAACAAAATCTTGTGACAACATTTAAATGTATGAAATGTATTTTATTACTAAATATATAAAATTTAAAAATTAAATTTGAATTATGTACTTCACAAATAAAAATTCTAAATGTACTTTCTGATGTGACTTCTGAGGTGAGTTTGCTCCCTGCACATAAGAGGATAAAAGTAAAATAGAAGTAGTCATATTCACAATTGCCAACCTGAGAAACTTAATTTTGAAAGAACTTATTATAACTGACTACAGAACATGGAAGGACAAGAGGTATGCTGACATCCTATTGAAGGCATTTATTGTGCTGTGCAAGGAAATTTTAGATGCACTATTCTATAATCCTTCCCAGCTAATAGGCTTTACTTGCATAGATGCCCAGACTAATGAAAATATGTAACTGAATTTGGTATTCATTTATTACAGCAATTTCAATGAGTCTTGCACTATTGAATATAAAGACTTCTAGCCACACCTCTCAATTCAGTGATCTCAAAGATCCTTGGAAACAATGACCTAAAAACCAGATAGCAAAAGAAAACCAATTTGTTTCAGCAATTTAATGCGTCTTTGGTTACGTTTTGCAGATAAATACGTGCATATGCATTCAGTCCTGAGACATGTATATATAGTATCACTTAACTGTAACGCATATAGCGGTAAATCTATGACCTAATTACTGCTATAAATTCATTACCAAAGCCTTTCCCTTTCAAATACCAAGCAAAAATATAAACCTTGCACCATTATGAATTCTAACTGCAGCCAAACACATCTAATTATAATCAGTTGCAGTAAACTCTCAGTCTGCATTAGGCATAATTAACCATGTGATAAATAATCAGTATAATAACATTTAATGTGCTGTGATAGCATTTCTAAACTATTCATGTGAATTCTAGAAAATAGAATATACTTCAATTCTAACCAACGTTTTTAACCCTTTTGTGATTGAAATTTCATTCACTGCCTTGCAGGAGAAATTTTAGTACACTCACTCAAAAATGAAAAATTGGATAAGCTTAAGGGCATCCTTATGTATGTTGTAATAAAAATGTTTTCTACTGTCATCAAAATAGTGTCTACTTTAATAAAATTTAATAGTAAATTACACCTCTACAGATGTAGCCACTTTCTAAATTTTTAAGCATTGCCAGCATGGCCAAGATTTTTCTTGGCATAGTAGAGGATATAAGTTAATTAGTAATAATTTTTAATTAAGGAATCTGCACTTCAAGAAATGTCTCACAGTTGATCACTTATCAATAATAAGTGATAACCATAATAAGTAAATGTCTTCTCTGTCCTTAAAAAGAATAAAATATGTCTATTCTATGGAAGAATATCCTCTTATTCTAGCACATAACATTTTTTATTACCAACACTAATATTTTCCTTTTTATTCCCATGACACCAATGTCAATTTGGAACAATATAAAATAATATTTCTGATTTTAATGTTCTTTGTTCAACTTTAGGCTAATTTTTCTCATGTCATTAAATGACAAAATGATAATAATACCTTTCAGAACTCCGTGTTTCTATTTTATAAATATGACAATAAGCCCTATGGAATTGCAAATGTTAGTTGGTTGTACTATAATTTTGTTTTGCATTGTAATCATGCTTAAAAATAGATCCTAAGCTAGGGTTTACAATTTTTTTCCTCTGGGCAGAAAGTGTCATAATAATGTTTGCTCTAGTGAGCTTTGACCTATATTTTCATTATAAACATGGTTATATGTTACATTTAATTACTTGTCTCTTTTTTTCCTCTCTCTTTGCTCTACAAGACTTTTGCCTGGTAATCTCTCTGGCTCAGTTTACTATTTCCATCTTTATAAGCTATTCTGAATTAACTCTTAATTAATCAAAGTTGCCAAGTGAATGCTCTTCCATGTTATCTGTGCAATCACTACTGTGTTTCCACTTCATGAACTGAGGGGTTCTTCCAGAAGAGCTGGTAGAGTTAGAGTAATTCGTTCACATTTCCACACCATTATGTACAAATTTGGATAGATAAATATGAAAGACAGCATGCTTCTCACGAAATTTAACCTGTAACCTTGTCGTTATTACACATGTTCTTACTGACTTACCTACCTGTCCACAAAGAATAAAGTAGATGTCACTGAGGAGTTTCTGTCTCCTTTGTATATAGAGAGTTGCTGTGGATCTAGCTAAAGGATCCTACTTTTATTTCTACTTTGTTACTGTTTATAAATGAAGCTGATATAAAAATTAAGAAATACATAAGGAAACTACATAAAAGTACTATTAAAACATATTTACTCTCAAAAAGCATATGCCTCTTGAATATTATAATGGAGGACGTGAGAGCGGAAATAAAATATTCTGTGAGAGGAAGTTCCTCATCTGTTGTCTTTACTGCAGTTCCCCCAAAACATTCTTTTATGCCAGAAAAACATAGGAGCATAGGCCATTTATTTCATGTGGACCAAGCCCTGTGCCAGGAATACAAACGTGAATAATATAAGGTCTCCACTCTTACAAGACTCACATTTTAATTAGGGAAACTGACTAAAGTACATAAAATAGGACACTGTGATCATTGCTAGAGGCACACCATGGAGGAAGTGTTTGTTAGAGTCAAGAAAGAACAGTTTGATAAAGAAATGAAGTGTTCTAAACTAAGAGGAAAGCATATGCAAAAAATGCAAGCGCATGTACCTAACAGCCTGATCTATCTGAGGGGTTGGCAGATAGTTTTCTATGGCCGGAGTGCTGCAAGCCTGCGACCAAGGGATGGAGAGCTTATATAAGGGAAGAAGACAGTGGAGGAAGTTGCCAGCATGCAAACCCCATGCTGACCTCTGATTGATGATCTCATTATTTATTTCCTGTTCATCACCCCATTCCTGCATTCCCTTCTTTCCTTATTTACTCAGCTTAGATGCCGTGATCCATCATTATGATCACAGTTCACAAACACCTTCTGATCCTTTGTCTCTTTTTTCCTGTGCCACGTTCCCAGAGCAAAACCCAGACCCTAGTTAACTTCACCCTTCTTCTTCATCCACAGCTACAGCAGAGTAGCTGAGCTGGAGGAAAACAACACAAACACAATCTTTTTTGTTTTGTTGTGTTGTGTTTTTTTTGAGACAGAGTCTTGCTGTGTCACCAGGCTGGAGTGCAGTGGCGTGATCTCGGCTCACTGCAACCTCCACCTCCCGGGTTCAAGCGATTCTCCTTCCTCAGCCTCCTGAGTAGCTGGGACTACAGGCATGCGCCACCACGCCTGGCTAATATTTTGTATTTTATTGAGACGAGGTTTCACCATGTTGGCCAGGATCGTCTCGATCTCCTGACCTTGTGATCCCCAGACGTTGGCTTCCCAAAGTGCTGGGATTACAGTCATAAGCTACCAAGCCCAGCCGCAAACACAATCTTATTAGCACCATCATAATCATGCAGAGTCACCTGACGTTACATTTTCTATTATAAATCTCAGCAACACAATTACCTTTTTCTCATAGTTTGTTCTTCCCCTGAACAACCTATCTAATACCTTCCTTCTCTTAAAATATCCAACAGCTCCTCCTCACCCATCTCCCTTATTTCAATGAGAAAATAATAGGGATCAAAAGAAAAATTACATCATTTCCCATCACTTGTTTATACCAGTCGCTTGCATCTCTGCCTATAATCTGACTTGTCTCTTGTAAACCTAGACAAACAATAAGTGCTCCTCTCTACATCCACTTGTACACAGGATGCCATCCTCTCCTGCCTACAGTAGCTGAAACAATAGCTTGTGAAACTAACCTATTTCCCTGTTCTACACCAATCTTTCCTTTCTACTAACTCCTTCCCATCAATTCAAACATGCTGTAATATGTCCCGTATTTAAATTACTTTCCTTTATTTAATGTGCCATTCCAGCTGCTACACCATTTTTATAATTTTTATTATAGCAAAACTCCTTGAATATATTGCTCATATGAGCTCTCTCCACTTTCTCACCTCTTGTTCTCTTTTTAATCCACATTTATCAGATTTTATCTCCATCACTCTACTGAAATTTCTTTTATTATGGTTTCTAATGGTCTTCGTTTTACCAAGTAAATAAACAACTCTCCGTTTTCATCTTATTTAGCCTACTTTTAAAAAAAACAAAATCTTCCCTTCTAAAATCATATTCTTCACTGGACTTTGAGGACCCCCTCCTTCCCTGGTTTTTCCTGTATCTCACTGGGCACTTTTTCATAGTCCTCTGTTGGTCCGTCCTCCGCTTCTGACCTTGGTGCCTCAAGCCTCTATCATTGGTCTTCTCTAATGACATACTTCCTCTAGGTACCTCATCAAGCTCCAGAATTTTGAACACTATCTATACAGTGAGTGCATTAGTTATTTATTCCTGCATAACAAATTACCCCGAAATCTAGAGACTTAAAACAATACATTTATTATCTTTGTTTCTGTGGTTTAGGAGTCTGGGAACAGCTTAACTGAGTGTCCCTGGCTCAAGGTCTCCATGAAGTTACAGTCCTCTGAAGATTCCAGGGGCTGATGGATCTGCGTCCAAGCTCACCCACAGGTTGCTGGCAGGACTTGCTCCCTCACACAGGGGCTGTGCCACTGGGCTGCCTCACAACATGGCAGCTGGCTATTCTCAGCTAAAAATTTTAAGAGAGAGAATGCTCAAGACAGAAGCTACAGTCTCTGTGTACCCTAATCTCAGGGGTGACGTATCATTACTTCTACCATATTCTATTCGTTAGAAGCAAGTAGTGAGTCCAGCCCACACTCAAAGAAAGGTGATTACTCAAGAACGTGAATATCAGGAGATGGGGATCAATGAGGACCATCCTAGAGACTGCCTATAACACCACCTCTCCCACCCTTGAGCTCGGCTTATAAATCCACTGGGCTTGAGCCTCACGTAGGGCCCATGTGTAGCCTTTTGCCTGTCCATCTTCTGACTATGATGCTGTCTCTGGTCTAAAGCACTGGAGCATGGCAGGGGTAGCAGTAGTGGCAAATGTTCTTAACTCATTGACCACCTCCTCCACTGCTGGCCCCCAGGGTGGTCCCCCACTCCTTCTGTAGTCTCAACATTCCTCTAGGGGTATCTACATGTATCTCCTCTGAGGGATTTCAAGACCCTTGCTCTGCAACACCTAAATAGGCCCTTCTGATTGATGTTCTTGCCTCAGATCAATGTGGCAAGGCCATGTTCTCCCAGGTCAGCCTGAAGCCATAGTGAATGAGGGAAAGAGGTTCCTGATGTGAAGAGAACTATTCTTACTTTGCTAGTGGTCCTTTTTGCTCCTCCCCATTGGTGGTGGCATATGGAAGGCAGTGATGGGTCAACACTGAAAAAGATCACATTTGAGGAATGTATGATTACAACCTAAAAGAGCTGAAGAGAAGACATAGTTGGAAGATATGGTATTTTTACATTTACATTATAAAATTCTAAAAAGTAAATTTAAAATGACTAGAAAATGAATTATTGTTAACATTTACCTGCATCCCCTGGGCAAGACTTGAATTTGTAATTATCACCAACAAAGCACAGTAACTTCAATAGGGTAATTGGAAACCAGTATTCACTCAGACTACAGAGGATAATGCAGGAACATGAATAATGATGCTCACATTAAATAAATGGGTATGAGGAAACTTCAGACAGATGCAAGATTTATTTCGTTTCAGTACGAACAGGATCCTAAGAGCCATGGCATTTTGAATGACAGCAGCGCTGCTACTTTCTTCTCATGGTAGATTGCTATGAATTGAATGTTTATGCTCCCCACCCCCAAATTTATATACCAAAGACTTAACATTTGAGTTTTCTGATGGTGTATTATAGTCTGTTCTAATGCTGCTAATAAAGACATACCCAAGACTGGGTAATTTATAAAGGAAAGAGGTTTAATTGACTCACAGTTCCTCATGGTTGGTGAGGCTTCACAGCCATGGTGGAAGGCAAAGGAGGAGCAAAGTCATGTCTTACATGGCGGCAGGCAAGACAGCTTGTGTAGGGAAACTCGCCTTTATAAAACCATTAGATGTCATGAGACTTATGCACTATCACAAGAACAGCACAGAAGTACCAGCCCCTCATGATTCAATTACCTCCAACTGGATCCCTCCCACAACATGTGGGAATTATGGGAGCTATAATTCAAGATGAGATTTGGGTGGAGACACAGCCAAACCATATCAGATGGTATTAGGGGTGGGGTCTTTGGGAGATCATTACATTTATCTGAGGTCATGAAAGTGAGGCTGCCATGATGGGATTAGTGTTTTAGTGCCATTATTGCAAAAGGAAGAGAGAACAGAGCTCAAATCAATCTCTCTCTCTCCCCTCTCTCACTCTTTCTCCATTCCCCCATCTCTCCATCACGCAAAGACACAGCAAGAAGGGGCCATCTGCAAACCATGAAGAGGGCCCACACCAAGCAACATAAATCAGTTTATATCACTCCTCTGCTAAAAAACATAAATAAATACATGAAATAAAATTTCACAATTGCTTCTTGTCACACATAGAATAAAATCTAAAGCCTGGAATACCTGACCTCCAGCTCTTCTAATATCTTCCTCCTTTCTCCTTTTTTAGGTGTACACAAAACACCACCTCCTCAAAGAGACCTTCCCTGATTACTCCCATCTAGTCTTTTTCAACCTGTCATTCTCTAGCTCCAAATTTTCTATACTTTCTTCATAACACATCACTATCTGAGCCAATGGTGTATCTTGTAGAGTGATTTTGTTTTATTCTGGTCTGTCTCCCCTGTTAAAATTTAAGTTTCATTAGGGCAGAGACTTTATCTATTTGCCACTGTAATAACAGTACCTAGAAGAGCTCCTGGGACATAGTAAGCACTCTAAATATTTATTGTATATGATAAAGTAATGGTTTTATGGTGTACCACAAAAGATGTGTGTTTATAGAGCTATGGAAACACAACTGAGGAGTAATTAACACCAATGGTCACAGTCAAATGCAACCTGCACACGATTGCCAGATTAATACCCGACTTCCTGTTTTTCTTAATGCTACACAAATGACAAGCATACTCAGATCACTCCCCTGTTTCGAAAACCTTAGAATCTTCACATTTATTATAGAATACATTTCAAACTCATTCACATAATATTCAGTTATTCTCAGTCTTCCCTACCTTATTCCCCCCAATGCTAAGTTTTCATCCCTAATTTTTTTGAGTCATCATAAAATTTCAGTCTTCTCATATTGTTTTGCCCATCTGAAAGATCTTCTTCCATCCCCATCTTCCCCCACAAACTTGTTTCTACGTATAGAATTCCAATCATCCTTTAAAGTGATGCCCAAGCTTTCTGCTGTTCTGTTGCACATTCCCAGCTACTCCCAGAGCTTGCTTGTCCTCCTCCTGTGTTCTCAGCAACTGTGCTTATTTTTTATTTGCATCACGCATTTGGCACTTAGCATTTTCTTTAGTGAATTATTAGTTACTTTTTATGTTTCATGACATTTCTGCTCAACTAAGTGTAGATTAGCTGAAAAGGACAAATACATCGTTTGTGATAGTCACAAAATTAGGGCTACAGTAAATGTCCAATAAATTAGCATTGGTTGACTAATAAGTGGACACAAATACTGTATGTAAATGACTGATATTATACTGGGGAATAAGCTCATCTACTAAGGACTATTTTGAGTTAAGTTAACATATTTTAGGAAGAGTGAGATTAAACTAGAAATTCACATTACTTGAAATAAAAAGACGAAGACTCAAAGAATTTTTCTTCAAATAAAAAGTATAAAAACATAATATTGACAGTAAATTGCAGAGAAAATGAAGATCTGTTTTTCCCGAACCTAGGAATGGAGCTATAAACTTTTCTAGGAAGTTGTTAACCAGACTATGAAAACTTTCTCATTCATTCTTTTTCTTCCAGTCTTTAATTTTTAGAGTAAGTCCAAAACATCAAGATGTTGATCCTCAGCCAACAGGAAAATCTTCATTCCTTGACTCTGCATGCCTTTTGAACTCTGAGGAAGGCATACAGTACTCCTTTGCATTTGAAGGTTGTGTTTCCATACCAAGTGCCCCTGAGATGGCTCTAAAGAGAGTCCTGAGAAGAGCTTCACCAGAATGACAGCAGATGTGACACTCATGTGTTTCTCTGATGTTCATTCTCTTGAACTTGATTTAATTTACTCTATTAACTCTTTCTAAAAGAAGAACAGTGTTCTTGGCTCAAAATATTATTTTGTTTTATTTTGCATAAATTTGCATAATGAAGCACTAACTCAAAATATGGATAACAAAATCAAGTAAACGCATTAGTCAACCTACAGTAATTGTATTCAAGTTCAACATGGGTGGCATTATACACGTAAAATGCCTACAACTTTCAAATTAATCACAACCTCTATTGAGAAGAAGCAAGAGCGGTGCTGAAGAGCACTACTTAGCAAAGCTGTGAAGAGAGCCCCTGGAGCTATTCTGTTTTTACTAAATAACTGCATGGAAGACTGGAAGCGGCCCTGTTTTCCTACCAGTGCTATGAAAGTGAGCACAGCTCAAACTTTATTCCTCCTGTGAACGTGTCTGAATAATCTCTGTATTTTTAGGACCAGGCATGGTTTCCACAACAGAGTCAGATGATCTCTTCTTTCATTTGAAATTATTCAGTTTTTCCCTCTCTAGTTCATAAACTAGTTTTTTTGAAAGTGTAGTCTACTGATCACCTCCATCAGAATTATCTGCAAATTCTACACCAGCACTCTGGAGGATGAGATCTACAACTTTAATTTTAAACAAGCTTCCTGGGTATTTTTCATTGACATGGGAATTTTTGAGACCCATTCCTATATAAGCACACATGTAGATCACATAACAAACACATTTCTCATTCTGAGAGAAAAATACACTAAGCAGAGGTCAGAAAGTAAGATTTTTCCTTTTTTGTCTCAATTTAGGATTTTTCAGTTAGTCTTTTGTATCAGTTACTAAAAGGAATGATTATCCACCCTGGGGGAGACCTATTTCCTAGGTAAATAATGAAAAATGGTAATACCTTTTGAAAAATCTGCTTTGCATTTGCTATTCATTGGCAACTTTGTCCTATGACGAATTAGAACCCATCATGTTCCATAAAATTCTTCTTCACGCCCATCTGGAAATGTAACATGTTTGAGCCACATAATTTCTCCAATCAAGAGCCTTACCATTTGGAGATGATTGAGAATACACAAAGAAGAAAATTCTACAAAGTCAAATATTTTAAGGCTGTAGAAATTAATACTTGAGATCACAGTTTAACCAAATACTTTCATTAAATACATTAAAGGGCACAGACATTTTCCAATACTCTTTGTCATGAACAAATTTTTCAAGTCCAGTTGCCCTTGATGTTGCTGGGGCTTTTTTTACAGCCCTTCTGTAGACACTTTCTTTCCAGTGCTGGAATGGTTTGTGAGAGCTGGTTGCAAAGGTCTGTCGCAAATAAGTAATTTCCATGTGGGCAGATGTTGTGCTAGTTTTCTGCCTGCTTTGCTGTCAGTCATTAAAGTATCTAAAATCAGCAATTTTTTGACAAATATCAAGTAATTAAATGATTACAGCTCTAGCTAACTTTTCAAAAAAAATTAATAAAGGCCCTGTCAAGTAGATGAGTTCATGTAGTCTCCTTTCTTAATTGCCCAGAAGTGTTTCTAATAACGTGAAAGCTTTTGCTGAAAGAAGAGCTCTTAATGATGAAATGCGCAATGCTTTAAACAAGTATCATCTAAATTAGAAAACAAAAACATCAAGTTCATTAAAAGAAGTATACTACCCAAAGATTTGGGGCCAGGAAGAAATCAACAGGCTGTTCAGTGTTTTCTGAGAACAACAAAAAAAAAGTCCTTTGTGTTCAAAAACAGTACACATGACTGTTCCTTTGTGCCCTTTGAGTTTGTTTTCCTGTAATTGTGATCAGTTCATATTAATTTATCCATACTCTCTCCCTTGTTTCCCCTTACTTGTGAGGCAGGGCTTTATAGGCCATTGCCAAAATAAGAAAAGAATCGTGTTTGAGCCTTAATGATTGCATTCCATATCATCATCATCATCATCATCATTACCTTTATCATTATCATAGAATATTGAAAAACAAGTAACAAGAGCATTAAATATATTTTTGGAAAAAATATAGTTTCTAATTATTTAATCAATGCAATAACAAGAATGGCTAACATTTATTCATTGCCAAGAAATGTTCTAAGACTTTAATCCTCCTAAAAATTTAGTGAATTAAGTAATACTATTATACCGATGTTAAAGAAGAAAACTGAGGTACAAAGAAGTTAAACATTTTGCTAAGGTCATATGGCTGGTAAATACTAGAGTCAGGACTCAAAAATAGGCAGGCTAGCGTCAAAGTCCATACTCTTAACCACTGTGCAGTGGTGCTATGAAGCAAATTAAATTGGTTCAATGGTATGGACTTGAGAGCTCATTACCTAAACTGAGCTTACCAGTCACAAGTAAGTCTTACATAACAATTTAGATGTATTCTCAAAGGTCTTCATAAAATCAAAGCAGAATCATTTTTATCTGATATAAAATATGCCCTAGTGTTGCAGATAGGTCTAATTTATAAGACTAATATAAGAGATTGACTAGACAAGTATTATATTTATTATATTGATCAAAATTTAGCTGTAATACAGTGATAAGAGTCTACTGTAAGAGCCAAGGGCAAAGATAGTAGGGATAAAGTGGAGGAGAGGCATAAGAAAGGTATTTAATAGAATGTGTAAATGAGACTTGTCAATTGATTAGATATTAGGAGTAAGAATGAGTTCTGGTAGTTATAGTCTCTGTGATGAAGAATACAAAAAGGAGGTATGTATATGGGTCTAGATCAAATGGGGAGACAGAAATCACACAGTACTTTAAGCAGGGAAATGTTAACACATAGAATTATTAGCTAAAATAAGGGATAACTTACTAAGAAGCAAACTTTGAAGACAACAGAAATGGTAGATATCCACTAGCAGCCACTACCTCTGGGGCTTGGATAAAACACCCAAGGAAGCAACAAATCTGAAAGAGACCTCTATCTCCCACCAAAGTTGAATTCCAGACCTTGACAGAGAAATGCACCCATGGCCCAGTGATGATAAAGTATTTTGCTAGCATCCCACACCAGCAGAACACATTAGGATTCCAACAGCTGGGACGCTGGAGGGAACGACACATGAGAGGTGCCAGGATGCAGAAACCACTGGAAAGCTACTCTTGGGGTGCTGAGGAAAGTGGCCCACAGGAAAGTGTCAATCACTGCTGGCTGCTGACCATGGTGTGCTGCTGGAGCCTATAAAGAGGAGCGCATGAACCAGGAAGAGAAACCTCTCCTTCCTGTAGTGCCCTTCAAAACTCACTACCGACAAAGCTTAACATCATGCCAGCTGACAAGGGAGAAATGTTTACAGGGTCTAGCTCCATTATCATAGAGAAGGCAATAAAGAGAAGAATTGGAGCTGAGAAGCAATCAATTGAAAACTGGCACGGTATGTGCAGGAACCATGTGAATTCTATTATGGACATTTTGAGTTTGAGATGCCTTTTCGGATACCCATATTGGATTAATGGGTCTTGAAATCTAGGAAGCGGCTTGAACTGGAGGTACAGATT
The DNA here is from genome assembly GCF_028878055.3 of Symphalangus syndactylus. Lineage (NCBI taxonomy): Eukaryota > Metazoa > Chordata > Mammalia > Primates > Hylobatidae > Symphalangus > Symphalangus syndactylus. The sequence goes on from NC_072427.2 coordinate 136,265,420, forward strand.
TTTAGACTATCAGCAGATAAGTGGCAGGTAGAGGCTTCAACATGAATGAAAATGGGTTTTTGAAAAGAAAAAACGCCAAGGGCACAAGGGAAACAGCACATATCAAAAGCAGACATAGAAAAAAGAGCCTACAAAGGAAACCAGTAAATAAATCACAAGAACAGATTTATGGTTAAAATGTGACGCGAAAGAGTTGAATGACTTAAAGTGTTACGTAAAAGAAAAACTGAAAATTTTCATTAGATTTGACAAGAGGTAAATTTAGTACAAGAACTTTCACGTACAAGTAATAATGAAGCCAAATTGCAATAGATCATGAATAGTGAGGAAACAGAGATGGAAAACTTGTATTATTTTTTTCACTAGGGTGGTAATTCAAAGAGAATGAAGTGTGAATGGAGACGTTTTGTTTGTCTGCTTTGGTATGAGAGAGAGAGAAAAATGAAAAAATGGTAATGTGAAAGAAGTTTGAGAATGTGAAACAATCCAATGCAAATCAGGAGATCCAGGAAAGAGAGGAGACAAGTGATGAAGTGAGTACTGCAAAAGGCAGCACCTAGATTAAGGGAATCAGACTAAAACAGGAGTAAAACTACCTCTTCCTTACGAAAGTTTTCAATTAGTGAACACAAATAAATGGTGGAATTTGCATCCACTCTAAAATAAACTTACTATACCACCCAACCCACATACACTACATTCATTGAATTTTGGAGCTTGAAAAGAACCCAGAGCTTCTCAAATGCTGATCCACAAACCGGTAATGTCAGAATGGCATGAAGGAAGCTCTCTTTCTGAGGATGCCTTAGGAGCTAATTTAAAAGACAGGGGGTGGGGCAGGCATGGTGGCTCATGCCTGTAACCCCAACACTTTGAGAGGCTGAGGGGGCAGATCACGAGGTCAGGAAATCGAGACCATCCTGGATAACATGGTGAAACCCCATCTCTACTAAAAATACAAAAAATTAGCCGGGCGTGGTGGTGCACACCTATAGTCCCAGCTACTCGGGAGGCTGAGGCAGGAGAATAGCAGGAACCCGGGAGGTGGAGGTTGCGGTGAACCGAGATCGCGCCACTGCACTCCAGCCTGGCAACAGAGCAAGACTCCATCTCGAATGAATGAATGAATGACAGGGGGATTCTAGGAACCTACTTCAACCAAAACAGACTCCTCTTTTCCTATTTGACATGTTCTGTTTCCTTTCCCTATTTCATTCAAAGAAGAATTCTGCTATAACACCATGTGAAAGCTATGTTTAGTCCAGCCTATTTATTTTACAGATGAGGAATCAGGTGACTAGAGAGGACAAGTAACTCATCCAAAATGCAAGGGCTACTCTAACACTAGAACATAGGTCTTGGTTTATTACCAGTAATAATCTAATTAATTTTTATCACTTCCCTAAATTTAAACATTTATCCCACTTGCAATTTTACTCCAAATAATTTTGACCTCAATCCTCACCCCTCTCCTGACATGGTGACATCCTACACCATAATTCAAGAAAAATCAAGACATCATATGTCTGTGGCGTCTTTTGTGCTTGTTTTACAGACATGCATTCAGAAATAACTATTCTAATGACATTTCTAGACTCATAAATAAGAAATGTACCCAAGGAACTCATTGTGGTCTTCTGCCATATCAATCTCCCAACTATTCAAGTCATATTATTTTCTGTTTATTTTGCAAAGAATAAAAAGTCCACCACAATCTCCCTTGAAAAATAATCTTCAAAATTATTTTCTTCTCACTTTCACCACAAGAAAACAAATGAAACAATATAGAAACTTTCCAGAATGGTGCAGCTACTATAGAAAGCATTATGAAGGTTCCTCAGATTAAAAATAGAACTACCTATTATATTATCCAGCAGTCCCACTTCTGAGTATTTACCCAAAAGAACTGAAATCAAGATCTCAAGGAGATATTTGCACTCCCGTGTTCATTGCTATTTATAATAGCCAAGACATGGAAACAACCTAAACGCACATTAACAGATGAAAATAGAGAAAACGTAGCATATGCATACAATGGAATATTACTCAGCATTGAGGAAGAAGGAAATCTTGCAATATGAAACAACATGGATGTATTTTGGGGACATCATGCTACGTAAGATAAGCCAGTCATAGAAGGACAAATACTGTGTGATCCTATGTATCAGAGGTATCTAAAATAGTGAAGCTTACAGAAGCAAAGAGTATAATGGTAGTTGCCAAGGGCTAGGGAAGGGGAAAATAGAGAGTTGCTAATCAAACATCAAAATAGATACAAAGTTTCAGTTATGCAAGATGAATAAATACTAGAGATCTGCTATAACACATAGTGCCCACAGTTAACAATGCTTTCTTGTACACTTAAAAATCTGTGAAGAGGGTAAAGCTCATGTTAAGTGTTCTTATCACAATAAAATAAAAAACAGCAAAAAATTTTAATTAATTAAAAATAAAAACATAAAAACTCTTATGGTCAAATCTCAGGATATAAGGAGAGGACTATTGGAATCACCTTAGGAGAATTTAGCAAAATATGCATTCCCATGCTCTAACCAATATATGCTGATGGGTTATTAGAGCCTGGTGAGGAGAGTAGGGAAAATGGATACAAGAATAGGAATTATGAAATTTAAAACTCTCTTCAGATGATGTTATGTTTCCCTAGCAATTGATTCAACTGAACATCTTATTTCTCAGTCCTCTTGTTTATTCTTCCATGAAGATAAAGGGAAATTTTACACACTATTGTTAATTTTTCACTTTCTGTGTCACTAACTGGTAAAACAATGTGAAAAGCGCAGTATGATAAAATAGAAAAAAGTCATCTAAGTCCAACAATGAACAACTGCTGTGAGATGATCTAAGGTTGTCCTGCCCAGTCTGATTCTAATAGGAAAGGGAGGTATAAATGACAGATTGGAAATCTATCATACAAAAAGGAAATGTTTGTGAACTGGAACTTGGATTAAGGGAGTTGTTTTTGACTATTTCATTTTGTTGAGATCAGTATGTTGCTCTGCTGTCCAAATGACACAGAGGCAGAAAAGCAGTTGCCTAGTGAGAAGATTCCAGGGAACTGCAAGACCTTCAGAAATTTCCGGAGCCCACATCAAACCTGGACAGCCTCTATAACCACATGCTACTAATTGTAACCACTCATGACTTAACCTGCTAAATGGCTTTCTATGCTGTTGTAAAAGGGAAACAAAAACAGTTTTTAAATATAAACATTTGTTTCTCAGTTCATTGCCCAGGCTCATGTTCCCAGAGTACATGCTTTCTTGCTTCTTTGACATCACTCCCACCCAACCCAACAACTGTCATAATAAGCATGGCAGATGCGGCAAAGTAGGACCACTATGAAATTAACACTGGAATGAGTCCCTAGGGGAGGACTGGAGAACAGGATCTACATGCGAGATGGCACACTTGGATGAAGATAGTTCACCATGAAAATTTCAGGATGGAGTCAGACTGGAGTGGCAGAACTTAAAGGGCAGGCACACATCCCAGAAAAAGCACAAGGTTATTGAGGGAGTGCAGAAGAGACATTACTAGAAGTTCCATTTAAATTTTGTATTATTCCTTTATCATTTCTGTTTTCCCTGTATGTTTTACAGTGAACAGTATTTATTAATGTGGTAGCGCATATTAACACATACATATATGCTCATACACATATACTGTGGGGTGTCCAACTTTTAAATTCTTACCAAGATGAATTGAAAATGAAAAATATGCAGCCAAAAAACACATGAAAAAATGTTCACCATCACTGGCCATCAGAGAAATGCAAATCAAAACCACAATGAGATACCATCTCACACCAGTTAGAATGGCCATCATTAAAAAGTCAGGAAACAACAGGTGCTGGAGAGGATGTAGAGAAATAGGAACACTTTTACACTGTTGGTGGGACTGTAAACTAGTTCAACCATTGTGGAAGTCAGTGTGGCGATTCCTCAGGGATCTAGAACTAGAAATACCATTTGACCCAGCCATCCCATTACTGGGTATACACCCAAAGGACTATAAATCATGCTGCTATGAAGATACATGCACACGTATGTTTATTGTGGCACTATTCACAATAGCAAAGACTTGGAACCAACCCAAATGTCCAACAACGATAGACTGGATTAAGAAAATGTGGCACATATACACCATGGAATACTATGCAGCCATAAAAAATGATGAGTTCATGTCCTTTGTAGGGACATGGATGAAACTGGAAATCAACATTCTCAGTAAACTATTGCAAGGACAAAAAACCAAACACCACATGTTCTCACTCATAGGTGGGAATTAAACAATGAGAACACATGGACACAGGAAGGGGAACATCACACTCCGGGGACTGTTGTGGGGTGGGGGGAGGGGGGAGGGATAGCATGAGGAGATATACCTAATGCTAAATGATGAGTTAGTGGGTGCAGCAAACCGACATGGCACATGGATACATATGTAACAAACCTGCACATTGTGCACATGTACCCTAAAACTTAATGTATAATAATAATAATAATAAAGAAAATGAAAAATAAAAAAAATTGGACACTATTGATCTAGAGATTACAACTCTTAAATCTTCCACAATTTAACCTTTAATTTCTTAGGCCAACATAACAAATTACTCAGTTTTAATAAATTGACATCATCTGTCACATAAAATTAGTAGTTTAAGTCCCTTTGTATTGGCTCTGTGGTTTTTTTGTATTAAATTTGAAAATACTTTTGGTTTACATTTGTATAGGAGCTATAAGCATAAGAAATTTATACCTAATGTTATCTTTGTAAACATTTAAATCGTACCATAATCAATATTTTGTTAACATCGTTGGTTCATGAGGATTTCCTTCCTGCAAAAGGAGTCTCAACTTTTAAGTTTGAAAACAATGCTCTAAATCCAGACATGAAGCTGAACTTTTCTGTATCGTTTAAGGAGAAAATCAAAATTGCAATTTTAATGTAAAATCAACAGAAAGTCAATAATTTCAAAAAAGTGACTTGGAAAATGCAAGGACATTAATTTTTAAAAATCTGAAGATATCAAGAATAAAAAAGTATTTGGAAACATAGATAACAATGGGATATGTTAGAAGTATAACATTCTGTAGTCAAAAGTAAGCACTAACTTTCAAAAATTAATAACCTTGACTATACATAAACATCAACTATGTGTAAGGTACTATGTGATATGTCAGAGTGAAAGAAGTAGACTGCTATTAAATAGATTATAGGAAACCAAATTTACCATCCTGCTGATTCCTTCACTGACTTCAATATATCTTTAATGTGCTCATTTTATATTTGCAATAATGTCACGTTTTGATATTTGAAAATTATATTTTGACAGTTTTTGAAAATTCCAACAGGAAGTGCATTCCACCAAGTTTTGGAAATTCCAGCAAGAAGACATGAGCTGGACAAATTAAATTGTGTCACCTGAGAAATGTTCATCACTGGCTGTTAGACTCAGGCATGTCTTTTCTTGATTCCCCGAGTGATTCCAGTGGTTATCAAAATTTCCCTTCTTAGGCTCTATTTTTCTGTTTGCTTTGTTTTTCTGACTCTGGCTTTGTTTCCTGTCCCACTCCTTGTGCAACTTTGGTTCTGATTCTGGTTTGCTTTCCCAGTTGGTGACAGCAATGAAGAGGAATACAATTTTCTTGTCTGCCCATTCTGTAATCTCTGTCACGTAAAGATCAAGATTTATTCTCTGACAAGTAAGGAATGATAGATCATCTTTTTAATGGTATTTTACTTGTTTGTGATTGGGTTTGTTTTGGTTTTTTGTCTGTCTCACTTTTGCAAGATAAAACAGCCTTTTGAGACCTGGGCTGTCTTCTCATCAGTGGGTAGTTTATTTTTCTCTTCTTTGTCTCTCCTAAAAGTTCTATGAATTGGACTTTCTACAAAGAAGGAAGTTCTCAGGGCCTTGATGGAAAGGATTATACCAAGTGCTTCTACTCACTGATACTTCAAGTAACAGACTTATGTATATTCAAGAAGCAGCAGAAAACCAGATTTGAGCTGATGAGAGAAACTGATTGTGATTATTTGTTTGGAAAAATTTAAGTATAGTTTTAAGTTTTATGAGATAAGCACTGTCTCTTTCTTCTTGATCTATTGCTACCCCTTCATTTAAAGATATTAACACATGTTTAGATGATATGTTATTCTCACTAACCCCTCGGAATTCATAAACAAACACAGTCTCTTTTCTTTTAATGGTTAATGTAGTTTTTGCGCAGAGGATCAATAAGAGTCTGTCCTCCATTTTACAAGGATATAATTTGACAGAACAATTACACAACCAAATTTGTTGAATTTTCTGGAGTTTTATATATGAAAATATATGTCATTATTCTGGTGTGATAAATCTACCATTTTTAAATAAATGCTGTGATTTGTTTGTTGTACCAGTTTCTATAAAGCCCTCCTAAGAAATTTGTCTATTCTATGACTAAGGGAATTTCTTCAGGCTAGAGAGAGAAATGATATCATATAAAGCCCTATATAAGTGTTACAGCTCTTTTAGAATTTGTCTGTCAGGTATTCCAATTTTTCTTTTTTCTTTTTTTTTTTTCAACCGGAAAACCCTCAGAAAAAGAAAAATCCTGGATCTTCAGGAAGTATTGAAGAGCATAAGAATTAGTAAGCATTGGCAGTAAATATAAAAGACTACTTTTTCTTCTTAATTTATTAATAATGCATATGACTTTAAAGCAAAAGTTATAACATTGTCTTATGGGATTTAGATGTATGCGATGTGATACACGTGACACTTATGGCATAAAAATAGCAGCCTGGAGAGGAGGGCAAGTGAACCTGTGTACTTGCAGGGTTCTACATCTTACAAAAAGCAATAAAATATTTATTCTAAATAGACTGCAAAAGTTATGGACATACAATAAAATCACTAGGAAAATCACCAAACATAAATAATACAAAGAGGTATAGCTTAAAAGCCACAAAATACCTTATATATTGTCTCAGTCTATTTGTGTTGCTATAAAGGAATACGTGAGGCTGGGCAATCTGTTAAAAAAAAAAAAAAAAAGTGGTCTATATCCAGCTCACATTTCTGCAGGCTGTACAAGAAGCATGGTGCTGGCATCTGCTTAACTTCCAGCAAAGTCCCCAGCATGCATCCACTCATGGCAGAAGGCCAAGGGGAGCTAGCCTGTATAGTGATCATATGGCGAGAGAAAAAAAGCAAGAGAGAGGGGCAAGGTGCTAAGCTCACTTTTAATAACCAGCTCTAGAAGGAACTTTTACAGAAACTAATAGAGTAAGAATTTATTATCAAGAGGATGGCACCATGCCGTTAGTAAGTGATCTGCCCCCATGACTGAAACACTTCCCATCAGGCCCCACCTCCAACACTGGGGATCAAATTTCAACATGAGACTTGGAGGGGCCAAACAAACCACATCCAAAATGCAGCATACAGAGCTTTAGAAATATTTGAATAATTTTTTAAAAAGGTAGGAGAAGAACAATAGTGGAATAAAAAGCACAGGAACAAACAGAAGAAAAAAATGCTATGGTAGACATTAATCCAATCATATCAGTAATCTGATTAAATATTAACTATGCAATCCAAATAGAAGGCAGAGGTTCTCAGAATGGATTAAAAAAGCAAGAGCAAATATATGTTGCCCAAGAGAAACACAATTTATATACAAATAAAGACATAAGTTGAAATAAAGAGGATTAAAAATATATACACCAAGAAAAAGTCAGTATAAGAAGGTTGAAGTGCCCATATTAATATCAGATAAGTTAGACTTCAAGGCAAATAGTATTATCAGAGTTAATAAAAATAATAAAGGAAGACATAAAATCATAAACATATATGAATCTACTGCCAGAGATTTGAAATATATAAGATATGAGGGCAGAAATTGGCAAAATTAAAGGGAGGATTATACAATTCTATAATCAAAGTTGGAGATGTTACCATCTCACGCACAGCAATTGAGGAAAGAGCCAGACACAATCTCAGTAAAAACATAATCTGAAAAATACCATGGACCGCCGTGACATAATTAACAAAATCAGCAGCTGCAAATTCACATGATTTTCAAGTGTACATGTAGATAATATATTCACTGTATTAGTTTGTTCCCACACTGCTATAAAGAACTACCTGAGACTGGGTAATTCATAAAGAGATGAGGTTTGATTGGCTCACAGTTCCACAGGCTGTATAGGAAGCATGGCTGGGGAGGCCTCAGGAAACTTACCATGATGGCAGAAGGCAAAGGGGAAGCAGGCACATCTCACCATAACAGAGCGGGAGAGAGCAAGCAAAATGGGAAGTGCCACACCCTTTTAAACAACCAGATCTTATGAGAACTCACTCACTACTATCATGAGAACAGCAAGGGGGAAATCCACCCCCATTATCCAATCACCTCCCGCCAAGTCCCTCCACCAACATTGGGAATTACAATTTGAGATTTGAGTGGGGACACAGAGCCAAACCATATCATTCACCGATATAGAGCATAGAATCATAAAACAGGTTTCAATAAATTTTAAAAAATCAAAAGTCAACAGAGTATGCGCTCTGATTGCAATAGAATTAAGTTGGAAATCAACAATGAAAACATACGTATTATTTCAGTACCTCTGAGATTTTAGAGCAAGCAAAAATTTCTCAGAACTCAAAGACCACAAATAATTTCAAACTTTATAAATTGGGCTTCATCAAAATTAAAAATTTTGCTCTTTGAAACACATCATTAAGAAAATGAAAAGGCAAACCACTGGGCAAAATATTTTGCCACACATATGTATGGCAAAAAACTTTGATTCAGAATATCTAAAGAACACTCACAACTCAACGAGAAGACAAAAACCCAATTTTAAAAGTGGGCAAAAGTTGTGAACACTTCACAAAAGAAGATATAAAGTATATGAAATATAAAGTATATGAAAAGATGCTCAACATCACTAATCATTACAGAGATTACATATTAAAATTACAATAAGATACAAGTAGGCATTCATTAGAATGACCTTTTTTTTTTTTTTTTTTGAGATGGAGTCTTGTTCTGTCACCCAGGCTGGAGTGCAGTGGCACAATCTCAGCTCACTGCAGCCTCTGCCTCCCGGGTTAAAGTGATTCTCCTGCCTCAGACTCCTGAGTAGCTGGGATTACAGGCGCCCGCCACCACTCTTGGCTAATTTTTGTATTTTTAGTAGAGACAGGGTTTCACCATCTTGGACAGGCTGGTCTTGAATTCCTGACCTCATGATCCTCCCACCTCAGCCTCCCAAAGTGCTGGGATTACAGGCATGAGCCACCATGCCCGTCCAGAATGACTAAATTTTAAAAAATAAAAACAACCTTACCAAGCCTTAGTGAGGTATGAAGCAACTGAAAATCTCATTCACTGCTTTGGGTTTGTATTAGTCTGTTCTCACATTGCTATAAAGAACTACCTGAGACTGGGTAATTTATGAAGAAAAGAGGTTGACTCACAATTCCTTAGGCTGTACAGAAAGCATGACTGGGGAGACATCAGGAAATTTACAATCATGGCAGAAGGCATAGGGGAAGCAGGCACATCTTACATGGCCAGATAAAGAGGAAGATAAAGACGAGGGAGGTGCTGCACACTTTTAAACAACCAGATCTCATGAGAACTCACTATAATTAGAACAGCAAGGACGAGACCTGCCCCCAAGATCCAATCCCCTCCCACCGGACCCCTCCTCCAATCCTGTGTTTAGGGGATTACAATTCAACATGAGATTTGGGTGGGGACAGAAATTCAAACCATATCAGGTTTTGTGGAATAGCATGGCCACTTTGGAAAACAATTTGACATTTCATAAAGAGTTAAACAGTTACCTGCCATACAACTTAGCTATTCTACTGCTAGGTATTTACACAGGAGAACCCAAACATAAAAATTTGGACATGAATGCTCACAACAGCTGTATTTTTAACAGTTAAAAACCGGAAACAACCCAAATGGCCATCAACAGGTGAATGGATAAACAGATTGTGATACATCCGTATTATGAAATACTAAACTATCGAGACATACAACAAGGATGAACATCAAAATTATTATGCCTAGTGAGAGAAGCCAAGCAAACAAGAGAAGTATATACTACATGATTGAATTTATATAACTTTCTAGAAAATGCAATCTGCAGAGACAGGAAGTAGGTCAGTAGTTGCCTGAAGACAGATGAGAGACAGATTACAAACAAGAAGAGAAAACTTTTGGCTGTGCTGAAAATGTTTTGTATCTGGATTTTAGAGATGATTTCATGGGTATATACACACGTCAAGGAAATTAACATTGCCAATGTCACTCGATCAAATTACACATTTTAAACATATGCATTTTATGCACGCTGGACTTAATACCTGGGTGATGGGTTGATATGTGTAGCTAACCACCATGGCACATGTTTACCTATGTAACAAACCTGTACATTATGCACATGTATACCAAGGCTTAAAATAAACCTATGTATTTTATTATACTTCAATAAAGATATAAGGAAATTTTAAAATAATTCAGTGTTGAGAGGGCAACTATAGAAAAAATAAGATGAGCCATGGGTTGATAATTATTGAAGCTGGGAAACAAGTACAGGGGTATTTATTACAGGATCATCTTTACTTCTGCATATGCTTAAAATTTTGCTAATAAAATGTTTCTAAACTTCTGTAGAGAGCCTCTTCAAAATGCAATTTTGGTTTCTTAAGAAATGTGCAGAATTTTCTGGTCCCGGTAGTTGCTTAGCACTCTAATCTCTGTATTTGCTGACAATACTATAAGGTGACATAAACTAAGTATATTAGTTTATACTTTTGCTATACCTTTGTAAATGAACCAGGCCAAAGACAAGGTTTTTTTTTCTGGAGATCAAGAATTACTTTTAGAGATTATTTATGATTATAATGTGGGACTGCTAAGGAAAAAAATATCCAAAATTTGGAAAAAGGCAAAAGGATGACTACATTTTCTTTGAAGTCATGCACACACACGTGTAGCACACACATTCAAAGACTATTCAGTTCTCTAAATTATTTGCCTCTGTTCGATTTACAATTTACTATTGATTAGGGTACCTTACCACCCAATGAGGGTAGATGTTGACTTGTAGAAAAACTCACAATGTTGATGTACAGGAATGCTTGGATTTTTACACATTGATTTTGTATCCTGAGAATTTGCTGAGGTTGCTTATCAGCTGAAGCAGCTTTCGGGCTGAGACAATGGGGTTTTCTAGATATAGGATCATGTCATCTGCAGACAGAGACAGTTTTGACCTCCTCTCTTCGTATTTGAATACCCTTTATTTCTTTCTCCTGCCTGATTGCCCTGGCCAGAACTTTCAATACTATGTTGAATAGGAGTGGTGAGAGAGGGCATCCTTGTCTTGTGCCGGTTTTCAAAGGGAATGCTTCCAGCTTTTGCCCATTCAGTATGATATTGACTACGGGTTTGTCATAAAAGCTCTTATTATTTTGAGGTGTGTTCCATCAATACCCAGTTTACTGACAGTTTTTAACATGAAGGGATGTTGAATTTTATCGAAGGCCTTTTCTGTGTCTATTGAGATAATCATGTGTTTTTTGTCCTTAGTTCTGTTTATGTGATGAATTATGATTACTGATTTGCCTGTGTTGAACCAGGCTTTCACCCCAGGAATGAAGCCGACTTGATCCTGGTGGACATGCTTTTTGATGTGCTGCTGGATTCAGTTTGCCAGTATTTTATTGAGGATTTTTGCATCAAAGTTCATCAGGGATATTGACGTGAAGTTTTTTTGTTGTTTCTCTGCCAGGTTTTAGTATCAGGATGATGCCGGCCTCATAAAATGAGTTAGGGAGAAGTCCCTCCTTTTTCAATATACCCAAAGGAAAATAAATCATTCTATTATAAAGATACATGCATGCCTATGTTCACTGCAGCACTATTCACAACAGCAAAGACATGGAATCAACCCAAATGCCCATCAATGACAGACTGGATCAAGAAAATGTACTACATATACACCACGGAATACTATGCAGCCACAGAATGGAACGAGATCATGTCTTTTGCAGGGACATGGATGGAGCTCAAAGCCATTATCCTCAGAAAACTAACACAGGAACAGAAAATCAAGCATCACGTGTTCTCACTTATAAGTGGGAGCTGAACATTGAGAACACATAGATGCAGGAAGGGGAACAACACACACTGGAGCCTGTTAAGGGGGCCAAGGGAGGGAGAGCATCAGAATACATAGCTAACTGATGTGCGGGGCTGAGTACCTAGGTGACGGGTTGATAGGTACAACAAACCATCGTGGCACATGTTTACCTAAGTTACAAACCTGCACACTCTGCACTTGTATCCTGGAACTTAAAATAATTTTTTAAGAAAACTTATAATGATGTAAATGATTCTTGGCAAATAACAATGAAAATAAATTTTGTCTCCTAGAGATTAGTAGAGATGTTATATGGTAAATCCAAATGACTCCTGTCAGGTAAAAAAAAAAAAAGAAGATAACTCCCAATATTACATTTAATTGCTCTAGAGGACATTGACTAGATTTTACCTAACTTAGCAATCTTTCATTCAATCTTTATTCTTTCAGTGACTACACTTGTTCTCTACTATAATCCTTTGAACCAGATTTATCACATTTAGGGCTAATTAAAAAGGTAAATCTTTAATGTGCTCACTTAAAAAAAATCGTGTAGAAATACCCAAATCCTATATTAGTATCAGGCACACTATCTCTCCTTAAGGATCTCATGGAGACATAAAGGAGCAAAGGCAAAATCAAATGACACTTTATTGATATTGGCACAGCCTGAAACCCCAATGTGGAGCTCTATGTTAATTGGATTCAAGAACTAAACAGTGATTTTTCCTTCTACCTAACCCCAAATCTACATTTTATTATCAGGCAGCTACCCCAGATTTTTTAAATGAGGAGAGTAAGGTGGGTGGCCAGACTGCCCTATGGATCAGCCTGCCTGCCACTTGGAAGAAAGAGAGAAGAAAGGGTCATATCCATAGGTAACCTTTAAACGAGTATCAACCCTTTGGCAAATGTGGCCTAATCAGCATCCTAAAATTTGATAAATCAAATTAGCCACAAAATCCTTTTTATTGTGGTAGCAAGGATTAGGAGAGGGGCTGGGCCTTGAGTTAGCTAATCCCCTAGATAGATGCCTATCTTCTACAGCAAAACGGATGTGAAAATAATCTGGGATAGGTTATAATCTAGCTGGAGAGGCCAGACTTTGAACATTAAGTAGTGTTAAACTAAATTTGGCCTGAGGATGAGTCCTTTCATAACTAAGTGCAGCCTCACTTAGCACATAAACTAACAGAAGACCTAATTTAGGAGCACTCCTGTAACAATACCTGAATCTCAGCCAGTGATAACAGCTGAGCCTCATTTAATTGCAGGTGGACAACTGATCAGATCTTGTTCAAATAAGGCAAACACCGAGTTGTAACCAAGAGAGCTATCTCTGCATCTTGCTTCCTCCTCTGTTCCTTAATGCTGCCTGACCACGTTGTGGGCTGGAGTTCTCCGAACCTGTTCTCATTTTGAGAGTTGTGGGTTCAAGAACTATTCTTTGCTCAATTAAGCTCTGACAAATTTAATTTAATAAAAGTTTTTCTTTTAACAATAGTGAGACAAGAGCTATCAATACAGATGTTCTAGGGTAAAGGAAGGAAATATTACTACGGACCGCAGTGTTGTAAATGAAATTTGATGGGTAAAATGCAAGATTTTTTTTATTTTATTTTTTTTTTTTTGGAAAGAAGCAAATACAGAAAAGTCCAGGAACGCTTTGGGGTTCTAGGGAGTGGGAGAGTACAAGTTCTATCCTGAGATACCAGTTTTAATTCTTAAGAAAGAAGAGAGACTTTAATAAAAATTCATGCATATTTAAATAAAATATAAAAAGATGATGGGGAGAGGGGAGAGTCAGTGCAGCAGGACCAGTGGCGCAATTCTAAGTTCTAACACACATGACATCATTGCAATACCCTGGAATAAAGGAAGTCCTAGCTTCCAGCAGTTGGGACTTCTCTCTCTGCAAGCATAGCCTCGAAGCACCTCTGATGGATAGCCCCCAAGACATTTCATTGCTTGAAGTTTAGCAAGTTTGAATTACCCTCTAGACATCAACATTAACTTCACAGGTACTCATTGTTAATCTCCTTCTAAAATAAATTGGATTGGATGAAAGGAAATAAAGGGATATGAGGTGAAAGAAGGATGTGTTTGGTTGGCAAAAAGAAAAGAGGGTGTTACAGAGGCTCAACTCCAGACTGAGCAAACAATGAAGCTTGGTATGAGCACAGAACCCGCAGTGGAAAAGCCAGTCCTGGCTATGCCACTAGCTGTCTTGGACAAGCCATTTAACCACTCTGATCTTGTTTCCATATCTGTAAAATCAGAGAATTAAATCAAGAGAAATGATCGCCTAGCTTCCTCCGACTCTAATATTTTAAACTTTGTGAGCACAAGAAATTAAATTTAACAGTAGACAAACAATAGAAAAGGAAAGGGACTCAATTTCACAGAAGTAAATCAGCAACAATCACTGGTTCTAACCCCTTTACAAAACCTTGCAGTTGTTTACTTTCTGAATAGAAACCAAGCATATTAGAAAATGAGACAATCATAGTCCTATTCACAATACTGAAACAAACATGAAAAGAACATCAAGGACAACAACAAAAACACATGGTCATTGTTTTATTAATGAGATGCTGCCTCCTGCAGTACAAGGTCAACATAACACTTAAGCGTCAAATGCTCACAGCAAAACTATTTTATTTTAGTAGTCCTGCTTTGGGGAGGGTTTTTTTGTACGTTTTTTGTTGTCTTTTTTTAATTAGGGTGATGGGAGAAAAATGGGATAGCAGCTTTAAAAAATTGCAGTCATTTGAAGGAAAATGCTTTCTGACTAATTATACAAGTGTCTCTGAGAGTTGGTTGCCTTCGCACGTTCTCTGGAGCCTGGCTTTCTTCTCTGTGCTTTGTGCCACCTGGTTTGCAGCTGAACAAAGAACAATCCTCTCCCTTTTGCATTAGTCTTGCTTGAACAGTTCATAAGAAAACAGTGATACCAATTGTGGCAGGCTCTTGAGAAAGTGTAATTACACAGAAACAAATAGGGTATGTGTTAGCCTAAATATGTCTGGAGTGATTTATTATTCTTGTTACAGTTCAATAAGTTTTTGTCTTTGATGTGGGGGTTTTCAATGAGGAAAATGTATGGCAAACTCTAACAGTAAAATCAGCATTACAAGAGCATGAACTCTGGATCCAGACTGCCTGGGTTTGAAATCCAGCTCTGGCCCTTACCAGCTACGTGACCTGGGTTAAGTTACTTGACCTCTCTGTGCCTATTTCCTCAGCAATGAAATAGGATAATAGTAACCCTTATATTCTTGTTGAATGAGTTAATATTCATAAAGCCCTTAAAACAATGACCGGCATGTAGTCAGTACTACACAAGTATTGACTAGCACTGTATAAATATTTGTTCAATAAACTCGGGGGGGATGAATGAAGACCTAAATTCTTACTTTCTCACATATTAATATTTTTCCTTTCATAACCAGCAATCATGTCGCTTCTTTGCATCTCTCTGTCTTTAATAATTGTTATCTTTTTCCTATCCTTTTTTCTCGGATTTATTCTTTCTTGTTTTCCCACCATTACAGAGAAAATAAGAATCAAAGTTTCATAGAGCAGGAAAGTATTTCTAATGGGGTTTAGTCCTTTCATCCACAAGGAAAAGGAACTGAAACCTAAAGAGTTTAATTGACCTGTCTAGGGTCAAATAAGCTGATAAATGGCTGCTTCCTATCAGACATTCAAAAACTCCTTCCTCTCCAAAGCCCACTATTTCTGATACTGAACTTACCATTATTGCCCACCTCTCTTCTCTCTCTCTATCATACCTTATTCCAGCATAGGGCTGGGGACTGAGTATCTTGCTCAACTGTATTCTTAATTACCTTTCTAATCTGGTTACTTGAATTCCCTTTTGCTGGCATATATAACATGCCCACAGTTCTGGAACAAAAATGAAGACACATGATAGGATAAGAGTTTTTTTATTTTTTTGTTCATAATATGTAAATTAACATACATAAAATGAGTTAGGAAAGCATAAAATTTAAATGACAGATGATTTTGCATTTAGAGAATTAACTTTATTTAAAAGAATGAAGTTGCATGAAATTCTTACTGTTCTAAAATTCAGATGTGTACTATCCTCTACGGGAGGAAAAAGTGGCTTCCCTCCACCATTCTAGATTCTTTGGGCAAAAAGTTAAATTAACATAAGGCAGATTAACAAGAGAAAAACCATTTTAATTACCTACATAGCATATGGGAGTTCCACAAAATATAAGACTTGAAGAAGGGTCAGATGATTGAAGCTTATCTAGCATACTGAGCTACAGAAAGTAATAGGAACTTGAAGCTGCTAATGCGGAGGAAGGATGAGGACCACAGAAGTTATGGAAAGATGAGAAGAGGAAATGTGTAATGAATAAAGGTTGTCCTATGGTGCATAATAACAAATAAAAGGTCTCTCAGAGCAGCCCTCCTTTAGATATAGATATTTTTACTAATGTAGATTTCCTTCATGGATATAAATTTATTATCACACAAATTTTCAGTGTTAAGAGCTTTTCAGGGGTACTCCTCTTGTGTCTGCAGTTCTCCGCTTAAAGTATGCCAGAGAAGTATATTTTGGGGTGGCATATGTTTCTTATGGTCATATTTTGGGATGATGTGTCCTGAGCCCCAACTATCCCATATGTACAGGTGTATACCACATACAATTTTAAAAACATGCATATTCAAGCCTCTAGAAGCTTACTGCTTCCCATGTTGTGTTCTTTCAGTCACTGGGCAATGGGACCTAGGACCACCAAGGTATATACACCAGCACAATTTAATTACTCATCATCATTTATTGAGTAACTACTATCTGCAAAGATTTGGTGATACATTAAATTGAAAAAAAAGAAAAAAGGCCCAGCAGTGTAGCTCACAGTTTAGTGGAGAAAACCAAACAAACAAACAAACAAACAAAAGACAATTAAATCAGTTTGTTAACTGTTAAAATGAAGAAAAACACACAAAAGTATTGGAACCTCAGTTAAGAGTTAAATGTAGAGCAAAAGGTATAATAGCATAATCCAGTCTTGTTGGGAGAGATATAAATAATTAATAAACAAATACACATAATTACCAATTGAGACTACCACTGTGAAGGAAAAGATCCAGGTATGAAAATGAATGAGAAAAATAAACAGGTGGAGGCTAATTGATTTGGTGTATCTAGGAAGGTTTCTCCTGGAAGTGACCTGCAGCTGAAACCTGAACAGCGAGTGGAGTGAAAAGTGCTCTAGGTGGAACAGCATGAGTGCAAAGTCCTGATTCAGTAAAGAGCTGAGTGCTCCTGAGCTTTGGAAGGAGGCCAGCTGTGTTTGCTAGTTCTGAGCAATGAGTGATGGTACAAGACGAAGCTGGAGGTCACGCTGTTTGGGGCGGGGGAGGGGAGGGCACGGTGGGAGCCAGCGCGAGGTGGAGAGATGCTAGTCAGTCAAACGGTACAAAGTTTCAGTTAGACTGGGTGAATAAGTTCTGGAGATCTATTGTAATGCACGGTAACCACAGTAAATAATAATTTATCTTATACTTTAAAATTACTAAGAGCTTAGATCATAAATGTACCCATCACACAAAAAAATGGTAAGTGTGAGGTGATGGACACGTTAATTAGCTTTATTTAAACATATCGTAAAATATACCTATATCAAAACATCATGTGGTATACTGTAAATATATGCAATTTTGATTTGTAAATTATACCTTAATAAAAAATATGAAAATAAGACAAAATGAAAAAGATGAAGCTAGAGGGAGAGGCAGGAGCTGGAGCCTGCAGTGACTGAAACACAATGTTGAGATTGTATTCTATCTTACGCGCAGTTGCGCTGAAGGGGGAGACCAATTAGAAAGTTCATTCAGTGGTACCGTGAAGAGATGATGATGAATTTGAGCAAAGTTAGAGAGTGGTAAAAACATGGGAGAAAAATCAACTCAATACATACTGTGGAGTTGAATGTATATTTGGTTCAGTGTGATAAACTGGATGTTAGTTTAAAGCAGTGGTCCCCAACCTTTTTGGCACAACGTACAGGTTTAGTGTAAGATAATTTTTCCACAGACTAGGTTGGGGGTGGTTTAAGGATGATTCAAGCACATTACCTTCTTTGTGTACTTTATTTCTATTATTATTACATTGTAATATATAACGAAATAATTATACAACTCACCATAACATAAAATTAGTGGGAGCCCTGAGCTTGTTTTCCTGCAACTAGGCAGTCCCATATGGAGGTAATGGGAGATAGTGACAGATCATCAAGCATTAGAGTCTCAAAAGAAGCGTGCCACCTAGATCCCTCACATGCACAGTTCACAATAGAGTTTGTGCTCCTATGAGAATCTAATGCCACTGCTGATCTGACAGGAGGCAGAGCTCAGGTGGTAATGTAGGCAATGGGGAGTGGCTATAAATACAGATGAAGCCTTGCTCACTAGCCCACCACTCACCTCCTGCTGTGCGACCTGGTTCCTAACAGGCCATGAACCAGTACCAGGAATTAGGGACCCCTAGTTTAAAGGATACTTCCAGATTTTTGGCCTAAGTTTTCTTTCTCAATCTCACCTTGTATTTCTTCATGCCCTAGTCATCTTTGTTGTGCTCCTGGCATAATGTGGAAAGATACAAGATAATGAAATCCAGGCTATGCTTTTAAAGTTTGCAAGCTCTATCATGTTATTGGCATAAAACGATACATAGATCAATGCAACAGCATAAGGAGCCCAGAAACAAATCCACATGTTTGCAGCCAATTCATTTGAATAAAAGTGCCAAGAACATACAATGGGGAATAGAGGATCTTTTCAATATATGGTTCTTGGAAAACTGAATATCCGTATGCAAAAAGAAAGAAAGAAAAGAAAGGAAGAAAGGAAAGAAAGAAAGAAAGAAAGAAAGAAAGAAAGAAAGAAAGAAAGAGAGAAAGAGAAGAAAGGGAGGGAGGGAGGGAGAGAGGGAGGAAGGAAGGAAGGAAGGAAGGAAGGAAGGAAGGAAGGAAGGAAGGAAGGAAGGGAGGGAAAGAATTTCACTGTATGCCGAATTGGAAAAAACTACTTTAAAGTTCATATGGAACCAAAAAAGAGCCCACGTCACCAAGTCAATCCTAAGCCAAAAGAACAAAGCTGGAGGCATCACCCTACCTGACTTCAAACTATACTACAAGGCTACAGTAACCAAAACAGCATGGTACTGGTACCAAAACACAGATATAGATCAATGGAACAGAACAGAGCCCTCAGAAATAATGCCGCATATCTACAACTATCTGATCTTTGACAAACCTGACAAAAACAAGAAATGGGGAAAGGATTCCCTATTTAATAAATGGTGCTGGGAAAACTGGCTAGCCATATGTAGAAAGCTAAAACTAGATCCCTTCCTTACACCTTATACAAAAATTAATTCAAGATGGATTAAAGACTTAAATGTTAGACCTAAAACCATAAAAACCCTAGAAGAAAACCTAGGCATTACCATTCAGGACATAGGCATGGGCAAGGACTTCATGTCTAAAACACCAAAAGCAATGGCAACAAAAGCCAAAATTGACAAATGGGATCTCATTAAACTAAAGAGATTCTGCACAGCAAAAGAAACTACCATCAGAGTGAACAGGCAACCTACAAAATGGGAGAAAATTTTCGCAACCTACTCATCTGACAAAGGGCTAATATCCAGAATCTACAATGAACTCAAACAAATTTACAAGAAAAAAACAAACAACCCCATCAAAAAGTGGGGGAAGGACATGAACAGACACTTCTCAAAAGAAGACATTTATGCAGCCAAAAAACACATGAAAAAATGCTCATCGTCCACTGGCCACCAGAGAAATGCAAGTCAAAACCACAATGAGATACCATCTCACACCAGTTAGAATGGCCATCATTAAAAAGTCAGGAAACAACAGGTGCTGGAGAGGATGTGGAGAAATAGGAACACTTTTACACTGTTGGTGGGACTGTAAACTAGTTCAACCATTGTGGAAGTCGGTGTGGCGATTCCTCAGGGATCTAGAACTAGAAATACCATTTGACCCAGCCATCCCATTACTGGGTATACACCCAAAGGACTATAAATCATGCTGCTATAAACACACATGCACACGTATGTTTATTGCGGCACTATTCACAATAGCAAAGACTTGGAACCAACCCAAATGTCCAACAATGATAGATGGATTAAGAAAATGTGGCACATATACACCATGGAATACTATGCAGCCATAAAAAATGATGAGTTCATGTCCTTTGTAGGGACATGGATGAAACTGGAAATCATCATTCTCAGTAAACTATCGAAAGAACAAAAAACCAAACACCACATGTTCTCACTCATAGGTGGGAATTGAACAATGAGAACACATGGACACAGGAATGGGAACATCACACTCTGGGGACTATTGGGGGTGGGGGGAGGGGGAGGGACAGCATTAGGAGATACACCTAATGCTAAATGACGAGTTAATGGGTGCAGCACACCAACATGGCACATGTATATATATGTAACTAACCTGCACATTGTGCACATGTACCCTAAAACTTAAAGTATAATAATAATAAAAAAAAGAATTTCACTGTATGCCAAAATTAACTCAAAATGAATTAAAGACTTAAACATAAGACCTAAAACTATAAAATTACTAAAAGAAAACATAGGAGAAAGTCTCCATGACATTGGTCTTGGCAATGATTTTTTGGATATGACCCCAAAACATTGGGAATAAAAGCAAAAATAGACAAATGAGATTACATCGAACTAAAAAGTTTTTGCACAGCAAAGGAAACAATCAGCAGAGTGAAGAGACAGCCTACAGAATGGGAAAAAATATTTGTGAATGATGTATCTGATAAGGATAATGCAAAAATATACAAGGAACTCAACAGCAAGAAAATAAATAACCGAAGAGAAAAAAATTAAAAATTGGCAAAGGACCTGAATAGACATTTCTCAAAAAGAGACATAAAAATGGCCAACAGATGCATTAAAAAATGCTTGACTTCACTAATCATCAGGAATATGCAAATAAAAACCATGATGCATGGTTACAATGGCTATTATCAAAAAGATGAAAGATAACAAGTGTTGGTTGGCAACTATGTGAGGAAAAGAGAACCCATGTACTGTCGGAAGGAATGTAAATTAGCACAGTCATTATGGAAAACAGTAGGAGGTTTCTCTAAAAATTAAAAATAGAATTATAATATGAACCAGTAATCCTACTACTGGATATTTATCCAAAGGAAATGAAATCAGTATGTCAGATACATCTCTGCACCTTTGTGTTCACTGCATCATTATTCACAGAATCAACCTAGTGGATGAATGGAGAAAGAAAACATGGCATATATACACAATGGAATATTATTTAGCCTTAAAAAATAAGGAAGTCCTGTCATTTGTTACATGGATGAACCTGGAGGACATTATGTAAATTGTGTCAAAAGACAAAATTATAACAAATTTATTTTAAAGATATTAATTGGCTTTTATTTGCAATTCTAAAAGTGGACAACACTTCATTCTATAAAATAAAAAGAGTGGCCGGGCACAGTGGCTCACGCCTGTAATCCCAGCACTTTGGGAGGCCGAGGTGGGCAGATCATGAAGTCAAGAGATGGAGACCATCCTGGCCAACATGGTGAAACTCCGTCTCTACTAAAAATACAAAAATTAGCTGGGTGTGGTGGCGCATGCCTGTAGTCCCAGCTACTCAGGAGGCTGAGGCAGGAGAATCGCTTGAACCCAGGGGGCAGAGGTTGCAGTGAGCTTAGATCGCTGCCACTGCACTCCAGCCTGGTGACAGAGTGAGACACCATGTCTAAATAAATAGATAGGTAGGTAGGTAGGTAGATAGATAGATACATAGATAGATGGATGGACAGACAGACAGACAGACAGAGAGAGATAGATAGATCGATTCAATTAGCTGAACAAAGGAGGTCAGCTTTATCCCCAGAAAAGGAAACAGAGACAGAGAGAGCAGAAACAGGGAACAAAAAGTAGATTGGGTGTTTCAAAGTTACTTTCCTTGTAAAAGTTAAAGCAGAAGGGACTCCCTTCTGCAGGTAAAACTACCTGTTTGGGGATTTGGCTACTATCTCTCCTGATTTCTGGGAGAATCAGCTAAACAACTCAATTTCAGCTTGGTGGTGTGGAACTTTAGCATGAGTAACTCCATTTAGGTTTAGTCTGTTGCGCCTAGTGCAGGAGCTCGGTCCAAACCAATGGCTTCCTTTAAATTGTGTTTAACAAGTGAAATACAACAGGCACAGAAAGATGAATACTGCATTATCTCACATACATGTGGAATTTTAAAAAGTTATACTCACAGAAGCAGAGAGTAGAATGGTGGTTATCAAGGGCTGAGGGAAAGGGGAAGTAGGAAAGGGGAGACGTTGGTCAAAGGATTCAAAATTCAGTTGTGCAGGAGGAATAAGTACAAGAGATTGATTGTACAACATGGTGACTACGGTTAATATCTATTATTTACTTGAAAATTGCTAAAAGAGTAGATTTTAAATGTTCTCACCACAAATAAATGATAGGTATGTCAGGCAATGCATAATTAGCTTGATTTAGCCATTCTATAACGTATGCATATTTCAAAATATAATGTTGTCCACCATAAATATGTACAAAAAAATTGATAAAGTTTGCAGTCTGTAGAAGGAAAATGTGGATTGGCTTTCTAAATACATTTTCACTATGCTTTGAAAGTTCCAGGAAAAGCTTCATGTGCCAAGGCATCTCCTGGTATCTGTGCCTTAAATTCGACTCCTAGAATATTCATTTGGCCCTGGACAGCATTTCAGCTCTCAGTAATTTCCAATTGAAATGCAAACATCTTTAGCAAGGTTAATACCATATATCATTCATCCACGTCAGAAAAACACATTTTGGCAGATAGCTGGGAGGAAGTCTTTATCTTGGTTACATCGTTAGGTTGGGAAATGGAAACGAAAAAGAGGAAGGGCACTGAAAGAGGAAGTGGAGGATGCTCACTCTTGGCTTTTTCAGAGTTTGGCAGAAGAGCAGCCTTGGATATCACTTATTGATTAGAATGTTATTTTCCTAGGATTTGAGTTTATGCAAATTCAAGTGGATAATTAGTTGAACCAAATAAGAAAGGTACATTTAGAATAGATTAGAATATTGTAAAGACTGAGAATAAACCACACCGTGCTTGTAACCACAGCAAAAGTAATATTGTGTGATGTTCTTTTTCTGTGCTTGGAAAGATCAAGAATGAAAGTAATTATGCTGGGAAAGCACATCTAGCTAGATATGTAGAAAACGAAAGTGTTTGGAGCAATTAAAGACAATGTCTTCAAAATAAGAAAATAATTGGAAGCTGAATGAGAGATCAGCAAGGACAGAGAGACCCAAGAAAAATCAGTACAAGATTCATTGTAAATCTAGATCTTGGCTTTTGACATTATATACATAAAAAATTATACAGTAAAGGCAATTAAGAACATGCAAAAACAAACCTGAAAGCTTACAAGCAATTATATAGAGAATGCAAATAATATTCCAAATATTTTATTCACTTATTCATAATTTTAAAACTATTCATTGAAACCTTGCTACACTGACATCAGAGACATTTTAATCCATTTATTGTTTCACTGATACTTTTGGCAACTATTAAGGACCTATCTTAAACAGTGTAGCCAAAGGGTCCAATTTATGATTTAGACAGTGTACTCTGAAGGGGTTGTGGAAGCCAAATTTGAGACGAACAAGAATAGATACTGAAGGGAAGATTAGGAGGCTGGTGAAATACTCTAGACAGCAGTTAATCAGAACCTGAATTTAGGTATGTTGGTACCAATAGTAAGAGCAATAACACTAATAACAAAAACAACTTGGCTGGGTGCGGTGGCTCATGCCTGTAATCCCAGCACTTTGGGAGGCCGAGGCAGGTAGATCACAAGGTCAGGAGTTCAAGACCAGCCTGGCCAACATAGTGAAACCCCATCTCTACTAAAAATACAAAAAAAAAAAAATAGCTGGGCATGGTGGCAGGTGCCTGTAATCCCAGCTACTTGGGAGGCTGAGGCAAAGAGAACTGCTTGAACCTGGGAGGTGGAGGCTGCAGTGAGCCAAGATCATGCCACTGCACTCCAGCCCAGGCAACAGTGTGAGACTCTGTCTCAAAAAAAAAAAAAGTTAACATATTGTGGCAACTGCTCTGTTCTAGACACCTTTTTAAGCAATTAACATGTATTCATTTAACATTCACAAAAATCCTGTACAGTAAGATCTATTACTAACCCCATTTTACAGATGAGAAAACTTAAGTAGAAAATGGTTAAATAACTTGCCTAAAAGTTATAGACCAAAACAGTAATAGAACAAGTAAGTGGTAAAACTGGGAGTGAAGATGAAGGGAAGAAATTTAAGAGATATTTACATGAAAGTTTTTCAAGCAATAACTAAGGAAAAATTTGGTAACATTTTGTAAGTAGGAAAAGTTAAGAAAAGCCCGATTTCCAGCTTGTGCCTTGGGTAATTGGCTGTGGCAGTAATTGAGATAGGATAATAGTGGGTAAGGAGCCAATAGGTCTATTGGGAAGTGGATGGATTCAGTTTGAGATTTTAAAAATTTATTTATTTTTACAGATTCAGGGGGTACCTGTGCAAGTACATGAATATATTGAGGCACCTGTGGAATAACCAAATGAATAGTGAGCAGGAATTTGGAATAGTAAGTGTAAATCTCTAAAGAGAGGTTTAAAACAGAAGTATAAAATTGCAAGGCACTGGCATATAAATGGCAATAAAAACCATGAAGAGTTTTCACAGGAAAGCTACATTTATTAATAGCCTAATTAGGAAAGGAAATTATCCAGATTTAGTAGGCATCTGTTTCTTCCCTAAGGACCCAGTAGTCCTCACAGTTCCAGATACGTTCTTAGGTCAGGTGAAAAATAAAAACTGAGGGGGTTTTATGGTCAAAAAGGAAGAAGAGGAAGAATAAGTACAGTATTTTAATTACTTATAGTTCTTAAAACTTCATCTTAATGCCAATATATAATTTAGAGTCAAACAATTAAAATATTTCAAGCAGTAGAGTTTGCTGAAATAATGAAGACTTTTTTTTTTTTTTTTTATCTTAGTGACAGGGCCTTGTTCTGTTGTCCAGACTGGAGTGCAGTGGTGTGATCATAGCTCACTGCAGCCTTGAACTCTGGGTTCATGCAATCCTCTCACCTCAGCCTCCCAAGTAGATGGGACTACAGGTATGTGCCAGCACACGTGGCTAATTAAAAAAAAAATACTTTTTTTGTAGAGACAGGGTCTTGCTATGTTGCTCAGGCTGATCTCAAACTCCTGGATTCTCCCATCTTGAGCCCCCAAAGTACTCAGATTACAGGCATGAGCCACCATGCCTGGCCAAAGAGGAAATTCTTATTGTGGATTTATATTAAAATAAAAAATTGGTGGGGAGAATTTTATTTTAAAGGTGTAAAATATTTAAGAATCATTATTTTTCTGAGAACTGCCAATCATCTAGTCAAAAGTGATTAAGTCATGGTAAGAAACAAAATAAATCTTTGTGTCCACATGTCACTGAAAATCCAATATAAAATATTTTTTCTTAGGGAGTTTTTTTCTAGAGTATTTGACTTTGGATTCAGCTATAGAAATTATCTATAATATGTTGAAAACCAGAAGGTAGACATGTCCAGGTTAAGCAAGAATGGAAAACTAAATCAAAATAAAAAGAATGCCATTCCTCGTTTGTCAAGGGACTGAAGTGGTCTCTTAAGCAAGTTCACTAATCCAAGGTCTCTGTCTCTCAGCCAGAGAAAAGGTGGTGCAGAAAAAGTAAAATGATATTTTAGGATATAATGATACATAAATCTACCGGCGTACTCGTATATTTACCAACTCATTTTACAAAGTCCTGTGGCTGCAAGATGCCTACATCTTGATGTCCCATTGCCAATCACCAAGCAAAGATTAGACAGACACATGCATGCATACATACATACATATGGAGATAAACAGATGAATATCATAGATATAGATATGCTTTCTAGCTACTTGTGAATGAGCTATGAATATAATACTGTCTCTGCCCTAGAGATACTCATAGTCTGGTTAAGGGAACAAGTGAGGTTCTGCTTATCTCTCTTCTTGATAACTATGCATTTCCCCTTTCTCTTTTTCTCCTCCTTTTTAACAAAAAAGGCAGTCATTGAACAACCAGTAATATGCCCAGCTCGTATTCTTTCTTAAATTTCTTTAGTTTTCTGTATTACTAAGAATTCAGTGACACTTCCTTGTGTTGCCTTCACAGCACTTATTGTTTAAATAATATATTTGGCCATTAATTATTCATGGTCTTGTGATTACCTGTATTACCTTCTTTTTATGTCATGTTCAGATTATATCATTTCTATATATCTGCTATCCCCAACTGGATTATAAATAGTTTGAAGTCTGTAATATTGTTTTATTCTTGCTTTTACCTCTCTATCATGCTAAAAAGAACTATTTGCCCCAGAAAACCTTTATAATTATTTTTTGATCAATCAAACTATTTCGATGAATCAACATACTCGTTTTAAGAAAAGGTTCATTCATTCATTCACTCATTCAGCCAAAAATTACTCATCACCTACCCTATGTCAGCCATTACAGTGAAAATGTTGCAAGGAATTTTAAAAAGACCCTCGTGTCTTGGAGCTCGTATGTCAGAAGGGAGAGTGATGATAATTTAATACCCCAAGAGACACCATGATGTTGGGTAGTTTTAAGAGCTCTGAAGAATAATAAGACAGGTTAAGGGAATAGAGGGTGGTCAGAATGATCAGGGAAGATCTCTCTGAAGAGCTAACATGAACAGATGTCTACCTGCCCAGGAAAAGGGAGCATTAAATACAATGACCTGAGAGTGGAATGTCCTAATGAGTTTAAGACACAGCAAGCAAGCAGGATGTTTGGGTCAGGGTGTGCTAAGGGAAGAGGGGTGAAACAGGCTTGGAAAATGATTCCACACATTCATATGTTGGACCTGATCCAGTCATTAAGTAGCCTGTGATTTGGGGCAATATTCTGACCTTAGAATCATCAGTATGGTTAATTTTAACCTTTCTTAATTCACAGATCTGATGATTATTTTAAAAAAAAGAATACATTAGTGCATTTTAAACAATTATAGAGGTTTATGACTATCATTTTAAATCCTCAATCTCTGCTTTAAGTTTTTCCAGGGAGTCCTCCTAGATAACCTCATTTTTTTTCTTCTATAGTTTTCCTATAATAATATAACCTCAAATAGGCCTCAAATATTTAAAGTAAAATTAACAAAACAAAGAAATATAGATAAATCCAAAATTGTAGTGAGAAATTTTAACATGCTGTTCTCACTAAGTCACAGGACAAGTGAAACAGGAAAAGTTCCCTGGTCTCCCTCACAGGGTGTGTGATGGGGGTGGGGCTCACTTCTTCAGTGCCCCGCTGCTCCAACCTCTAGGGGAGCATACAGATGGGTAGGCTGTGGCTCCAACCCCAAGGCAGTGTCTAGGGGTGAATGTTTACAGCTGAGCGTGTTTATGAATGTTTACCCCAGTGCACGTGTGTTACAGGGTGCCCTTTCAGTTTAGCTGTCAGTAGGTGGCTTGTGTTAACCAGCTCAGTTAGACCCTCTACCTTGTTGCAAGGACAGAGGGCTTTCTGTATCCCAGGGTTCTTGCCTTGGTGTACTTCTTGCCTTGGGGTACCTAAAGAATTGGATGACACGTGAGCTTGGAGAATGAGTGCAAGGTTTTATTGAGTGGAAGTAGCTCTCAGCAGATGCGGGAGCCAGAAGGGAGATGGTTTTCCCCTAGAGTCAGGCTGCTTGATGGCCCAGGCTCTCCTCCAACTGCCCCAGCCAAACTCCAAGTCATTCTGCCAGTCAGTGGCCTGCTTGCGTGCTGGTGCCTGTCAGTGCATCCCTGTGAACGTCCAGCCACTTGTGTGTTCCTCCACTGACGTGCCCCTCTCAACGTCCTGCTGCCTGTGTGTTCCCGCTAGGGTCTCGAGGTTTTTATAGGCACAGACTGGGGGAGTGGCAGGCCAGGGTGGTCTTGGGAAATGCAACATTTGCGGCAGGAATACAAAAATGTCTGTCTTCACTTAGGTCCGTGGGCCGGGGGGTGGGGGGGCGAGCCAGGGACCACACCTTCCTGTACCCAGCACTTCCCTTCAGCACCCCCATCACTGGAACCATGCTCTTCCCTTCCTAGCATGTCCTTTCCATATCATAAGCAGGCATAAAAATTAATGATATAGGCTGGGCACGGTAGCTCACGCCTGTAATCCCAGCACTTTGGGAGGCCGAGGCAGGCAGATCAGAAGGTCAGGAGATCAAGACCATCCTGGCTAACGGGGTGAAACCCCGTCTCTACTAAAAATACAAAAAAAATTAGCCAGGCGTGGTGGTGGGCGCCTGTAGTCCCAGCTATTGGGGAGGCTGAGGCAAAAGAATGGTGTGAACCCGGGAGGCAGAGCTTGCAGTGAGCTGAGATCATGCCATTGCACTCCAGCCTGGGCAACAGAGGGAGACTCCATCTCAAAAAAAAAAAAAAAAATTAATGATATAGAACAATAGAACAAGATTTACAAACTTGACTTAAGTTTGGACATATGTAACACTGTATCAATCTACTGTAGAATATACATTCTTTATAAGTTCACATGGAACACTTATTGACCATGAGTGATAAAGTGAATATTAACAAATTTCAAAGAAAATCATACAGAGAAAGCTTTATGAACATAACATAATGTATAAATTAGTATTTTTAAAATATTAGAAAATTTCTCGAGTTAGAGCCATCTTACAAATCAGGAAAAGTTATAAATAAAAAAATTAAAATGCAAGATATCAAATTAAGAACATCTTACTTTAGAGAAACTTTAGTCTTTAAAGGCCTATATTGAGAAATAATAAAGGCTAAAAAAAATGAGTTAGGCGGGGTGCGGTGGCTCAAGCCTGTAATCCCAGCACTTTGGAAGGCTGAGGTGGGCGGATCACAAGGTCAGGAGATAGAGACCATCCTGGCTAACACGGTGAAACCCCATCTCTACTAAAAATACAAAATATTAGCCGGACATGGTGGCGGGCGCCTGTAGTCCCAGCTACAGGGGAGGCTGAGGCAAGAGAATGGTGTGAACCCGGGAGGTGGAGCTCGCAGTGAGCCAAGATCAGGCCGCTACACTCCAGCCTGGGCGACAGAGCAAGACTCGGTCTCAAAAAAAAAAAAAAAAAAAAAAAAAATTAGCTAAACATCCATTTCAGTCAATTAGATAAAGAACATCAAATTAAACCCCCAAAAAGTAGGGCCGGGCATGGGGGCTCACGCCCGTAATCTCAGCACTTTGGGAGGCTGAGGCGGGTGAATCATGAGGTCAAGTGTTCAAAACCAGCCTGGCCAACATGGTGAAACCCCGTCTCTACTAAAAATACAAAAAATTAGCTGGGTGTAGTGGCAGGCGCCTGTAATCCCAGCTACTCAGGAGGCTGAGGCAGGAGAATCGCTTGAACCCGGGAGACAGAGGTTGCAGTGAGCTGGGATCATGCCGCTGCACTCCAGCCCGGGAGACAGAGTAAGACTCTGTCTCAAAAAAAAGTAGGAAAAAGACTAAGTATTAGTAGAGGAATTTATGAACTAGAAAGTACACACACAATAGAAAGAATCAATGCCAAATGTTACTTCTTTGAAAAGAATAATAAAACTGATAAACCACTGGTAAACAAGTAAAAGAGAGAGAAGACACAACCATATTAGAAATGACAAAAGGAACAGCTTGTAGATATTAAAGAGGTTAAGGAATATTATGAACAGTTTATAACAATAAATATAAATTTAGGACAAATAGACAAATTCCCAGAAAAACATGACTCAAGAAGAAAGAGGAAATAGGATTTTACAGCCATGAAAGAGACTGATTCAATAAAGAAGTCTTCCCACAACTAAACACCAGGTACAAATGGCTCCATTGGCTAGCTATCCAAATATAGTTTATGCTCATTCTAAGAGGATGGCATAACTCGGATACCAAAACCCAAAGAAACGGTAAGAGAAAATTCAGATCAATCTAACTATAAACAAAGATGCAAAAACTCTTAACAAAATAGTAACAAACTAAATCCAATAATATGTTTTTAAAATAGTACATTTTAACAAAGGAGAGTTTCTTCCAGGAATATGTTTAGTTTAACATGAGAATGACAATTTAATTCACTACACCATCTCAGTGCAGAAAATGTATGAATCTCATTTGACAATATTCAGTATTTATTAATGATAAAAGATATTTAGCAAAAATAGAAAACAATATTTTAATCTGGTAAAACAAGAATTGGCAAACTTTTTCTTGTTAAAGAGCAAAATAATAAATAATTTCAGCTTTGCAGGCCATATGATCTCTGTCACACTAAACAACTGTGTCATGGTGGTGTGAAAACAGTCATAGACAATGTATACATGAATGTGTGTAGCTGAGTTCTGTAAAACTTCTTTTACAAAAATAGGTGGCAGGCTGCATTTGGCCCATGAACCATACATAGATTGCCAACTCCTAGGTTAGAAGGTATCTAAAAAAAGTGGTTTCTGGTACTTATAACAATTAATGATGAAATAATTTCCTTTGAGATAGGAACAAGACAAAATATCCACTGTTACAATGGTGATTCACATTGTTTTGGGGGTTCTAGTTAGTACAATAAGACAAGAAAAACAAAACATATAACGATTAAAAAAAGGGAATAAAGCTGTCATTATTTACAGAGGAAATAACTGCATTTATATAAAATCCAAAAAAACCTACAGATTTTTAATGAGGAAAACTTAGCATTGTTCCTAGATACAAAAATCAATATAAAAATTTATTTCTACAAACAATTAAAAAATAAAATTAAAAGTGGTACTATTTACCACAGTATCAAAAATACAAAGTACCTAAAAATAAATCAATGAACATATATATAAGACTTCTATAGAGAAATTTATGCAACTAATTGAGAAACAGTAAAAAGGACCTAATAAATGGAAACTAAAAACATGTTCAGGGGTTGATAACTCCCTATCATAGTGATGTCAATTCTTCCCAGCTGAATGGATTCAATTCAATTGCAAACAAAATCTCAATAGTCATTTTATAGAGTTTGACGAGCTGATTCTAAAATATACACAAAAGTTCAAAAGTCAAGAATAGCCACAATACTTTTGAAGAAGTACAAGGTAGGGGAACTTGCTATAACAGATGTCAAGACTTATTTTAAAACTGAAATAAATAAAACAGTGTGGTACTAGCCCAGTGCCAGAGAGCTCAGAGTCAGGCCACATTGGTATGGGCATCTGTATATGACAGAAATACCATAATCTATTAGTAAAGTCATGGCAGCTTTTTAAGTAAATGGTGCCAGGAAAATTGAATATCCATGTAGGGTAAAATAAAATCAGACCCTTAGTCACAAAATGTACTAAAGCCAATCAGATAGACTGAAGACCGATATTAAAACAGTAAAATTATAAGTATTTATAAAATAATAGAGAAACATATCCCTATGACTTTAAGGTAGGGAAAGATTTCTTTCTTTCTTTTTTTTTTTTTTTTTTTTTTTGAGACAGAGTTTCACCCTTATTGCCCAAGCTGGAGTGCAATGGCATAATCTTGGTTCAATGAAACCTCCACTTCCGGGTTCAAGCAATTCTTCTGCCTCAGCCTCCCAAGTAGCTGGGATTACAGGTGTATGCCACCACGCTTAGCTAATTTTTTGTATTTTTAGCAGAAATGGGGTTTCAGTATGTTAGCCAGGCTGGTCTTGAACTCCTGACCTCAGGTGATCTGCCTGCCTCGGCCTCCCAAAGTGCTGGGATTACAGGCATGAGCCACCACGCCTGGCCAAGATTTCTTAAATAAGATGCAAACAAAATTATTCATGAAGGAGTGATTGATACATTTTTTATGTAACATTAAGGACATCTTCTTATCTAAAGAATTATAAAGAAAAAAATTACAAAAAAGAGAGAAAGATATTTGCAATGCATAAACACAAAAAAACTGGTAACTGGAATATTAAAATAATTTCTATAAATAAATTTTTAAAAGATAATACAGAAGAAAAATGGGCAAAATTGTAACTAGGCAAAATAACAAAAAAATCATCTAAATGACAAATAAATGTACAAAATGTTGCTCAATTTCATTAGTAGTAAGGGACATGCAAATTTCCATAACCATTATATATTCATCAGGCTAACAGAAATTTTAAAAATTTAACTATACTAAGTGCTGGTAAGAATGTGGCAATGGGAAATCCCATATATTGCTGGAAAACCATTTGACATTTTTTAGTAAAATTGAAGATTTGCATTCCTTCCACTTAACAATTTCATGTCTACAGAAATTAGTATAAATGCACACTCAAATATAAGTACAAGGACAGTCATAGCTGGAAACAAGCCAAATGTCTTCCAATGGTAGGACAGATATAAATGTGGTGTAGTCATACAATGAAATACTATACAGCAATGAAAATAAATAAACTTTATGCTATAGCATATATATTATATATATGTGAATATGTCTCATAAATGTAATACTGAGATACAGTTGGTAGGCAAAAAGAAATATATGAGGCCATTCAAGCAGAGTTTCTTTTTTAAAGAAACAACTAAACTAAAACGTAGTTTTTAGAGACGGATATGAGGAATTAGTACTCCCTACTTTACAGTTTTAGGAGAAAAGACCACAGAATGGATATCTCTAGGTCAAAGAGATGAGGTTGTGATAAGAGAGGGACAGACATGGTTGGGGACTTCCTGGGAGCTGGCTACATTGTATCTCTTGACCTCACTGGTGAATGTATAGTGTTTACCACATAATTATTTGTCCACATGACAAATATTTGTTTTATACATTTTTCTACATACATATTATATTTCATAATAAAGAAAAAAACAACAGAAAACAAAGTAATGTATTTTCTAGGTTCTTCTTCACTGAAATCTTTAGTTTTCATTCTGTTCTACCAAATAGCTATCATGCAATTTCTTATATTTTATAGGTTGTATTTTCTCTTTTAAATGCATTCCCTGTATTATTGAACTTTGTTCCCTGAAGAATATAAGACCTCTCATCAGTTTAGCTGTCTTGCAACAATCTGAATTTATAGATATTTAAAAATGTGTAATATGTGGAATGGCAGTCTTCTCCAATGCCCACCTCCAAAGCTAGTTAATATGACAATCTGACCTGACATAGAACACACAATAATAACATGAATATGCAAAGGATATATCAAGTTTTTTTCTATCTACCAACAGATGAAACTTTGTAAGTGGCAAGGCCACTTTTGTACAGATATGACGTAGATTCCAAATATACGTAAAGGCTTAGAGCAATCTAACAAAATTGAGTACCCAAAAGATGTTATCCTTGCACAGAGTTTTCTAAACTTTCACCAAAAATATTATTCTACAGAAGATATAAGAAACCTTAGGGTTTCAAATTAATGGTTTTAAGTGCTGGATTTTTGCCCATTTTTAGAAAATATCAGTCCCACGCATTCTATAAAAGGCAATTACACTCAATCCCATAGTATCATCTCAACCCCATACATTAAAAAATGAAAATGAAAAATGACATTAATGGACACACTAAAAAACATTGAAGTAGTAACACTTTTAAAATAGTTATCGTGTAGCTATATTAGTCTGACATTACCCTGTGCCTAGAATCTGTCTTCTCAATTCTATTTTGAGACTTTTGGTCATTTCTCTGATAGCAATGCCAATAAAGCTGCCAGTTACCATTAATCTCAGTTCTATGAAAGAATAAATCATTCTCACAAGCAATTAAACAATAAACACATTAAAATAAGACCAATTAGAGCTAAGACTAGACATTTACCACATAGTTATAACACAGGCTTGTCATAATCATTTCAGCTTTAACTGGATGCTTCTTCAATAATTCTTTCCAACAGAAGCAAGATAAGATTTTGCTGTGGGAGTACCCAAATTCAGTAGAGTTTAAATTGAAATACTTCATCAGGAATTTCAATCATATGTCTGCAAAATTTTCCTCTGTACCTTAATTTGTATGCCCACGATTCGTCCTATGCTTTGTTTGCCAATAGTTTACCGTGTGCAGCATGCTCTGGCATTTGTAACTGTGCCAGCTCTCTTTCACATTTCCAGTCTTTTAATAAATTGCCTTGCGAAGACAATGAAAGCTCACAGTCAGTGGCCACATGTAATTTTTTTCCTTTAGGTAGTCGTCATTATATAGACAACTGGTTTCAAGTTGTTTTAATAACTTGGCCCTTTGTGGGTATCAAAATGTCTAAGTTCTTCCTCTTGAATTCCTTAGGCAGTCTTTACAAACGTATCAGTTATTGCTTCATATGTAACTTTGTAATACTATAAATATATGAATAAACGTAGGCAATTTTCAGAGGAACTATAAATAAATCCTTAATTTCTCAAGATTTCATTGTTGCCCAGTTACATATGCCATATTTTATCACCAAAAAAATACTCATTTATCCTCCTAAGGAAATAGAGAAATAGTGTAGCTCTTTATTGAATGGCTTGTAGGCAACAGCAAATTCCAATTTTTTCCAGTCACTAATAGAGAAACTGCTTCTCATTAATCTAGCAAAAGGAGAGAGAAGCTGTAAATACACACAGAGAACTCCAGTTTTGTTAAGAGATTAGGGTTTGGGAGAGGAAGTTTGATGAGGCAAAGGGAGCTCTCACAGAAAATTCAAACAAAAACAAAAAAGCTTAGGTATAGCAAGTGCATCTGGGAATTATCAAATGCCAGGGCCAGGAATGGTGGCTCACACCTATAATCTCAACACTTTGAGAGGTGAAGGCAAGAAGATCACTTAAAGCCAGGAGTTCAAGACCAGCCTTGGCAACATCTCTACAAAAATAAAAAGGGCCAGGTTATTGTGGCATGCACGTCGCAGCTACTGGAGGCTGAGGTAGGAGGCGTGCTTGAACCCAGGAGTCAAGTCTGCAGTGAGCTATGATCGCACCACTGCACTCCAGCCTGAATGACAGTGAGGCCCTGTCTCTGGGGAGGAGGAGGAGGAGGAGGAGGAGGAGGAGGAGGAGGAGGAAGGAGGAGGAAGAAGGAGGAAGGAGAAGAAAGGAAGAAGGAGGGAAGGAGGAAGAAGGAAAAAGAAGAGGAGGAGGAGGGAAGACGGAAGAATAAAGAAGAGGAGGAGGAAGGAGGAAATAAATGCCACATTTTGATGTACTGCCATTAATATTTTTCAATAAAAGTGATTACAATGCAGACAAGTTTTGAGAATTTGCCCTGTATATAGTGCCAGTGAAGCAGCTTGAGAGAGCAGAGGAGTCTTATACAGGCACAGAGACCAAGGAGAGGCCCCACTCCAATCAGGGTTGAGCCAAAACACCAAACAGGTGCCTTATACAAGTCAGCCTTAGTAACTTAAAAGTACACTACCCAACATTTCCATAGCAACCACACAAGTTGCTAATGGATCAATGGTGCCTAATCTGGATCCTTGAATGTGCATCAGAAAGTTCACAAACAACTTAAATTGTAAGCAAAATACCATATGTGTGTACATATATATAACAATTTTCTAGGGAAAGAATCTATAGCATACGTAAACGCATTTTAAAAATATATGCTACCTAGCATAATGTTAAACATATTTGAGGTTTATGCCTCATTTAGTTCTGGATCCCATCAGAATAACCTGTACCTATGCAGACAGAAGAAAATATTTCATTAGGGTTATGTAACTAAACATTTCAAGGCTTTTCCTTTTATCTTTAAAAAAAAGTTTGAGTAGATTTTTTTTCATCTAACTATATCAAGTACTATAAACAATATACTGTAAAAATAACTAAGGAAACTATGTCTTCTTGAATTGTGATTTTGCCAACACAAAGAAATAGCTCATATTTTCATCTGTCATTGCTGGCTGGTTGTGAGAATTAAAAGCAAGAATGTAATGAGAGGAACATGAACTTTTAACAATGATTGAATCACACTCTAACCCTGCTCCAAGTCTGCTGTCACCAGCAAGATCTTGTTATGATAGTTTAAAATGTCTTTTCTGATAGCAGCGTTTGAGGGATTAATTTAAGATGAAATCTGTATTTGCATGTACGTGTAATGGGGGGGTAGTATGGGAGGTTAATAAATGTATATTTCTCATGGGCTTTAAAAGAGAAGGACAAATTGTTTCTACTAAGGGTAAAAAACCAGATAAGAGAAAATATATATGTGACATGAGTATTCAAAAATAACTCAATCCACTCTTGAAAATGAGTCTAGATCTGCTAAAGCAATTCCTAAAAGAAATGAAGTCTGACTAAAATATCTTAGACTACAGTCAAAGGAAAAATTCACTAGAAATAAAAAATATAACTTGGCACCATAATACTTCATATGTCTATGCCCCTAGGAATAAAAGATGCTGGAAAACTGTGTGTAAAAATATTCTAAGCTCTGCTATTTTTCAGTAATACAGTATTACAAATATACTAAAGTCTAATCTATATTTGTTGAAATATAGTTTACCTTTGTATATCAGTATCAGCGTTAATATTTGATTCTCTTGACATATGAAGGAAATAAATTACACAAAATCAAAATAACTGGACAATCACACTGTTTAACCCTTCTTTAGCATATTTATTACATCAGCAAATATTCTAAATCAAGGCTTACCACCAATCCTGTGCTACACTCATGATTACTTTCTTTTACTCATTCCACACCATTTATTCTTTCTTAAACACCAGCATGTGACAGAAATCTCTGTTCTCTGCAGTGGGAAAAACCCGAGTTCTAGTCTCCGATCCACTGTTTACTAATTGACCTTAAACAAGTAGCTTGATGACTCAACCTTTCCTTCTTTAAAATAGAAGAAACAACAGCTCCCTTGTAAAGATGCTCTATCAACAGAAACATTATTTCCTTTAACCCATACATATCACTCTTCTTTAATCTTCTTAGTCAAATGCTGATTCCAAATTTATTGTGAAAAATACTCAGAAAAGTGACTGGCTGACACATATGGCCCCCAATACACAGGAACAACTGATAGTATAAAAATGGGTATAGAACTTATACCTCTGGACGATATCTTAGTTTTATATTTCATCTTTAAAAACATAAATATCAGGCCAGAAACCGTGGCTCGTGCCTGAAATCCCAGCACTTTGGGAGGTGGAAGTGGGAGGATCGCTGGAGTCTGGGAGTCTAAAACCAGCCTGGGCAACATAGCGAGCCACTGTCTTCACAAAAAGTAAATTAGCTGGGTGTGGTGGGTGAACACCTGAAGCTACAGTGAGCTGTGATTGCACCACTGCACTTTAGCCTCAGGAAGCCCCCCCCCACCACACACACACACACACACACACACACACACAAATATCCTAAAAATTATACCTGGAGTCTTAAAACTTGGAGTGATTCTATTGATATACATGAATTGACAGCAATGTAACTCAAAATTAAATCATACCTATGTAACTTCAGATTTTATTCACTGGCATGTATTACCATACCTATGGAAGATCTGACTCATCATCTCTTATTTGCAAATTACTTCAGCTATGTGGGAACAATTTACAACCAATCATACTACATATTAAAATTTTACAATACCCTGTCATCTGTCCCTGTCATCAAGATGACCACTTCCTTCATACTAACTTCTGTTTTGTATTTTAAAACTGAGTACACAGTCTTCCAACACATTAAGAATAGAGCCTCTTAAAACAATTTGCTTCTAGATATAATATAGTGAAAGAGGTTCAGTGTGTAGAATATTATTTCCTCTTAATTGATGTCCTCGATGTTTTAATAGGTTTGACTAAACAGTTATTATCAAAGCTTCAACCCTATCTTTGTCAAAATTCTTTCATTATTAATGTACTCCTTACAGCAATATCCTGTAGGGCCTTACAAACAAATTGCTGGAAAACTCCTAATTAAGAGCACGCCCCTAATCATAATGAAGGCCTGTGTCTGAAAGAGGTAAAAACAGGGTCTGAGAAGGGGGTTTTATCCATTCATATCTGAAGACTGGAAGTCACAAGTGTATTAACCTGGACTCTGGGATTGCAGACAAAAATCCAAGCTGACTAGTTTAAGCACAAGAGTAAACAGTAGGTGGAGTCTCATCCCTTCTGGTGTAACCTTACCACTGTGATCAAGATCATGTGCTATGGATTCTTCTTTTGGTTCCATCATCTTCTTTTAGCTGTGCAATCTTTGGCAAGTGAATCAAGCTTTCCTTCCTTGGCATCTCTAAAATGGGGACAGTAATAAAAACCATCTCATGGAACTGTGTTAGGAGGATTACATGATTTAATACATGCAAAGCACTTAAAAATCGTCTAGCACATAATAAATGTTCAATAAATTGTATTAAAAGAACAAAGGTGAACCTGATTTTAAGAGAGAACTGAAACAAAAGGACAAATGCCATCAGGACCCTCTTACTGTGTTTTCTACCTACATCTAAATCTTTCCCAGCTTCAGACAAACAGCTTAGCAACCAGTCTGTAGGAGTCCCTTTTCCTTGGATCAATTTAAAATATTAAAAAAAAAAAAAAAAAGAACTCCTATTGGCCCATTTTAGATCCTGTGCCAATTCTCAGACTAGCTATTTTGGCTGCAGGTGGGGTTCTATGATTAGCATGGCCAAGCATTCTAGTTTATACCTGTAGTTTCAGCATAATGACTAATAGTGCACCCTCCCAGTCTCTAAAGTTTGCCTGTTTCCATAACATTACCTATTTAGTGTTCTTGCCAAAATGTTTAATC
Organism: Symphalangus syndactylus; assembly: GCF_028878055.3. Taxonomy (NCBI): domain Eukaryota; kingdom Metazoa; phylum Chordata; class Mammalia; order Primates; family Hylobatidae; genus Symphalangus; species Symphalangus syndactylus. Next base: position 136,304,451 of record NC_072427.2, read on the forward strand.
TGGAGCTAATTATAAGAAAGAAATTAGAAAAACCCAGATTGTGGGACTTTTGGATTAATATAGTCATCATGGATTCTTGAAAAATGTCAGTTGCATAAATGGTATTGAAAAGGAGATTTAAAAAGAATACAAAACGTAATAACTGAATGAAATACATAATCTTGGGAAGTGCAGGAACACCTACCAAGAATGTTTGGGGAATAGCTGGGTGTGATGGCAATACTGAGCTTATGAAGAATATTCTTTGTGTCTGTGAGATAATACACGCTGCAGTATTTAAGTTAAAGTGTAATAATGTCTGCACCTTGCTTTCAGATGAATTGGAAAAAAGGACGTATCGATAGAGAAAGAGCTACAGAGCAAACGTCACAAAATGTTAACAGTTGTAGAATCTAGGTAATTCAGCATATCGTATTTATTGTATTATTCTTTTGATACTTCTGGTATGCTTGAAATTTTTCAAAATAAAAAGTTGAGGAAAAAGTGACCCCATTTGAATAACAAATTGTAACCTGTCTATGACTAGACTAGCTCAAGTTTGTTGTCTACCCTTGAACAATTACCAATTATTGCCTCGCAGGGAAGCAAAGTCATAGAATAATATGACTAGTCCCTTTCACAACATATGTTTAAAATACAGGGAATAAAAACACATTCCCAAAGAATTTGAAACTGGGGAAGAATCATTGCACATCAGGCAGTGACAAATTTATGTACTGTAACATGCAAATTATATCTGATCCAAATGTTCTTGTCCTTCTTTTCCATTTATGAGAAAGAATAAGCCAAACTATTATCCTTTTAGCAAAGGAAATATCTCCTTCTCAATTGTTTCCCTGAAATTGCCACAGTTACTTCCAAGTGCCTAACAGTCAGAAAAATTTCACTAAGGGAGGCTTAGGAATTCTTTCAATTATGGTCTTAAAATCTGAGTCCCACCCAACCTGAAAACTCTGGGCAGTTATCTCTTATTGCTGCTATTTCTATAGAGCCTCCTCTTCCAACCAAAGCATATCAGGACCTGCAAACTTTCCTGTCACAAAGCTTTTTTTTTTCTCCCCCTCCCCCCACCCCTCCCCCCACCCCTCCCCGAGATAGAGTCCCTGTGTTGCCCAGGCTGGAGTGCAATGGCGTGATCTCCGCTCACTGCAACTTCTGCCTCCCCGGTTCAAGCAATTCTCAGCCTCCAGAGTAGCTTGGATTACAGGCGCCCGCCACTGCGCCCGGCTAATTTCTGTATTTTTTAGTAGAGACGAGGTTTCGCCATGTTAGTCAGGGTGGCCTTGAACTCCTGACCTCAGGTGATCCCCCCACTTCGGCCTCCCAAAGTGCTGGGATTATAGACGTGAGCCACCGTGCCCGGCCTTTTTTTTTTTTTTTTCTTAACATTCAATAAATATTTAAACAATGCCTACTATTCTTCATTTTATAATTTCGCAAGGAATTTGAGAAGTAAGGCCGTCAACAGAAATCCAGGCTTGAATCTCAAATCTTGCATTTCTAAAATGTCACTTTGGAAAAGTTACTTTACATATCTGAGCCTCAGTTGCACCATCTGTAAAATGAAAATAATCACTTTAATGATTTAAAATGATTTAATACTCATTTTAACAATCACCTGCTTTTCAGGGTTGTTGTAAGTATTGGAAAGAAATATGGTAAAATATGTAATGGTTGTTTCTGTTTCTAAAATATGTAATGGGAATAACGATAATGACAACACACCTCCTGCCCTTAAGGAGCTCACTGTCTAGTACAGCCTGTCTCTTCTCATTCATGTTTGCTACTTACCCCAACTGTTAGAATTTGTGTCCAAAACAAGTCAGTGTTCCTCTCTGTAGGCAAGTACAACATATACAGGCTTTTGATGTCTGAGGCAATCTAACTGCACAGCATCCTTTTCTCATTTGCGTTTTGCTTTGTTTTTTAAACATACCCCAATCACAATGTATTACAGTGCATCAAGTTCTTAAACAGGCATTTCAGATCTTTCTATATAAAATATACTTTCTCGTTCACAAACATAAATACTATTCTATTAAATTAATTTAGATTTTTTTCCATCACTAGAGATATCTACATGTTTTTGAGAATAAGTAAGACCTTGCTACAGAGTAATACATCACCAGTAAAACAGAAAACACCAGCTGATGTATTATCTGGTGAAAATCCATTTTTTCCCAGATTATAGTCTTTGTTAGCAGTAAATGTGAAATAGATAGAAAGAATGTAGTTAAGTTATCTGATAGGAGGTTTGGATTCACAAAATCTGAAGAAAATTATTTTGGTTAGGAAATTTTTAAAAACCTCAATACCAGTGCATGAAACAATATGCAGTGACTAAAAGTCACTAATTTTTGTTCTGCATTGAATATGAGAATTTCAAATACAGATTGGGAACTAGTCAAGGTTGAAGAACACAATTTATTCATCTTTATACCACAAATATTCTAATACAGAGGTAAAGTTGGATAAACTAGATGACCAATAAATAAAAGGAAAAGTGCTGTAGGATGTCAGAGGATAGAACCAAGAATAGCTCCAGGAAAGAGAGGCTCTTCATATGTGCTTTGGAAGATGGGTAGAATTTTTAGAGTGGAAAATGGGAAGTAAAGGGCATTCCACATGGAGATAATGGTGCAAACAATGAAAAATGCAGAACTTTTTCCAGGAACAGAAAGTAGGAGAGTCTGGCAAGTATTTATGGTAGGTGAAGAATAATAGTAAAAAATTAAAAGCTGAAAACGTAGATGGGACTGTCACTGCCATGCTAAAGATTTTAGATTCTATTCCAAGGCCTTTAAATATTTTGCTCAAATATTCCTCAAAGAATTTTGAAAAGGCTGTATACTTCCTCAATTTTGTCTTTACAATGATGTTATATTTTATATCATAGTTTAAATACTTGCAAGAATATAATTTCCAGCAATATTATAAATGCTGACTTAAAAAAACTCTTGCTACAGCCTTCTTTTAATGTATCCACTAGAATTCAAAATCATTTATTTGAAAAATATATGCTCATGTTCTCTTAGAAATTCTACAGTTTGTTTTTCTTTCTTGAACTTCTGTTTTCATTCCCTTTCTTCCATAGAGTTTTATCCTAAAATTCCCCAGTCTTTTCTCAATCACACTTTTTTACTTCTCTGAAAAAAAAATGTTTGAGATGTAAAGGAAATTTATTTCCTGTTACCACAATGTTCTACATTAAGTTATCATTACAGTGATTATCAGAACACAATTGGTTAAAACATAAATATTTGACAAATTTTGATAAATCATTATTAAATATAAAAGTAAAAATATTATTAGAAATGTATTCCTTAATAAGATAGATGTGCCTTTTTATTCATTTTGTTTGAAAATGTCTTTATTGGCACTTGATTTATAATCTGACTATTTATACAGTCTCATTTAAACATCATTTTCCCTCATTATTTTGAAGGCATTGCACCATTGTCTGCCTTTTTTTTAGATTAAGCCTTTTTAAAAAACTTATTTCATGTATAAGTGGATGAATATTATTTATTACAGAAAGTAGATTCAGCATCAATTCTATGCCTTAGTTTTTGCTTTTATAGATGTTTATAAGCATCATATAAATATTTCACATGAGAGTGAAACGAGTTCTATTATAGAAATATCACGTAATTCTTTGGACCTTTGGGTTATATGGCAGAAATCACAATGATCTATCATAAAAAATTATTTGGGACTATCATCTAACAACTCAATTAGATTCACCTTAATTTTATTCACAGCAAGGAATGAGATACTATCTTATCAACAAGAGGATGTTATTAGAGTCCAAGCTGCCCCTTTTTTAATACCAGAAATTCTGCAACCTGGGCTAATGCACAGGATTCAGGATGCGTAGGCTAGGCATTTCTTTTGTCAGATCGGAGACGGGCAATTGTATAAGAAATCACTGCAAAGGAAAATTCACAAATTGCATCCCATCTTCACAGCAGGCACAATTTGGATACTAATAATCATAAAATTATCTATGCCTAAGTATCTCTTGAGAAGTCTTTGTAAGCCTCCTGCAACACGTGTACCCCAGTCAGATTACTACTGCAATAGGGCACAACTGACGGGTTTTGAGCAGGGAAGTAATACAATAATAACGATGCTTTGGAAATATTAAGCTAGAAGCAATATACATATTGGATTGAAAGGGGAAACTGTTCAAAGCAGGGAGATAAATGGAGACTTTATTACAGTAGATCAGGAAGTATTAATATTAAGGAGCATGTGAACTAAAATATTAACTTTGAAATAGAAAGGAGCAGAAGGCATTATAGAATAAGAATCAAAATGCTTTAGTAACCATCAATTCTAGTGCTACCCTTTGGGGTCATAAATCATTGAATATGCTTGTGACCCCTCTCTGCCCTTTAAATATTTGAAAATTACTTTATATTTCTCCTAAACATTTTCTAATCTATGAGCTAAATATGCCCAGTTCCTGTCACTGTACTTCATATGACACAGATACTAACTCATCTTCTTGGTCTCTTTCATGCCTACGAATGGTTATCCAAGTGTGACTCCCCCAAAAGAATACAATCTTACACATGTCATACCTGCCAGAGGAGAATACAGCAGGAAACTCACCTTCCCTCTTCCGGATGCCACAACTCAATGCAGTGGAGACAGAGGGAGCAAAAGGTCAAATAATATGAATATCCTATTAGTCAAAATAATCCAAGAAAATGGCATGACTTCACTGCACTGTTGCCTTCCATTTACATATACCTTTTATACTCTAAAGTTTCCATCTTACAAAAATGCAGAAATGTTAAGTACCCTTAAGACATTCACCATTTGAATTGCCAATTTCCAATTCTCAACAATCTTACCCAGAAATCAAAAAAATTTTTTTTTTTTTTTTTGAGATGGAGTCTCGCTCTGTTGCCCAGGCTGGAGTGCAGTGGCGTGATCTGCAAGTTCCGCCTCCCAGGTTCACACCATTCTCCTGCAGGGACTACAGGCGCCCGCCACCACCACGTCTGGCTAATATTTTGTATTTTTAGTACAGACGGGGTTTCACCGTGTTAGCCAGGATGGTCTCTATCTCCTGACCTCCTGATCCGCCCGCCTCGGCCTCCCAAAGTGCTGGGATTACAGGCGTGAGCCACTGCGCCTGGCCCAGAAATCAAAATCTTAAATTATGACATAAGAAACACTATTGCTTTAAGAAAGTCAGCTCAATTTTGTTATCTAAATAATCTGAAGCAAAAACATTTCAATACTTGCACAATCCATTCATTTATTTAAACTCTGAAATGCTAATGAACGTCATGTGAGATAAGATAGTGGTCCCCTCTCTCTGGGAAAAGTTCAAGCAAAGAAGACAAAAGGAAAGATTATCCCCAAAATAGAAAACAAAACAATGTATTAGATCCAGACAAGTGTTTATACCTTGATATGCTGTTTGCAATATTTCAAAGAAAAAATATGTTTGACAAAAAAGAAAACAAAACTTTCATTTTTTCTGTCCTTTTTTATTATTAGCAAACCACTGAAGCAGAAGTCATATTTTCTAAATTCCTAGAAGAGAGGAATCATTATTTAGAGCAGAAGTAGTGAAGTGTTAAAGGCTCTTGCACAGGTCTTAAATACAGTGTACCCCAAACCATGGGTTTAGTTTCTCTCATTGAAAAACGAAATGCTCAAAATCGTCAAAGTCCAGGGATGACTGGCAGAAGCACTGGAAGGTTCAAGCATAAAGTCTGGAAGAATGAGATTACAGTTTCTAACATTTCAAATGTTTTCATTTCTCAAAAGAATCAAATTTTCATATGGTTTAAACTGGCCTTCCTTATGATCTTAAATAGGTCCCTTAATTGTCCACAACTAAATTTTCTCCATTCAAACCTTCTAGATATCCAAAAGACACTGAAAACAGATTTGATACACAGTTTTTTAGTTCCTTGGAAGCAGACAAAACTTGTAATCAGGATATTGCTATTGACCTTACTCCTGCTGTGTACTTTAAACAATTCCTATAAAGGAATTTGTGAAGAATAGGAGTAAAGTCCTACATAGTTTAAAAAAAAAAAAAGCTTTTAGAGGAATTAGGCCCAATTCTTATTGCCAGCCAAGTTTAATGGCTAATAAAATTTCAGAGCTCAGCTTTCATCTGCTGATTCATCATCTTCCTCTTATCTTAATAATTGTTGATAAAGAATGTGCACTTTTAAGTTTAGAGGGTAAAGTGGAAGAGGAAAAATATGGCTACCATGACATTAACGTCTGCAGCCAAATAAACATTATAAATATTTAGTGGTGTTACAAAAGACTGTGAGAACATTTTAACAAGTATTTCCATGAGCAAGCCTACTGGGATGCTGGAAATATTCTTTATCTTGATCTGAAAGGTGGCTGCATGGACGTATACACGTATACAGATTAGCCAATTACATTTTAGGCACTTCACTCTACGTAAGTTGTATCTCAGTAAGGAAGGGGAACATATCTACAAGTTGATCTTGTCTCAGTGACTCTAAAATTCACTTTTTGTTTGTTTTGCTTTGTTTGGAGTTAAGCCCTTCAGAGCACGTAGGTCCTCCATGGGTTTTATGCACCAATGACATTTATGCTAAAACTCTAAAACACTCTCGAATGTCCCTTTCAAGAGTGTTTTAGACATCCCTTCCAGTCTCATCAAAGTTCAGAAAACAGAAGCCAACACTTGACTTACAAATGGAGAGAATAGTCACTTTTGTTGTGACTTGTGTTACACCAAATCATTACTGTGCTCGAAAGTCCTTTCAACCAACCTGACAGAACCCTAGAAATTTCCACTCTTAGTCAAACCTTTGGGTAAATAGCCTGAAGTATTTTGTTAAAATGCAATTTTTGTCAGTTTTCCAAAGTCACCTAAAAGAGATTTAAAGGAAGAGAACACTGGGCAAGCGTTTATTGGTGTGTTATAAAACACACTTCATGAAGGGTATAGGCCAAACGCCATACCAAGACGTTGTTTAAACATTCGCAGAAAAGAGTAACGTGGTAGGGTGGGAGAGAGGAGAGAGAAGCAAAATTCAATTTTTTCCTGCCAATACATGGAGAGATTGTTTAAATATTAGCAATGCCACCAGCCCATCCCCTCATCACCAGGGATACCTGCTGGAATTCTGAGTGTGGAAGGCATGGAGAAGGGCAGGAGGAAGGGGGAAAAATACTTTCTAAAAATTTTTCAGGCCTGCTGAAGAAGAAACCACACTGGAATAAAGAGCCAGGAAACCAAGCTTCAGTCCCAACTCTGTCACTACCTGGCTGTGCAGTTATCACTTGATTTCTCCCCTTTGCCATTTTTTCATCTATAAAAGGAAGAGGTGGAACAAAATGATATATAAGCCCAAGGATTCCAAGTGCTCCCGATCTTGCTGAATTATAATATCTACTACTGTGTCCTGTTGGGTTCTATAATTTTTCAGTAAGAAGAGAAATGTTTCCACTTGGAATAGGAGGTTCTCGTTGTTTATTTTCATGTCTACCGTAGCAACATTCAAACATGCTGGGATCACAGAAATGTCTGGCTCTCTCCCCAGTGTGCTCTTGCTGGCATGTTTTCCAAAGAAGCAGACTTAAAACAATGAAATACAAAATCAGGGGAACTTTCCACATCTCCCCCAAGATTTGGAATTGGCCTATGTTAGTATTTTTGCCAGTGGTACCATTTTTCTTCGAGTTTTTTTGTATTGGAATGTGAAGGTGAATATTTCCAGGTGATATTCATTGAATTTTACCAAAAGTGTGTACTTTTTACACTTAAAGTTATGAGCATTATACTATTTCAGAGGGTAAATCTGTGAACAGAGTTAAAACCACACAGCTAGCAAAAACCCAAGGATTTTCAGTATGAGTTCTTTTCTGTACATTTCAAAGCAAGTCCTCCAAAAAATGCTATTCTTAACGGGTTAGAATGTGGCTTGCAACATGAGAAAGACCTCAAGGAGTTTGAGATATATTCTGTCAATGACAATAACATCCAATGACAGAGGATGCAAAGTGTTGCAGATCTGTGGATGTGAAAGTCCTGTCACGTTATCTAGGACCATACACCATCAAAATTACTCAGACACACAATGAATGCATGGAAAAATAAAAATTCGGCATTGCTCCTGTTCAGAAAACAAATTTCAGAGATAGGATCAGGACCTTAGGGACTGTGGCATCCATCAAATGATGGACAAAGCATGGTTCTATTTTATTTGCTAAGCACTGCCCAGGACGGCTGGTGTCCATCCACTTCTGCCCTCACAAACACCTGCCCTACCCCTGGACTGGAGTTGAAAGAGGTGGGCAAGAAGGTGCACAAGAGAGTTGGTTTAAAATAAAAATTTTGGCTAAAGATGTGGGATCCAGAGGTAACAGGAAAGAACCCTCAGTTATCTTTATTCTGACACTGGTACCATAAATACGCTCCATAAAATTCTACCAATGCTATCAGAAAAACAAAAGAGGCAATGGTACGTTTAAGTTGGTAGTAGGGTCTGTTTAATATTTTGTTTACCAATTTCATTTGTGTTTTCACAATGAAAATGCAAAAATAAATTTTACTACCCAGCATGTTTGCTAAAAATAAAAGCATAGTTAAATAATAAGCTTACTTTCAACTGCATACCGTTCTCATTTCTGTAAATCCAGTCCTAAGCAACCCTGATTTTAAATTAAAAGGGAAGTTCACTCTCCTTTTTGTGTAATTTCTAAAAATAGTTTGCTTAGCTAAATATGTAGGTCCTGCAGAATTGGCTAGATTTATGAAACATTCCTTAATAAACCAAACAATGGCTATATAAAAAGCAGATGCAATACCTTTGTAATTCAATTTTATAGTTTAAAAATATTCTACATGGAAGTGCCAAATTCTGCCCTACAGAGACACAGGGCTCCCACTGACGTCAATGAGAGCCAGGCACCCACAAAGGAGGGCAAAACTATGCCCTGAGCACTTAAATTTAGTAATCCATTAGGCACGGTGAGGAAGAAAAAGATCAGTTCAAATACCTCTCATCAGCATTTAAATTTGCCAATGTTAAATGCTCTTGGAAGCATGTTTAAACCTACAGAGCTTATAGATGTAGGAAGAAACACAGGAGCAGAAGGATTTTTTCACATAATAATTGAATTGGAATTTTATGTACACTTCTATTCCCAAGGATAACTATGCCTTTATTCCTTCTCAGACATTTTTTTTAACCATTTCAGATGACTGAAGAGTCTGATTTCCTAAAATAAAAGGTAGAACTTGTGGTTGTATAGTCAAGGAAAAGCGCCTTTCCTTAAATGAGTAAAAAGAGGATTTATACATAACTAATGACTGCTTCTGATGTAAGCCAGCACTCCTGTATTCACTTGAATTAGACAAAGGAAAGACAATGGGAAGAGAGAAATGTTACAAGTCGCAAAATCTGAGTGATATTTCCAGGGAAGCCACTTACTTCCTCTGGAACTTTAGTGCCCCAACTTACAGCAAGCTATTATCTTGACTGTACATTGTTGAAATAAAGTGAGGATGCAGTACCACACTTTAAATGCAAAAACACTTGAAAGAATTAAATGTATCCTAGAAAAATGAAGTAGTAGTAGCAGAAATATCACCTGGATATAGTCTTGAAATTCAAAGACTCTATCATTAATGATGTTATCTTGCCGGACTCTGTCATTAATGGAATTTTCCACAAGAAAGTTAATTCCCTGACTGCTCTGTAAATTTTAAAAATCTTAGAGTCATACCAGCTGAGTTTCATTTTAAAACATGACAAGAGTTAGACAATCTTTTCCCCAACTATATCTTCCCTCTTTCTAGTCTCTTCCCTTTTTACTTCTTGCTGCCAGAATAATCTTACTAAAAAAAATGTCCTTCTCAGTTAAAATACTTCTGCTGCCTCTCCAATTAACCACAGAGCAAGTCTGAATGCCCTAAGCTAAGAACCAAGGTTCTCTTTAATTTGGACCCCAATCTCCAGTAGCCAATCTGCACTACTCATAGTCCTCCTATAAAGGCCTCCATACTCACCCTTCCTGTGCCTTTGCCACTTTGCTCTGTCTGCCAACAACCACATCTCCAGAGGTCACCGTTTAGATTTATTTCAAAGTCAGATTCACAAATCACCTTCTCCACAATGTCTCCCACAATCTCTTGCTCCCAGCTAGAAGTACCTTATTCCTCAACTGAACTCCCCTATAGCAGTTAGCCTGTACTTCCCATACTGCATGAATGACTTTCCTTTCAGTTTTAATTACTAATGTGTGATTTATTTTTCTTATTAGCCTATATACCCCTTATAGGCAATTTGTATATTTAATTCATACTTTTTTTTTTTTTTTTTTTTTTTTTTGAGACAGAGTCTCGCTCTGTCGCCCAGGCTGGAGTGCATTGGCGCAATCTCGGCTCACTGCAAGCTCCGCCTCCCGGGTTCACGCCATTCTCCTGCCTCAGCCTCTCCGAGTAGCTGGGACTACAGGCGCCCGCCACCACGCCCGGCTAATTTTTTGTATTTTTAGTGGAGACGGGGTTTCACCGTGGTCTCGATCTCCTGACCTCGTGATCCGCCCGCCTTGGCCTCCCAAAGTGCTGGGATTACAAGCGTTAGCCACCGCGCCCGGCCCATACTTTTTTAATCATAAAATACCTAGACTAATAATTTACTAGCATTACAAGAGTCAAAGATATTTGCCAGCAATGAAAAGGACTGGTATACAATGTTATAATTATTGTTGGGAAAACAATCATTATAACCCAAGTCAAAATAGAGTAAAATGCTGGCTCCATCTCAAGAGTGGTCAGAGAGCTAAGGAGGACTATAAAATGTTCTGGCGCAAGTGGCTTCTAGTCTGGCAACAGCTTGCAGTGAGAATTTCCTCCCTGGGATCACGACTTTAAACGTGAAAACATCATTTGTTGTATTATTACTGGTGAAAGATAAAGAGAGAGGTAGCTGAGGAGACATTTGTGCCATCACCATCTAATCCTCACAACTCATCTGAATGCTGCTCTCACTGACTGAGAAGCACGGTAGTTTTATAAAAGACAGACTCACAATAATGCATACGAGGAAAGCCCTTCTTCTTTTCCCTGACACAAGCAAGTCCATGACACAGTATTCTGTCTCTTGTTTCTGTCCCCTAGGGGATTGAGAATTAGAGACCTTGGGCACAAAACCAGGTTGAAAAGACAAGAAATATGATGCCTTGGTCAGATGGCTGCTAATTAGTCTAAAGGAAACACTTTTCAGAGGAAGTAATCAATTGAGATGCCATTGGAGATCCCTTAACCATTTCCAGCCCAGTGGAACCTGATCAGCTGATTCACCTGTCACACTTATGGAGCATGCAAATACTGAGACTACCTTTTCAGGGTTTCTGGTTTAGTGAAAGAGTCCTAGAGATTGAGCATTTGTACTTTTAAAAAGCACCCAGGACACTATTTTGCATTAACTGGAGATAAAGATTCAAGTTGAGTGTTAAAGCTATTTTCCTTTTTAAATTCCAGTACCCTCATGTAGTAAAACTAGATCATTGTGTTGACAACATAAAATGTCCAATCATGGCTACTAGGTTCACCAAAGTAAGGCAATCAGAATAAACAATGGATACATACAAGATAAAAATATTTTATGAGGTGTATTATTGATTAATCAGTTATACCCTCAGGCAGAATTTGCAAGGAGGGGGCATGTATATAAAAGCTAAGGAAAGTTTGCTAACTTAAAAGCAAAACTGCTTTTACTTTTTTTTTTTTTTTTTTTTGAGACAGAGTCTCTCTCTGTCACCCACACTGGAGTGCAGTGGCACGATCTCAGCTCACTGCAACCTCCGCCTCCCGGGTTCAAACGATTCTCCTGCCTCAGTCTCCCGAGTAGCTGGGACTACAGGCTCATGCCCCCATGCTCGACTAATTTTTTGTAATTTTTAGTGGAGACAGGGTTTCACTGTATTAGCCATGATGGTCTTGATCTCCTGACCTCGTGATCTGCCCGCCTTGGCCTCCCAAAGTCCTGGGATTACAGCACGAGCAACCGCACCCGGCCTCTTACATTTTGTAAGAGAATCACCTCTCTGGCCATAATACAATAGAATTTCATTAATATAATCAATACTTTTGTTTTGAAACGACACTTTTTTAAGTAGGCAAAGTACAACATACATATTTATCAGATCACTTAGGATATTCGATGCAGCACACAGCTGCCTAATTCATTTCTCTCTGCTCCATTTTCCAAATTTGCCTAAGTAAAAAAGCACATCTAAGGCTTATTTTTTCCCACAAATTCTACTGTTTTCTCTCTCCTCCTCTTCTCCAATTATTTCTTTCTTTGCCTTTACTATTAGAAGCAACAACTGAGTCTCATCATTTAGATGTTGTTGCTTGAAGAAGCCACTGTGAATTATACATTTGAATCTAATCTAATCTATCTATAATCCCTGAGCCTCAAAAAACTTGGCTGCAAATAGCACTCTCTCAAAAGGTATTTACTCCTTCCTGCTGCATGTTTTCTGTCTGTTGTATTACTTAAAAATGAAGCAATGGAAGATAAGATGGTGAAAGTTATTCATAATGTAGAAACTTGCAAGAGGCTATGCTTCAGGTTTGTTCATTATCATGTTGCTATTTGGAACAATTTTCTCTTTTCTTCTTTCAATCAGATCAAAATTTTGTCACAGCTCTGGTTAGATTTCCCATATGTAAAACTTTTCCCTTTTCCCAATCATCATCAATATTGCTGTATTTCCTAACTCAACATGTTTTAAAGTTTACTTGAAAAGGAAATTCTTCTCCGTTTAGCTATATTAGATAGGGACCAGAGTGATTCTACAGTAAAAATAAGCAAAAAGCAATAGTTATAAAAACAGAGAGAAAAGTTAGCCTTGCTTAACAAATTTCTTCTCACTCAGTCTAAGTAAAGGTTATTGTAATATTATAGGATAGAGGGTGTATAAGCCAAAGAAAAGTAAGAACAAAAGGAAAAGCAAAGAAAGTATCACCCAGGAGACACCAATTCAAACAGGCAATTCTGAACCATTCCAATATCAAGTTGAGCCTCTCAGCAATTTCTAGCTCATGTGATAGCATTTTAAATATGCTGCCCATGGCTTAGTACAAAGTCAAACACTACTTGGAACTCATCAAGTCAACTCCAAAAGTTCTGCTGCCACAAAAAACCTTCTTCAAATCTTTCTCTGAATACTATCTCTTCCTGCCTTGAGGTCCAAAATGACAAAGCAGAAAAGGGTCACATAGGTGGGGAAAATAAGGCATATTCAGCTCATATGTAGAAAATGAGGCAAGAAAGGAAAATCGTCTCCTTAAATAAGCTTGTGCACCAACTAAAAATGACCAATGTGGGAGGCCTTAGACTACGTATGTTTTACACACACAAAATTTTATCTTCATGTACTAGCTGAACCTTACCTATACCTGTTTTTTACTTGCTCACATAGTCTTGAACAATAAAAACACAAAATTCAACTCCAAGAATGCTAATGATTTTGCGTTTACCTTTGTCTCAATACTTCCTCCTAAAATGGTCTAGAAAACATATATGCACATACATGTAACTGTACATGCCTAAGCAGGGTATCTTTTAGCTGGAAGAATTTAATAAATATTTGGGTGAAAAAGAAAAAGGGAAAGTAGGAATAATGTCATCTTATAAAATGTAATGGGTTTTTTGGTGAGGGGGAAGGTTGTTTTTTGTTTGTTTTCTTAGAGACAAGGTCTTGCTCTGTCACCTAGGCTGAAGTGCAATGACACAATTATAGTTCACTGCAGCCTTCAACTCTGGTCTCAAGTGATCCTCCCACCTCAGCCTCCCAAGTAGCTGGGACTACAGGCATGTGCCACCATGCCTTGATGATTTTTTTTAAATTTTTTGTAGAGACGGGGGTCTCACTATTGTTGTCCATGCTGGTCTTGAACTCCTGGGCCAAAGTGATCCTTCCACTTCAGCCTTTCAAACTAATGCAATGTTAAAAATTGGTTATATTATTAATAATTATATAACACTTTATATTATTAATAATCATATAATAAATATATTATGTTTCCATTAGACACAGGCGCTATGGTTACACATATGTGTTTCAGTCTATCTCTATGTGTGTCTCTGTGTACACACTGTTTCTCCCAGTATGTCTTATCAGCCCTTTTTTTATGAGTGCAATGTTGAACATTTCTGTTCAAATGGAGTCTTATTTAGAAGGCAAACTTTCTAAAATACAAATCTCCTTATGTGATTTCCCCACTCCTAATACCCAGAGGAAAGAATCCAAACATTGTTCTCTGACTATATCCCATCATTTCTTTTTCTATTTCATAGCAACCTATTAGAAATAGAGCTACAATTACTCCTACTTGAAACTTCTTATGCCAATCTCAGGCATTCAACCCAACCCCTTCATCTGGCCAATTTTTTTTTTTTTTTGCTTGTAAATAAAACTTTTTTTTATTATACTTTAAGTTTTAGGGTACATGTGCACAACGTGCAGGTTTGTTACACATGTATCCATGTGCCATGTTGGTGTGCTGCACCCATTAACTCGTCATTTAACATTAGGTGTATCTCCTAATGCTACCCCTCCCCCCTCCCCCCACCCCACAACAGGCCCCGGTGTGTGATGTTCCCCTTCCCGTGTCCATATGTTCTCATTGTTCGATTCCCACCTATAAGTGAGAACATGCGGTGTTTGGTTTTTTGTCCTTGCGATAGTTTACTGAGAATGATGGTTTCCAGCTTCATCCATGTCCCTACAAAGGACATGAACTCATCATTTTTTATGGCTGCATAGTATTCCATGGTGTATATGTGCCACATTTTCTTAATCCAGTCTATCGTTGTTGGAAATTTGGCTTGGTTCCATGTCTTTGCTATTGGGAATAGTGCCGCAATAAACATACGTGTGAATGTGTCTTTATAGCAGCATGATTTATAATCCTTTGGATATATACCCAGTAATGGGATTGCTGGGTCAAATGGTATTTCTAGTTCTAGATCCCTAAGGAATCGCCATACTGACTTCCACAATGGTTGAACTAGTTTACAGTCCCACCAACAGTGTAAAAGTGTTCCTATTTCTCCACATCCTCTCCAGCACCTGTTGTTTCCTGCTTTTTTAATGATGGCCATTCTAACTGGTGTGAGATGGTATCTCATTGTGGTTTTCATTTGCATTTCTCTGATGGCCAGTGATGATGAGCATTTTTTCATGTGTTTTTTGGCTGCATAAATGTCTTCTTTTGAGAAGTGTCTGTTCATGTCCTTCGCCCACTTTTTGATGGGGCTGTTTGTTTTTTTCTTGTAAATTTGTTTGAGTTCATTGTAGATTCTGGATATTAGCCCTTTGTCAGATGAATAGGTTGCAAAAATTTTCTCCCATTCCATAGGTTGCCTGTTCACTCTGATGGTAGTTTCTTTTGCTGTGCAGAACCTCTTTAGTTTAATGAGATCCCATTTGTCAATTCTGGTTTTTGTTGCCATTGCTTGTGGTGTTTTAGACATGAAGTCCTTGCCCATGCCTATGTCCTGAATGGTATTGCCTAGGTTTTCTTCTAGGGTTTTTATGGTTTTAGGTCTAAGATTTAAGTCTTTAATCCATCTTGAATTAATTTTTGTATAAGGCCAATACAAGTTAAGTGCGATGTCGATTTTCTGCCTAAGTGGCGCTAACCAACTCTCTGAAAGCTTTGTTCTCATGATTCCCTTTGCCACATCAACAATGTTTTATGATGGATGACCACGTTTTAACTTAGCCATATATATCACACGCCCCCACTTTTTGTGAATGAAAGACATGGTGACTTCCAAGTCTTCACCCTTCTCCAACTCCAGTGGTAGGGCCATGTGCACCTGCTGTCTGGGAAGAGTCAGCTGCAGGTGGCAGAGTGCTTACATTCACTGTGTTTAGGGAAGGAGCTCAGGCAAGGGGTGCTGGAGGTGGAATCCCTTGCAAGCAATCTGCCACAATTAGAGCAATAGTATTCACATTATCCTAAGAAAAATGCTTAAATGTGGCAGTTTTCCAAGATAGATTCCTTTTCAGAAACCAGATTGATCTGAGTAGAATCCTTTTCAAATTTTAGAAACTCCTCAAGGTTCAGGTAGCTTTTGTCAGAGTCCTTATCCAGACTAAACCAAATCTCAGTTCCTATCCTAAAATTCCTCAAGGCTTTTTTTTCTGGATCCCACTAAGTTTTCTCTTACAAAAAATTCATCACCACCTAACAGCTCTTCTTATCAACCTCATCAAATATGAAAAGGCCACTACTGAAGCTCTTATAAGGAGTTCCAATCTAAATAAAAGGCAAACAATATATAAATAAAAGGCATAAAGATCAAAAAGAAAGTAAAACTGTCTTGATACAGAGATAACATGATTATTTACATAGAGAAAGCTAAGGAATAAACACACACACACACACACACACACACGAACAAAGTCAGAAACAGAGCTAGATTGCAGGGTATGAGATCAATAAGCAAAAGTAAATTGTGCTTCCATATTATAGCAGCAAACAAATGGAAATTTTAATTTAAAAATAATTCTAGAATAAAAATGAAAATACAGCTTTTCAAAATTTGTGTAATCCAGCAAAAGCAGTGCTTAGAGGGAAATTTATAGTATTCGATGCATATATTGGAAGAAAAGAAAGATATAAAAGATCTAAAAGAAAAGAAAAGAAAGATCTAAAACCTTAGAAGGTTTTAGAAAACTAGAAAAAGAAGAGCAAATTAACACCAAAGTACACAAAAGAAAGAAGAAAAATTGGCATGGAAATCAATGAAATCAAAGATAGGAAATCAATAGAGAAAATCAACAAAATCAAAAGATGACTTTGAAATGATCAAGAAAATTGACAAGCCTATAATCAGGCTAAGAAAAATGAACAGAAGACACAAATTATTAATATCAGAAATTAAAGTGAGGACCTCACTACAGATCACATAAACATCAAAAGGATAGCAAAGGAATACTATGAAGAATTCTTTGCCCACAAATTTGATAACCTAGAGGAAATGGAACAATTTCTTGAAAGACACAGTCTGCCAAAACTCACACAAGAAGAAACAGATTATCTGAGTAGCCTCCTGTCTATTAAGGAAATTGAATCAATAGTTAATAACCTTCCAAAACAGAAAGCACCAGGCCTAGATGAATTCCTTGGTGAGTTCTACCAAACACTTAAGGAAGAAATTCTGACAATTCTCTACAATCTTTTTCAAAGGATAGAAGCACAGGGAACACTTTCTAATGTATTCTATGAGGCCAGAATTACCCTAATACCAAAACCAGACAAAGATACTACAAGAAAAGAAAACTATAGACCAATACATAGATGCT
Source organism: Symphalangus syndactylus (assembly GCF_028878055.3). Lineage (NCBI taxonomy): Eukaryota > Metazoa > Chordata > Mammalia > Primates > Hylobatidae > Symphalangus > Symphalangus syndactylus. Next base: position 136,321,803 of record NC_072427.2, read on the forward strand.
AAATAAACATAGAGATAGAAATCCTCAACAATATCTTAGCAAATAGAATTTAACAATGTATGAAAAGTACTATATACCACAACCAAGTGGGAGTTAACTCAGATATGCAAGCCTGGTCGGACATCTGAAAATCAATTAATATAATACATCATATCAATATGCTAATGAAGAAAAATCATATGATCATATCAATAGATGCAGAAAAAAAATTTGACAAAACCAAACACCCATTCATGATAAAGACTCTGCAAACTAGGAATAGACAGGAACTTTCTCAACTGAATAAACAGCACATACAAAAAACCAACAGCTAACATCATACTTAATGATGAGAAACTAGAATCCTTCGCACTAAAATCAGAAACAAGGCAAAAAATTCCCCTTCACCATTCTCTTTCAACATCGTACTGAAAGTTCTAGTAACGAATACAATGGCAGTAAGTATAGTTGCTGCCATTGCCTTGATTCATAGTAAGGCACCAACAATTTTACCTATTACTGCTTTTACACAATCAGTACAAATATCAATTTAGTAAAAAAAAAATAAATTTTATTTGAGTATTATTATGAAAATTATTTGGCCTCACAACCCTCTAGAGGAATTTCAGAAACTCCCATGGATCTGGGGACCATACTTTGAAAACCACGCTGATGGGCAAATAGAGCAATAAAACAGAATAGAAATTTAAGAAATATATTCACACAAATACATTTAATTGATTTTCATGGCACCAAGGCAATCAATGGAGGAAAAAAGTTTTTACAACAAATAAAACTGGAATAATCACATATACACACTGGGAAAAATGACCCTTGACCCTACCTCAAACCATACATAAATAACTAATTTGAAATAGATCATAAACCTAAATTTAAAAGCTGAAACTATAAAACTTCTAGGAGAAGCCTGTAATCCCAGCACTTTGGGGCACCGAGGCACGTGGGTTGCTTGAGGCCAGGAATTTGAGACCAGCCTGGCCAACATGGCAAAATCCCATCTCTGTTAAAATACAAAACAAATAACCAGGTATGGTGGCATACGCCTCTAATCCCAGCTACCTGGGCAGCTGAGGCACGAGAATTGCTTGAATATGGGAGGCGGAGGTGGCAGTGAGCGGAGAGCATGCCACTGTACTCCAGCCTGAGAGAGACTCCGTCTCAAAAAAAAAAAAAAAAAAAAAAAAAAAAAAAAAAAAAAAAAAATCTTCGGAGAGAAAAGAGAATATCTTTATGACCTTGGGCTAAACAAAGAATTTTTTAAAAGAATTAATCATAAAAATTATCCAACTAAAAACTTCTGCATGGCAAAGAAAACAATCAACAGAGTGAAGAGGCAACCTACAGAATGAGAGAAAATAGTTGCAAACTACACATATGATAAGGGGTTAATATCCAAAATACATGGAACTCAAACTGATTTCAAAATGGGTAAAAGAGCTGAAGAGATTTTTCTCAAAAAAAAGACACATAAATGGCCAAGATATATATATTTTAAAATGCTCAACATCACTAATCATGCAAATTAAAACCACAATGAAATATCACTCATACTTGTTAGAATGGCTATTAACAAAAAGATAAAAGATAACAAACATTGGAAAGAATGTGGCAAATCTTCTCAATATTGCACACTATTGGCAGGAATGTAAATTAGCACATCCATTATGGAAAACGGTATATAATTTCCTCAAAATGTTAAAAATAGAACTATCATATGATCGAGGAATTCCACTACTGGGTACATATCCACAGGAAATGAAATCAATAGTATGTCAAAAAGATAGCTGCCCTCTCCTATGTATTGCAGTGTTATTCACAATAGCCAAGATATGGAAACAACCTATGTTCATCGACGGATCAATAGATTTAAAAAACATGGTATATACACAAAGAAATTCTATTCCGTATTAAAAAGAAGGAAGTCCTGTCATTTGTGACAACATGGATGAACTTGGAAGACATTTTTTCAAGTGAAATAAGCCAGGCACAGAAAGAAAAATACCACATGGTCTCAAATTTATGTGGAATCTAACAAAGCTGATCTCATAGAAGTAGAGAGAAGAATGGTTACCAAAGGCTGAGGTGGTTGAGGTCAGGGGTGGAGAGATGTTAGTCAAAACCATACAAAATTCCAACTAGATAGCATGAATAAGTTAAAGAGACCCATTGTGCAAAACACTGACTATAGTCAACAACATATTGTATTCTTTTTTTTTTTTTTTTTTTTTTTTTTTTTTAGACAGAGTCTCACTCTGTTGCCCAGGCTGGAGTGCTGGAGTGCAATGGCATGATCTTGGCTCATTGCAACCTCCACCTCCCAGGTTCAAGTGATTCTCCTTCCTAAGCCTCCCAAGTAGCTGGGATTATAGTCACCTGCCACCACACCCAGCTAATTTTTGTATTTTTAGTAGAGACGGGGTTTCACCAGGTCAGCCAGGCTGGTCTCCAACTGCTAACTTCACCCATCTTGGCCTCCCAAAGTGCTGGGATTACAGGCGTGAGCCACCACACCCAGCAACATATTGTATTCTTAAAAACTGCAGAGTGGATGTAAAGTATTCTCATTACAAAAACAGTAACTATGTTAGGTACTGTCTATGTTAATTAGCTAGATTTGGGCATTCCACAATGTGTATATACTTCAAAATAATCTGTTGCACATAGTAAATACATGCCATTTCATCCTTAAATTAAAAATAAAAACAAAAAATAAAAAAGTATTCAATCAGTCTTTTCTATGAAAATGTATATGCCACAGCCTTCTTCCCCCTTAGACACCACTACACAAATTGACTGATAGGACCTAAATGGATAGCCTCAGTGTGTCAGCAATCTTTACTAAATTGCCAGCAAGAGGAAGACGTCACTTTTCTCCACTGTCATCACCTCACCACATGCTTGCTTGCCTGTCATAGTTGAGTCAGATCTAAAGCATCTACCCATTACATTTAAGGAAAAGTAATTGAAATTTCATTATTAACCTTTATAGAGGAATCTCTACTTCTAGTTTCGAGCAGATTTCTTTTAAGAATAGATGAATTGCTTAGCCTGCTGCATGGTGATAGTGATGCATTTGAATAACTAATTTGAGAGGGGAGATATGAGGTCACAAGAGAGGAAGCTGTAAATAAAATTATCACCAGAAGTATCTTACCGTGCACTAACAGCTACAGATACAAAACAATCACGTTTAGTTCCATCTCCTACATTGATGCCAGTGGCACCGCCAACAAAGCACAGATGCACACCACATGAGCAGGTGCAAGGATGATTTCATGAGCGGTGTGGCGGGTGTTTGGAAACAGTAGTGGGCCCATCCCACACTGGAATTGTACATCTGTTATATATCCAGTGTTTCATAGTGGAAAATCTTTGCATTCATTTAACCCCTTTGATAGAGCATTCATTTAGCTGGGCTAAAGATTTCATGAATATTCATTAGTGTACCTTATTTACATAGTCACTAAGCTATTAAACACTGCAGCCAATTTTCCAAACCAGAACTCTCTATTAGCCATCACTCATGTGCAACCACAGTACTATGATGATTGATGTCCATAATGATCCTAAAGTATTACATGATTTTTAAATCCTTTCCATATTAAAGGAAGTAAATTCATCTCCAAATTAAATTTCAACTAAAAATCAAAATGGTAATGAGCTGCTATCTCTGGTCTATTAAATTGGCAAAGATTAAGAGAAATGGTGAAAGTATGGGGACATGTGTCCCCTAAAGACTGCTTAAGAAAATGTAAACTAGTACAAACTTTTTGAGGAACAGTATTTCAAAATATGCTGTCTTTTTTAAAAAATTTTTTATTTCCATAGGTTTTTGGGAAACAGGTGGTGTTTGGTTACATGAGTAAGTTCTTTAGCGGTGATTTGTGATATTTTGGTGCACCCATCACCTAAGCAGTATACACTGAAACCAATTTGTAGTCTTTTATCCCTCACCCCTTCCCCACTGAGTCCCCAAAGTCCATTCTTACACCTTTGCATCCTCATTGCTTAGCTCCCACTTATGAGTGAGAACATACGATGTTTGGTTTTCCATTCCTGAGTTACTTCACTTAGAATAATAGTCTCCAATCCCATCCAGGTTGTGATAATTGCCGTTAATTCATTCCTTTTTATGGATGAGTAGTATTCCATTGTACATACATACCACAGTTTCCTTATCCACTCATTGATTGATGGGCATTCGGGTGGGTTCCACATTTTTGCAATTGTGAATTGTGCTACTATAAACATGCTTGTGCATCTTTTTCATATAATGACTTATCTTCCTCTGGGTAAATCCCCAGTAGTGGGATTGCTGAATCAAATGGTAGTTCTACTTTTAGTTCTTTAAGGAATCTCCACACAGTTTTCCATAGTGGTTGTACTAGTTTCCATTCCCATGAGCAGTGTAGAAGTGTTACCTTCAAAATATGTTGTCAGCCAGGCATGGTGGCTCACGCCTGTAATCCCAGCACTTTGGGAGGCCAAGGCGGGTGGATCACCTGAGGTCAGGAGTTCAAGACCAGCCTGGCCAACATGGTGAAACCCTGTCTTTACTAAAGATACAAAAATTAGCTGGGTATGGTGGCACCCGCCTGTAATCCCAGCTACTCGGGAGGCTGAGGCAGGAGAATCACTTGAACCCAGGAAGCAGAGGTTGCAGTGAGCCGAGATTGCACCACTGCACTCCAGCCTGGGTGACAGTGTGAGACTCCATCCCAAAAAAGAAAAAAAAGTTGCCTTACAAATAACAATAGTTAATATTTATATGGTAATTATAAGTCATATAGTATTATAAATGTTTTGCATTTATTAACTAGGCTTAAAAATTGCCATATGTTATTATTAGCCCAGTTTTAAAGAGGAAGAAACTGGGTCTCAGAGAGGTTAATTAATTTTCCAAGGCCACACAGCTGGTAAATGGCAAAGCCATGATTTGAACGTGGAAAATCTATCCTCAAGAGTCTGTATACTTAATGGTCACATTATGTTATATTATATTTCATCTCAAAAATGCAAAGACCTTCAAACGCCAATTCCTCTTCCAGGAATTTATTCAAAGGACATGATAAAAGATATGTACAAAAGTGTTATCTACAAGGTGTTTATTATAGCATTAATTATAATAATAATAAATGTTCAAATGACCTAAATATTCCATTGTAAAAGATTATGACATATTCAGGTGGCAAACTGCTATTAAGCCATTTATAAATGTTAATTTCACTGAAACAGAAAACGATTATGCATAGGAGAACCTTGTGTTGGCTTTTCATCATTTGCACTCCTCCACGATTCTTTGCCCTTCTCTGTGTTCTGAGAGGCTAACCCTGCACCTGGGCTCCCATCAAGGCTGGCTGCCAGCTAGGTTCTGCCAATAAGAAGACCAAGAGGCGACTAAAATGAGAGGAGGGAAAGAGAGTTGGAGGTCAGGTTATTTCTTTCCAGTCTTGCCCTGTGGCTGTGGCAGTGGTTGCATCCCTCCTAGACTACAGTTGCCAGGTGAAGCTCCTCCTCCAGTATTCCAGCTTTCACTGGGCTTCAATGACATTAATTTTTGCCAGATCCTCTTAGGCTAGGGAGGTAATAGGCTGCCATCTCAGTTTCCTCATGACCCCAACCCCTCTGCTGGCTCTGGCAGCCCTATCCACACTTCGGCAAATCATCCCTTCATTGAGGTCTTCTCAATTGAACCGTCTGATTGGAATTCTGTTGCTGACAGAGACCCTAACTGTGAGAGGCGGGAATAGGGTGAGACACATATTTTAGCTTTTAAAAAAGTATAAATTGTATAAGAAAATGCTGCCAGTGTTTGCCTTAGGGTGTGAGATGATGAGTTATTTATTTTCATCTTTTTCTTAGGCTTTGGGGAAGAAAAGGACTTTATTCAAATCCTGATTTAAAAACCTCTTGTTGAACACACTAGACAAATGTCATGTAGTCATTTATAAAATAAAAATAATGTCTACCACTTCAAGTTATTATGGATATTAACTTAGATAGCCCATGTAAAGTCCTCAGTGTACAGTAAGTGTTCATAGGTGGTTTTTTCACAGCTTCCTAATACGTGATTATCTGGATAGTGAAAATGCATGACATATGATAAAAGTACATATCCAAAAATGTTGGAATTACTAAAGGCCATGTAAATATATAGTTGGAAATTCTTCAGTGAGAGGAAAAAAAACTTCTACACAATTAATAATAATTTGAAATATTGTGGGTAGTTTTTTGAAATGCTCATACACTACCCATTATCATATGGAATGCAGGTGTAAAATGAAAGGAAGGGAAGGCCATTCTTTGTTTGCTTAGATAGCTAAGAGGTAGTTCCATGGAGAAGCAAAGAGAATTTTCTCCCAAGTATTCCAAACAACATTTCCCAGAAATGAATGTGTTCTTGATGGGTATTAGTGGGTAAGATTGTCACAATGAGAGTAAAAACCACATTCTAATGTATTCAGAAGAGACATAGTCCCTCTTTTGATAATAAATGAAATTTTAATTTCTCTTTGGAGCTACTCACAGCCAGACATGCAAACGTTCATCTTCTTGGTCCTGTAGCCTGTGTATGATTCACAGTATTCTTTCCATCACTTTTCCCACACACCCCCACCCCAATCAGTGCTGGGTGACATCATTTAACCCAAAAAGACCAAGAGTATGAATGGTAACTTTTTCCATTGCTTTCACCAACAATGAGCAACTGGATAAAATAATTTTAAAAATTCACAATAAAAACAAACAAAATTTATGAGAAGTCCTCCAAGCTGAAGGTTTGAAAAGAGCCAACACCATTGAAATATCTGAAGCCAGGAGAGTTCACAAGTTCAATCATTATGTGAAACTGCAGGAAATGTGGCCAGATCTGCTGTCAGTTTAAAGAATATCACTGAAGCTTTGCAAAATGATGTATGTTCCCATTCAAACATACCAGAAGCTATTGGACTTAATTTCCTTTTTAAACATGTACTTTGCTGTCCTCAATTGCTGATGGGTGGGGAAATGCTTTAACCCACAGGGCATTTTTGGTTCACTAACAAATGTGTTTGCAAGCAGTAGACTTTTCCCACAAACACGCATTTATGTGTAAGATCTCAAGTAGACTGCCATTTCAAAGTTCTTACTTCTCTTTATTCATTCCCCTATTTGAGAATCCAGCCATCTTTCCATCCTATCAGTCTCCTTCTTCATCATGTGAGACGTTTGTGCTGCCCTCCTAAAATCTTCTATGATGATTATCTTAATCATCAAAATTGAGTCCCATTATTTCTCTAGTTGAATCTTTTTTATGTGAGTGCTTTGATTTTTACAGGCATTTTTAGTCTAATATTGTGCAAATGACTTGTTATACTGGCTTCAATTTACTCTGCAATACCAACCAAACTCAGCTCAGCAGCAGGACACTGGCTTTGCACCCAAGACCTTCACACTTCACTTAATTCACTGTCATGGGAATCTCTCATCCACAAAATAAAAGTCAGAAGTTGCTTCCAGGCTGATTCTAAATAAATCTACCAGGGAAAATCAACTTCTACTCTTCTATCTGGCAACTGGTGAAGACTAAATTCTCCAAAACTCACAGAGTAAAATGGGGAGTCTATTTGCACTGTTTCCCTGCTTTTCTTTTTTCCTTGTTTAAAACTAATGGGAAAAAGGTAGGTTAATATGAAAAATTTCCAGACATAATGAAATATATAGTATGAACTCCTATGCACGTTTAAAGATACATACACAATGTCTATGTGCATTATAACATCTTAATTATGAACTACTGTAGAAGATAACATAGTTCAGCCTCTAGCAGTTCAATGGCTTATAAGTAACTAAATGTCAGTTGGATGGAACAATTCTTCTCCAATTATCTCTTAATGTGCATTGGAGATTATCAGAATAAAGAAGTTACAGGAGATAATATGAATATAATTTGATGAATTCTAATTATTGCTGTCATGACTGATTGTTTTTCCTCCAGTTGTGTAAGCTGATTCACAGCTAGTTTCTCTTACTTCTAAACTGCATATTACTAACAACACGTACTCCAAGAGGCCAGGCACATGTCAACAAACCATAAGTACAAGGAACTCTAGTCCTAGAAAAAACTAATAAAAGATATAGTTGCTTGTGCTCAAGGAGAGTTTCCTTTCTAAAAGTTGTAAGCTATAAAATATAAATTTAGCCTTCTTTAATTCCTAATGGAAAAGCAAATACTTAAACTCCAAGACACAGTGATAAAGGGATTACTTTGTCACCATCAGTCCTCCCTCTCTGTAATGCTAGGTTGCATTAAGCCAAGACAAAATATTGACTATTTGGTGCCAATTCACTTCTTCTCTTCTGTAGTATTTGCTTAGACCATGCTCATGTTCTGTTACCATTACCTGTTCCCCTCAGCTGTTTAATCAGATTTTAAATGACTTGGGATAGTGCAATATCACAGACAGAAGGTGCTTACATATTTACTCAGTGAATGAATGAATGCACTGATTGCAAATTATTAAATGCAAGAAAATTAGGGTGGAAACTATTTAATACTTCACAGGAAAGTCCAAGGAAAATCCATATAAACATTGCTAGTCTCTCTTTAATATTCAATGTTCAATTATTAAAACATAGCTCACTCGCTCTCTCTTTTATCACTATGTTTTGTATCCTCTCTTAGATCTAATAAAGTTTAGGAATATCCAGTACACTGTAGTTATTTTGTTTTCTGCTTGGTATCCCTAAATTTGTTGTGCAGCTTTATCCTAAGGGCCAAGTTGAAAATAGAAAAATAAATGACTCAAGGTTTTAGCTACCTTTAATATCCCTATTTTCACACGCTCATGTATATTCATATTCCCTGGAAGCTGCCACCCACACAGGCTTCAGACTCTGACAGCACTGCTAAGTGAGTAAGTGACTACACGAGACAGAAATTCTTATTCTGAAAGCATTCATTGAGAAAGCTTTCTACTGTGCCATGTTTTATTAATGTTCTGCTTCTAAATTCAGATTGCATTAAAAATCATCTAAAAACCCTACCTTTATTTTTATCTTTTCTATCAGAGTCAAATATAGAGAGAGCTAGTTGCTACATATATAAGACAATCATGAAAAAACAGAGACAAGCTTCAAAAAGCTAGTGGTGAATCTCTGCACATATTCAAGCACTAATGATGCTCTCCTGCCATTGTGTCTTTCCTATTAGGGTGCGCGCAGACTGGGCTCTCAGACCTGACTGCATTCTGTTATACTCCCCCAGCTTGGACTATATGACCAACTCAAATTTAGATATAAATATTTCCAAATTCCAAAGAGCAGCCCAGGCCTGGTTTGAGCCAAAATTGGTCTAGCCTTAGAGAGTATTTTGCCAGATCTAAAAGATGATATAGAAAGTTGAGGGCAGGAGGTGCGTACTTGTGTGCATTTGTGCAGACAGTGCCTCAGGAAAATCTGTGTAGACAAAATGCCACTGGATTTTGCAAAGGATTTGAAAACCATATCACGATCAACTTCTGCTTGCAAATAACTTATCTAAAATGTTAGATTATTAAACTCTTTTTCTTGTTTACGCTCTGTTAGTATGTATGTTTTACCCCATTAATCAACATTCCTTATTCACTCTGAAATGTCCAAGAGTCCTTAGACTCTCAGAACTGAGAAGCACTTCTGCTCTTTAAAGGACTGATAAAATCTGCTGTATTTGTTCGCATACTCACCCTACTTTATCATAATCACACAATTTCAATTTATAAATGATGCAATGTAAATATGAAAAAAACACTGAAATATGAGTGTTTTGAAAAAATATGATAAAGATGAGTTTATTTTAAAAATTAAGAATAACAGTTTCTATTGTGTTAAACATAGGTAAAACAACACTAACTTTTAGGAGAAAAAAAAAGATAGAAAGATCCTGAATTCATGTTACTCTAAAAATGTATTTAAGAGCTCACTCCACTTTTTAAAAAATAAAATTAGAAACTGCAGACTATGAATAATGACTTATTCAAAAAAACTGAACTCCAATTAATACATGCATATTGATAGAAGCTTGACAATATAACAAAATATTGCTCAATGAACCAGTGTGCACGTGCACATTTGTGAATGTGTGTGCGATAAAATAAACTGTTGGAAGCATTTACTATCAATTTCCTATATGTAGCTTTTTTTTCAATGAGGTAATTTGGGCTTTGATAACAGGCCTCCACTATATGTAAAAGACATTTTTAAATTATAAAACATCTATTGGCTTTAATAGCCACTCCCTTTTCACTCCTTTACAATAAAGATTCCAGACCTAAGACAAGATATCCTCTGAAATTCTAACCTGGACCAATCAAATTCAGGACAGTGTTTTCACTATCGCTTTAGTGAGTGGAGACAACACCACGTTAGGTTTCCACACTTATCAGAACAACACTTTTTTTTTAGATTGTTTTCCTTCTAGAAGCCCAGGTGACTACAACAAATCCCAGGTCTCATTCACCATCAGAACAACGCCTGTGTCTCTTTCTTACTCTCCCACACTTCTTGTTCTTCCACTCATGCAGCCAGAATGCCAGTAAGCCCAGTGAGAAGACCTAAGCACCTATTTCTTTGGCTTCACTTTCCAGTTCTCTTCTTTACATGGGGGTCAGAACAGGTTGAGCCCAAGCTACTCCAAAGACCTGGTCATCTTGCTTTCCTTGAAATCTTTATGCGCTCTCTCTCACTGGCTAAGGCTACTCCTCCTGGCTCAAGTGATCCTCCTGCCTCAGCCTCCAGAGTAGCTGGGATTACAGGCAGGCACCACCATGCCTGGCTAATTTTTGTATTTTTAGTAGAGACAGTGTTTTGCCATGTTGGCCAGGCTGGTCTCAAACTCCTAACCTCAAGTGATCTGCCTGCCTTGGCCTCCCAAAGTGCTGGGATTACAGGCATGAGCCACCACACCTGGTCCAAGATGATAAGTTTCAAAATTTGTCATCATAAGAGTAAAGGAAAATAGGCAAAGGTCTATTTTCTGGCTTTGTAATAGTGTTCTTTAGGTTCACCTGGTATAGAAAACAGAAACCTCCAGTCTTGCTTAATAGAGTCCTACAATGAAGATTAGGTCCAACATTAAGCTGATAATAAAGTTACTTTATCCTGCACTTTTGAGGCACAAATTTCCCTCAGAGAATTCATACAAAAGTGTAAGCTCAGGGCCGGGTGTGGTGGCTCCTGCCTATTATCCCAGCACTTTGGGAGGCCGAGGCCGGTGGATCATCTGAGGTCAGGAGTTCGAGACCAGCCTGGCCAACATGGAGAAATCCTGTCTCTACTAAAAATACAAAATTAGCCGGGTGTGGTGGCACATGCCTGTAATCCCAGCTACTTGGGAGGCTGAGGCAGGAGAATCCCTTGAACTTGGGAGGCAGAGGTTGCGGTGAGCCAAGATCACGCTATTGTACTCCAGCCTGGGCAATAAGAGTGAAACTCCGTCTCAAAAAAAAAAGAAAAAAAAAAGTGTAAGCTCAGGCAAAGGAAGGATCTGCATGTTACTATGGCCAATCACAATCATAACATACTAATATTATTTCTTAAAACAATGTCAGTGATCATAACCAATAGTAATACACAGATCATATTTTATGACTTTTAGTTAAGTTAGCATTACCCTACCAGGGGTTTCTAAACTTATCATTGATACATTTAAAAAAGCATGATTAATCATTGATGAATAATGTGTTAGCATGCTAATATTCTAATCCTATTACTTCTTCTCAAAATGTTACCACCAGTATAAGGAAGCTAAAACACAAGCTTTAGAAGAAATTATTTTTTGTATTTCTTAATGTAACTGTATTTTTATTCACTTTTTATAGTAACAGCTACATGACTGCAAAGCTAGCAAATTTTGAACATTACTACAGGGCCATTTCATAACTTCTAGCACTTTGAAAAATTTTTACAAAATTCACCATTTCAAATATTAGACTATAACAATTTTTCAAATTGCCTATGTAATATTTTGAGGAGTTCCTATGTGCCAGATACTTTTCTCAGTGCCTTATATATATATGTATCCATTTATTTAATCTAGAGCAAACAAATGACCATGTTAAATATGAATAAAATAAGGCAAAAGAGTTTCAGCAAGTTGCCCAAGATCTCAAGCAGTAAGAGTTAGAGGTGAGAATCAAACCAGGTACTCTGGGTCCCAGAGGGTCTGCTTATACCACTATAATAATCTAAAGCACAAAATTAATAATAATTATAATAATCTAAAGCACAAAATTAATCTAAACAATGTTTAGTTCCCCAAATATATGTGCTAGTCAAGGAAATAATTATGCCATCAATAAAATTACAATTTAGTTGTGGAAAAATATGAGTTATAAATGATTGAAAACAAGGTTCAACTTTAATTGAAATGGCCTTGAAAAGAAATTTGTTTTGTTTGATTATTATTGTTTACTCTTGGTCTGTTTTATAAAGTATTCGTAAAAATGTATAGGAACCTATATAAAAACAAATACTTAAATAATAAGAGTTAGAGAAAATACCAGTCAGAGTAAAAGCTCAAGAATAGTTAAGAACAACACAAATAATAGGCTTAATACATTTATTATTAAACTTTATTAAAGTGAAATTCCTGGTGTCCCATAAAGAAAAATTATCATTTACATGGCTCCCATTAAACAGAAAAAGAAAACATAACCACCCCCTACATCTCAAAGAATCTAATGGCATTTGGGATGGTTTTAGTTTAACTTCAGAGAATCACAGAATCCTTAATGAGAGAAGTAGAGTTTGGTGTGATTTCAGCAGACAAAAGAAGTATGCGTATGGTCATTCTGGGCAGTGAAGAAAGAAGTTCAATAGCATGAAAGTACAAAATACTTTCGTGCATTTGAGAAATGGTAAATAGACTGACATAGCTGGGGTAGTGTTTCCTAAATGATCTTCTGTGATACCACTGAAGGACTAAACTCTCGGATAAAGGTGAAACTGAAACTAGGACTCAGTTGGATCAAGGTGATTTCTCTGTGCCTCAACTACCTTCTAGAAGAAAATTAAAATCTCTCTGAAAGAATAAAGCATAAGCCAGAGCTTCTAGAAATATTTATACAAATGTCCAGCATTCATTTAACAATTACCAAGAAGCCAGAAAGCAGAATCATGAGACTAAAAATTGGGGTGAGTGGGTGGACCATATAAAGGTAACCCAGATAGTGACATTATTAAGAAAAAACTTAAAATATCAATAATTAATATGCTCAAGAAAATAGAAACAAAGATAGAGGATTTGACCAAAGAACTAGAGTTTATTTTTTTAAAGATAAATTTTAATTCTAGAAAATAGCCCAGACTAAGAATGGGATAGATGAATGTAACAGCGAATCAGACAAAGCAGAGAAAAAGAATAGTGAACATAGATGAGTGGAAAATATCAAGATTAAAATATAAAGAGAAAAGAGGATGAAAAATACACACACAAAAAAACACAAGAAACATATGAAACCAAGTGAAAAGACCTAAAATGTACGCAATTAGAATCTCAGAAAAAGAATGAGAGGCTAGACCAAAAGCACTATCTTAAAGAGGTCCTAAATAACAATTTTGGAAAAGTTCATGAAAATCTTCAGACTATGAATTCAAAACATATTATGAGATTCAAGCAGTTCAAATACAAAGAAAAGCATACCTAGGCACATCCAACAAAGAAAATTCTTAAAAGTGGCCAAAGGAAAAAGACACACTCCTTTTAAAGAAATATTAATAGCACCAGGGCTGATGAATCATTTTCAGTAAAAATGATGAAGGTCAGAAGGCAACATATTAACACTTGTAAAGTGCTAAAAGAAAATCATCATCAAGCTCTTACTCTATACCCAGGAAAAGAAAAATTCATTAAAATATATGGCCATTATAGCACAAAAGAAGAAAGGTGATGGTAAACGAAATAATATGTGCTATAATTTCAGGATTATTTTGGAAATGAAAAACATACTAATTTAAGGTCTCTAAAATATTAAGGATATATATTGTATATAGGGGTTGAAATAAACGATATACTTTTAAATAATCCATGGGTCAACAAAAAAGCAATTTATATAAATAATTTCAACTAAATGATAAGAAGACATATCAGAATTTGTGGGATGCAGCTATTAAAAATGTATAGCCTTGTAAGATTGTTTAATTTTAAAAAAGCACAAGTTATTACTATGAGGTATGAGAAAAGGAGACATCACTACAGAATCAACATAAAATGTAAAGAAATGTACATTACATGTACATTTATATGTTCTGCGGTGTCTATTACCACTTACTTCAACTATGGAACTCTATATTGAATAAAAGATACAGAAAGTACAGCCTGAGAAGTTGTATAAAGAAGTGCTTAGAGGAGTAAACTGTTAGAAAAGGGGCCCTTGAGGGCTTGTCTTATGATTACATTTGCATGGTAATGCTCAGTTTTTATTTATGTGAATTTTTGTTCGGTATGGCCTAAACCTACATTTTCAGAGCAAGAATTGTGCTTTGACTTGGAACATGTATTTATTTGAATGATGACAATTTGGAATGTGAAAAGCTTCCCTTCTGGCCACTCCCCGTTTCTCAACATTTAAATTAATTTGTTCATGAGAGATTTTCAAGCAAAGGCAAAAATAAAATCAAATAAAACAATCTGTAATGTTGCAATAATAATACTTTCATGAAATCAGCAGCTTTGCATGTTTTGTTATCTGCCACTAAAGTGTCAAAGATAATAGTCATATGTAAATGTTTTTATTCCAATGCCTTTTAAAAAAAAATAAACACAAAAAAGGCAGGTGAATACATCATGAATTAAGAATGACCCCCTGTTATTGAAGCTCATTTACATCTTTGGTTTCTACATTAGGTGTTATCATGGGGTCTGTGGTGAACTGAATAATAATAGCTCCCCAAATATATTCATATCCTAATTCCAGGCACCTGAAAATGTCATTTCATATGGCAAAATGGATTTTGCAGATGTGATCAAGATAAGGATCTTAAAATGAGAAGATTATCCGGGATGACCTAGGTGGGCTTAATGTGATCACAATGGTCCTCATAAGAGGGTCACAGAAGTGAGAGTCAGAGGATGATGTGATGACAGAACAGAAACTGGAGTGATGCACTTTGAAGATGGCAAAAAGAGGCCACAAACCAAGGAGTATAAGCAGCCATTAGAAGCGAAAAGTGCAAGAAAACAGATCTTCCCTTCAGAACATCCAGAAGTAATCAGCCCTGCTGACACTTTGATGTTAGCCCAATGAAACCAATTTTGAACTTCTGATCTCCAGAAATGCATAAGAGTAAACTTGTGTTGTTTTAAGCCATTACATTTGTGGTGATTTTTTTATAGCAGATATAGGAAACTAATAGAGAATCCTAGTGAAATGGTTATCAAACCTGGTGCACAGCAGAATCTCACCTAGGCAGTCTGTGAAAAATACAGATCCTTGGATCCTATTCCTAAAAATTCTGATTCTCTATATACCTGTGATGAGCCACAGGAATTCAAAATTGTGAAGAAGTTTCTCAGATGACTCTTGTGCTGCAAACCAGGTTACAAGTCAAAAGAAGGGTGCTTGGGAAGAATTCACTGCCTGAAATAGTTGCCTTGGGCTGCTGTAACAAATTAACACAAGCTTGAAATCTCAAAACAACAGATATGTATTCCCTCACAATTTAGGAGACCAGAAGTCTGAAATCACAGAGTGAAAATCAAGGCGACTGCAGGGCCATGTTCTCTGCAGAGGCTCCAAGAAAAAACTGTTCCTTTCTCTTCCAGTGTCTAGTGGTTGCCAGCATTCCTTGACTTGTGGCCACATGACGCCAGTCTCTGCGTCTGTGGTCCCATTGCCTCCTCCTTGTGCAGCAAATCTCCCTCTGCCTCTCTCTTATAAAGACACTTGTAATTGGAATTAGGGTACATCCAGTTACCAGGACAATATCCCCATCTCAAGATCTTTAGCTGAATCACCTCTACAATAACTCTTTTTCTTTATAAGGTAACATTTGCAGGTTCCAGAAGTTGGGATCTGATATCTCAGCTTGACAATTATTCTTCCTAGTGTACTGCCTTAGTGCCCTTCAAGGTTATTTAGCGATTAAGACAGTAGAGCTGAAGAAACTTTCTATAATCTTTTTATATTCATATCCCTTTTGACACTTTACAAATTACAATTATTCTATTAAAAAACAACCAGTCTCAGTGGACTATTCTGTTGATTAATGAGGGTGATGATAAGCAGGGAATATGGGGATTATTGGAAGAAGTAGGTTCCTAGAATTCAGTAGCGTTTTTATTACAAGTTTATATGGCCCTTTAAAAAATTGACTTCTCATAAGGGTGTTCCTGAACATAAAAGTATTGCAACAAAGGAATCTTTATTAAAAATTTCTATCCCAGAGGAGTTTACTGCACGTGACTACAAACAGACTACAAGAAGTGTTGGTTGGAAAGTTATTTTTTATGCAAAAGTATACTTCAAATTTAAATAAATCCAAGGTTCCTTTGCCCTCTTTTTTACCTCTAGACAAGCAAGAAATTTGGAATCTATGGTTCACTGACATGAGCATTCTTGTCCTGAGTGACTTTTTAAGGCTCTTCAGGTATATAATCCAGGAGAAAGATTAACTAGAAGTCTAAGGAAGATACAACAAAATTCAGCCAGTGGCCAAAGAAATGTATACACTGTGGTGGTGATCCACAGAAATAATAATAAATAGTATAGATTTTATTTTCAAAAAAAAAAAGTCCTCTTTCTTTCAGAAGGGCAAGTCCCCCATTCTAATATTTTTAACATCTCTGAAGAATAGGGCTTAAGGCCTTTCCCAACTGTAAAATGGTACCCTTTTTACAAATGTACATTTTTATATCCTATTCTCTTAAAAACCATTTATAGCTCCACTTCCTTTTACTATTCTCTACTGAAAATCTAAATAACTGTCCCCCTTAAAATACCTCACGGCATGGCTCTCAACAATCTAATTTTCATTTTAGCAGGCCATTATTCCACCCTGAATAGCTTTTAGAAAGAAAAAAAATTTCTAATCTATCCCACCTGACACTGGCCACACTTTATTCTCTCTGTGTCCCTTTGATATTAAGGTGCCTACCTTTGTTATTAAGGCATTTGACAATGCCATGCCTACATGGCATTATTCACTTGTCTTACTTCAGCTGGTAGAACGGGCTTCAAACTGGGCTCTGAGCTGATCTGCCAATCTGCATCCTTTAAAATCCCCAGAGCAATAGGGAACAGCGTTGTCTAAGAACCACCTCAGCAGAATGACCTAGCAAGCTTGCAAAACTGCAGATTCCAAGGCACCGCCTCTGATCTACTAAATATAATTTCTGGAAAAATAACTTGGGCATTTGTACTTGTGAAAAGTACAAATGCCCAAGTTATTTTTCCAGAAATTATATTTAGTAGATACAATACCTGCTTCATGCACTCCCTTCTGCTCATAAGCACCCAGGTTTTAATGGTTTGACAGCACTATTCTGAAGGAATAAACTTGTCCGGGTTGGTGCCATGAAGTTAAGCAACATCTACAAGCCACTCAGTAACAGTGACATATCATCACTGCACTTTAAATGCCAACTCCATTTTCCATTCTTGAATTCCTATCCAGTTTTATTCCTTCTTTTCAATCACCATAACTTCATCATTTCCCAGAGAAATCCACTTCATCATTTCCTGGAGAAATTCATCCTTACTCTTCGTTATTTCAGTGCCCCAGTTTCATTTTCTAGAAACTTCTCTCTCATGTCCTTATCCCAGTACAGTAACCCCTTCCAGAAAAACTAGGAGAGTGATCAGGCAAAGAAAAATCAAATTTCTAGAGGATATACTATTTGAAAACTTTGTTCTGACAAATGGAACAAGCACAAGTAGTAGTTTACCTGCTGTGAGCATACTTCAGACCAGAGAGCTTACCAGCAGGACCTAATTTCTCCTTGGTTAGCATAATAGAGAAAGCTAATTACAAGGGATTATTCTTAGGAAAGAAAAATCTAGTTCTGTGTTGTGTGACACAGAGAAACTCATTCTATCTGTAGAGATTTTGGTCGATATAGCAACATGATAACAATTTAATCTTGTTCTGCTTTACTGAGAATAAACATTTTTTTCCAAAAGCAGTTTAATTTGTCCACCACAGACACAACTCTACACAAAATGCCATTGAAAAGAATACTTACTGTCCATGCTCGTCACACAAAAAAATACTGTAACCTGTTGAGCAAGGCACTGAGAAAGAAAACCCCGTCATAACTGGGATAGAGAAGACAACTTTGCCTTAACACGAAGTAAAGCTGCTGCCTTCAAATGGTCTTGGTAAAGTGCTTCACGGCAGAATGTTGCTGGCCAATTTACATGGCATTTGGATTTGAAGTTGTATGCCATTTGGGGAAGATTACTATAATTAGAAAAATGGCCTAATTACTTTTCTGGCAAGAGTGAAGAAAGAGAACAGACTCGTCGGCTTATAGAGACAAGTCCTTGAGAAACCTCAAAAGGTTTTGGGATCCTGTTTGACAGGAAACGACATCTCATCTGAACCCCTTGGATCTGTTGAACAACCAAGCTAGAAAGCCAAAACCACAAGAGAGGAAGAGAGAGCAAGAAAAGAAAAATACTTCTTCCTATTGGATTTTGAAATAGAGCTGACAGAAATGCTCCTTTCCATGACATTGCAAAGTTTCATCTGCTGCCCCTGTAAGATGCACAAACGGAAAAGAATGAAGTTGGGAGGGAAGAGTGGATTTTCACTGCAATGAGACTTGGAAGAAGGTTTCATGCTAGTGTTGTTTGATGGCTATGTCTGTTCTAACTGTAAATAATATGACAACATTCGAGATTGAGAGATTGAAAGAGTACCTCCTGTTATTTGAGGTTTCAAGTTAACATTTATGATATAAAAGGCAAAATCATATAAAATTCCTCTTTTCCTGTGCTGAGGGAGAGAGACACTGCCGCACTGAATCAAATACCCATTCCCCATGCCTCAGCCTCACGGAACATCGTTTTTTACCCAGAAGGAAAGTGGGAATGGCGAGAGCTCTGTTAGAGAAAAATGACCCTGGGCTTTCACTATTTAGGTTCTGTTTCCTGCATTTAGCAATTGGAACACCTGCACTTGATCAAATATGTCTTCGCAAAAGTACAATTTAAATTGGTCATGAATTTTTAAAGGATATACAAGTAAAATAAGTACGATGAAGCAACTTCAAAATGTATGTGGAAGAAAAAAACAAACAACCCCATGAAAAAGTGGGCAAAGGACATGAACAGACATTTCTCAAAAGAAGACAGTTACGTGGCCAGCAAACATACGAAAAAAAGCCCAATATCACTGATCATCAGAGAAATGCAAATCAAAAGCTCAATGAGATACCATCTCATGCCAGTTAGAATGGTGATCATTAAAAAGTCAGGAAACACCAGATGCTGGAGAGACTGTGGAGAAACAGGAACGCTTTTACACTGCTGGTGGGAATGTAAATTAGTTCAACCATTGTGGAAGACAATGTGACCATTCCTCAAGGATTTAGAACCAGAAATACCATTTGACCCAGCAATCCCATTACAGGGTATATCCCCAAAGGATTATAAATCATGCTACTATAAAAACACATGCACACATATGTTTATTACAGCACTGTTCACAATAGCAAAGACTTGGAATCAACCCAAATGCCCATAAATGATAAACTGGATCAAGGAAATTGGTACCTATACACTGTGGAATACTGTGCAGCTATAAAAAGGAATGAGATTATGTCCTTTGCAGGGACATGGATGAAGCTGGAAGCCATTATCCTCAGCAAACTAACACAGGAATGGAAAACTAAACAGCACAAGTTCTCACTCATAGGTGGGAGTTGAACATTAAGAACATATGGACACAGAGAGGGGAACAACACACACCAGGACCTGTTGTGGGGTGGGGGATGAGGGGAGAGAGCTTAGAGGGAGAGTCAATAGGTGCAGCAAACCACCACAGCACACGTACACCTATGTAACAAACGTGCATGTTCTGCACATATAGCCTGTTTTTTTTTTGTTTTTTGTTTTTTGTTTTTTTAAAATAAAGAAAAAAAAGAATTGTCACTAAAAAAAAATGTACGTGGAAGCGGGGGCGGTGGGGCTGGTGGCTGGAGAGAAGCAGAAAGGGTTATTAAATGATTGCCACTTTCAAGTCATGAGCTGTCTAATGAAAATGTTCCCTCCGTAAATGTGGCTCTCATTATCCTGTTTCCTATCATTAGTGACTTCTGAAGTGTCCCCTTCCCTTCCTAGGCACTTTATCTAACACAGAGAGGAGAAGCTGGACTTCAAGCTGTGCTAAAAGTGAAACAGCAGCTCCATCCTTCACCACACTTAGAAGAGTCATCATATTAAGATCCCTTTGATCTAGAATTCTCAGGGTTTGTTTTTCATTTGACAGCCTTAATGAAAAATGTAAACACATAAAAGCATTATCCCCCTCCACCAAAATAGTAATTTTTTTCAATCTTTTTCCAATTTCAATGTAGCCTTTAAAAATCATTTATTAAATTACTTTTTACTTTGTATCAACCAACTCATGTGACAGTTTTACAGCACGAATACTGTTCCAATCATAGTGTCATTCATTTTATTTGTTTTCCAGAAAAAATGGATTTGGTATATAATATCAAAGCAGTAACCAAGTAAATCTGGTATTCTTCCTTTGGCGGTAATCAATTCTTCTGGAAGAAAGAGAAAATCTTCTACAATTACACATACCAGCTTAATGTTTCATGTGTTTAGAGACGTTAACTAATTGAAATACAATCTTTCAGTGCAATTGGAAGGTGTCTACCACAGTGAATGAACTCCTTATAAAAACACAGGTTAGGCTGGGCATGGTGGCTCACTCCTCTAATCCCAGCATTTTGGGAGGCTGAGGCAGGCAGATCAAAAGATCAGGAGTTCAAGACCAGCCTGACCAATATGGTGAAACCCCATCCCTATAAAAAATACAAAAATTAGCCAGGCGTGGTGGTGCACACCTGTAGTCCCAGCTACTCAGGAGGCTGAGGCAGGAGAACTGCTTGAACATGGGAGGCGGACATTGCAGTGAGCCAAGATCGTGCCACTGCACTCCAGCCTGGGGGACAGAGCAAGACTCTGTCTAAAAAAAAAAAAAACTCCCACAGGTTAAGAATTATTTTCAATGGAAAGCATATAGGCCTTTTTTATTGCATTGCTAAAAACAGGTTAATTGTTAATCAAAGATGGGTTATCATCCTGGGTCAACAATTTTGAAAGCAAACTGTTATGAGTTTAATTGAGTCCCCTCAAAATTCATATATTAAAGCCCTAACCCCCAGTACTCCAAAATGAAACTGTATTCAGAGATAAGGCCTTTAAAGAAGTGATTAAGTTAAAAATGAGCGTTTTTTTCTTTTTAGGGTAGACCCTAATCCTGTCTGACTGGCACCCTTATAACAGGATATTTGAACACACAAGAGAAACCAGGGATATTCACACATAGAGGAAAGACTGTGTGAGAACATGGTGAGAAGGCAGCCATCTGCAAGCCAAAGAGAGAGGCCTCAGGAGAAACCAATGCTGCCAACGCCTTGACCTTGGCCTTCCAGCCTCCGGAACTGTGAGAAAATAAATTTCTGTTGCGTAAGCCCCCCTCGTCTGTAGTATTTTGTTATGGCAACCACACTGCCTAATACATAAACCATCAAGTAAAAGGAGTGATCTGGAAGCAAGGCCCTAATACTAGGTTGAAGTTGATAACAACAAGAGCTGGTGTAGAACAGACAGCAAGGAATGAAGTCAAGATACAGGAGAAAAGAGTCTGGTTGCAGAGTCAAAGCAAGAGACAAAAGAAATATACCCCTTGGCTTCCAGTCTGTGAAGGGATAGGGTGGGAGACATGGCTATCTCTTCCATTAGACAAGGATTCTGTCCAATGCAATGCTAGAGAGTCTCCACTTCATTCTGTGAAATACAGGAGGAATGTGGTCCATTCTGGATTTTATGAGATGTTGGTGAGATAAGAGTATGGCCTGTTGGTATGGCAAGAGATTAGGCAAAAGATTACTTAGGTTCTAATTAAGGCATGTTTCAAGACATCTCAATGGTTACAACAGGGATGGGGGCTGACAGAATCAACTCAGGGAGGAAATAGAGAGAGAGAAAAAGAGAGTAGACTAAGAAAGTAAGTGAAATACAAACCTGGGTACACCGAGAAATCCATAAATTTGACTGAGCTTACTTCAGAGTTCCTTGACTACTTCTGTATCAGGAAGGATAGCACTCAGAAATTAAGTCGATTATAGGAATCTAACATTACATTGACTGACGCCTGAGTCTGTGACTGTGAAATGTGTTTATCTCTTTGGCTAGCACTGGGCATTGCATGGAGTGCTCACTCCACAAACACTGGTTGAGTGGTCGAGCGGTGCAAGAATGTGGGGAGCATAAGTAAGAAATGCAAAGCTAGTGGCTTTGTCAGTCACAGTGAGTTTCAAAATAAAGAAAAATGAACTCATATAAGTTGGCTCTGTTTCTAATGTTATTTCTGTATTATTTGAAAAGCATGTGAATTCAATGAAAGGCAGAAGATGAGATGTGTTTGAAAGTTGAATTCTGGCCCTAGACATATACTTGATATGGTTAACTCTCTGTGTTGACTGTGCATGTCTTAGGGAGGTAAACCAAGGATGTCTTTATGTAGACATAAAGTTATGTGTTTGTTACTGGCAGGTGCAGGAAAATAAATAAGTGAATTAATTAATTAAAATAAAGTCATGTGGATGTCATTAGCAGAATTGAGACCCCAAAAATAATCTATAAAGAAGCTCTCCATTTCCCATTTTCCTCCCCTTTTTTGTTTTTCCCTCCCAAAGAGTGAACCCCCATTCCTGTAATCCTAGTAGACCCTCCTCAGAGTTACCATGTTTTCTTTGTTAATCTTTGAGACTGCCCTGTATAACGCATTGCTTAGGCTGAAAAAAAAAAAAAATCCCTGCAGAAAGGATTAAACCATTGATATTATTTCTCATTATTCAAATAATTAGACATTGTTTCACAAAGCATATCTTCTTTGTTACAAAGAAAACGAAAAACTCATTCTCACCTACAGGCAGCCTCAGATGACTAGTAACACCAACTGGATTACTTAGAACTGATGTTTCTGTGGTGGATGAGTTATTCCCAAGCAATTCAACAATGTACCTCCTTTGAGCAAAAAACTACACCAGGGAGAGTGGGATATAGAAAGATAAACAAGATATGGCTTTTGACCTGCAGGGGCTGACAATCAAGAGAAAAGACACATATATAAACACTGCTAAAACCAATCAGATCATGACAAGCACCATAGTCTAATGCAGGCAAGAGCTGAAGGAGTTTAAGGAGGCAATGATTGATTCTAAATGAGGATGAAGGAGACTCTTTCCTGAGGAAATTGTATTTAAATTTGAGAATTCTAGGGCAAAACTCAATTCCTGATGAGAGACCTATTTTCACATTGGTAGTTTGAGATTCCTGGTCAAGACTGAAAAACCTTCAGTTGCAGAGGAAAAACATGAGTGTCACGTTAACTTATCTTGATGCCTAATTCTTCTGAAATTAAAAACCCAGAGAGGCATATTTATCCAGGTTTATTAAAAATAAAGCCTCAGTGACTCATGAGTAGTTTCGTTCCACTTACTTTTTGAAAGTCAATTTTAACGGAAATATTACAAGATAAATATTAAGAGATTGCTTCAGGGCAGCCCACCTCAGAAGTCTGAAGCTGCCACTCTCAATATGTCAGACATTGCCCACTGTGATTTCAGAGCAGCCATCGACTTTTTTTTTTTTTTTTTTTTTTTTTTTGCAGCTGTTATGTACTGTACTGACATGGTTCATTGAGTGCCACAGAACACCTTGTACATGTGCATGTGTGTGTGCGTGTGTGTGTGCACGTGTGTGTGCTTGTATGAGCATACGTGTGTCCTGATACAAGATTTGAAACTGAATGGAAAACGATGAACTTCAAATAATAGCCCTAAGAAAAGATAAGCCTAACAAGGAATAGTCTGGTGCTTCTTGACTTAGAAATTTGCTATAACTGTTAAATTACACAGGGATCCAGATGAGCCAGCTCCCGAAACTAAACACACATATTTGGAATTGTTTTCCGCAGTCTCCATGGCTACCCCTGGGGTTGCCTAGTCTTCTCAGAACCTTGTTTTCACACACATGAAGGAGTGCAACCACACCACCCACAGACTTCAAAATTTACACTGGCTCCTCATTCAGTTAAGGATCTTTCCTAAATTGCCTTCCTTGTTATTTTGAATTTTCTCCCTGACCTTCCTCCAGTTCCCTGAAATGGCTTCACCTCTGTCAGCTTCTCCCTCACTCTGTGGCTTCAGTATCAACCATCAAGACCTGGAGAGGACTGGCTTCCTGTTCCACCAATAAATCCCTGTCAGCTGAGGTGGGTGCATAGCGAGAACTCTCCTTGCTGCCTTTTTTCCCAGCCCAATTCTTCCTGCTCATCCCTACCAAATTGCTTTTCTCCCAGAGAGGTTTTTGTGACATCCTTGCTCCAAATCCATTTACAAGATTCAGTCCAAAATCATCAGCTGGATATAATGGACCCCCCACAATCTGGCATCTTAAACCTTATCTACTGCAATTGCTCTTGTACCTTTATTCCAGTTAGCAATGCCTGTTCTCTATTTTAAACAATGATTAATTTATCCAACTCTGTTTGTTTGCTCAAACTATTTTCCTTGCCTACAGTAGCCTCTCAACGCTTTTCCACTCAGTGTAAGTACAGTTAATGATTGTTATTTGTGGTAGTTATGTTCTATAAAGTCACCTTGGACACTTAATTCGTGAATACGAAACAATTGCTCTTAGAGGAAATACAGGGTTAGGTTCCTTCCAGCCTCTGGTCGCAACATTTTTGTCAATTGATCAATACATAACCTTGTTTTATGTATGTTTCTGTTTAACGACATCATATTTAACATATATAGTGCTGTTTCATTAACGTTGATCTTATAACCAACAGCACTGTGACTCATGCCTGAACGAAGCTTATCTAACACAACATTTTCTCCCCAAGACACATAACAGCCCCCTTGAGGTTAGGAACACTAGACAGCACTCCAACACTATGCTTGAGGATGTTTACACAGGGAAATCATCAACAAAAAGTACAAAAATGCTAAAAGTCTGGCACTAAGTAGACTGCAAGAAGGACACTTGTTTATAGCATGAGAACAGAAATAAGGCAGTGTCACCTTGTTTGGCCTCAGCTAGGAGTGTGCCCACTGGGCGAGTGAACTCTTTCACCCCTCTGCATATTACCTCAAATGACTGCAAATGGATCACAAGTATTGATTTCAGGGTTGCAAATAAACATGAGCAGTTGGCAAATTTCAAGTAATGAAGATCAAGCATATTACCTATTTATTAAGGAGGCCCCAGAGCTGCAGAAATAGTCTTGGACTTTAAGTGAAAAACTTGGATGTGAGGACTCATTACTACCTGTGTGAAAGTTAGCCAGTATTTCCTCTCTCTTGAGGCCTAAGTTTCCTCAACTTTAAATGGCAGTAAAAACGTGAAACTCAAATAAGAGATGATGTATGTAAAATCCACATTTCCATAAAGCACTATATGAATGTGAGGTGGTATGAAAGGCCCCTGTCTTCCACAAAAACTTTCCTGATTACTCTAGCCTGTTTGATCTCTATCTCCCTTGAATTCAGAGCAATTATTACTTAAAATGCTAATTTGTCATTGAATTAGTGTTTTTCACATTTTATACTTCCTCAATTTGTATGATTATTTAAATTTTTACTTCTCTAACAGATGATGAGTTTCTTGAGGACAAGGAACTGTTGTTTGCTTGTCTCATCCACACCTGAGCAATTCTGTTCATAAATGAATGCATAAATGCAAAGTCCACGTAAACCATTCCGCAGACTTCTCTTGGAATCCTGATGGCAGGAGAATGTGGTTTACAGATAAGCGGCATCCTTCATCATGCCAGGTTAGGGCTCTTAGCATCTAACTGGCAAGCAGTTAGACCATCAAACTTTTGAAACCTGCTTGCAAAACAGCTTATCTTTTCCTGGAGATAATACCTGGCACTGAACCAAAGCCACTCATATAAAAGTTAAGAAAGTTCAGTTAACTTTCTGATAGCTTCTATGCTTCAGCTTTTGATTTTTTAAGAGACAGGGGTCTATGCTATGTCACCCAGGCTGGAGTTGAACTTTTGGGCTCAAGTGATCTTCCCACCTCAGCCTCCCAAGTAGCTGGGACTACAGGCGTGCACCACCACACCTGGCTTGCTTCAGCTTTTAGACAGAGACCAACCCCAATTACGCTAACCTCAGAAGAGCAAATCTCATAGTGCAGATGACCTAGAAAAACAACTGAGATTTTGCCCCTCATGAAATTGCTATGCAGTTTTTTTTTTTTTCAGATATTCAACATTCATTAAACTGCCTCTGATTTAAATTAATGTTTGGGTGTTAATTAGAGCCCAAACATCCTGATACTCTCCCCTTTCCTAATAATTTATGCCGTCTTCAACCCCTTCCAATTCCTATTTACAGTAGCCCACTTTCACGTAATTTCATGATGGAAAAAGCTGGAGAGACGAAAGAGAGAGGTGATATTCAATGGAAAGCCATCAGTCTGGTATAATAGGGGAGGATCACATCACACAGATAGCTCGTGACATGCTCTTGGCTGTTGGTCGATCCTTCTACTTTCTCAGTGATTTATTCAAGGGATCTGCTTTGTTTCACTTGCAAACTATTTTAACATTGCTGTGGATAAACAGAGTGTCACCAGATTTCCCGTCTTTCCTGGGTCATTTTTCCTGGTTATATAAATGTTTGTCTTAATCCTCCTTCTTCCTCTGCACTTTTCAAAATGTTTTTTTATGCTTCTAGTCTGCACAGGGTCAGTGTGCTAATTACCAAATGAGATGAAGATGAAAGAGTCTCCATATTCACAGGCCAAATAGCTGGCTGTAGTCTTTAGGCAGCATCATATTTTTTAAATAACATTCATAGTTATCCATCCAGGCACCCTTCACCCTCACATGTTGTTTCAAATTGTTAACTGACAGCTCCAAATAGGCTCACAGCAGAAAACTCCACGTCAAAGATCCAATAATGGCTGCTTCTGCTTTTGTGGTTTTCAGAAGTGGGGGAGGTGGCAGGCAGGTATGCTGATTTATCAGCATGTTTTCTTCATCTCTAAACTTGTACACTGGGGGAGAAGTCTAGGTTAAATGTGAACGCTTCACAGTTTTCCCACCATCTGAACTGTGTTATATTTGGCAAATAGTTTTCTGGAAGGGGAACAACGCGTTAAGCTCTGGCCATGACATAGTTTGTGATAAGCTTAACTGAATTCAAGAAGAAACGATCTATGCCAACTGTTCTTACACTCTTTCAATTTCTCAGGCATCCAGGGAAGAAAAATAAAACTCAAACAAAGCTTGAATATTTCAAAAGAAATTTGACATATTAACTGTATTAATTAATCCTGATACTGTTCTGAAACAACTTTAAAACTGTAAACAATCTTGATTATTTCCAGAGAGAAATATTTAGACTAAAATATTCACGATCAAAACAGGTTTAAAAATTCCATTAACTTGGGTTTTTTTTTTTTTGTTTTTTTTTTTTGAGACGGAGTCTCGCTCTGTCGCCCAGGCTAGAGTGCAGTGGCGCAATCTCGGCTCACTGCAAGCTCCGCCTCCCGGGTTCACGCCATTCTCCTGCCTCAGCCTCTCCAAGTAGCTGGGACTACAGGCGCCCGCCACCACGCCCGGCTAATTTTTTGTATTTTTAGTAGAGACGGGGTTTCACCGTGGTCTCGATCTCCTGACCTCGTGATCCGCCCACCTCGGCCTCCCAAAGTGCTGGGATTACAAGCGTGAGCCACCGCGCCCGGCCTAACTTGGGTTTTTAAAAATATTCCTTTCAACTCCAAAGTGGACAGAAAAAAATAGGCCATTTTTTGCTATAAATTAACATAGTGGAAATAATCACACACATGAAGTTTCCTGTTTCTTTATGAGAACTGCTTATATTTTTGTGAGCTTCACTACCAGAACATTTCTATTTCAAGTGTTGAATGATAGAGACTAAAAATTCTATAACCTAAAATCTAGCAGCTTCCACGTTTTTCTCAACTAAGCACAGCATACCTTTTGCTAAGGGGAATAATTCTAGCGGTAAGGAGATGATTCATTCTTGAGCAACCAACCTCCGCATTCCATTTTATCTTTAGTGAGGCTGACAGACAACTGATCTTTACTCAACCATGTTTAGTACATGGTTCAAAAAGAAAATACCTATAGAAAATTTCCAGGCCCATAGCCATGTTATTTCTAATGATTTTAGAGTATCTTAGAAGGCCAGATATCACAAAAATGACACAGGCCAACTTACATAAATCGAATTTTTTTTTTTCATTTAGCATTACAGTTGCAGTGTTTGTTGCATAACAAAGAAACTCTCTTATAGGTAGGTAAGTGGACAGATACCAACTCAGGTAGGACTTCAGAGGTGTAAGATACTAGAAGGGTGTGCATTAAAGTGAGTATGAAGGGAAAATGCCTTTGAGATTCTGATAAAAATTATGAACTTGGTTTCTTAAAAAGATGATTATATGTACAATTTGGCAAATGTGCAGATTTTTTAGTTCATGAAACTCATCTATAGGATTGTAACAGCTTACAGACCTAATACTAAGAATCCCAGAATAAAGGCATTTTCCTCTAGTAAAAAACAAATGTCTCTAATATTCAGAATCTACAAGGAACTTAAACAAATTTACAACAAAAAAATAAACAACCCCATCAAAAAGTGGGCAAAGGATATGAACAGATACTTCTCAAAAGAAGACATACATGTGGCCAACAAACATATGAAAAAAAGCTCATCATCACTGGTCATTAGAGAAATGCCAATCAAAACCACAATGAGATACCATCTCCTGCCAGTTAGAATGGCAATTATTAAAAAGTCAGGAAACAACAGATGCTGGAGAGACTGTGGAGAAATAGGAACGCTTTTACACTGTTGGTGGGAGGGTAAATTAGTTCAACCATTGTGAAAGACAGTGTGGCGATTCCTCAAGGATCTAGAACCAGAAATTACCATTTGCCCCAGCAATCCCATTACTGGGTATATACCCAAAGGATTATAAAACATTCTACTACAAAGACACGTGCACAACTATGTTTATTGCAGCAGTATTTACACTAGCAGAGACTTGGAGCCAACCCAAATGCCCATCAATGATAGACTGGATGAAGAAAACGTGGCACACATACACCATGGAATACTATGCAGCCATAAAAAAGAATGAGTTCGTGTCCTTTGCGGGGGCATGGATGAAGCTAGAAGCCATAATTTTCAGCAAACTAACACAGGAATAGAAAGCTAAACACTGTATGCTCTCACTCACAAGTGGGAGTTGAACAATGAGAACACAGGGACGCACGGAGGGAAACATCACACACTGGGGCCTGTTGGTGGGTGGGGGTCAAGGGGAGGGATAGCATTAGAAGAAATACCTAATGCTTGTGGGGCTTAAAACCTAGATGATATGTTGATAGGGGCACCAAACCACCATGGCACATGTATACCAATGTAGCAAACCTGCACGTTCTACACATGTATCCCAGAACTTAAAATAAAATTAAAATAAAAAAGCAAATGTCACTGAATGAAACAACTTCAAATTGTTTGAATCATCTGTACATATTGATTTTCTTTCAATAAATTTTTATTAAGCACCTACCCTCACATAAAGCACTGTACAAAATGCTGTACACCCTTAGGCTGTCTCAGCGAAACTTCAACATACAAAAGCAGGCTCGGATGAGAGGCAGTGTACTGCTTTACAGTAACAGAATTATTGTAACCAAAGTGTTTTGTTGTTGTTTGCTGTTGTTGTTGTTATGCTCAAGTTTAATTTTTATACTTATTTTTTAAAGAAAGATTTCTTCAAGCCCAGAAAGCATGTTAACTTTTAATTATGAAATTACTCACTGACTCAGTCAAGGGAGCATTATTATCAATTATCCTTTTGTATTCGTCAAGGTTCTCCACAGAAACAGAACCAACATAATATATAGAGATATATTGAAAGAGAAGTATTATGAGGAGTTGGCTCATGAAATTATGGAGGCTGAGAAGTCCTACAAACTGCTATCTACAAGCCAGAGGCCCAGGAAAGCCAATGGCATAGTTCTGGTCCAAACTCAAAGGCCTGAGAACCACAGGAGCCAATGTTCCATGTCCTAGCTTGAGTCCAAAGGCTCAAGAACCAGGAGTACCAATGTCCAAGGCCAGGAGAAGATGGATGTCCCAGCTCAGAGTAAATTCACTCTTCCTCTGCCATTTTATGTAATCTGGCTCTTAGCAGATTCGATGATCACCACCAGCACTGGTGAGGGTGATCCTCTTTTTTCCTTTTCTAATTTTAGGTTAAATTCACAAGGGGATGATCTTTACTCAATCTCCTGGTTCAAAGGCCGATCTCTTCCAGAAACACACTTACAGACATACCAGAAATAATGCTGTACCAGCTATCTGGGCATCCCTTAGCCCAGTCAAGTTTTCACATAAAATTAAGCACCACAAAGTGTCTGCAAAAATACTCACTGACTCAATATGAGGAACATTATTATCAGTTACCTATTCCAAAGTCTGGGCTCAAACCTCATACAATATTGCCTTCAGCTATGCAATAGCACCCACAGTTCTGTTGGTAGCATAGTCAGAAAGAGGCTTTCAGAGTTTCACTTAGATCAGATGCTTGACGTCTGGTCCTGCAATACAAGCAATTTTAGAGAGCAGTGCCTGTAAATGAAGGGAACGAAAAAGTTGCTGATTCCTAGCAGACTGCAAAACACAAATTTAACACTTAACATTAAAACCCTTTAGCTGAGAACTCCCAAGATTCCTTCAGCTGTTTCTACTACCTTTGGACATGGAATTTCAACGTAAAAAAGCATTTTTCAGGTAGGTGGGTTTGAGCCCTGTCTCTACACACTATTTCCTGGCTCTGTAACCTCGGGCAAGACAGTCAACATTTCAAATCCCATAGAATCCCTGTCCTGGAGGCTCTGGTAAAGACTAAGTCTTCTAAAGGGTTTAGTGCAGTAGCTGACAAAGTGAAGCATTCTACAAATAGAACTCTTTTTCTTTTTCTTTTTCTTTTTTTTTTTTTTTTTTTTTTGATATAGTTTCACTCTTGTTGCCCAGGCTGCAGTGCAATGGTGCGATCTCGGCTCACCGCAACCTCCGCCTCCCAAGTTCAAGCAATTCTCCTGCCTCAGTCTCCTGAGTAGCTGGGATTACAGGCATGCACCACCACACCCGGCTAATTTTGTATTTTTAGTAGAGACGGGGTTTCTCCATGTTGAGGCTGGTCTCGAACTCCTGACCTCAGGTGATCCACACGCCTCAGCCTCCCAAAGTGCTGTGATTACAGGCGTGAGCCACTGCGCCCGGCCTAGAACTCTTTTTCTTGTCTTACATTACCCCCACCGATCTTTCCAACCTCTGAAATTTAGATAGGATCCGGCTCAGAAAAAAATAAAATTTGTTCAAAGTCACATAGCTAACATGTCTAGAAGCTCAAACTGGACACTAAGTCTCTTCATCCTTTATCAGCAAGCACGCTACTAAATACAATGTGGGTGCATATACACATGTGCACAGGCAAACTGTTCTAAACATTGCTGGCACTGTCATAAATAGGACAGGGTCTTTGTTTTTAGGATGGAAGGGGGTCCAATGAGTGAAACCTCAGACATGCACATGTTTATGTGTATAATGTAATTCTTCAACAGTAAATACAAGCCCATGAGTCTCTAGGAGAAAGAATGTAGAGGATTGGGTCGGCAACAGTTTTCCATAAACAGTGACACTTGATCTGAGCAACAAGGTACACTGAACACATCTGAAGTCAGAACACCAGGATAAAATTACTCAGTCACTTATAAGCAATGAAATTTTAATTCCTTAATATTTTCCAAGTTATAGTTTTTCATTTGAAAAGTGGGGGTAATAACATCCACCTCACAGAATTGCTGTGAGGATTAAATTAAGTAATTTTGGCTAAAGCCCTGACCATCATATAATTCATCATCCAAATGAGGATCCGTTTGAGAATATAAGAAGATACTATTAAAAATTACACCAGGACAAGGGGCATAAACCTAGGCACGTGGTCACCCAATTTATCGTGTTATCTAGTACAAAGATAATATTCAAAATATATTAGTTCTTTTCTTTGTTCCTGAGCCTTGAACAATGTAATTTCTCAGGCAGAGGAGAGGGGGAAAATATGTAACCGACAGAGGGAACTCAATGAACAAACGAGCATTCCAATATAAAACGTTATGAAAAGTTGCACCTCGTTTACACAATCACATAATTATAAAATATTACAGCAGGGAAGAATTGAGATGTTATTAATCCAAACACTTCATCTTACAGATTAAGGAAATGAATCCCCAAATGGTTAAATGACAGGGATATTTTGTTTCATAGCCAAGACCAGCACCTAGATTTTCTGAACACTCACGCAGGGACCTCACCATCCCTCATCTCTAAGAAAGACTTCTCCTAAACCAGAGCTGTTATAGAAATGAAAGCAAATCCATAACTCTCCTCAATAGCTTATCTCACAGTTCTTAAATTCTTACTGATTCAATTCAACCAACTGCAATTCCAACTAGTACTGTCTTTGGGGACGATGAGTAAAACTAGCAGCTCCCTTAGCCAAAGAAGAGGAGTGATTTTACTCTCCTATCTGTTATTTATTGCTACGCTATGAATGAACAAACACGTTCTTCCTCATTTATGTAACATATTTCCTTTGAATTTGGAGATGTCATTTGTAAAATATATTTTATAGAGCAAACAATTTAAAAACAGAAGTTCAAAAATAATGCAATTCACATTGAACTAGTTCTTCCAACTGATGAAATAACTCTCTAGGGCAGAAATTATTAATATTTTTTCTGCACAGCACGAGTGAACTAGCAGATACACATCATCATCATTAACAGTGGTTCTCAAAAGGGGATGGAGGATAGAAGAATTCTGGGGAGATGTGTATAATTTTTTCTCAAAGGTCCCCAAATTATTCTGATACTCTCCTGATATCCTCCCTACATCCCCCCAACACAAACACACCCCAAGCCATTTTTCATAATTCTGGAAGTAAGTTGAACATTAAGAATGTTTCCACCTGAAAAATAATTTGGAGAGAGATTTCTATCTGTGTTTTGTTGTATTGTTGAGAACTTGCTCAATAGTTTCCTCTCTAAAAGTTTTACAGTCTCACCCTCCAAGCAGTTAATTACTCAGTCTCCTGTGATCCAAGAGCATTTGCATTCACCCCTATTACCGGCTCAGCCATCTTATTATAAAAATTGCTCAGGTCTGTCTGCCCAGTAGATTGCTACCCAGAGATATGTACTGGGCTACATATTGCTCTGTAAACTCAGTCACAGCCTGGCACGTAGTAGGAGCCCAAATAATCTCCCATTGAAGGAATTATATCAGGTGCCTAGGAAACAATACACTACTACAGAATAATACTTAGGAATGTCTTTAGCACAAAAGAGATGGTTTGTGTATAAGCACTGTAAGTCCTTTGGAAGATAGTGTAAAACTACAAGATACTATTCTCTATGGTATGGCAAATTGCTACACTGCTTTCTTTAAATGGTATTTAGTGGCCTAGAAGCTAATGTCTCTCCCAAAATGCCTGGCCCCTAGAGAGTCACTTAATGCAGCTAGAAGCATTTGAGTTATTTCATTACATGAAATCATTTTGGTTTTAAAAGTGCTGCACACGAGTATTTCTTATCTTACTGAGCTCATTATTTGTAACCTCAGGGAAATGATTTAAAAAGAAAAACTTGTATGATAGAGAAATGAGAGCGAGAGCGAGAGCGAGAGAGAGAGAGAGAGAGAGAGTGAGAGAAAGAAAGCCAAGGTCTGTGAAAGAAAATGTTTAGGAGGTAGAGTGGGAATGAGGGACTACCCAAATCCAGCCCATGAAATTAACCACATGAAGATTCTAGGCTCTCAGGCCTTGAGAGAACGCCTGAGATTCAAGAAAAATTTAACTAAATATGTATATTATTGGCTTTCATAAACATGCTTTCTGGTTTATAGAAGTGACAAATAATTGCTAGATGATGTGGACAAAGAAAGGACGATGATATACACAAAGTTTAAATGTCACCTTACATGATTTCTCACAGAGTATAAAAAGTTGTCATATTCAGTAAAATAATTGCTGGATTTTAGGTCCTATAGCTGTTTTATTTTCCTTATGGTCAAACTGGGTGGACATAGTCATTCATCTGTTGGTCTACTGATATTTATTTCTTAAAATCCTTTATAACTGTGTTGTGCAAAAATAAATAGCAAGCAAACTTCCTTGTGCTATCAGTAGAGGTTTAAATTCAAAAACTTGTTCTTCAAAGCACCAAATGTAGTCACTGATGTCACAAGTTAATAAAAGGATTTTAGTATCGTGTCCAATACTACCACCACCTCCAGAAAATAAAAAATAAAAGCACATTTTCAATCTATTGGTTGATTCATACACCAATGTATTCATTTATCACTGAATGTGTTTGTTCCAAACTGTCTCTCAGAGTTTTATGAGTTTTAAATGCACATTTCAAGATGTGTAATCTGAATTATAAACATTCAGGCAGTATACTCATATATTATTAATTGCTTTTTTTTTTTTTTGAGACACAGTCACTCTGTCATCCAGGCTGGAGTGCAGTGACATGATCTCAGCTCACTGCAGCCTCCATCTCCATCTCCTGGGTTCAAGCAATTCTCCTGCCTCAGCCTCCCAAGTAGCTAGGACTACAGGCACCCGCCACTACACCCAGCTAATTTTTGTATTTTTAGTAGAGATGGGGTTTCACCATGTTGGCCAGGCTGGTCTTGAACTCCTGACTTCAAATGATCCACCCGTGGCCTCCCAAAGTGCTGGGATTTACAGGCGTGAACCACCACACCTGGCCTTATTAATTCCTTATTAAAAAGATACCTGAAGAGTATCCCTATGTTATCAGTGACTTCCACTGATACCATCAGCAAGCAATTATTGAGCTGCTATTATATCTAATTGGGCTACTAGTTGCTATAAGTAACTGTGAAACTTGATTTTAGCCTCAAGGAGTTTCCATCACTATATATCTTAAAGAAAGAAATGTAGGGCAGAGGAATTAAAATACTTGAGCCTGTTTGTCCTAAGAAGAAGGAATCTTTTATCTTATGTTAACATTTTAAAATATGCTCAGTCTCCCTATTGATGACCCTGAGTTTGAGTTTTTTTCTCTTTTTTATTTTAGTGACTATTATATAAATATGAAACTAGTAACCTATTGCATACAAACTTCTATATATAATGATGGACACTCCAGGGAGCTGAATAATGATACAAACATTTTCAGGCCTTAGAACACAGATCATATGTTCTATTGGCTGCAGAGAGATATTTTGCCTTTCAAGCTGTGGATTTTTATTTTTGATTCAACATTGTGTCACCCACCATCTGCCTACTATATTGTTGTAAGCACTGCAGTTTTTTTGTTTTTGTTTTTGTTTTCTTGAGATGGAGTTTTGCTCTTGTTGCCCAGGCTGGAGTGCAATGGCACAATCTCAGCTCATCGCAACCTCCGCCTCCCGTGTTCAGGCAATGCTCCTGCCTCAGCCTCTTGAGTAGCTGGGATTACAGGCATGCGCCACCACGCCTGGCTAATTTTGTATTTTTAGTAGAGATGGGGTTTCTCCATGTTGGTCAGGCTGGTCTTAAACTCCCAACCTCAGGTGATCTGCCCACCTCGGCCTCCCAAAGTGCTGGGATTACAGGCATGAGCCACCATGTCCGGCCAGCACTGCAGATTTTTTAAAATATGAGTATATTCCCTGCCCTCAAGAAATCACAGCCTTCAGAAGGCTAATAAATAATAATAGTCTAAAGAAGTTGGCAAAGACCAAACTTCATGCCTTTTTATGCTCTTCTATTTCTTTCTCAGAGAATGGCCCCATCATCTACTCAGCCATCTGAGAATTATTGTAGACTCATTCCTCTCCTTTAATCCAAACATTTAAACAGAGTGCAAGCTCTGTTAAGTCCACCTTCTTAATTCCTCTCAAAGCAATTTCTACTACAACAGCCATGTCTCAGATCTGCTTCTCTATCCACCTGGAATGGTGCAATAATCCCTGTATTTATCAGAATTGTTTTAGTAGGAAGGAACAGAAACCTAACTCAATATAGCCTAAGGAAACACTTGGGAAGAGAGAAAATTTTCTGAAAGAAGGAAAGTTGGGTAGTCCATAAAACGAAAAGAATAACTGTGGGATCCAGTACAATTAAGCACACAGTGCCAAGTAACCAGGACTCTCTCCACCTGCTGTCTCTGTTTCATTGAGGACTATGGTGTTTTTCTGTCTTACTGCAGTCAGTTTACCCGGGCATCAGGAAAGAAGGCTGTCCTGGGCTGCAGAGTCCTATCCCGCATCCTCCAAAATTAATGTCTACCCAGAACCTGTACATGTAATCTTAATTTGAAATAGTGTCTTTGCAGATATAATCAAGTTAAGATTAGATCATACTAACTTAGGATGGGCCCTAATTCGGTGACTGGTATCCTTCTAAGAAGAGGGAAATTTTGGACAAAGAGACATCAGGGAAGAAGATGGCCATGTGACAATGAAGGCAGATATTGGAGTGATGCATCTAGAAGCCAAGAAATGCTAAAGATTGAAGGGAACCCACCAAGCTGGAAGATACAAAGAGGAATCCTATTCCGCAACCCTGCTGACACCTTCATTTTGAACTTCTAGCCTCCAGAACTGCGAGAGAATAAATTTCTATTTTAGAAGCCACTCAGTTTGTGGTATTTATTTCCTAATGCCATAGGAAACCAATTTAACAGCCAGAGGAAGACCCAGGTTTTCGTCATTTCAGTTTAGGAATCCTAAAAGAAAGAAAATGTTTGTCTTCCATATAAGCATATTTTAAAATCCTAACATCAGAATTTGATAGACCTAACTGCAGTCACACACTGTTGCTTGGACAGATCAGAGTGCCAAGGGATGGGACACCATCGCTGCCCATGCCTAGGAAATGTATGCCTCTCTCTGATAGCAGAGTCAGGAGTACGGAACTGTGACTGGAAGTTTTCCCAAAAAAACATCTGGAGTAGGAGAGGAGCAGTTACTAAGCCAAAAAGGGAAGGGTTCTGATACCAAAACGGGGCAGGGACGCCAAGCAAACAAACTGATATCAACTATGGCCTCATAGGTTCTCTCTCCGCATCTTACCTTGTCCCCCAACTAGTCCACTGCCAAGGCTCTGCTAGACTAGTCTTCCCCAAAGGCATCTCTCACCATATGGCCTCCTCAAAATCTGTTAACAGTTTTTAGAGTAATAGATATCATCATCTTGCTCCTGACTCCTGTGCCACTCCCAACACTCCCCACACTTCCAGCCAGAATAAACCTCTCACAGTTGTCGCCACACTCCAGGAAATTTCAAACTTCCATCTCCTTGCTCCTTCCTGGAAGTTTCTTTCTACTTTCCCCACTTTGTTCATTCCTGTTCATCCTTTTATTATTATTATTATTATACTTTAAGTTCTAGGTACATGTGCACGATGTGCAGGTTTGTTACATACGTATACATATGCCATGTTGGTTTGCTGCACCCATTAATTTGTCATTTACATTAAGTATTTCTCCTAATGCTATCCCTCCCCCTGCCCCCCACCCCACGACAGGCCCCAGGGTGTGATGTTCCCCGAGAACCAGAAATACCATTTAACCCAGCGATCCCATTACTGGGTATATACCCAAAGGATTATAAATCATGCTACTATAAAGACACATGCACACGTATGTTTGTGGCGGCACTATTTACACTAGCAAAGACTTGGAACCAACCCAAATGTCCATCAATGATAGACTGGATTAAGAAAATGTGGCACATATACACCATGGAATATTATGCAGCCATAAAAAAGGATGAGTTCATGTCCTTTGCAGGGACATGGAGGCAGTTGGAAACCATCATTCTGAGCAAACTATCATAAGGACAGAAAACCAAACATCGCATGTTCTCACTCATAGGTAGGAAGTGAACAATGAGAACCCCTGTTCATCCTTTTGAGATTGCACTCAACCATCAGTAGTAACTGCTTCTCTACTCATCCCCTTGAAAGAGGAAAGATTCCCTTGTCCCCCTTGTGGGGCTGCGATGGGGGTCTGGCTCACTTGTTCAGTGCCCCGCTGCTCAAACCTCTAGGGGAGTATACAGACAGACAGACAGGTTGTGGGGCTCCGACCCCCACAGTGTCTAGGGGTGAATGTTTACAGCTCCTGAAGCCCCAGTGCCCGTGTGTTACAGGGTGCTCTCTTAGTTTAGCGGTTAGTAAGCCCAGTTAGACCCTCTGCCTTGTCACAAGGACAGGGGGTTTTCTGTATCCTGGGTTCTTGCCTTGGTGAACCGGAAGAATCGGATCACACATGGGCTTGGGGGATGAGTGCAAAGCTTTACTGAATGGAAGTAGTTCTCCCAGGATGGGGAAGCCAGAAGTGAGACGGTCTTCCCCTGGAGTTGGGCTGTTCGACAGCCCCAGGTTCTCCTCTGACTGCCCCAGCCGAATTCCGCATCTTCCGCCAGCGGATGGCCTGTTGGCCCGCCTGTGCCAGCCGTGCTCTTCTGCCAGCAGGCTCTCAAGGACCAGCCACTTGTGTCTTCTTCGGCCGATGTGTTCCCCTCGACGTCTGGCTGTCTGTGTGTCTGCCCACTAGGGTCTCGGGTTTTTATAGGACCAGGATGGGGACACGGCAGGCCAGGGTGGTCTTAGGAAATGCCTGTCCTCAACTAGGTCTGTGGGGGTAGAGCCCTAGCCAGGGACCACGCTCTCCTCTACCCAGCTCTTCCCTTCCCCCCTTAGGTAGCATTTAAAGGCAATAAGCTCTTCCTTTCCCAGCACTTCCATGTCAACCTCACTTTCTAGATTCGTATCTCTCATCTGTAATACAAGAACAGGAATTATTAATTTCCAGGAGAAATCCCTTCGAACCTCAGTGTGCTTCTCCAGTAATTGAAGGGTGTATTTCTGATTTCTTTTATGAGGCCCATGGAACTGACAAGAACCACAGAAATACATCAAATGACTTCTGGCAAAATTGTCTTTCTCTAGCAATAAAATACTGTCTAATTCTGAAATCTTAGACTTGCTATAAGTTAAAAATGTGGAAGCTAGGAAAACTTGTTATGCAGTAAATAAAATAAATGCTGCTATAAATCAAATAAAAGTAAATCAATTATTAACTCAAAAACTAATAGAAAGAGAAAAGGAAGATACAATCTACAGATATGATTAGAGAATTATTGTGAAAAGCCTGAGCACCTCTTGGATACCTAATATCATTCTAGGATCTGGAAATCCCGTCTAGCTCATCCCGTCAGCATTATCATAAAATGCAGATCTGATAGGAAAAAAAGCACATTAAGCTAGGATCATTGATTTATACCTCAGCACTTATTGTAATGCTCAATACGGTAATGTAATAAATAATATAAGCTCTAGACTCAAACTAGTTTGGTTCTAATCTATGTTCTGCCACGACGATATGTGGCCCAGGGGAGCTTATTCAAACTCCTAAATGTTTCTCTCCTGTAAAAGTGAGACGAAAATACTACCTCTTCATAGAACCCAAGCACTTAAAACAGTAGTTGACATATAGTACGTGTTTGGTAAATCTTTGGATTACATTCTCTCCCGTCTTTTAGCAGGACCATAAAGAATAAAGGAAAGCCAAAGACCATGGGGCAGACCTCATGCAAGACAGGGGCTGGCTAAATAGTTAGCGAGAAGGAGGGCATAGATGCTGAACCTGGGCCCTGGAGGCATCCTTGTTTTAGCAGGGGCTGGTATTAATTGGAAGCAAGCTGAATGACAGAGGTCTCAGTTATTTATTCAGGGCCAATCATTTCTCTGTGATGGCCTTTCTCAAATTAGAAGCTCCTTTGGATGAGTCTGAAAGTAGAATTCTACCTTCAGATTTTTCACTGTTTCTCCACTCTTCTGGTAGGAAGGGGAGGAAGGGGAAACTTTCAGTGATGCAATTCACAGATGCTCTAGAATCCAGGAAGGAAAAAAAAAAGGTCTTGCTGGGATGTGGCAATTCACCTCACTGCCCTGCACAGATTGGTGTGAGGGACAACTAGTTGTGGCTTTAAAGAAATCACTTTTGAGTAGAATGTACCTTTTTGTTGTATTTTTTGTGGTTATTTTTTTAGAATCCTCCACAGCAACATACAAGACCATGGAGTTAAAGAAACCCAGAGAAATTCATCAATTAATCGTACTGTTTGTGAATTTGTATAAATAATAACAAAGATCTTCTTAAAATGTTTATTTCTTACTACCATAAAAGGTTGAACCAATATTTATATAATAAAAGAGGAAATATGAAGTACATTTTTGGGGGGAAAAAAAAACCAGCCTTGTATCTGCAACTATTTTTAAGGCATTGTGTGCTTGGGTACACACCAAGGTAGGAGGTGCTGTTTGTATACTCTAAAGTTAAACAGGACACAAGGTAGAGTTTGGGGCATCCTGTGTGGTGGGTGACTCAGCTCATGGGTAAAATTTTATTCTGCGTAAGATTTACTACTGACACATGTTTTGTTTCTAGAAATGTGATTAGACTGGAGATTTATAAATTTTTTGACTTTAAACTGTCAACATGGAAATTTAGAGAAATGGAACAAAATAAAACTTAAAAAAAGATTTGTATGTAAATCACAAAAACGTTTTAAATGACAGTTATGAAAACAAAACCACAAAAACTGTTAAGAGATGTCATTTTAGACATGCTTAGTATATTAGTCAAGGTTCTCTAGAAAAATGGAACCGTGTGTGTGGGTGTGCATGTGTGTGTGTGTGTGTGTGTGTGTGTGTGTGTGTGTGTGTGTGTATAGAATGATTGATTTTTTTTTTTTTTTGAGACGGAGTCTAGCTCTGTCGCCCAGGCTAGAGTGCAGTGGCGCAATCTCGGCTCACTGCAAGCTCCGCCTCCCGGGTTCACGCCTTCTCCTGCCTCAGCCTCTCCGAGTAGCTGGGACTACAGGCGCCTGCCACCACGCCCGGCCAATTTTTTTGTATTTTTAGTAGAGACGGGGTTTCAGTGTGGTCTCGATCTCCTGACCTCGTGATCCGCCCGCCTCGGCCTCCCAAAGTGCTGGGATTACAAGCGTGAGCCACCGCGCCCGGCCGAATGATTGATTTTTAAGGAGTTGGCTCTCACCATTGTAGGAGCCAGCAAGTTCAAAATCTGCAGGGTAAACCAGTAGACTGAAGCCCCAGGGGAGAGTCGATATTGCAGCTTGAATCTCAAAGCAGTCTGTTGGCAGAATTCCTCTTCCCTGGGAGAGGTCAGTCTTTTTCTCTTGAGGCCTTCAAGTGACTGAAAGAGGCCCACCTACATTATGGAGGGCCAACTGCTTTACTCGAAGTCTGCTGATTGAAATGTTAATCTCATGTAAAAGATACCTTCACAACAACCTCCAGACCAGTGTTTGACCAAATATCTGGGTACTGTGGCCTAGCCAAGCTGACATAAAATTAATCATCACTGTTATTAGTCTTCCTTTCCCAGTTCCCAAGGAAATGTCATCACTTAAACTAACTGGATACTACAGATACTAGTTAGGTTAGAGTTTCCTCTCTTTCTCTGAAAAAAAAATATATATATAAAATAACTTTTCAGCTATAAATTTTTGGGTTTTTTGCACACTCCTGTGTAAAAATAAGGCCCACAGCTCCAAATTCTCTGAATCCAGTATCACTAGGTCTCAGACTCCATGTGCGCCTTAGGACATACTATGGAGAACCATGCCCCAGAGTCATCTCCTGAACATTGCTGTGGATTTTTATTACTCAGTTACTTAAAGTCAAAGGATGCAAATGGAATTTGACACATTATTGCCCTTAACTCATACTGAACTTAATACACTGTGATGTGAAGCACAAACTAATGCAAAACAATATGCACTAAGACCACAGAATGGATTAGGTGAATTTAAAGTCATAGTCTATATAATATTAATGGCAAGGTGAGCAATGCACTATATTTGCTTTTATATTGCCTACAGTGTCTTGAATGCCACCAATACAAATTTTTTAATCGCCTAAAAATTCGACTGGAGAATTTGCTCTAAAATCATATTCCCACAATATTTTATGTCAGCATCACCAAGCCCTACACTACTGGGTGCCAATTACTTCTCATGTTTGTCTGCATGCTGTGTCTATGCCCTTTTCACAAAGGATTTCAATCTTTTTAGAAAGACAAGAAAAAAATGTAATTCATTATTCCCTGAATTACTAGAATGTGCATACTGTGCTAGGTCCTAGAACCCACTGATGGATAACACACATTTTAAAACCTCTACCAGGATTTGGAGAAATAGGACCATTTTTACACTGTTGGTGGCAGTGTAAATTAGTTCAACCATTGTGGAAGACAGTATGGCGATTCCTCAAGGATCTAGAACCAGAAATACCACTTGACCCAGCAATCCCATTACTAGGTATGTGCCCAAAGGATTGTAAGTTATTCTACTATAAAGACACATGCACACATATGTTTATTGCAGCACTATTTACAATAGCAAAGACTTGAAGCCAACCCAAATGCCCATCAGTGACAGACTGGATAAAGAAAATGTGGCACATATACACCATGGAATATTATGCAGCCATAAAAAAGAATGAGTTCATGTCCTTTGCAGGGACATGGATGAAGCCGGAAACCATCATTCTGAGCAAACTAACACAAGAGCAGAAAACCAAACACTACATGTTCTCACTCATAAGTGGGAGTTGAACAATGAGAACCCATGGGCACAGGGAGGGGAACATCACACACCAGGGTCTGTCGGGGGGTGGGGGGCAAGGGGAGGGATAGCATTAGGACAAATACCTAATGCATGCGGGACTCAAAACCTAGATTACAGATAGATAGGGGCAGCAAACCACCATGGCACATGTATACCAATGTAACAATCCTGCATGTTCTACACATGTATCCCAGAAGTTAAAGTAAAATTTAAAAAAGAAAAGAAAAGAAAAACAAACAGACAAAAACCTCTACCAGCCTGTAGGATACTGGGGAGAGAAAAGCCCTCCAGAGCTTACAGACTAACATAAAAAGAAAAATAAGTATTTAATTATAGTTTGGTGTGTGCTTTTCAGAAAATAGACAAGTAAGTACTTTTCCTTAAATCTACAGGTTATCATGAGAGTGAGCCAAGGAGGAACAGCTAGAGGATGGAGTGGAGGATCAGACAAAGCTTACCCAAGAAGTAAGATGAAGGCTGAGAAGCTGAGACTTGAGAAGACTTTAGGCAGGGTAATAGTAAAAGAAGGAGCACTCCTGGGACAAAGAACATAATGGTGCGAAGGTCTTTACCTAAGAAGCAGCAGGACAAGTACTAGGGACAGAGGGAGTAGAAGTGAGATAGAGTGTGGCTGGACAAAACAGGATTCCCTCAAGCCAGGCCTCACTGGGCCATCTTAACCTAAAAATGCAGCTGAGGCCCGAAAGAGCCATGTAAGCTGGAACATCTAAAAAAGCTTTTTCCCTCCATTCATTTAAGAGGTTTAAGACATTTGGAAAAAACATGTATCCTAAAATATCAATAAATTATATGCAACTTCTCTCCCTTTATACTGGAAGTCCTAGATCTACAGATAGAATCTAAGTATCTGTGTTTAAATCATTGAAAGCACATTTATAAAACACTATTTTTAGAAAACTAAATATTCTGTCTTAACCATAGTATAAGTTTGTGGCTATTACCTCTAGCAAATCTTGAGAAACGTAGGAAGAAGGTCATAGAAGCTTTCAAATGCAACAAAATGCATTTCAACAAAATACTAAAGTTTGAGTAAAATACAAGACAGAAAAATTTAATATTAATGGAGTCAATAATGAATTTTCTGCCATGATATCTGAAAGCACACTTTAGTCTAAAATAAAGAACGTTACTTTTTTCCACTTATTGAGTTTATTAGGTATAAAGAAATGAATCTGCAGAGATAATCATAATTCAATAAAAAATGCAAGTGAAATACGGGAGGAATTGCAGACTATAGTGTCAGTGAGAATATGTGAGGGATGTTCAGAACACTGCAACCCAGATGCCCCTATATATGAATTTATGGGTACAGGGCTAAACCATAATGCTGTCAGAGGGAACTTAGTACACTGAATATCTGCTTGAATGGTAGTAAATTCAGTGATGTATCTTTAGAAAAGCTATGATGCCAGATTCCTAAGCCATCTCCCTAATTGTGGTTTTTGCTTTTTGCTCATTTCTTCCCTCTATCATTGAGAATCAAGGAGCCCTGTTATCTAAACACAAGCAGTTAGTGCTTATTTATTACTCTCTGTTGCCTTGGATGTGAATGTCTTCATTTTTCTACGTTGAGACTAAGAACTGCACCATATAAATCAACATATGCATTGAAATTCTGAAACTAGAAGTGGGGAGTGAGGGTCAGTTTCTCACCAGAAAATGACCTCCAAGGTCTCTCTTTGAGTCTTAAGATGCTAGGACATGATCCATTTGTTGTGCATCTATCATAAACAAGGGCTAAGGTCAAGGCTGCAATAACAAGAAGCACTGTTCTAGGTCAGACACTAAAATGGTGGGGGGGACAAATGTGTTCTCAGCATCTTAACAGCTGATAAAATTCAACATATGTCTTATGAGTGAATAATAATAATGAAAGGAAAATTAATTTTAAAACTCAAAATGGAATTGGGATAGGGTGGGGAAAACCCCATCCGGGAGACAAAAAGTCAACCCCAACTGTCAGGAAACCATAAATTAGCAA
Source organism: Symphalangus syndactylus (assembly GCF_028878055.3). Lineage (NCBI taxonomy): Eukaryota > Metazoa > Chordata > Mammalia > Primates > Hylobatidae > Symphalangus > Symphalangus syndactylus. The sequence goes on from NC_072427.2 coordinate 136,366,794, forward strand.
AGGAGAGAGAGAAACAAGTTACTTTTTTACTATGAAAGGAAGTTAAATAGCTACAGTTCCTTCAAATCAGGAACAGATTTGAGCAGTTATAATTTGCCAGGATGAGTGGGCCACCTAAATTACCTAGTTGGATGAGGGTCATTCGATCAGAGTAACTAAGATCGCATTAACTCCATGTAATTCTCCAACCAAAACAAATCAACTCAGAATTTTTCAGTGGTCTTAGCTGATGACACTATTGTTTGTCTTTAACATACTACTTCTTTAGCACTTGAAAATGTAACCAACAACAGAAAAAGTAAAATAAAAAGCACATTTTCTGTAGCATTTTAAAAATACAAAAGATCTTTTAAAGGCCTTGGATATTCTAAAATAAGTAGCAATACATTTGGAAAGAAAAAAACCATAACAAAATTCAGACCAGCAGCCCAGAAGAATATAGAAAAAAAAAACTATTAGAATTAATAAATGAATTAGGCAAAGTTGCAGGGTACAAGATTAACATGCAAAAATCAGTTGTGCTTCTATATACCAACAATGAACAAAAAAGGGAAATTAAAACAATTCTATTTACAAAATAAAGTGATTACAATCACAAATTTTGAAGACAGTCTTCTTGAGTTCAAGGCCCAACTGCCACTACTAACTGGGGAATCTTCTGGAAATTACCTAATCATTCTGCAGTTTAGTTGCCTTATCTGTATACATGGAAATAAACCACAACCTATTTCATAGGGTTGTTGTGAGAATAAATCAGCTAATGCATGTCAATTGTTTAAAACTCACATGACACAGTGAGCACTCAATAAATGTTACATATATAAAAGAAATTTTAAAATACACAAGCACAAGGGACAATAATTAGAAAAGCTCCAAAGCCTCCATTATTTACCAGTACTTTTGGAGTTGGATTTGGAGGATTTGTCTTGTTTTTGTTATTTAGCTGTGCTGCTTCAGACCCCAAGGCAGGTGAGAGGTAATGGTGATGGGCAAATGGACCTCAATAAAGATGATTACACAAAAACCACTACATTCTCTACAGAATGCACTAGTCATTTCTGAAACCCTTTGTCTCAATCTTCTGCACATCTCATCTCTCATCAAGTCCTGTGATTCTACCTTCAGTATGGTTTTCTTATCTCCCCTTTCTACTTTCTCCCTACTCTTGACTACCCTGGTTCACATTCTCATGGTCTCTCACCTACAGTACTGCCATGGCCTCCAAACTCATCTTCCTTTCTCTAATCTCATAATTCTCAAATCCCTCATAACCCCTACCTATCCACTAGAGATGATCCATCGAGCACACCATTTCCCTGCTTAAATGTGTCAAAGGCTCTTTGCCATACTACATTTCTGCCTTCCACACCATCCTCATCCATTACATCATCACAGTTTTCCTTTGCACTAGAACTCACAAAAATGATCTGACTTGTCCTGTTCCCATTTGTAGTCTTGCTCCTTCTTCTTCTATCGTTTTGGTGAAGATGGTAAATTTTATGTTGTGTATTTTACCACAATTAGAAAGAAAAACAGATACAATTTTATCTGAAGAAGTTCTGGTGCATGTGTCTTTCAGTGCGTCACAGATCGCCCTTCCTCATGTGTCTAAGTCACCTTGAGGGGAAAGGCTCTACTTTGCTTTGTTTGATCTGACCCTCTACGTTGATCCTGGGCAAATCATCTCCCTAGACAGTCCAGTTGCCACTTGAACAGTGATCATGATGGTGGTGGTGGCCTATCTGGAGCAGCTGCTGCAGGGACACAGGCTGTAGCAGGGGAGGTGCAGCTGGGGTTGCTTGCTCTGCAGAGCTGGCAAGCGCTGGTAACAGGTAGGATTCATGCCCCCTACCAAGTTGGGGCTGCAGCTGCCCAGCCACAACTCTAGACCTGGGCATCTCTGCACTCTCAGAGACCCAGGTAGCCCTCTGCCTCCACAGGCTTGAAAGTGACTGCCCCTGCTCCCCTGGCCTCTTACTGCTCCTGGCACCCACTCCAGGGCAGAAAAAAGTCATGGCCCAGCTGAGCCCAGGTAGGTGTGCGTGCACTCAGGGCAGCATTGACACAACAGCACCTTGCTGCCTTGGCCCCCTCTGGACTTTGGACACCAACAAGCATGGGAGGGAGGCCAGGAGGGCTGAGGGCAGCTCTGCATGGGCCTGCAGTTGTCCCTCAACATAGATAGCCTAGGCACCACGGACGGCTTGCTGATGGTGTAGGGAGGAAGACAGGCTCCTAGGCAGGAAGGGGTAGGTCCCCAGTGAAACCCCACCTTCAGGCCAGGGACAGCCTGAAGCCTGGGGGCCAGACTGCCAGTTCTAGGCAAAGTCCACAGCCTGGAGTGAGAACTTCATTGATGACTGGCCAATCCGATGGTGCATTTTCCAGGCCAGCCCATGGCCACCCATGGACAAAGCAGCATGCACTCCTCCATCCTGAGCACATAAAAACCCCAGGCTCAGGCAAACTCACTCACTGGTGGGGACAACCTGCCTTGCTGAAAGGAGCTTCCCTCTCTGGGTCTTCTGAGAACTGTTCTGTCACTCAGCGAAGCTCCTTTCCATCTTGCTCACCCTCTAGCTGTCCGCTACCTCATTTTTCCTGGATGTGGAACAAGAACTCAGCACTCACCAAATGGCAGGACTGAAAGAGCTGTAATACAAACAGGGATGAAACATGCCCCCCGCTTGCCACGTTGTGGGTGACAAGGAGGAGAGTAGAGCTGCAGCCCTTCTCTCCAGAGCCAGGGCTGTAACACACTATAACACCCTCTATGGGGCTCTGTGATTCCTGACATTTCCGAGCTTTCAGGTGCCATCACATTCTCCTTGTCCAGACACTGGTGCCCACAGCAGAAGCCATTTGCAGTATGTCTGGTCTAGCTACAGCCTCACACAGAGCCAGTGCCTATGCCAGCATCTGGAGCTGCCCGCCCCGCCACAGCCGGCATGACTGGCTCTGTGCAGTGGCCCAAACTTGCGCTCACTCACTCACACACCTCTCGCTGCTCTGGACCTGGCTTTGGCAGGCATGGGATCTGGGCCAGTAGTGCCAGTCGAGCACAGCCTGCCAGTCTGAGTGGGAAGAATGAGCCCAGTGAGCACAAGCAAAAGTCAAGCAGAGGCACCGCCAGCCACAGAGGTTTCCGGCTGGTGAAGCAACACCCCAAGGATCCCATGACAATCATGAAGGTGAGTCATGATTTGTAAAATTCTGGTTTATAGAAAGCATTCATGTTCACAAAGTAGCACTGCAAATGCCTAATTGTCTAATTACATGGCAGAGCCAAGTTCCTCCAAATCTGAGCCTCTGAAATGACCTCCACATCATTACTTCCACATCACGGAAGTGTAGTCTCCTTCCATAGTCTGAGCGTCCCACCTCCATTCTTAGACCTGTTGCCCAGGCTGCAGTGCAGTGGCAAGATCATGGCTCACTGCAGCCTTGAATTCCTGGGATCCAAAGATTGTCCTGCCTCAGCCTCCCAAGGAGCTGGAACTACAGGCATGTACCACCATGCCTGGCTATTTTTCTTATTTCTTGTAGAGGCGAGGACTCCCTATGTTACCACAGCTGGTCTTAAACTACTGGGCTTGATGCTTTCACCTTGTCCTCCCAAATTACTGGCTTATAGTCATGAGTCACTGCATCTGGCCTTAGACTATTGTTGTTGTTGTTTTCAGGTTATTGAGATATAATTGACAAATATATAAATCCAAAGCGTACAACATAATTTTATATACATATATATTATGAAATGATTACCACAATCAAGTTAGTTGACACATCCATCAACTCACATCATTACATTTTTTTTTTTCACTCTTCCAGGCTTGGAAGACCCACCCCTTAGACTCTTCATCAAAAGAGAGAGTCTGCTTCTTTTTTTAAACTTTTATTTTAGGTTCAGGGCTACATGTGCATATATAGCTAAATTTGTATCATAGGGATTTGTTGTACAGATTATTTCATCGGCCACGTACTAAGCCCAGTACCCAATAGTTATTTTTTCTGATTCTCTCCCTCTTCCCACCCTCCCTGCTCCAGTAGACCCCACTGTTTGTTGTTTCCTCTCTGTGTGTCCATGTGTTTTCATCATTTACCTCCCACTTCTAAGTGAGAAGATGTGGCATCTGGTTTTCTGTTCCTCTGTTAGTTTGCTAAAGATAATGGCCTCCAGCTCCATCTACATTCCCACAAAAGACACGACCTCTCTCTTTTTTATGGCTACATAGTATTCCATGGTGTATATGTACCACATTTTCTTTATCCAGTCTATGATTTATGAGCATTTAGGTTGATTCCATGTCTTTGCTACTGTGAATAGTGCTGCAATAAACATACATGTGCATGTGTCTTTATGTCAGAATGATTTATATTCCTCCGAGAATATAGCCAGTAATAGGATTGCCGGGTTGAATGGTAGTTTCGTTTTTAGCTCTTTGAAGAATCACCACACTGCTTTCCACAATGGCTGAACTAATTTATCCTCCCACCAATGGTGTATAAGTGTTCTCTTTTCTCCACAACATCGCCAGCTTCTGATATTTTTTGACTTTTTATTAATAGCCATTCTGACTGGTGTGAAACGGTATCTAATTGTGGTTTTGATTTACATTTCTCTAATAATCAGTGATACTGAGCTTTTGTCATATGCTTGTTGGCTGCATGTATGTCTTCTTTTGAAAAATGTCTGTTCATGTCCTTTGTCCACTTTTAAATGGGATTTTTTCTTGTAAATTTGTTTAAGTTCCTTATAGATGCTGTATATTAGACCTTTGTCAGATGCATAGTTTGCAAACATTTTCTTTCATTCTATAGGTTTTCTGTTTATTCTGTTGCTTCTTTTGCTGTGCAGAAGCTCTTAAGTTTAATTAGATCCCATGTGTCAATTTTTGCTTTTGTTGCAATTGCTTTGGTGTCTTCATCATGAAATCTTTGCCCATTCCTATGTTTAGAATGGTATTGCCTAGGTTGTCTTCCAGAGTTTTTATAGTCTTGGGTTTCACACTTAAGTCTTTAATCCATCTATTCATCTTAAGTTGATCTTTGTAAGTGCTGTAAGAAAGGAGTTCAGTTTCTATCTTCTTTATATGCTAGCCAGTTATCCCAGCAACGTTTATTGAATAGAGAGTCATATCCCCATTGCTTTTTTTTTTTTGTCAGCTTTGTTGAAGATCAGATGGTTGTAGGTGTACGGCCTTATTTTTGTACTCTATTCTGTTCCATTGGTCTGTATATCTGTTTTTGTACCAATACCATGCTGTTTTGGTCACTGTAACCCTATAGTTTGAAGTGGTAATGCCTCCAGCTTTGCATGAACAGAACCAAGACAAAAACCATATGATTATCTCAATAGATGCAGAAAAGGCTTTTGATAAAATTCAACATTCCTTCATGTTAAAAACTCCCAATAAACTACGTACTGAAGAAACATATTTCAAAATAATAAGAGCAACCTATGACAAATCCGCAGCCAACATCATAATAAATGGGAAAAAGCTGGAAGCATTACTATTTAAAAATGGCACAAAACACAGATGTCCTCTCTCACCACTCCTATTCAACATGTATTGGAAGTCCTGGCCAGAGCAATCGGGCAATAGGCAGAAAATAGGTAAAGAGGAAGTCTAACGATCCCTGTTTGCAGATGACATGATTCTGTATCTAGAAAACCCCATAGTCTCAGCTCAAAAGCTCCTTCAGCTGATTAACAAGTTCAGTAAAGTTTCAAGGTACGAAATCAACATACAAAAATCACTAGCATTCCTATACATCAACAACCAAGCCAAGAACCAAATCAGGAATGCAATCCCATTCACAATTTTCACAAAAAGAATAAAATACCTAGGAATACAGCCAACTAAGGACGTGAAAGATCTCTACGATGAGAATTACAAAACACTGCTCAAAGAAATCAGAGATGACACAAACAAACAGAAAAACATTCCATGCTCAGGGATCAGAAGAATCAATATTAAAATGGCCATACCACCCAAAGCAATTTACAGATTCAATGCTGTTCCTATCAAACTACCAATGACATTCTTTGCAGAACCAGAAAAAAAGTATTTTAATAATCATATGGAACCCAAAAAGAGTCCGAATAGCCAAGGCAATTTTAAACAAAAAGAGTAAAGCTGAAGCCATCACATTACCAGACTTCAATCTTTCTCCTTCTTATCCCTCTATGCTAAAATGTCAGGGTAATGTTTTACTAGTGTTAATCATGGTATTTCCCTGTTGAAAACACATCGATAGCTTTCCATTGCATTTGAATAAAGCACTCACTCTCGTGGTCTACAAAGACCTGCCTGGTCAGACTACAAGCCTCTCTTGCAAGAAACTGCTTGCAGTGCACTGTGCTCTTTTTGCTGGTTTTCACTTCATAACCTTTGTTCATGCTATTGTGTCCAGAATTGGTTCCTTCTGGTGGGTTATTGGTCTCGCTGACTCCAATAATGAAGCCGTGGACCTTTGCGGTGAGTGTTATAGTTCTTAAAGATGGTGTGTCCAGAGTTTGTTCCTTCAGATGTTCAGATGTGTCCGGAGTTTCTTCCTTCCAGTGGTTTTGTGATCTTGCTGACTTCAGGAGTGAAGCTGTGGACCTTCGCTGTGAGTGTTACAGCTCTTAAAGGTGGTGCAGACCCAAACAGTGAGCAGCAGCAAGATTTATAGTCAACAGCGAAAGAACAAAGCAACCACATTGTGGAAAAGGACCCAAGCAGGCTGCCGCTGCTGGCTGGGGGTGGCCAGCTTTTATTCCCATGTTTGGCCCCACCCACATCCTTCTGATTGGTCCATTTTACAGAGTGCTGATTGGTCCTTTTTACAGAGTGCTGATTGGTGCATTTACAATCCTTTAGCTAGACACAGAGTGCTGATTGGCTCATTTACAATCCTTTCGCTAGACACAAAAGCTCTCCAAGTCCCTACCCCACCCAGAAGCCCAGCTAGCTTCACCTCTCACTATCTCCCCTTCCAAGAATTGCCCTCTCTCCTACTCTCATTCTCTTTAATTGTCCAACACCTAATCATTATTTAAGACTCATATTAGGGGCCACCTTCTCCAGAATCATTAACTTGAACCTCAACTTCCTTCAAAAAGATTATCTCAGGCTTTTGTATAATGTCCTCTGAATATCTTCAGCATTTCACTTGCTATCATGTTTTATCATTTTCCTTTATGTGTCTCTCCCACCCCATTTCCTTAGAAATAGGACTTGCTTATTTATAATTGTATCCTCCATGCATTGCATAGTATCTGATACATAGTGAAAACAAGAATCCAGCTACTCTGGATCACCATATATATCCAGCACCTAGCACAGGGTCTGGCACACAGTAGACACTCAATAATATTTGAAAAGAAAGGCAGCAAGGAAGGGCAGAGGGTATGAGAATGTTTCCCATAAGAGACGCTGATCCAACCAACTCATGAAGGACTCAGTCAAATGTATCCAAATGTATCAAGGTATTCCAAGAAAAATGTTGCAAATGTGTAAGCCTGGAGATAAGCAACAATAATCAATTCAGGGAACTGCAAACAGTTTGTCATAAGTGGCAATGCTAGATAGGTAGCCTAATATCTTGCCGTAGTCCACATCACACTTTGCTGTAATTATCGATTAATATCAGTCTTTTCTATTACACCATAAGCTCCATGGCATCAGGGCCAAGGTTATTTTGTTCCTTCCTTTATGTATCACTTCCTCATCAAACACAATCTGTGCTCAAAAATTATTTTTTGATTTTTTGGTGGCTTTGCTGCCACTCATGGTAACTTCATGCTATCACACAAGCCAACGGACAGTCACCAAATTGTCATATAAAGACTGACAGGATTATATGTAAGAAAGCCCACCCTGGCAGCAGTACCAAAAATGAAGGGGAAGAGGGCTGGACTGGAATAGGGGAGAGACAATGAAATGTTATCCATACAAGCATTTTCATTGTAGTCAGATAATTAATTTCTTTAAGCGTCATAGGTTTGCATGTAATGTCAAATTTTGGAATTTTTTAAAAAATAAACTCTGTCCTCATTAATTCCTATCATTGCTAACATATAAACTATCCAAAAAATCATCCCATTCCTTCATTTAGCATGGCCAAACTACATGTAGAGATACTAAAACAATTCACTGAGTAGATACTTACTATTCCAATTAATCATATACATGAAAGAGGTCAGGGACGCTGTGCTAGGCACCTACAACTTTTAAAATTATTTAGAATTTCATGAAAAAAGTAGAATATTACAGAGATGCAGGTAGACATACAAATTAGTAGAACAGAATCGAAGTCCAAAAATAAGCCCAAATACATACAGCATCTCATATTAGTGAAGAAAAGATAAAATACATGATGTGGTGACAATGAATCACGATCTGGAAAAGGTTAAAGTTGAATCCAAAAGAATTACAAATTTAAATATAGAAAAATCAAACCATAAACTTACTAAAGCAAACATGGACAAAATGCCTCTATAACTTTGGGCAGAGGAAGGCCTTTCTAACCAGCTATCAAAATTCAAAAGCCATAAAAGATTGATAAATTTATTATATAAAAAATTTAAAAACGTCTACTAAATACTTTCAGTGAAGCCAAAAAATAAGTAACAAACTAGGGAAAGAAATTGTGACTCACATCACAGACAAAAATCTAACAGAAACAACTACTAGAAATTCAGGGCAAAGAGACCCATACCCTTAAACCTGTGCAAAGATACTCAACATCACTCAAACTAAGTCCAAAATTGCACGAATATACCACTTCTCATGTACAAGAGGGGTCAAAAACCTATCATTTGATAACATACTTTGTTGGCAAAGTTGAGAAAGAAGAACCTTCTTCTTTGCTAATTGGCATGTACAGTGTGCCCTATGGAAAGCCACTTGGCCATCACTATCAAATTTCAAAGTACATGATCCCTCCACCTAAGCAATCTCAATTCTAGGAATTTATCCTACAGATAAACTTCCCACATGCTGGATGACATACATGTAGGTTGGTGCAAATATAATTGCACTTTTTGCCATTACTTTAAATAGCAAAAACCGCAATTACTCTTGCACCAACCTAATATGATGCTATTCACTACATTTTTTTGTAGCAGCAAAAAAATGGAAAATAACTCAAATGGGTATCTATCCAAGACTGATTATATAAAAAATGATATCCACTTATCTCTTATCTCTAGATATGCATAGGGGAAGATGTCTATAATATATTGTTAACAAAAGCAAGTTGTGTAAGAAATGGATGAAATATGGATATATATTAATCTTCGTTTTTATTTGTATATTTCTAAGATACATAGAGATTTAATAAAAGAAGATGGGGCAAGTGTAAAAAAATGAACTTTATCAAAAACAAATAAAAGACTTTTCAATCTACCTCTTTAATATTTATTTTTAAAAGCCATATGAAAACGTCATCTGTTCAAAAAAGTTTAAATTCTAAAGTGTCAATGGACAAATAAAATAATTGCAATGCAAAAAAAAAAGCATTTGACTAAATCCAACATCTTTTCATGATTTTTTTAAAAAACCCTCAAAAATAGGAAGAGAGAGTAACTTCCTCAACTTGATAAAGAACATCTACAAAAAAAAAGAAAAAGAAAAAAAAAGAAAAGAGAAAAAAAAAAACCCAACCTTTCACATTAGCTGTATGTTGTTCAGCTAACATCATACTTAATGTGGAAAGAGCGAATGATTTGTTTTACAAAGATGCAAAAGCAATTCAATGGAGGAATGATAGTTTTTTCAACAAATGGTAATACTGTAATTAGATACCATAGGGAAAACATTAATCTTGATCTAAGCCTTATAGCATATGCATAAATTAACTCATGATCCCAAAAACATGACTCATAAAAGAAAAAAATTGGCAAATCGGACCTCATCAAATTGAAAAACTTCTGCTTTGTGGAAGAACCTGTGAAAAAGATGAAAAAACTAGCTACAGACTGGAAGAAAATATTTGCAAACCACATGTCTAACACAGTACTAAGTGTCTAGAATATATAAAGCATTTTTAAAACTCAACTGTAACAAAGCACATAATTCAATTAGAAAATGAGAAAACCAAATGAGCAGACATTTCACTGGAGACAATATAGAAATGGAAAATAAGCCAATAAAAAGATGTTTGTCTTGGAAAAAAAATAAAATAAAATAAAATAATTGCCAAATTTTCTTAATCAAAATTAAAATAATTGGCATAAAAATAGAGAACTGAGAACTTAAAAATAATGTTATAGAAGTGAAAGATTCAGTGATCGATTTTGTGTTTCAAATGCATCATTTCTCCCTATGATGTGACTGTTTTTATGACAGCAGGTTTCTTGCAAAATTGTCCTCCATACCGTTTTTTCTGGCTAGCAAAAGGTGGCTAATAAATTTAGTAACTGTTAATGTAGGTAGAGAAGGAGCTTAAAAGCTGATTTGAGCTTGTTTTCACACCTAACAATTCATTTGAAGACAACTGTATAGTGTTTTCCTTTTAAAAATATGTATCATTATTATTTACATTTCATTGTTCTTAGAGCAACAATATGCTTTATGCAAGTAACAAAAAGAACCAAAGGAAACTGGCTTGAATTAAGAGCAGTCAGGAAAATAGGGAGTAGAACTCAACTATTTCAAGAACTGATGCATACAATCAATTTCAACAACTTTAATGTGTCAAAAAGTGGTAACTGAAGCCAGCTTGCCTTCCCCACAAAGAGGTGGAGAGATATAAATGCTTTCTCCCTTGGGGAAACCTTTCCCCGCCAAACCACCCCAAATGATGGCAACCGATACACCAAATCTGCCCGTACTAAGAAATAAAGACAAATACAGAAGACATAAGCAATCAAGCATTTGGGAAAAATAAGAAGGAATGAATAAGTTGGTTCTGACCAAATTTAAAATGTTGAAGTAAGTAGACAAATTTGGAAATAAAATCATAGAAAACATCACCTACTATGGTTAGATTGAAGACATCTGAATATATAGAATATTTCCTCAAAATTCTTATCCAGATTACAAAGGGACAGCATGATACTGTGAAATTTATGGAACTGTTTCAATAAGAATATAGATCCCCATTTTATAGAAAAAGAATCGTGACTTAGAGAAGAGATGTAGATTGCCTCCCACTGGATAAACCTGTAAATAGTGAAGCCGGGATTTCTGGAGCCTACATTCTTGACCAGTAAACATCAAAAAGTGACAATAGATAATCAACGAGGAAAAGACTATAGGTGCATACTCAAAAAAATTAGCCATTTGAGGTCCATTTTTCGGGTGTGCAAATAGTTCTCCACATCACAGACCACTTGTAGATTCTCACTCTTTTACATAACAAGAGTAATAAAAAGCAACAACGAAAGTTAATATTTCTTGATGACGTTCTACGTGCTAAGCTCTTTACCTACAGTATATCATTTCTTCCTTGCAACACACTGTGATGTTAGTGCCACTATCATCCTCATTTTAAGATAAGAAAATTGGAATTTAGAAAAGTTAAGCAACTTATTCTCATTCAGCTTCCAAGTAGCAAAGCCAAAATTCAGGCTTGACTCTGAACCTGTACTTATCTTAGAAGCTGTAACACACGAATGCTGAGAGGTTAGGCTCTGGGAATGAACTGCCTGAAAGTGAATCTTGGCACTACAGCCTCTTAGCTGGGCCACTTTAGTTACGGAATCTTTCTGTGCCTAGGCCTCGGTTGCATCATCTGTACCATGAGAATGATACTAGTACTTACTTCACAATGTTCTTATTAGAATTAAATGAGTTAATACAAGCAAGCCGTTGGAAGCATACCTGCACACAATATCCTAGATAATCACAAATATTCTGATGATTGTTACTGTTATAATATCATTCACACTTTGGACTATCTTCTAGCACCACAAAATAATAAATGCTCATGAGATTTCCCTGAATCATTAGCAAAAGTTGAATTTATCTGTAATAAGCTTAACAGAAAAGAAAGTTTTCACAATATTTTAGAAATTTTTCTATGAAAAATATTCATGTGCTTAATGGAGTCTGCCTTAATTATCCCAAAATGTCATTATAAGGAACAATGAAGTTAGATAAATAAGCCACCATTTTTTGTGAGAACATGATTTGACTCACAATAATGAGGACCATATAGCAACATTATATTACATTTTTCTGCATACTTTTGATTACCAAAGGGTTGGCAATGAATATTATTTCCTTTTTAAAAATTATAGCAACCTAATTGTAGAATATTCTAATTCTTTTAGAGCTTATCTTTGCTATTTAAAAAAATTCATCCATGCTAATCTGAAAAGTAAAATACCATAGTAACCTAAGCTTTCATCTCTATTGAATGTAGATGCAAAAAAAATTGTTTTTGTTTCAGTCTGCAAGTATTATTTCCAAAGCACGGTGCACCGCCTTATGTAAATTCTAAACAAAATAATAAATTCTTACCTTGGGAATAATGACAATATTTTTAGAGAAATAGCCTATTCCACTTCTATGTAAACATTCAATAAAAAAAAAAATTTCTCTTAAATTTAGAGACATGTTGGAAACAAGATTTTACTGAATTCCAAATTGGTCCAATTTCCCAGCTGGACCATTTCTTCCTGTTTGCATAGTTGGATGTCTTTTAATTAACTGCTTGCCTGACTTCAGATGGCCCTACATCTTCTGCAATAAAAAGTTTTTTTATTTCCTGTTCAATACGTGTCAGACACACTTGTCTGTTTCACCACATTGGAAAATTAAGTTAGAACACACATATTTTCAAAGACATATAGAGACCACAAAGAAATGAGGGAGAGAGGAATCACTCCTATTGTCATTGAATGAGAAAGAAATATGAATTTGCTATTTTCCACAGAAGAAAAAACTAAAAAACCTATTATTTGCTCATCTTTAAACTAAACTTACGGGGGGAGAAAAAATACAGCTTGTTTAGTTATAAAGAAGGAGAAAGGCAGAGGAAACTATTTGAAGATCATATCTTATTAATCTCTGTGACAAGGTCTTCACACTTTATAACTTAGAAAGTCAAAACACAAGCAAGGTGTAGATAAGCAATGGTCTGCTTTGCCTTTGCCTTTGTCTTGTGTTATATTTTAGGTTTCTCACCACTCTGTCTTCTACCAGCACCTTCTTGCAATGAGAAGACAAGTACAGATGGCCACAACAGGACAGAGAATGGGTGAGATACCTAAAATGTAGCGCAAGGCAATACATGCCATCAAAAGGCTTCTCATTCAATTGATAAACTACATCATTTCAAGGAAGAGTGCTGCCATAACTGAAAAAACGGAAAAGATGAATGAAATAGAAACTGAAAACTTTACAACCCATTAAAGAACTAAAAGTCTGCATAAAATAATAGTAAAAGGATTTTGTTCAAGGTGATTCAGTAAATATTTTGTCTACTATGTGCTTTGCTCTGTGCTAAATAAGCCATCTAACATCCTTTAGTACATTCACACATATATGTAGCCTTCTCCCCAAAGAGATTTTCAGCTGTAAAATTCATACTAGAATTTAAGGATCAGAAAAAGAATGGAAGAATCTATTTTAAAACTGGGTGGAAATTGGAAAGGACCTGAAATCATCCTAGACCAAGAGGATAGTGCAATAAAGCAGAAAGTCAGGGAGAACAAAGCTCATTCCAGGAACAATGAGTACATCGGACCAGGTGGAGCTGATGCTCCAGAGGCAATGTAGAAACTGAAAAAAGTGTGAGAGTCTCAGTAGAGCCAGGTTTCAAGTCCCACCTCTAACCCTGGCTGTGCAACTCTAATTAAATTGCTTCTTAGCTTCAGGCCTCAGATTTCTCATGCATAAAGGTGGCAGTAATATAAATTGTTATGTTACCTACAAGATTTTTGTGAGAGTTAAATTAGGTAATACATGTAAAAGATTGAGGGCTCTCCCTGGCATGCAGTAGATGCTCAATCAAATATATTATTAAACTGGAGAATAACAGCAGAAATGGGAGAAGTGTGGAAAAGTAGGGTGGTATTAGATAATAACCTAATCTCTCAAGCTAGGAAGAAGAGCTAAAAAAGAAATATGCAAAGATGCTCAATATCACTAGGAATCGTGGAAATGCATATAACAACAGTGAGATCACATTTTGCCCCACAGATTAGAAAAAAATGAAAAATATGTAAGAAAACAGGCATTTTCTTGCACAATTGATAGTTGTGTAGATTGAGGACAATTTTTAGGACAAATTGACAGTATGCACATGTTGTTTGAACCAGCAATCATATCCAAATAATTTATATGTACAAAAGTATTGCTACTACCCTAGTCCAAACCACCATCATCTAGCTTACTGCAATAGATCTCTTTATTAGTCATCTTTGCTGCAATAATAAACCCTAACATCCTAATAGCTTACAGTAACAAACATTTATTTCTCATTATGTTATGTATAAGAAGATTTGCTACAGGCTTCGTTCTTCTTCATATGTCTTCTCATTCCAAGATGCAGCATGAAAGAGAATCTCCTATCTGTTATTCTCATGGCAACAAACAGAACCAAGGCGGGGAGCTGAACCATGTAATCTAATGTAAGGCTTTTCATAGGTCATGTCTCCACACATTCTATTAAACAAAACATACTATAAACATTCTATTAAGCAAGTATTACATGGTCTAAGCTTGACAATTTGACGGGTGGGTGGGTGGTATAGTGGGGGTAATCCTCCAACAGGGTGTCTCTGCATATCACGCAGCAAAAAGTCAGGACACATAATCCTATTTTAGGAAAGGAATAATTGGGAACAATCCATAGCCTCACACCCCAACTGGTTTTCCTGCTTCCACACAGCAGCCAGAGCAAGTCAATAAAAACAAGTCTGAAAACTTACTCACTATCACAAGTGCCCCCATGGTTCAATTACCTCCCACTGCATCCCCTCCACCACATATGGGGATTATGGGAACTACAATTCAAGATGAGATTTGGGTGAGGACACAGCCAAACTATATCAATACTGTACTATAGTTATGTAACATGTGACCATTGGGGAAGCTGGACAAAGTGCACATGGGACTTCTTACAATTTTTGCAACTTCTAGTGAGTCTATAATTCCCCAAAAAAAACATTGTTTTAAATAAGGAAAAATATTAGTGATCAATCACTTTTGTTATACCACATACAATGGCACCCCCATAGCATCTATTCCTTTACTCTGCCCTATTACTCTTCATTGCCCCATAGATTTACTTGTTTTGCTATAGATAATACAGTTACTTCATTACTACTTCTACAACTAGAAAATACATCCTATGACATTACTGGCTTTGTCTCTTTTGTTCACTGTTGATTCCTTAACACCAAGAAGAAGGCCTAGCACATTGTAGGTACTCCATAAACATCTGTTGAAAGAAATGAATGTGCCCAGCAGTCAGAATTGGAAACTACCTAAATGCTTATAAACAGGGAAATAATTAAATAATTTATGATATACAGTAGAATACAGCAACTTAAAGAATAAAGTAGATCTATACGTAGTCACATAGAAAGATCTCCATGATAGGTCACTAAGAGTGAAAATAAGTTGTAAAAGATTGGTATAGCATTATCCCAATTAGTGAAGCAGAAAATCATCATAATGCTTAAGAGTGGGGACTCTAAGTGCACATCCTGGTTCCATTTCCCACTTTTAGGGTGGCCTGAGACAAGTTATGAAATCTCATTTGCCTCAATTCCCTCATCTTTAAAATCAAAATCAAAATACTACAGGAATTAAATGAGTTAATGCATGTAAAGTCCATGACACAGATTAATATATTCCATCTACAGTACTTAGCATATTGTAAACATTTATGTTAGCCAAAACAATTTATGTGTAAAATTCTACAAGTATATATTTATAAATGTTTTAAATTCATAGAAAAGGGTCAAGAATTACACACAGGAAAGTAAGTCTTAACAGCAGTGACCTCTGGGGAGAGATTAAGGGAGGGATGTGGAATAATTTTTTTTAACACACACACACACACACACACACACACACACACACACTCCCGAGAGCCAAATACAAATTATTTTAATTACACAAACTAATCCTTTCTTCCATGACTATGGATAATCAAAGATTAAGTACATCTGCACCACCTAAATTCGGAGTGGAGTTTACAGGGCCCAGGACTCACACGCACAGCTGAGGCAGTCTGCCCCAGGGCTCTGACCTCATGCTCCTAATTGCTGAGAAATCCTGATGTGGGCTCTGGTGCCCAAGGTGTGCTGATGGGCAGGAGTCCATGAGCACAGACTTCTCTTTCTCTCTCTGATCTCTACCCATTAGGGACTCTATTAAATTGACCCTCACTCTACAAAATATTGTTTCCAACTCATAGAAATTTGCTGAGGATTTCTGCCACTTGCTGGCTTCCAGCTAGTTGGTCAATTGATTTCTATTTTACTCAGGTTATACTTTGTCTTCTGAAAAATATCTCTATATCTCAGCATTATTTTAGCTTATTGCTCTACTATGCTACTCAATTTTTTCTGTGTGTTTACCTTCCATCTCAAGATTTTTGCTTTTACTTTTTTCTTTTAAATCACACAATTCTGCTTAATCATTTTTGTTTCTTTATCAGTCTTTTTCTCATCTTTTTTTCCTATTAGTTTTGGCTGCCTTTATTTAAAAAAAAAACGCATGATCTGGTCATTCTAATTTTTATCTTATTTTTAAGCCTTTTTGTCCATTTATTTTGAAATTCAACAAATTCTACAAAAATTTTCATCATTATTTGAACTTTTTCTTTGGGTTGTTAAAATACTTTATCTCATTTTTAAATATAATTCTCATGTGTTTTATATTTTGTGAAGGATTTAATTTTTTTTCTTGTCCCTCTTAAATGTTAATTAGTTGGTATATCACGATCTGTCTTGATGATGGCCAGCAGGAGGCATGGGCACAGCAGTGGTTATAGTAGACGTACATACCACACCAACAGGAAAATGTGCAGACCTTCTGTCTTTCAGTTGTCCGTGGAGTTGCCTCTAGTCCTACACTCTCTCAACTTTTACTTAGAAAAAGGCCTCCTTTTATGCTTGTTTGTTTTCCAAATATCTTACTCCAGAGTAGTCATGAGAGGATATGTATTGTCCCATCTCCTTGTAAGGTGATCCTTCTTCTAAAATTTAGAGCCCAAACCTAAGGAGTTCAAGTTGGGCAAGAGATTATAGGGAGAGGAGGTTGCTTCATTAACAACAAAAGTCGGCTAGCCTGACTTTGCCGAAACCACCTATAGCTTTCTATCAAAGGCAGCAAAGTGTCCATAATCAGATTTCCAATATCACTTCTACATCAGCCTGATTCTGATATACGTATTCTAGTTTACTCTTCTCTCAACAAACCTATAGAAGGATCTTCCAGTGTATCAGTCTCCTCAGCTATCTTTCTTCATTAGGAGAGATAAGAAACTCAAGAGAATTAAGCTGATTCTCAATGCAGTAGGGGAAGCTCATTTTGTTTCATCTTGGGTCAGCTCTGCTTTAACTGAACATATAAATGTATAATATTATTTTTAAGGCTTTATTTAAGTCTTTAAGTAGTGTGGTTTATTTAGCCTATCAAAATCAAATGAAAAGATAATGCTCCTTAAACTGAAGAGACTTATAAGATCCACAGAAGGTCTCAAGATATAGGAAAAAAGCTGAGTTTGGGTTTCTCCTTCCCAATGTCACTTTCCCAAGAGAAACACAAAGTTATCCTGAGAAAACAACCTGGTTAGTTCTCTTGGCTTGAGCCAAAATGTTGACCATTCTAATTTCCTGCAGTTTTCTTCCATTATGCCTCCTGTTTATTCTTTTTGGATTCTCTCCTCTCTGTAGACCCAGCCTGCTGTTGTGCAATCTCTACTATTTTATTCCCCCATCAGTCTTAGGAAATGACATTAGCCAGCTATCCCGATTTAAGGTCCAAATCATCAAGCCGGTTTTTTTTTTTTTTTAACAAAGTTTATTTGAGCAAGACAAAGGTTTTTGTACTGGGCAGCATTCCAGAATAAAGATGGTTCAGAATTCCCCAACCTCCAACTCTGGTGAGCTATTTATTTATTTTTATTTTTAAGCACATATACGTATATTAAGCACTTCCAATAAATAACTTCTTGCACTTCACATATTAATTAGGAGCTAGTGAACACCACTTTATTAATCTGTTTTCATACTGCTATAAAGAACTGCCCAAGACTGGGTCATTTATAAAGGAAAGAGGTTTAATTGACTAATAGTTCAGCATGGCTGGGGAGGCCTCAGGAAACTTACAATCACAGTGGAAGGTGAATGGGAAGCAAGGCAACTTCTTCACAAGGCAGCAGGAAGGAGAAGGGCGAAGCGAAAGGGGACGAGCCCCTTTTAAAACCATCAGATCTCAGGAGAACTTACTCAGTATCACGAGAAAAGCATGGGGGAAACCATTCCATGATTAAATTACCTCCACCTGGTCTTTCCCTTGACACATGGAGATTATGGGGATTATAATTCAAGATGAGATTTGGGTGGAGACACAAAGCCTAACCAATCAACCAACAATGATCAACAATCAACAACAAGAGTTGAGTAGATTTCTTTTTTCATTTGTTTGCTTTTATAATACTTAGGTCATTTTCTTTAATAACTTCAACTTGAAGTTTAGATTCAGGGGGTACATGTGTAGATTTGTTACACCCAAAACTTCAACATCACCCAGATAGCATAGCACCCAACAGTTTCTCAGCCCTTGCCCCTGTCCCCCTCCTCCCTCTAGTAGTCCCCAGCGTCTATTATTCCCATCTTTATATCCATATGTACCCAATGTTTTTTGCTCCAGCTTATACATGAGAATATACGGCATTTAGTTTCCTGATCCTGGGTTAATTTGCTTAGGATGGTTGCTTCCAGCTGCATATGTGTTGCTGCAAAGGACATGATTTTAATTTTTTATGGCTGCATAATATTCCATAGTGTGTATGTATCACATTATCTAATCTACCATTGACAGGCACCTAGGTTGAATCCATGTCTTTGCTATTGTGGATAGTGCTGCAATGAATAGATGAGTCTTTTTGGTAAAATGATTTGTTTACTTTTGGATTATACCCAGTAATGGGATTGCTGAGTCAAATGGTAATTCTGTTTTAAGTTCTTGGGGAATCTCCAAACTGCTTTCCACAGTGGCTGAACTAATTTATATTTCCACCAACAGTGTATAAGTGTTCCCTTTTCTCCAAAGCCTCACCAGCATCTGTTGTTTTTTGACTTTTTATTAATAGCCACTCTGACTAATGTGAGATGATATCTCATTGTGGTTTTCATTTGCATTTCTCCGACAGTTAGTGACGTGGAACATTTGTCATAGGTTTGTTGGCTGCTTGTATGTCTTCCTTTGCAAAGTGTCTGTTCATGCCCTTTGCCTACTTTTTCAAGGGGTTATTTGTTTCTTGCTTCTTGAATTGTATAAGTTTCTTATGGATTCTGAATATTAGATCTTTATCAGACGTATAGTTTGCAACTATGTTCTTGCATTCTGTGGCTTGTCAGGCAATTCTTATTTACTTCCCACACTATTTCATGATAACCCTGTTAATTCAGCTTACTCACTAACAAAGGCCCCTAAGGCCAAGTATCTTTTAAGATCTGTCCATTCGTGCTATAACCCAATCCATCTGGGCCAGTCTACTCAACCAGCAACTGCAATTCTAGTTGATGCTAAGCCACATAATGATATTGGTGTTTACATTTCATTATCATCAGGAATGCACTACCTTGTGAATGTGAACCCCCAGGAAGTGGGTGCAAAGGAATTTAACAGTAAGGATCCTTGTGGGTTAATCTATATTAACAGCAGATGTGTGCTGCAAGAGGTCTCTATTTTAGAAATTCATTTGCTTATACTCAGCGCTTAGGGTCCTCCCTTTTCTTCCCTCGAACTAAAAGGGAGAGAGATTGGCAGTAAAGCATCCACCTCTGGTAGCTGTCCACTTCACAGACCAACTGTTGTGCAGTTCATGCTCTAAAAATACGTTCGTTCTGCTCATTCTTTCAGTTCCCTGATAAGCTGTACACACCTGGCCCACCTGTGTGCCATCACAAAAAACAAAGACCTTTGCCATTATCTTTTCCAGTTTTTTGTTTCATTTCAGACTCTGACAAGAAGGCATGTATTAAATAAAAGTTCTGGCTATAATCCAAAAAAAGTATAAATGTTTAGGTTTATGCTGCTAGGTGAACTAATTAAAGAAGGAAGCCTAATCAGGGACCTCCACCATGGTTTCCACAAAAGGCATTCACGAAGCTCCCCAAAATTTACCAAGTTGCTGGAATTCAGGGAAGTGGTCTTGGTCTTGGATCACAGAAACTGTAAATTCGTTGACATAATTCTGAGATTTTCAGAAAGCTTTTGCCAAAATCCCAGCACAGAAATAAATATATCGCTTGCTGCCAAACCATGAAAATAAAATATTAAATCATAAAAATATTCCACTCAAAATTAGCCTAGAGACATAGCCTAGCTAAAACCAAAAGGAAGAATTTAACATCTCTCCCAGGGTCAGAGATGATGCCATTTAGAAAAGATAACCAATACAAAATTACATCTGTATTTAATACAAAATGTTTTCCAAGGTTGAGAAACTAAGCTCAGTAACTCCAGCCGTCATTCATAAAGTAGTTATTGCTCGTACAAATGGAATAATCCAAGATAGAAGGGGAAAAATGTATGTCCAATGCTATTCTTCTCAGCATTATTTATAATATTTTTTATCTGAAACCATCTAAATGATCCAAAATTATGATTAAGAAATGATTGTCAAGTGAAATGATCAATGTCAAATACACAATGCAATAATTTTCTGCACTGGACACTATTTTTATAAGTCATTCACAATAGCATGAGGAAATGATTTTTATAACACTTCTAATCTTAAAAACCAGGAGAGAAAATTGAATAAGCTGTGTATATAAAACGATAATGACTTTTAAAAGAAATTGTTTAGTTTTTAAATTTTTTTGCCATTCTTATATTGCTATTAAAAAAAGAATTTTAAATGACAAAATAGCCACAGCTAGGTATGGAAGCAGGTGACATTTAACTTTTTCTCTATTTAACATGATGTTAAGTGATTTTTTTTTCCACTGCCCTAGAATTAACAACCAGAACCCAAAATTGAGGACAAATGTATTAAGTAATTAAGTACAGCGTCCTGAAGGAGTCAAAAAATGGGGGCAAACACCATCTCGGGGTTGATTAAACAACAGCTAAGTTGGTTCTGCTACCAGATCCTAAACCCACCACAACTCTAATTCAAATAAGCAGACAACAAAAAGAAAGAGAAATGAATGGAAGAGATGACCCAGGCGATAAAGAATAAAGGTAAATGTCCTATGTAACATGCGCATCCTGCACATGTACCCCAGAACTTAAAAATTAAAATTACAAACAAAAAAAAAAATAAAGATAAATGGTGGTTTCCGCATCCTGAAGCCAAGTGAGGCGGAACCCCCAGGGAATCGCTCACCTGTAGGAAAGGAGGTCACCCCCTCACTCCCTGGCAGGGTGCTTATGGGACTAGAGCACTCAAGCAGGTGCTCCTACCATTAGAATAAAATGATGGTCTTCGTGAGGGAGCATGATATGCGATCAGGACATATATGAACTTAAACACTTTGGCCTGCTTCTGGACTACATATTTCCAAAGAAATGAGGCATGCTAGAGCAGCTGTTCCTACAAGGCAAAAAGGAACATGTTATAGTGTGTCTGAGATGACGATGGACAGCAGCGCCATACACAGTCCCCTCGCACTCTCTACGGGCACAAAGAACAGCAGACAGGCTCCTAGGAGTCCATGTGAAAAAGCACAGAGGTGAAGACATGAGCTGTGGAGCTGCCAGTCCCTCCACTAGGAAAGAAGGCTGGCACCACAGCCCCCATGAAGCCCAAAGATGCCCTACTCCTTTGAAGCCAAGCACTCCCTCAAGAAAACAATATTCACTATCACCACAGAAAACACCACATGAATGGCAGCCACCGGCAATGGACAGACCAATCTCAGCCCATGCAAGACCAGGCAGCCTTCCCAACACCAAAGGCAGCCCATTACATAATTCAAGAATGCAATTCTCCTGTGCTTCCTCCCAGCTCACTCAATACACCTTAGGGACCCATCAAAGACCCCCCAGAAAAAGAAGGGGAGGAGGTGACCCAGTGGCAAACTATATCCCTCCCAATCCTGCCATCTCTCCTCCCAACTGAGAAAAGGATAAAAGGAGTCTTTGAGACCTATGCTTGGCTAGTGCTGGGGAAAGGGAAAGAGATATCCACGGAATTGGATATGAGGTCAATGCTTCACACTGGGCCAGACATAGCGTTTAGTAACTGAAAGCGACTGGAAAAATGGGATAAGTACAAGATATTATTAAGCAATGTGAGGAAGAGACTCACTGTAACACAGCAGAAGTGACTGGAGTTCACAATGTTCAATAAACTAGTTATATATTTTTTATGTGTTTTCTACCACAAGCACATAAGGGATTTGTATTTGTTTCTTTTTTGGGGTTTCAAACTCTATGGCTAATCACTTTTAATTTGGTCATGTCAAATATTTTTGGGGATCCAGCATATAAATGATAAATTCTTAAGTCCCAGGCAAGGCCCTTTATCTGCTCCTCTGTTAGGGCCTTATGTTTTTTGCGAACATGTTTAATTTTCCCCCTTAAACTGTAAGCTCTTTGAGTGCAAAGTTTAATGCACATTTTTATCCCTAAAGGACCAGTGTTGTGCTTTGCACATAGATGGTTATCAGTAAATATTAATAGAACAAATTATTTGTTCATTTATTTGACTGCTATTTCAAAGTAAATATGAGAAAAACTCGCTTACATTTTTGTTAAAGAGGGATCTGAGTGATGGGTCACTTAGTCCCGGAATTATAATTTGGAGACCTATAGAAGGTCTCGCACCCTGGTAGACCAATGATTGACTGAAATTGTTGTGTTAAATATTTACAATCCACTCCAACACATAAAGCTTCCAACTTGCTCTAAATTTAGAAAAATGCCTCCAAATTAGTTTTGATTGGGAAAACCTTGGAGTTTAAGGCAACTGTCTCTATTATCACCTTCTCAAAAATCTAATTCATCTAATGCCAAAACATGAAACTGTTACTCATCCTTAGTTACCCTAATGACTAATGATTAACATGAGAAAGTGCTGTTTCTTATAAATTATCATTCTTATTGTATGTATCAAAGTTAAATCTAAAACTTGAGAAAATTAAGGTCAGTGTCCTCATCTCTTAGGAGGGAGGTAAATAACATTTACTCAAGTTAAGCAAGAACAGTTGGCCAAATAAGTTGTATACACATAAACAGCCTGAAAATCATCTGAACATCATGTTATGCCAGCTGACATTCAAATTTCTGAATGGAAATTCTACAGGACATAAGAATTAAGGCCAAATGTTATTTTAGATGCATAAAGAACTATTTCGTAATTCCATATTTTAACAACAAAGGAAATTATTCGGTCTGGATTTTTAAAAAAGGCTTTCCCAAACCAAAAATCTATCAGGAAAAGTAATATATGCAGCAATAATTTTTTTCCTCATAATTATGTTTACTCCAAATTGCAATTTAAACATCAAATTTTGGGCCAAGTGTGATGGCTCATGCCTGTAATCCCAGCACTTAGAGTGGCCAAAGCAGGAGGATCATTTGAGGCCAGGATTTCAAGACCAGCCTGGGCAACATAGTGAGAACTTAATGTCTACAAAAAATTTGCTGGGAGTGGTGGTGCATGCCTATAGTCTCAGCTACTCAGGAGGCTAAGGCAGGAGGATCACTTGAGCCCAGAGATTTGAGGCTTCAGTAAGCTACGATTGTGCCACTGCACTCCAAGCTGGGTGACTGAGCAAGACCCCACCTCAAAAAACAAACAAACAAAAATCAATTTTTTAATTATGTAAATATCTTATATGGTTCCTTCCCAGAAACATGTATGTAAAATATGTTATATGGTTGCAAATGTTATTATATGTATAAAGAGACTTGACCTAAAGGAGCATAAGTGATAGTAGATATTTGTGTCATCATATATTTGGTGAATATATCAAAAGTCTAGGATTTAAATTAGGAACTCAACTCATAACTGTAATAGAATGGCACTATACAAATGGCATTAAGTGTAAAATTAAACTTTTGTACCCTATTTCTTTTTAAAAATCACTAAATATTCAAAAAAATCATCCTTAAGAAAGGATGAATGCAACTATTTTAAGGATGAAAAAAGATGAAAGGAGAAAATAGCATGAAAAATAAGTCAGCTGATAAACAACAGTAGCCTAAACTAAAAGTGAGTCATTCTACTTGAGTGTTTAAGAGTTCTGATTATAAGTAAGGCAAAATACATGTCTTTTCCACTGTTGTTTGTTTGTTGTTTTGTTTTGTTTACAAATGAGAGGTCAGTCAGTTGCTGTGATTGGGCTTAAAATTTTGCTCTAAGCTTTCTGGCACTAAGAAGGAGTGGAAAATTTAAGAGACTGTTACTTAACCTCACCTGTGGAATGATGACAGCACAGTACTTTCTTCAAAAAGACATTGTAAGAATACCCTGAGAAAATGTAGGTGAAGTGTTGGGCAATAGTGCCTGGCACATGGGAGATGTCTAAGGATGTTATCTAGTATTACTCCATAAAAGGAAAAGACAGGTGACGCTTCTCAAAGAAGACACGATTAATGCCAGTACCAAATCCTAAGAGAAATTTCCTACATGGATCATGTAATAGGGACTTAAATAAGAGTCACTTCATTAAACTTGACCGCAGCAGAGTTTGAATTACAAAGATGGTTTCTTCTTTCAGAGAATGCTCATTGCATTAGCACATGCAGTGCCTTGCACATAATAAATAGTCATGTTTCACTGATCTTTTTACAAAGTAATTGTCTTCAATAAATATTCCTGGGTATCAAAGCTTTCTCTTTTTCCTCCAGTCTGTTCTCAGTCTGTAAATGTCCAATGAACTATGGCCAGTTCTCTCCTCCTTAACTCTTCCAACTGAAAGGGGGAAAAAAATCCTAAATTCCCAGTCTCTGCCACCTACCATAAATAGGGCACATCAAGTGATCTAAAGCTAAGAAAGGGAACAGAATAAATACAGATGACATCATCCCTACTGTCTTGCAAGGTGAAATCCTATCTTCTCTTTCTAATTAAAAAAAAATGAGAATTTGAGTGGATCTCAACTTTCTGATTTTCCCCTTACCTCTCATTATCTTTATAATCAGATTCAAACTTGCTACCCTGTTTCCTCGTGACGCCCTTGCACCCACCGTAGTCGGCGTTTCTGCCCACCAGCTCTCCACTGAAACTGTTCTTGCTTAGGTCTCACAAAACTTCTATTAACCAAACATCACAGACACTTCAATTTCTATATTTTTGACAAACCTGAATATATATATTTTGGGTTATATTCTCTTTCTTGAAATTTTCTTTTCTTGTGATTTATAGGACATCACAAATTCATGCTTCTCCTCTTCCTGACAATTTTCTTTCTCTCTTCCTTGTCAGGTCCGTATTCTCCATCTAACTCTTAAATGTTGATGTTCTCAGGCATAGCGTCATTGGCTCCTTCTCTCACTTCTACATTTTTTTTCTAGGGAAATTCACCCCTGTGCATTCTTCAACTACTCCCCTCTGCCCAAAAAGCAATCCCTGGGCCACCTAGTCTATACCAGTAGGACATGGACTATCCTCAGGGGGTGTGTACTTTGATACAGCTGTGGAGGAGAGGAGAGTAAAAATTACTAAATCCCAAAGGATATAGTCAGGCATCACAGAGAACATGGGACTAGGGAATTATCAGACAGCAAAGCCAGGAGCTACCAGATAAACTAAATCCAGGACCTTTTCTAATGCCCGAGAAGAAAGTCCATAATTTTCATAATTCCTGTCCTTCAGATTTTGATACTTGCTATGGATAGTGAGTCCTATGCATTTCTTTTTTCCCAGAAGTTATTCTACTCCTCCTGTACCATTATATTTTTAGCACTTACGGGGCCGATAGAACATCTTTTAGTTTGTAGGCCACCAAACCACAAAATGCTACATCTGGCCCTGATGGACAGCAACCAGCATACCCAAAGGTCAAGGACTTCGAGTAGATGAGTAATTTTATGGTATCTGGCAGTTGCTTTCTTTATGAAGGGGCTAATGTTGTTCTTGTGTGAACAGAAGTGAGTAGTGTGTTCATGCATATTTGAGAATGCACAACTTATCCTGCAATATCCATTCTCCCCTTTTTCAATGGTGATCATTTCAATGGTGATCTGGGAAGCCTCCAATTTGGGGCACATGGCTTCCCAGAACGGAAACTACAGCTCCCACTTTCCCTTTGCAGCTAGGTATAGCCATATTACTAAATGCAGGGCAATTGGATGGTAAGCAGAAGTGTTTATGCAGCAGCTTCTTGAAATCTTTTTGATGAGATAGAGATATATGCTCTTTGTTTTTCTTTCTCTCTTCCTTTAACCTGCTGCCTGGAATTTGGATGCCACCATCCATAAAAGGCAACAAGTTATATATATTACAAAAAGTCCATGTTATAGGGCACCATACAGTCCTCAAGTGCCAATCCAGATTTTTATGCACAACTAAAGTAAACTTTTATGTTATTTTAGTTACTATTAACTGGAACTTTCTATACAGTAAAACCTAATCCTAATTGACACAGGTACATGAAATTAAGACAGTTTCCTGCTTAAGCAACTAACCAGAAGAATGGTGGTATCACTCACCAAGACAGGAAAGGGCAAGTTTGAGTGGAAGACTCAATTTTGTACATATTGAGTATGGGATGTCCATGAAAATCCAAGACCCTACAAGGTCTAAAGTTGTATATATAATCTAGCAGTCAGCGGAAACTTATCAGAAGAGGAGTTTAGACAAGAACAAAAAAATCTGAGAATCTATAATATGCAAATGGTATATAAAATCTCAAGAATGAATTATTTTATCCAAGGAATGTGCAGAGCAGATAGGTATCCATAATATGAACTTGAAAGCATTATTTCAAGCCTGCACATCTCTGTCATTTCTCATATTCTGGCTTTCGTTCTCGTGTTGAGTCAGTATACGCAGTATTTGAACTGAGCTAATCCCCTACCAGATCTGACCCTGACTCTCAGGAATAACCAGTGGAAAACACTGCTCTAATTAAGTCAGTGGAAAGTTCACAGACTTGTCCAAATCTTATTCATACTATTTATAGTCCAAGAAACAGAACTAGAATACCTAGGGTAAAACAGGCTTTTCTGAAAAACGCTCATCATTCAATCATAACTAAAAAAAAAATCATAAAATGTCTGGAGAGGCCCTCAGATCCTTCTAAATCCACACACCACCAAAAATGTTACCACTACATAAGGACTACATATCATAAATATAATTTATTTAATAAGAATCCTAAATGAATAAATATAAGAGCTATTCCTACAACATTGAAAGGATTGTTTTAAAAAAACTACTTCAGGAAATAATTTAGTAAATGCAAAAGTGTTATTTCAAGTACTTCTCATGTCATCTCAAGATAAATCTTTTCCATCTCTGATATTTATAAAAACAAACTCATGGGGGATATTCTGACACCAGCAAAGAGGTTTAGTTTAAATATTAAGAACTGCCTTTGACTGCAAGGTCATTCAAACATTGCTAAAGTTTACTAAAGGAGTTTATGGAATCTCCCTCAGAGGTTTTTAAGAATCAGTTAGACATTCATTTGTAGGAATTAGTTTAAGATAACTTGAACGTATGCCTTTGGCAGCAGAGAGTTGAACCAAAAGATTGTTGGTCTATGGCACTATTTCCTGGCAGGAAATTGAAGGTGGGAAAAGAAAATAACAGTGAGTTTGAAGTTAAGGGTTTTATTATTTAAATCATTTCCTCATATTTAATGAGCTGCAAATTTCACCATTTATGGCATTTAAATATATTCGAGACCCTGGGATATTTTTCATGCCTTTGCCCAAATGGGATTTACTTAATTTCTGACTAATTCATGCTTAGGATTTATCTGAAGCAAGCATAAGGTCTTGGTTCTGGCTCCAAATTTATAAGTTCCAGTCAAGAAAGAGAACCGCAAGACTGAGCCACCGCAGTGAACTGACCTCTATTGTTCAAGGACATCTTGGCTGGCCCGGACACTCTTTGATACTTGAAACTAGTATTTGAAGTCATACAGAGGAGCCACCTCTGTGGTTTGGAAGCAGTTAAATTTCCAATGAAAAAATCTATGCAGTCAACTTTTGATGAGTGGATTAATGAGGTGGAGAAAGGTAATGACTGAATCCCAAATCACAGATAAATCAAAACTGCAATTAAGCATAGTTAACCCACACCCAAGTCATCACCTTAGTACTCTAATAATGAAAGAATATGTACAAAACATTAAGGGGAAACTGACTCAAAGACTCAAAACGCAACCTTGGAAGTCAAGGCTATCAAGTGCAAAGTTTACAGGAGAGTGCCGGACTATGCTCTACGTCCTTGTTTTTTTATCTGAAGAAGAAATGGAATACACAATTCTCTACTAAGGGGTTCAGGAGAAAAAGTCACTTTAAATCTCCAACAATATTGTGATTTAGAAACAAAGTATTCGTTGAGCAAATTATTAAATGACTGAAATAAACACTGCTTATGGATGACCGCTACATATGACACCATTTTAAGATTCATAAAGTACCTGGTAAGTGAAATATTTATATAGCGTTCTCTTCTAAAAACAGGGGACTACTTCCACTCAGTAACTCTAGCCCGAGACCACAGGAAGTAAAACGAACAATGCTCCTTTGAGTAAGGATGACGAGGCTGCTGCCATAGGCATTTATAACCGATGATTAAAACATACGGGCACTGTGCCCAAAGTATCATGGTCCTCAAAGCTTTCCATCTAGAAAATCAGCAAACAAAACATAACATTCATAAGTGGAAAGAGACTAACACTAGACGGTCTTTTTTTTTTTTTTTTTTTTTTGTGTGAGACAGAGCTTCGCTCTTGTTGCCCAGGTTGGAGTGCAATGGCACGATCTCGGCTCACTGCAACCTCCGCCTTCCGGATTCAAGCTATTCCTCTGCCTCAGCCTTCCGAGTAGCTGGGATTAGAGGAGTCAGCCACTGGCTCATTTTTGTATTTTTAGTAGAGACGGGGTTTCACCATGTTGGCCAGGCTGGTCTCGAACCCCTGACCTTGTGATCCCCCCCCTCGGCCTCCCAAAGTGCTGGTATTACAGGCGTGAGCCACGCACCCGGCCTAGACAGTGTTTTTTTAATAAAGAAGGGATATAAGAATGAGTGCATGGGGCTGGCTTATCTTAGACACAGCAAGCAGTTGATACATTGGGGTCCACATGGAAAAGCCTGTGATCAAGTCCCCACATCTTCCATTTCCTGTGTGCGTACCTTTGAGCAAGTCCTTTATTCTCCCTAAGGCTCAGTCTTCTCATTAAAAAGGAGAAAGAGAAGAAGGAAGAGGGAGGAGAAAGTTTGTATGATACTCATCTTAATGGACTGTTGTTTTATATGTAACCCTAAGGAGGCATTAGTGAAGCCTAATGTTTTCTGAGAAACCACCATGCTCCATTGCTATCTCATAATTAGTAGGTAGAAAGAGACTAACACCAGACGGTCTTCTTTTATAAAGAAGGGGATGATGATTATTATTATTATGTTTCTTTTTTTTTTGAGACAGTCTCACTCTGTCGTCCAGGCTGGAGTGCAGTGGGGTGATCTCAGCTCACTGCAAGCTCCGCCTCCCGGGTTCACGCCATTCTCCTGCCTCAGCCTCCCGGGCATCTGGGACTACAGGCACCCACCACCACACCTGGCTAATTTTTTGTGTTTTTAGTAGAGACGGGGTTTCACCATGTTAGCCAGGATGGTCTCATCTCCTGGCCTCGTGATCCTCCTGCCTCAGCCTCCCAAAGTGCTGGGATTACAGGAGTGAGCCACCGCGCCCAGCCAAGAAGGGGATTCTTAATGAATTGTTGTAAGGGTAAAAAAAATCAATTACATGAAAGTTCTTTGCAAAGTACAGAATGATATAGAAAACAAGAAATGATCATGTTTATTATTTGATTATTGTTACTTGAGTAATTATCAATTTGACGTCCTCTTAAGTACCATCTAGCTCTCTTCCAAAATTCACATGGAAGTTGGAATAATAAAACACTTTGTAATGCAGAATGAAGACAATACTTAAAAAACAAAGGGGCTGGCGCGGTGGCTCACACCTGTAATCTCAGCACCTTGGGAGGCTGAGGCAGGCGGATCACAAGGTCAGAAGATTGAGACCATCCTGGCTAACACGGTGAAACCCCGTCTCCACTAAAAACACAAAAAATTAGCTGGGCGTGGTGGCGGGTGCCTGTGGTCCCAGCTACTAGGGAGGCTGAGGCAGGAGAATGGCGTGAACCCGGGAGGCGGAGCTTGCAGTGAGCCGAGATCGAGCCACTGCACTCCAGCCTGGGCGACTGAGAGAGATTCTGTCTCAAAAAAAAAAAACAAAAACAAAACAAAAAAAAAAACAAAGGGAGCTACATACAGATGGTCCTGACTACTGATAATTGGACTGTAAGTGGGTTTATCAGGCATAATCCCATTGTAAGTCAAGGAGCATTTGTATTCACACAATCCATAGCTCACATGTATACAGTGTGTGCCAAGTACCAGGCCCAGCACATAGAACACTGTTTATTATATGTACATTATCACATACTTAATCTATAATTAGCCTCACAAACTGTATGAAAAGATGAAGTATTTTTATAAAAGCTAGATGCATAGTGGTTATATCAAATAATTTGTCTAACAACTGCCTAAAATTTTTTTTTTTTTTTTTTTTTGAGACAGAGTCTTGCTCTGTCACCCAGGCTGGAGTGTAGTGGCGCGATCTCGGCTCACTGCAAGCTCCACCTCCCAGGTTCATGCCATCCTCCTTCCTCAGCCTCCTGAGTAGCTGGGACTACATGCGCCCGCCACCACACCCGGCTAATATTTTTATTTTTAGTAGAGACGGGGTTTCACCATGTTAGCCAGGATGGTCTGGATCTCCTGACCTCATGATCCGCCTGCCTCGGCCTCCCAAAGTGCTGGGATTACAGGCGTGAGCCATCGTGCCCAGCCGCCTAAAATATTTTAAGATGGCAGTCAATTCTTTTTCTGTCATACTCTGTAGAGTAATTATCTCTTCTCTGAGATTACCAAAACCAAAGCCTCATCTAATAACTGTTATTTAATAATAAAATGTATTTTAAAAGTAAGATTTATTGTGCCCCTATCATGGACAAGGCTCTTTATATATAACTCTGTGGATGCACTGGTGAAGCCTAATGCTGAGAAACCACCATGCTCCAGGCACTGTAATAAGTAATTTACGTATGCTATCTCATAATACTTTCAGCAGCGATGAAAAAATACCTATTTTTCAGATGAGAAAGGTAAGCCTCAGTAAGATTAAGGCTTACCCAAATTCATACAATAGGTTGCGAATTTGGGATTTCAGCAAGCCATCTTTCTCATTCCAAACTTGTTTAAGTATTAACCAGTTAACTAGTATGGAAGAAATAAGATTTACAAAAGCATTCCTATACCATACAACTCTTTATAGAATAACCACATCAACGGAGAGCAGCCTGAAGCTTCCTCAAATCTCAAATAACAATGGATAAAATTAAATATGGCAATAGTATTCAAAGAAAGTTAACATATTTGACTCCATCTTTTATATTTCTTTTGCTTATATTTTCCTTGGGCTTTGAATTGTAGATCATTTCTTAGCTTTGTTAAAGGTGGATGCCTGGCCAGGCACGGTGGCTCACACCTGTAATCCCAGCACTTTGGGAGGCTGAGGCAGGCGGATTGCCTGAGGTCAGGAGTTCGAGACCAGTCTGGCCAGCCTAGTGAAATTCCATCTCTACTAAAAATACAAAAGAATTAGCCAGACGTGGTGGTGTGTGCCTGTAATCCCAGCTACTCAGGAGCCTGAGGCAGGGGAATTGCTTGAACCAGGGAGGTGGAGGTTGCAGTGAGTCGAGATTGTGCCACTATACTCCAGCCCGGGCAACGGAGTAAGACTGTCTCAGGAAAAAAAAAAAAAAAAAAAAAAAAAAAGTAGACGCCTATTCTCTCTAGGCTATTTTGAAAGCCAAGAAAAGATTGGAAATTTGACAAGTGAAAACTTTATGAATTAAAAATTTTCATAACACTTAAATCTATAACAATGCTATTGGCATCCAATCGATCTTATTTATTATATAACTATATTATCAGGCTTAGCAAAATGTTACCTTCACAGGAGACTAGGTTCTCTCCTTTATCATTTTATTACACCCTGTCCTTTTCCTTTGTGGATGTTTAATGCCTTTCTGCCTCATGATATCACAAGATAGTCTAAATAAGGTTAATAACTACATATTTGTCTTACTGCTTGTTCCACTCCCAGGCTTCCAGAGGTTCACACACACACACACACACACACACACACAGAGCATTTGCTAAACATCTGCTGCACGAGTGAATGAACTAAAGTGTTTAGCCATTGGCCATACAATCCATGGTGGAGCACTTTGATTAGTGTTTCCTAGATGGACACTGATATAATTAGGATATTTGTCACCTCCAAATCTCATGTTGAAATTTGATCCCCAATGTTGGAGGAGGGGCCTAGTGTGAGGTGTTTGAGTCATGGGGGTGGATCCCTCATGAATGGCTTGGTGCCATTCTCAGGAGACTGAGTGAGCACTCTCCGTTAGTTCCCATGAGATCTGGTTGTTAATAAGAGTCTAGAACCTCTCTCCCCTCTCTCTCTCACCATGTAATGCATTGGCCCCACTTTGCCTTCTGCTGTGAGTGGAAGCTTCCTGAGGTCCTTACCAGAAGCAGATGCTGGAGCCATGCTTCTTGTATAGCAATGCAGAGCCATGAACCAAATAAACCTATTTTCTTTATAAATTTACCCAGTGTCAGGTATTTCTTTATAGCAACTCAAAATGGACTAAAACATATACCAACTCAGTGAATTTTGAGGATAAACAAAAGACCATTTGGCTTCAATATTGTAAAAATAACATCAATGTACATTTTTTCCTTATCAGAATGTTTCCTATGGCTTTTCTAACTGCAAGACGATTAAAGCCAAACTCTCCAAACTGATCTCATCCAAAAATACGAGAATAACCTGCCATCACACCTACATCAAGCCATTTCTGCTCATTTCCAGGGCCATATTCACTTTCAAAGATAAGATCCTCCTTTGCATTCTCAGGACTTTTTCCAAATTTATTTCTCAACAAATAATCATACCTGCCTGGCTTTATCTCCTGCTAGTTGCTAACTATTAATATGCCAAGTGCAAGTCACCTACAAACTGGTAAAAAGTTTCTCTGTCCTGAGGCAGAGAATGTGAAAACTATATAACATAAAAAACAAGAAAGATTACTAGTAAGAATAAACCTTTGTCAGGCTAAAATTTTCAGAGAGCTCTAGGGAAAAAATATTCCAACCCCCCCTCACTGAGTTATTAACAGTATTTGAATTTTTAAAATAAAATTTTAACTTTGTAAAAGTGAGTTTTTTAACTAGGTTCATTTTTAAGTCTAGAATCACAGCAAATGGAGTGGTTTTATACATACAGAAATCAACATTTCTATTTCCAAAATGCTCTTTTTCTATAATGTCACCTGTATTGGCCTTTATATAAGACTGTCTTCTCTTAAATTACTCTCACTAGAGTTGGCAGCTTCCTTTGCAGACTAAGCCTCCTCTCCTGAAATCATCATGTTCTTTTTCCTGAATTTCCTTTCATAAATGAATCTTGATAGTAATAACTCATTCAGGAGTTTTCATGTAATGAACTTACTGCCTCTGTTTAAAATGACAACACACATTCCTTTTCTGCATGGGTGGACTAACCAATGATCTCTGAAGCATATTTTTTATGAACTCCAGATATAAAAACAAATTGCCCCTTTGTGTAATCTTTGGCCCGTGGCTCTGAAAAGTTCTTTCAATGTATTTTGGTAAGACACACTCAACTACTAGTATCAACTAGTATTTTCCTTTCTTGAGAATTTTCTTCTATTTTTGGCCTTCTTTTTCCACTGTAAAATGGCATCTTTTCTTTTCTTTTTTTTTGTTTTATTTTATTTTATTATTATACTTTAAGTTTTAGGGTACATGTGCACAATGTGGAGGTTTGTTACATGTGTATCCATGTGCCATGTTGGTGTGCTGCACCCATTAACTCGTCATTTAGCATTAGGTATATCTCCTAATGCTATCCCTCCCCCCTCCCCCCACCCCACAACAGTCCGCGGAGTGTGATGTTCCCCTTCCTGTGTCCATGTATTCTCATTGTTCAATTCCCACCTATGAGTGAGAACATGCAGTATTTGGTTTTTTGTCCTTGCGATAGTTTACTGAGAATGATGATTTCCAGTTTCATCCATGTCCCTACAAAGGACATGAACTCATCATTTTTTATGGCTGCATAGTATTCCATGGTGTATATGTGCCACATTTTCTTAATCCATCTATCATTGTTGGACATTTGGCTTGGTTCCAAGTCTTTGCTATTGTGAATAGTGCCGCAATAAACATATCTGTGCATGTGTCTTTATAGCAGCATGATTTATAGTCCTTTGCATATATACCCAGTAATGGGATGGCTCGGTCAAATGGTATTTCTAGTTCTAGATCCCTGAGGAATCGCCACACTGACTTCCACAATGGTTGAACTAGTTTACAGTCCCACCAACAGTGTAAAAGTGTTCCTATTTCTCCACATCCTCTCCAGCCCCTGTTGTTTCCTGACTTTTTAATGATGGCCATTCTAACTGGTGTCAGATGGTATCTCATTGTGGTTTTGATTTGCATTTCTCTGATGGCCAGTGATGATGAGCATTTTTTCATGTGTTTTTTGGCTGCATAAATGTCTTCTTTTGAGAAGTATCTGTTCATGTCCTTTGCCCACTTTTTGATGGGGTTGTTTGTTTTTTTCTTGTAAATTTGTTTGAGTTCATTGTAGATTCTGGATATTAGCCCTTTGTCAGATGAGTAGGTTGCGAAAATTTTCTCCCATTTTGAAGGTTGCCTGTTCACTCTGATGGTAGTTTCTTTTGCTGTGCAGAAGCTCTTTAGTTTAATGAGATCCCATTTGTCAATTTTGGCTTTTGCTGCCATTGCTTTTGGTGTTTTAGACATGAAGTCCTTGCCCATGCCTATGTCCTGAATGGTAATGCCTAGGTTTTCTTCTAGGGTTTTTATGGTTTTAGGTCTAACATGTAAGTCTTTAATCCATCTTGAATTGATGCCCTCTCTCACCACTCCTATTCAACATACTGTTGGAAGTTCTAGCCAGGGCAATTAGGCAGGAGAAGGAAATAAAGGGCATTCAATTAGGAAAAGAGGAAGTCAAATTGTCCCTGTTTGCAGATGACATGATTGTATATCTAGAAAACCCCATTGTCTCAGCCCAAAATCTCCTTAAGCTGATAAGCAACTTCAACAAAGTCTCAGGATACAAAATCAATGTACAAAAATCACAAGCATTCTTATACACCAATAACAGACAGAGAGCCAAATCATGAGTGAACTCCCATTCACAATTGCTTCAGAGAGACTCAAATACCTAGGAATCCAACTTACAAGGGATGTGAAGGACCTCTTCAAGGAGAACTACAAACCACTACTCAATGAAATAAAAGAGGATACAAACAAATCGAAGAACATTCCATGCTCATGGGTTGGAAGAATCAGTATCGTGAAAATGGCCATACTGCCCAAGGTAATTTATAGATTCAGTGCCATCCCCATTAAGCTACCAATGACTTTCTTCACAGAATTGGAAAAACTACTTTAAAGTTCATATGGAACCAAAAAAGAGCCCACATTGCCAAGTCAATCCTAAGCCAAAAGAACAAAGCTGGAGGCATCACACTACCTGACTTCAAACTGTATTACAAGGCCACAGTAACCAAAACAGCATGGTACTGGTACCAAAACAGAGATATAGACCAATGGAACGGAACAAAGCCCCCAGAAATAACACCGCATATCTACAACTATCTGATCTTTGACAAACCTGACAAAAACAAGCAATGGGGAAAGGATTCCCTACTTAATAAATGGTGCTGGGAAAAGTGGCTAGCCATATGTAGAAAGCTGAAGCATCTTTTCTTTTTAATGGATATTGGCAAATCATATTACAAAGATAAAAATGGAAACTTCAAAGATTTGTCAAGGTACCAATTTCCAAGTTTAAATTTCTTCTCTTTATTAGTGAGGTTAAACAATGTTATAATTACTATGCTTTCTATTTTTTAATGGAAACTACTTTTATTTTTTTCTTTTACACTGTTGCTATGAAATATACCACTCATTTAAAAGGTGGTATATACATTTCAGGGAGACATAATAAAATGATCACCCTTGTACTTACCCCCTACCTTAAAAAAAATAGGGGGTAATTATAGTCACCCTGAGGGCCCCTCTTAGTTGCAGCTCTTTCCCTACCTCATCTCCTTGTCACCACTCCCCAAGTAACTACTATTCTGAATTGAATGTTAATTATTTCCTTGCTTTCTTTATAGGTTTGCCACATACTTGTAAGTGCATTAAGTGAGTTTTGAGTCTTTTAGAACTTCCTGTGAGGGGGATCATACTATATACCTTCTTCTGCAATTTGTTTTACTACATGTTTTGAGATTCAAGCACACTAATATATGTAGCTGAGTTCATTAATCTTTACTGCCGTATGATATTCCAGTGTATGAATAGACTGCGATTTATCCAAATTTTTCATACTTGTCAATTTCACCAGAGTCAGCATTTCCCAATTATTGAGTTTGAACATCTTTTCAGATGGTTATGAGGCATTAGCATTTCCTCTTCTACAAAGTTCCTAGTAATTTGTTTGCCTAGTTTTTTTACCTTTCTCATCTTTTTGTTTCTTTTTGTTGATTTCTTCCTACTATTACTACTATTATTTATTGCTATATTAATTCATTTTTTGCTTTCTTTCAATGGATAAGAATACTTGACTTTAGTGTGATTGGATTTGTACATCTCTGTTTATAGTTTATACATTTTGTGTCTTGCTAAAGAAACCTCCTGTAGCTTGGGATCATAATGATACTTTCCTGTATCTCCTAAAATTTTTATAGCTTTGCCCTTCACACTTAAGTCTTTAATCTACTAGGTATTATTTGTGTATGACATGATGTAGGGATCTAATTTTTTTACATTATTAAACATTTAGCCCCCCACAATTTATAGAAAAGTTCATCCTGGCCGGGCGCCGTGGCTCACACTTGTAATCCCAGCACTTTGGGAGGCCGAGACGAGTGGATCACGAGGTCAGGAGATCGAGACCACGGTGAAACCCTGTCTCTACTAAAAATACAAAAAATTACCCGGGCGTGGTGGCGGGCGCCTGTAGTCCCAGCTACTTGGAGAGGCTGAGGCAGGAGAATGGCATGAACCCGGGAGGCGGAGCTTGCAGTGAGCCGAGATTGCGCCACTGCACTCCAGCCTGGGCGACAGAGCGAGACTCTGTCTCAAAAAAAAAAAAAGAAAAGTTCATCCTTTCCCACCAATCTGCAATGGCACTACATCATATATTGAGGGTGCATATAACCACTGGTCCCTCTCCATTTCTGACTTCTTCTGTTTCTGTGCCAATACCATATTGCATCAATACCATGCTGTTGTAATTCCTATAACTTCATAAATAAAAGAATGTTAATTTCTTCACATTAATAACGTCTTGAAACCTGGTAGGACAAATTCATATCTTACTAATTTTCTTTATTAGTGACCTATGATTGGCCCTTTGTTCTTATATATGAGTTTTAGAATCATTTCCAAGATGCTTTGGGACTTTTATTGAACTTGCATTACATTTATAGGTAAATACATATGAACTTGGCATCATTACCGTATTGAATTGTGCTCTTTGTACATGGTTTGTCTCTCCATGCGTTTGAGTAGTTTTAATGTCTTTAAAGAAAGTTAATGATTTTCTTTCATACAAATCTTGAACATTTTTAGTTAGACTTATTCCTAGGAATTTAGCTTTTGCTAATATTGCAAATGGCAAAAATATACAACTGATGTCATTTAGAAATACAATTGGCTTTTTAAAATGAAATTTCCACTGAAGTATATTACACACAGAAAAACGCACAAATCATAACTGTATGGCACCATGAATTATCGCTAAGTAAACTTGCTCAGGTAACCACCACCCCTATAAAAACAGGACAATAATAGTACCCAAGAAAACCCCAGTGCCAAAACCACTATCTACTTCCTCTCCAAAGATAACCACTTCCTATCACTAATTTCTGTCACTATTACTTTTGCTTGGTTCTCAAGGCTGTATAATTATATATTCTATACTATTTTGTGTATCTACTTTCTCTCAATCATGATGTTTATAAGATTCATTCATGTTACTGCATGTAGCTATAGTTCATTCTTTTTCATTTCTTATAGTATTGCTTTGTGTGAACATGTGAATATAATACAATTGATTTATTCATTCTCCTGATAGTGGATATTTAAATCATTTCCAGTTTCTGGTTATTACAAATGAAACTGCAATGAACATTGTTGTGTGTGTGTGTGTGTGTGTGTGTATATATATACACTATATATATATACATATATACACACTATATATATACATATATACACTATATATATACACATATATATATACACACTATATATATATACATATATATATATGTCTTTAGGTGAAAATATACTTACATATTTTTGTTGGCTATTATAAATAAAGCTGCTGCTATGAACATTCTTGTATATGTCTTTCCATAAACATATGTACCCAGGAGTAGAGCTGCTAAGTCATAGAGTATCTCCCTATTCTTCTTTAGTGAATAGTGCCAGTTTTCCAAAACAAGGACAAAAATTTACACTCTCACTATCAGTGAGAGAGTTTTATTTCTTCCACATCCTCCTCAGCACTTGGGATTATCAGTCTTTTTCCTCTTAACCATTCTGGTGGGTGCTTTATGCTATATTATTGTGATTTTAACTTGCATCTCCCTGGTTACTAATGAATTGGCACACTTTATTAACTAGTTGGATATCTATTTTTTGAAGTGTTTGTTCAAGTCAATTGTCCATTTTTATTCAATTTTCTGTCTGTGTCTTGATCTATAGGAGTTCTTAACGCTCTGGCTGAATGCCGTGGCAGTTGTGTGCATCACTGATGTCTTTTCCCATGCTGTGGCATGCCTCTTTGTTTATTAGATTATATCTCTTGATGAACAGAAGCTCATCATTTTAATTTGGACAACTTTACAGCAAGCACTTTTTGTGTCTTTTTCCAGAAATCACTCCCTACCCCAAGGTCATGAAGATATTCTCCAATGTTATCTTCAGGAAAATTTAGTGTTTTACCATTCACTCCTAGCAATAGATTCTACCTCAAACTGATTTTGAGGTAGCGTGTAAAGCAGGTCTTAAATTTTACTGTTTCCCACACGGAAACCACTTCTTTTTAAAATTGTCATATTCCCACTGCTCTTCAGGGTCACATTTGCCATGAATTAGAGGTGGGTCTGTTGTTGAATTTATGTTTTGTTCATTGATTGATTTGCCTAGGCTTACATAAATACCATAATAATTAATTCAGGATTAAAATCAATCTTGTTAACTATTAGTATAAGCCTTCCACCTTTTTTATCCTTCTTCGAGATTGTCTTATATTTCCCCATAAATTTAATAATCAGCTTGTCAATTTATATACATGGCTTGTTTGGATGGCTTTGTTAAATTCACTTATTAATTATAATAGCTCATCCATAGGTGATTTTGAATTTTTATGTATACAGTTAAGTCATCTGGGAAAAAATACAGTTGTATTATTTCCTTTCTAATCCTTAAGCTTTTTTTGCCTTATTTGTTGTAATTTTTTTCCAGTCTTGCCTATGAAACATGTCAAAATGAAAGAAAAAAAAAACACAAAAAAACTATTTTAAAAGCAGGTTTTCTGCTATCAAGTTCTTTGTTCAAAGCCTCCTTTTATCTATCCTTCTGTCCTCCTAATTAAAGGTATCCAACCATATTCTTCTGCTAACATATTTCAACCACTTCTCTAGCTTCCTAATCTGGACCATACAATCACTCACTTCAACTACTCCTTCCCTCCAATGTAGACTTCCCTCCCTCTTTGGCTTTCTGCTGTATCAGTCTGCAAGTCTAATATTACCAATAGCTAATATTTATTGCTCATTCATGAAATACACAGCATTGTGCTCAGTTCTACATATTTAATCCTCACAACAAACCAATAAAACTGATACTATTACTAAGTTTAATATATTTGTGATCTTTTTGCAGTAAGATGTGTGTTTTTCTTCTATAATA
This sequence comes from Symphalangus syndactylus, assembly GCF_028878055.3. NCBI lineage: Eukaryota > Metazoa > Chordata > Mammalia > Primates > Hylobatidae > Symphalangus > Symphalangus syndactylus. The sequence goes on from NC_072427.2 coordinate 136,407,234, forward strand.
AGAAAAATAAGTCTCGGTGCAGTGGCCCATGCTTGTAATTCCAATGTTTTGGGAGGCCAAGGTGAGAGGATCACTTGAAGCCAGGAGTTTGAGAACTGCCTAGGCAACATACAGAGACTCCATCTCTACAAAAATAAATAAATTTTTAAGTTAGCCAGGCATGGTGGTGTGCACCTGTAGTCCTAGCTACTCAGGAAGTGAGGCAGGAGGATAGCTTGAGCCCAGGAGTTTGAGGTTATAGTAAGCTATGATCATGTCATTGCATTCCAGCCAGGTGACAGACCAGGACCCTGTCTCTAAAAAGAAAGTAAAGGAAAAAGATGAAAAACTGTTTAAAATAAATATTTGTTGACTGAAGACCATATTGGAAAAATCTAAACATTCTTATAAATGTATATACATATACATGAATCCATCTAGAGTTCAAGGAAAGTGATACGGAAAAAGAGCAAGACCCTGCCTCTAAATAACAATTTTTATATCTCTCCAGGATCAAGTCCATTTAAAATATGCATAAATGTATCCAAGCAGGAAAAATTGCACATGCTGATCTGTTATTTACATGAATTCTTTAGAATACCTGAAAATGAGGGAATTTCAATTTTATGCCCTTTCAGTCCTTCTCCTTTTTGCTGCAGATCTATTATAGAGGACATGTATTTGTGGCATCTATAATTTTTCCCTTTACTGTAAGAATAGTTTTCTGATAAAAGTTATATTAAGGTCACAAAGACACAGCAAGTAAGATTTTTTTAAAAAGTAAAAGTTCCATTTAGGGCTCTGTCAAACCCTAGTTAAATGAATTTGAACAAGAGCATTAGCTCCATTTTCTTCACCTATAATAATTTTACCACCTACCTTAAAGAATTATCAAATTAATGTGATAAAATAATTTGAGTTCCTTTAAAATAGGTACTTTAAATATAAGTAGTTACTTTACACTGCTCCATTAACTTTAGGTCTTCTCATAAAAAATAAAATATAAAAAGAAAAAAAGACATATGTAGGTTATATACTAATCACTCAAAAAAACACTAATTTTTTGACGCATGTCTCTATATTACAATCTATTTCTGCCATTTCTTGAGAAACAACATTAAAGAATTAAAAATGTTTGCTCTTTGACTCAGTAATTGTACTTTTGCAGATGTTACCTAACACAAAGCCAAAATATCAGAAACAAGTTTTATACACAAATATATTTACTGCAGTCTTTATGGCATCAAAAATAATAATCCATTAACAGGAGAATGTTTAAATTGTGATTTAACCACGTGATGAAACATCATATAAATGTTAAAATATATGTTTTAAAATATATTTAATATAGAAAGTATATTTTAATAATGTAATTAATATAGAAAATATATTTTAATAATATATTTAAATAAATTATTTTATTTATAAAATTTCTTTAATTTTGCTAGAGAGCTAGATATCTAGATACAAAAATAATCCTGAGAACACTTGTGAGATACCATACAAAATGCACATCACCAAGGCATATAGTCATCAGACTGTCCAAGGTCAACACTAAAGAAAAAAATCTTAAAGGGAGCTAGAGTAAAAGGTCAGATCACGTATAAAGGGAATCCCATCAGGCTAACAGCAGACATCTCAGCAGAAACTTTGCAAGCCGTGACAGATTGAGGGCCTATTTTCAGCATTCTTCAAGAAAAGAAATTCCAAGCAAGAATTTCATATCCCACCAAACTAAGCCTCGTAAGTGGAGAAAACAACAACAACAACAAAAACCTTTTTCAGATAAGCAGGTGCTAAAAGAATTTGTTACCCCTAGACCAGCCTTACACAAGATCATTTAGGCAAGTTCTAAACATAGAAATGAAAGAACAATTTCCTGCTACCACAAAAATATACTTCAGTACATAACCTGAACACCCTATAAAGCAACCACACAATAGAAACTACAAAGCAACATACTAACAACTTCCCAATAGAACCAAAACCTAACATATCAATATTAGCCTTAAATGTAAATGACCTGGCCAGTCGCGGTGGCTCATGCCTGTAATCCCAGCACTTTGGGAGGCCAAGGCGGGCGGATCACGAGGTCAGGAGATCAAGACCATCCTGGCTAACATGGTGAAACCCCATCTCTACTAAAAATACAAAAAATTAGCCAGGCATGGTGGCGGGCACCTGTAGTCCCAGCTACTCAGGAGGCTGAGGCAGAAGAATGGCCAGAACCTGGGAGGTAGAGCTTGCAGTGAGCCAAGCTCCAGCCTGGGTGACAGAGCGAGATTCCGTCTCAAAAAATAATAATAATAATAAATGACCTAAACACCTCACTTAAAAGGCACAGAGTGCCAAATTGGATTAAAAAAATAAGACCCATCTGTCTGCTGTCTTCAAGAGAACAATTTCACATATAACAACACTCATAGTCAAAGTAAGGTCTACCATGCAAATGGAAAACAAAAGAGATCAGGGGTTGCTATTCTTATTGCAGACAAAACAGACTGTAAACAAACAGCAGTTTTAAAAAAGGCAGGGAAGAGCACTATATAATGATAGACAGTTCAATTTAACAAGAAGGCTTAACTATTCTAAATATATATGCACCCAACATTGGAACACCAAGATTCATAAAATCAGCAGCTATGAAAAGACTTAGCAACAAAATAATGGCAGAGGACATAAACACCTTAATAACAGCATTAAACAGACCATCGAGGCAGAAAATGAGCAAAGAAATTCTGGACTTAAACTCGACAACTGACCAACTGGGTCTAATAGACATCTGCAGAATATTCCACTTACCAACCACAGAATATACATTCTTCTCATCTGCACACAGGGCATACTCCAAGATCAACTACATGTTCTGCCATAAAGCATAAAAAATCAAAATTATACAAACTATACTCTCAGACCACAGTGGAACAAAAATAGAAATCAATACCAAGAAGATCTATCAAAACCAGACAACTACATGGAAATTAAACAACTTGCTACTGACTGACTTTTGGGTAAACAACAAAATTAAAGCAGAAATCAAAAAATATTTGAAATAAAGGAAAACAAGGACACAACATACAAAAATCTCTCAGATGCAGCAAAAGCAATATTAAAAGGAAAGTTGATAGCACTAACTGCCTATCTCAAAAAGTTAAGTAGATCCCAAATTAACATCACACCTAGAAGAATTTGAAAAACAAAAAATAAACTTACCCCATACTAGCAATGGAAAATAAATGACTAAAGTCAGGGCAGAACCAAATAAACTTATTACCCAGAAATCCATACAAAGAATTAGTGACACCAAAACTTAGTTCCTTGAAAGGATAAACAAGATCCATGGACCACTAGCTAGAGTAACAAAGAAAAAAGAGCAAAGGTCCAAATAAACACAATCAGAAATGACAAAGGTGACATTACAACTGATCCTACAGAAATACAAACAATCCTCAAAGACTTTATGAACACCTCTATGCCCACAAACTAGAAAATCCAGAGAAAATGGATAGAAATACAGATAGAAATTGATAGAAATACAGAAATAAAAACAATACTCAGAGACTTTATGAACACCTCTACGCACACAAACTACAAAATCCACAGTAAATGGATAAATCCCTGGAAACACACAATCCCCCAAGGATGAATCAGGAAGAAATTGAAACCTTGACCAGACCAATATTGAGTTCCAAAATTGAATCAGTAATTTTAAAAAAAACCTACCAACCAGAAAAGCCCCCGGACCAGATGGATTCACAGCCAAGTTCTACCAGATGTAAAAAGAAGAGCTGGTACTAGTTCTACTGAATCTATTCCAAAAAATTGAGGAGGAGGTACTCCTCCCTAACTACAAAGCCAGTATCACCCTGATGCTAAGACCTGGCAAAGATAAAATAAGAAAATTAACTACAGGCCAATAACCCCGATGCAAAAATCATCAACGAAATACCAGCAAACCAAGTACAGGAGCACAACACAAAGCTAGTCTATTGTGATTAAGTAAGAGTCATTCCTGTGGTGCAAGGTTGGCTCAACATATGCAAATCAATAAAAGTAATCCACTATATAAACAGAATTAAAAACAAAAATCATAAAATCATCTCAATAGATACAGACAAAGCTTTCAATAAAATCCGCCATAGCTTAATGATAAAAAAAAAAAAAAACCCCACAAGAAACTAGGCATTTAAGGAACATACCTCAAAATAATAAGAAGCATCTCTGACAAACCCACAGTTAGCATCATACTTAGCAGGAAAAAACTGGAAGTATTCCTTTTGAGAACTAGAATAAGACAAGTAACAGGACCATTCTCACCATTTCTATTCCATATAGGACTGGAAGTGCTAGCCAGGGCAATAAGGCAAGAGAAAGAAACAAAAGGCATACAAACAGGACAAATAATAACTTAAACTATCTCTCTCTATGGATGATATGATTCCATACCTAGAAAATCCTAAAGACTCAACCAAAAGGCTCTCAGAACTGATAGACAGCTTTAATGAAGTTTTAGGATACAAAATCAATGTATAAAATTCAATAGCACTTATATACACCAATTACATTCAAGCTGAGAGTCAAATCAAAAATGCAGTTTTATTAACAATAGCCACAAAAACATACCTAGGAATACATCTAAGCAAAGAGATGAAAGATGTCTATAAGGAGAACTACAAAACAGTACTGAAAGAAATCGTACATGACAAAACAAATGGAAAAACGTTCCATGCACAGGGATTGGAAGAACCAAATTAAAATAGCCTTACTGCCCAAAGCAATCTACAGATTTGACACTATTCCTATCATGTCATTTTTCACAGAACTAGGAAAAGCTATGCTAAAATTTATACGCAACCAAAAAAAAGAGCCGAAATAGCCAAAGCAATTTTAAGCAAAATAAACAAAGCTGGAGGTATCACATTACTTGACTTCAAACTATACTAGAAGGCTACAGTAACCAAAACACCATAGTAGTGATACAAAAACAGACATATAGACCAATGGAACAGAATAGAGAACCCGAAAATAAAGCCACACACCTACAGCCATCTGATCTTCAACAAAATTAACAAAAATAAGTAATGGGGAAAGAATTCTCTATTCAATAAATGGTACTGGGATAACTGGCTAGCCATGTGCAGAAGAATAAAACTGGACCCCTTCCTTATACTATATACAAAAATTAACTAAATGATGAATTAAAGATGAGGATGATGAATTAAAGATTTAAATGTAAGATGTCAAACTATAAGAATACTAGGAGAAAACCTAGAAAACACCATTGTGGACATCAGTCTTGCGAAAGACTTTATGACTAAGTCCTCAAAAACAGTTGCAACCAAAAAAAAAAAAAAATTGGCAATGGGACCGAATTAAACAAACGAGCTTCTGTTCAGGAAAAGAAACTATCAATAGTAAACAGACAACCTACAGGGTGGGAGAAAATATTTGCAAACTATGCGTCCAATAAAGGTCTAATATCTAGAAGCTATAAGGAACCTAAATAACAACAACAGCAAAACTCCATTGTCCATGGGCAAAAGAAACAAATAGACACTCCTCAAAAGAAGACATGAAAGCTGCCAACAAACATGAAAAAATACTGAAAATCACTAATCACCAAAGAAATGCAAATCAAAACCACAATGAGATACCATCTCACACCAGTCAGAATGAATAGCCAAAGTTAAAAAAACTAAAAGTCAAAAAACAGATGTTGGCGAGGATGTGGAGAAAGGGAACACTTGTACACTGTTGGTGGGAATGCAATTTAGTTTAGCCACTGTGGAAAGCGGTTTGGAGATTTCTCAAAGAACTTAAAACAGAATTACCTCTTGACCCAGCAATCCCATTACTGTGTATGTATCCAAAAGCAAATAAATGATTCTACCAGAAAGACACATGCATTCGTATGTTCATTGCAGCACCATTCACAGTCGCAAAGACATGGAATCAACCTAGGTGCTGATCAACAATAGACTGGCTACACCATGGAATACTATGCAGCCATAAAAAAGAATGAAATCTTGTCCTTTGCAGCAACATAGATGCAGCTGGAGGCCATTATCCTAAGCAAATTAATGCAGAAACAGAAAACCAAATACCATATGTTCTCACTTATATATGGGAGCTAAACATTGGGTACATATGGACATAAAAACGGCCACAATCAAAAGTGGAGACTACTAGAAGGGGGAAGGAGGGAGGGGGACAAGGAGTAAAAAACTGTTGGGTACTACGCTCCAGTACCTGGGTGATGGTGTTAATTGTACCCCACACCTCAGCATCATGCAATATACCCAGGTAACAAACCTGCACATTTACCACCTGAATCTAAAATAAAAGTTCACTAGAAATCGCTAGTGTTCACCACTTTCATGGAGAGAAGAGAGTGACAAGTAATTACTAGATCTTCAATGGGACACATTGAAGATCTGGTTGTGGACACGTTGGGATTTATCAAGGAAACGACCCAAGGAGAACGGAGAGGAGTGAGACAGGACAACCTCATACCGGAGAGTGGCACGGAGTCAGGGGGATCTTCTTCCCTTCACGGGAGAGGCGGGGAGGATAGTGAGTGAGAGTCCCTGGGGACTCACACTTCTGCAGCCTGGGCTCAGGTGATTGCCCTGTGAGCCCACCCCACTGGAACCTCCAGTCTGACATGGAGAACTACGTGGAGCCTGGGCATAGCCCCGACTCAGGCACACGCCACACATAGAGTCCTGGAAGCCTGGAATCCCCAGGCATCCCTGCATTAGCAGCTGCAGCTGGGGCAGCAGAGAAAGTCAAGATCCCCCATGCACTCCCCCAAGAACGGAGCCTACTCTAGTCACTGAGAAGCAAATGCAGACCTCACCTCCCCTGCATTTAACAGGGTAAGGCCCACTGGCCTGGGTCTCCAGCCACACCCTGTCTGGACTCTCGGGCCGGTAGCAGCTCTGCACTTCCCTGGGACAAATCTCCCAGAAGGAGAAGCCAGCTGCCAGTTTTGCTGTCTGACAGGCCCCGCCGCTGATCTCCTGCACAGCGCGGCCATTCCACGGAAAAGCGGCCAGACTATTTTTTACATAGTTCCCCAATCCTGCTCCTCCTCACGGGGCAAGACGCCCCCCGCTTCCCGGCACACACACCCTGTACTGCAGCCACCCCCACACCAGGGCTCTCAGGCCGGTAGCAGCTTTGCACTTCCCTGGATGGGAGCTCCCAGAGGAAGAGGCCAGCTGCCATTGTTGCTGTCTTGCAGCCCCCGCTGCTGTAGCATTCATGCACTGGAGAGCAAGCAGCGATTAGGAGGTGGCAAAGAGCACCTGCACAGGGTAGCGCTCCCACAGAAAAGAGACTGGTTTTGTTTCTGGCGGGGGGGTGGGGGGGCGGCTTCCATGTTTTTTAAAAAAAAAACTTTTATTTTAGGCACACGGGTACATGTGCAGGATTGTTATGTCACGGAGGTTTGCTGCACTGATTATTTCATCACCCAGGTAATAAGCCTAGTACCCAATAGTTAGTTATTCTGCTCCTCTTTCTCCTCCCACATTCCACCCTCAAGTAGGCCCCAGTGTCTGTTGTTCCCTTCCTTTCTTCCGTGAGTTCTCATCATTTACCTCCCACTTCTAAGTGAAAACATGTGGTATTTGGTTTTCTGTTCCTGTGTTAATTTACTAAGGATAATGGACTCCAACTCCCACAAAAGACATGATCTCATTCATTCTTTTCTACAGCTGCATAGTATTCGCTGGTGTATATGTACCACATTTTCTTTATCCAGCGTGTCATTGATGAGCTTTTAGGTTGACTCTGTGTCTTTGCTATTGTGAACAGTGCTGCAATGAACATTTACATGTGTCTTCATGGTACGATGATGTACATTTCTCTGGGTATACACCCAGTAATGGGATTGCTGGGTCAAATGGTAATTCAGTTTTTACCTCTTTGAGGAATGGCCACACTTCTTTCCACAATGGATGAACTAATTTTCACTCCCACCAACAGTGTATAAATGTTCCCTTTTCTCCGCAACCTCACCAGCATGTTATTTTTTGACGTTTTTTTTTTTTTTTTTTTGAGCAGAGCCTTTCTCTGTTGCCAAGGCTGGAGTGCAGTGGCGCAATCTTAGCTCACTGCGACCTCCACCCCCTAGGCTCAAGTGATTCTCATGCCTGAGCCTCCTGAGTGGCTGGGATTACAGGCATGTGCCACCATGCCAGGCTAATTTTTATATTTTTAGTAGAGACAGGGTTTCACCATGTTGACCAGGCTAGTCTGAAACTCCTGGCCTCAAGTGGTCCATCCCTCTTGGCCTCTCAAAGCACTGGGACTGCAGGTGTGAGCCACTGCACCTGGCCTTATTTTTTGACTTTTAATAACAGGCATTCTGACTGGTGTGAGATGGTATCTCATTATGGTTTTGATAGGCATTTCTCTAATGATTAGTGATGCTGAGCTTTTTTCATATGCTTGTTGGGCATATGTGAAAAAAAACTTGTATGTCTTCTTTCGAAAAGTGTCTGTTCATGTCCTTTGTCCACTTTTTAATAGGATTGTTTCTTTCTTGTAAATTTGTTTAAGGTCCTCATAGATAGATGCTGGATATTAGACCTTCGTCAGACACATAGTTTGCAAATATTTTCTCCCCATCTGTAGGTTGTCCATTTATTCTGTTGATAGTTTCTTTGGCTGCCCAGAAGTTCTTAAGTTAATTAGATCCCATGTGTCGATTTTTGCTTTTGTTGCAATTGCTTTTGGCATCTTGTCATGAAATGTTTGCCTGTTCAGATGTACAGAATGATACTGCCTAGGTTATCTTCTGGGGTTTTTATAGCTTTAAGTTTTGTACTTAAATATTTAATCCATCTTGATTTTTGTGTGTGGTTTAATTAAGACAGGAGTCCAATGTCAATCTTTTGCATATGACTACACAACTGGCTAGTAACATTTATTGAATGGGAAGTCCTTTCCTCATTACTTGTTTTTGTTGGTTTTGTCAAATTTCAGATGGTTGTATGTGGCATTGTTTTTGTGCTTTCTATGCTGTTCCATTGGTCTATGCGTCTGTTTTATACCAGTACCATGCTGTTTTAGTAGCTGTAATCCTGTAATAAAGTTTTAAGTTGGGTAATGTGATGCCTCCAACTTTGTTCTTTCTGCTTAGGATTGCCTTGGCTATTTAGGCCTTTTTGGATTCCGTAAGAATTTTAAAATAGTTTTTCCTAGTCCTGTACAATGCTATTCCTATCTAACTACCAATGTCATTGTATCTGGAAATTGTTTTGTGCAGTACGACCATTTTAACCGTATTGGTTCTTCCTATGCATGAGCATGGAATGTTTTCCATTTGTTTGTGTTGTCTCTGATTTCTCCGAGCAGAGTTCTGTAATTCTCATTATAGAGATCTTTCACGTCCCTGGTTAGCTATATTCCTAGGTATTTTATTCTTTTTGTGGCAATTGTGAATGGGATTGCATTCTTGACCTGGCTGTCTGCTTGGATGTTGTGTGTTTATAGAAATGCTACCCATTTTTCTACATTGATTTTGTATCCAGAAACTTAACTGAAGTTGTTTATCAGTTCTAAGATTTTTTTGACAGAAACTATGGAGTTTTCTAGGTGTAGAATCATGCTGTCTGCAAAGAGAGATAATTTGATTTCCTCTCTTTATATTTGGATGCCTTTTATTTCTTTCTATTATCTGATTGCTCTGGCCGGGAGTTCCAATACTATGCTGAATAGGTGTGGCGAGACAGGACTTTGTTGTCTTCTGCCTGCTTTCTAGCAGAATGCTTCCAGATTTTGCCCATTCAATATTATGTTGGCTGTGGTTTTCTCATAGATGGCACTTATTTTTAAGTATGTTCCTTCATTGTCTAGTTTATTGAGGGCTTTTGACATGGAGAGATGTTCAATTTTATCAAAAGCCTTTTCTGCATCTATTGAGATAATCATGTGATTTTTGTCTTTTGTTCTGCCTCTGTGATGAATCACATTTATTTATTTGCCTATGTTGAACCAACCTTGCTTCCCAGGGATGAAGCCTACTTTATCGTGGTGAATTAGCTCCCTGTATATACACCATTGATGTGCTGCTGGATTTGTTTTGCAAGTATTTTGTTGAGGATTTTTACATCAATGTTCATCAAGGATATTCGGCCAAACTGTTTTTTATATGTGTCCTGCTTCTTCTCACTGGGTGGGACCCCACAGCCTGGGACTCCAGCCAACCCCAACCAGGGCTCTCAGACTGGTAGCAACTCGGCACTTCTCTAGGATGGAGTGTGAAGAGGGAGAGTCTGGCCACCAGTTTTTGCTGCCTTGCAGTCTCTGCTGCTATAGCCTTCAGGGTCCAGAGAGCAAGCGGTGATTAGGGAGTGACATGGATCCCCCACACAGCGCAACTGACCCAAGGTAAAGTGGCCAGACTGTTTTTTACATGGGTCCCTGATCCCACTTCTCCACATTGAGTGGGACCCATCCATCTGGGACTCCAGCCACCCTGCACTCCCCGCAACCAGAGTTCTCAGGCTAGTAGCAGATCCACACTTCCCTGAGACGGAAGCTTGCAGAGGGAGAGGCTGGCCACAATTTTTGCCGTCTCCCAGACCCTGCTGCTATAGCCTTCTGGTCTAGAGAGTACACGGTGATTAGGGAGTGTCATGGTTCCCCAGAACAGTGCAGCCCTCCCACGGAAAAGTGACTGGGCTGTTCTCCACGTGGGCTTCTGTCTCAGCTTCTCATCACTGGGCAGGGCCACCCAACCTGGGACTCTAGCAAAACTACCCTGCCCCTTCCTGAACACTTTAGTCAGAGGTGGGAGGAAATCCCAGAAACAACCCACAACCCCTCTGCCTCTGCAGCTACAGTAATACCACCCTAACCTCCCACAGGTTGGGGAAAGAACAGAAGGCACAATAGCTACGCTGGCAAACACAACATACTGCAGCCACCAGACAAAAAGGAATCCAGTCTCTCTTCCTTGTGACGCCCTCCCTCCCCACTGACCCCAAAACTCTTCACCAGGCAGGGCCCCTGGCTTGGGACTGCAGAACAGCTGCCCCACCCATGGTTAAGCATACCCACTGGTAGGGGCTGTTTTTCCCTGGTGAGGGGCTCTCAGAAGCAACCAAAAGCCCCCTGCCACTGCCACAGCAATGATTCTGCCTCTGCTGCCCTCAGTCTGGAGAAAAAACAAAGAATCTAAGGGCTTCACCCGAGCTTCCAGCACACCAAGTGGAGAGGAACCCAGTCTCTCATCCCTGTGAGCTGTGGACAAACCTCCTGCTCTTTAACAAGCAGAGCCCGGCTCAGGCTAGCAGAGCAGCTGCCCCACCCCCTGGCTGAACATTCCTGGGAGCAGCAGCTCCGCATTTCTCTGAGGTGGAGCTCCCAGAAGCAACCAAAAACCCCCTTGCCACTGCCACTGTCATGGTACTGCCCTTGTTACCTTCAGACCAGGAAAGAAGCAAAGATGCTGAGTGCTTTAGTAACACTTGCAGCAAGTGGCAGTTGCCTTAAGGAGAAGAGGCCAGTCTGTCTCCCCCAGGTCCCACCCAAGGCCCCTGCTCATCAGCAGGTGGGGCCCCATTAGTGTGGACCCACCTTTCAGCTGCCCCACCCCGGGCTAATCAAACTGACTGATAGCAGCTCTGCATGTTTCTGGGATGGAGCCCAAAGAGACAAGTCAAAGACCCTCTGCCACAACCACTGCTGAAGTCCCTTGCCCTGCTGCCTCAAAGCTGGGAAAGCAACATAAAGCCAGAAATCACCCTAGAGCTGTGGTGTGCAGCCCAGGAGTGCCAAGTTGAGATGTGCAGCCAGCACTCAAGTGGGAGATAAACCCACACTTCCAGAGCACCGAGAGGGAGTACAACCGCAGTTGTGAAGAAATACAGGGGAGCTATGTTAACTGAGCAAGAGCCTACCTACCAGCCATTACACTTAAGTGTCACCTACTGGATCACAGCACAAAACATCAATACCAAAAAATACTTTGCTAATATACGCACCCTGTGAAATCAAAAACAAGAATTCAGCTACAAATAAACACCGTGGACAAAGCTTTGACCCTCTGAAAATATCCAGAAAGGAAATCAACTGACTGTACTCAACACCACAGTTAAAGGAACATCAGCTCACTCACACAGGTAAGAAATAACCAGCACGAGAATTCTGGCAATTAAAAAAGCCAGAGTGCCTTCTTTCCTCCAAATGACCACACTCTCTTAACCAGGCTGAAATGGTTGAAATGATACAAATAGAATTCAGAATACTAATAGGAACAAAGATCATCGAGATTCAGGAGGACATTGAAATGCAATCCAAGGAACCTAAGAATCACATAATACAGGAGCTGATAGATGAAATAGCCATTATAAAAAAGAACCAAAGTAATCTGATAGAGCTGAAAAACACACTACAAGAATTGCATAATGTTGGGGGACTGGTCCAAAAAAAAAAAAACAAGAATTGCATAATGCAATTGTGCATATTAACAGCAGAATAGACCAAGCTGAGGAAAGAATCTCAGAGCTCAAAGACTGGCTATCTAAAATAACCCAGGCAAACAAAAATAAAGAAAGAAGAATTAAAAAGAACAAAAAAAAACCCTCCAAGAAATGTGTGATTGTGTAAAGAAACCAAACCTATGACTCACTGGCATCCCTGAAAGAGACAGGAAGAAGGCAAGCAACTTGGAAACATATTTCAGGATATCGTCCATGAAAAATTCCCCAACCTCACTAGAGAGAACTACATTCAAATCAAGAAATACAGAGAACCTCTGCAAGACACTACACAAGAAGATCATCTCCCAAACACATAATCATCAGATTCTCCAAGGTTGATATGACAGAAAAAAAATGTTAAGGGAGCTAGAGAGAAAGGGCAGGTCACCTACAAAGGGAACCCCATCGAGCTAACAGCACACTTTTCAGCAGAAACCCTACAAGCCAGAAGAGACTGGGGGCCTATATTCAGCATTCTTAAAAAAAGAATTTCATATCCAGCCAAACTAAGTGAAGGAGAAATAAGGTCCTGTTCAGACAAGCAAATGCTGAGAGAATTTATTACTACCAGACCTGCCTTAAAAGAGGTTCAGAAAGGAGCGCTAAATATGCAAAGACCATTACCAGCCATTACATAGACACACTGAAGTACATAGACCAGTGACACTATAAAGCAACCACACAAACATGCCAGCATAATAACCAGCTATCAACATGATAATGGAATCAAATCCATAAATATGAATACTAACCTTGAATGTAAATGGGCTAAATGCCTCCAATTAAAAGGCACAGAGTGTCAAGCTAGATCGAGAAGCAACACCCAATGGTATGCTATCTTTAAAAGACCCATCTCACATGCAATGACATGCACAGGCTCAAAATAAAGGCATGGAGAAAAATCTACTAAGCAAATAGAAAACAGAAAAAAGCAGGGGTTGTGATCCTAATGTCAGACAAAATGGACTATAAGCCAACAAAGATCAAAAAAAGATGAAGAAAGGCACTATATAATAGTAAAGGGTTCAATTCAACAAGAAGACATAACTATTCTAAATATACATGCACCCAACACAGGAACACCCAGATTAATAAAGCAAGTTCTTAGATAACTACAAAGAGACTTACATTCCCACACAATAATAGTGGGAGACTTTAACCCCCGACTGACAGTATCAGACAGAATACCGAGGCAGAATATTAACAAAGACAGTCAGGACCTGAATTTAACATTTGACCAAATGAGCCTAATAACATCTACAGAACTCCCCACCCAAAAACAGAATATATATTCATCTCATCTACACAGGACACATATTCTAAAACTGACCACACAATCGAACATAAAACAATACTCAGCAAATTCAAAAAAACCAACAGTATACCAACCACAATCTCAGACCACAGGGCAATAAAAATAGAAATCAATGCTAAGGAAATCACTCAAAGCCATACAATTACATGGACATTAAACAACCTGCTTCTGAATGACTTTTCAGTAAATAATGAAATTAAGTCAAAAATCAAGAAATTCATCGAAACTAATGGGAACAAAAACACAACATACCAGAATCTCTGGAACACACCTAAGGCAATGTTAGGAGGAAAGTTTACAGCACGGAATGCCCACATCAAAAACTTAGATCTCAAATTAACAACCAAATATCACAACTGGAAAAACTAAAGCTAGAGCAAACCAACCCTAGCACTAGCAGAAGACAAGAAATAACTAAAATCAGAGCTGAACTGAAAAAAACTGAGACACACACATACACAAAATACAAAGATTAATGAATCCAGAAATTGGTTCTTTGAAAAAATGAATATGATTAATAGAGCCAGCTAGACAACTAAAAGAAACGGAGAAAAGATGCAATTCGGCACAACCAGAAGTGACAAAGGGGACGTTACCACTGACCCAACAGAACCATAAAAACAAACCCTCAGAGACTACTATGAACATGACTATGCACACCAACTAGAAAATCTAGAACAAATTGATAATTCCTAGACACATAACAACCTCCCAAGACTGAACCAGGAAGAAATTGAATCGCTGAACAAACCGATAACGAGTTCCAAAATTCAATCAGTAACAAAAAGCCTACTAATAAAAATAACTCAGGACCAGATGGATTCTGAGCCAAATTTTACCGGACGTATAAATAGGGAGCAGGGCCAGGCACGATGGCTCACGCCTGTAATCCCAGCACTTTGGGAGGCCAGGCGGGTGGATCATGAGGTCAGCAGATCGAGACCATATTGGCTAACACGGTGAAACCCCCTCTCTACTGAAAAAAAAAAAAAAAAAAATACAAAAAATTAGCCGGGAGTGGTGGCATGCACCTGTAGTCCCAGCTACTCAGGAGGCTGAGGCAGGAGAATCGCTTGAACCCGGGAGGCGGAGGTTGCAGTGAGCCGAGATCGCGCCACTGCACTCCAGCCTGGGCGACAGAGGGAGACTCTCTCGCAAAAAAAAATAATTGGGAGAGGGATCATCATGGTGGATGGGAGGCAGGACTAGATTGCAGCTCTGACTCGGAAGGACAGAGCAGGATGCGGAGGCTCGCATCATGAATTTTAGCCGCATATCAAAGGCAAGAATAAACCAGGAATCCAGAGAGGACCCACAGGTCCTCTGAAGTAGCAGACTGCTACTGCAGAACCCGGGAGACAACCCAGATACAATGAGTCCCCAACTGCGGAAGTGGGAAAGGGAGATCCGCCTCTCCCAAACACACAGCCGCACTGGGAAAACGGAAGGTCTGTCTGCGGGAGAAGTTTCCGACCTTACCTGGAACTGAGTCAATCTCCAGAGCCTAGCGAAACACAGGGGTAGAGGAAGAAGCAGGAAAGGCTCTGGGAGCTCGCTGGGTCCCCAAGCAGCCCATTCCTCCCTGGCACCGCAGGACTCCTTCGGCAGCCAGAGGAGCGGGGAAAATGCCACAGGGAGAAGGAAGTCTCCAGCTGAGCTCTGTAACCGCTGGAATCCAGCCAGAGCCTCCTGGCCAGAACTCTGGGGAGGGCGCGAATCCGGTGCGTTTTGCTAAGGACTTAAACTTAAGACCTGAAACTATAAACATTATAGAAGATAACATTGGAAAAACCCTTCTAGACATTGGCTTAGGCAAGGATTTCATGACCAAGAACCCAAAACCATGGGCTAAGGACATCAATAGACAATTATCAAAAGAAGATACACAAATGGCCAACAAACATATGTAAAAACACCCAAAATCATGAATGATCAGGGAAATGCAAATCAAAACCACAATGCAATACCACCTTACTCCTGCAAGAATGGCCATAATCAAAAAAAAAAAAAAAAAAAAAACAAAAAACAGTAGATGTTGGCATGGATGCGATGATCAGGGAACACTTCTACACTGCTGGTGGGAATGTAAACTAGTACAGCCACTATTGAAAACAGTGTGGAGATTCCTTTAAAAACTAAAAGTAGAACTACCATTTGATCCAGCAATCCCACTACTGGGTATCTACCCAGAGGAAAAGAAGTCATTATTCAAAAAGACACTTGCACATGCATGTTTACAGCAACACAATTCACAATTGCAAAATTGTGGAACCAACCCAAATGCCCATCAATCAACAAGTAGATAAAGAAACTGTGGTATTTATAGCATGGAATACTACACAGCCATAAAAAGGAATAAATTAACAGCATTTGTAGTGACCTGGATGAGACTGGAGACTGTTATTCTAAGTGATGTAACTCAGGAATGGAAAACCAAACATTGTATATTCTCACTGATATGTGGGAGCTAAGCTTTGAGGATGCAAAGGCATAATGAATGATGCAATGGACTTTGGAGACTTGGTGCGGAGAGTGGGAGGGGGATGAGGGATAAAAGACTACAAATATGGTAAAGTGTATACTGCTTGGGTGATGGGTGCACCATAATCTCACAAATCACCACTAAAGAACTTATGTAACCAATACCACCTGTACCCCAATAACTTATGGAAAAATAAAATTAAAAAGAGAAAATGTGGTACATATACACTGTAGGATACTATGCAGCCATAAAAAAGAATGAGGTCATGTCTGTTGCAGCAACATGGATGGAGTTGTAGATCATTATCCTAAACAAACTAATGCAGAACATAAAACCAAATACATGTTCTCACTTATAAGTGGGAGCTAAACAATGAGAACATTTGAACACTAAGAGAAGAACAGCTGACATTGGGGCCTACTTGAAGGTGGAGGGTGGGAGGAGGAAAAGGATCAGAAAACATACCTATCAGATATTACACTTATTACCTGAGTGACAAAATAATTTGTACTCCAAACCCCCGTGACATGTGGTTTACCTATATAACAAACCTGCTCTTATACCCCCTGAACCTAAAATAAAAGTTGAAAACAAAACAAAACAATGAAAATATGTATGATATGATTTAGAAAATCTGAACACGGATTGGCTAGTTTATAAAATTAAAGAATTATTAGTTTAAAATATAGATTTAATTTTATAACAAAAATGGCTTATCTTATGCAGTTAAGTGAAGAAAAAAAGAGACAATAAAATTGTTTATAAACCGAGTTCAGCTGTAACAAAGAAAGAATTAACGTTAAAAAGGTTAAATGATTATCACCTTAGAATGACCAAGTTAAAATGTTTCTATCTTTTAATTTTTCCAGTTATCTATAGTGAATTTGTATTATGTTTACAATCAGGAATTTGGAAATCATATTTTAGAAAAAAAAATACTTTTGGGATACATTTTAATTTCAACGGATTAAGCTTACCAAGAAATTGAAGCAAGGTAATACATGTATCTCTGCTTACAGTACATGGACACTACTATTAGATTCATCAGCAGTTTTATTTTATCAACAAGGGGTAGAATCAGTCAGTTCATGGGCCTCAGTACCATGAGGTCCCACAGTGTTCTATCACCAGAAAAATCTCTCTGCAAAATTCTTAGACCTCACTTAATTGCTGTAGATATATTCATTCAGTAGCTGCTGAATAAACATTTTCTCTGCAGCTTGAGCTACACAGGTAAAGACCATATATCTGGTTCATCTGGCACACCAGTTATTTTTCCCCAAATTAGCCTAATGGGCAGTTGCTTCCCAACTCCATGACAGAGAGCTAAATTATTTACTCTTCTGAAGTTTCTAAGTAAATTGTCTTAATCCTTAGGCCACTAATAATTTGTTTTGTAGAATGAACTTATCAACCAACCTCAGTAGCTGAGTAAATGTTTAAGGACAATCCCTTCTCCTTTTTCCATCTTTTATCCTGTGTTTAGTTTAGGACAGGTATAGTTTTGCCCATCACAAGAGCTATAAGCTTACGGCAGAATTCCCTTAGGCTTCAAACAAGCTTTGGTCACCAGACTTGAGATCTCCATACAAATATTTCACTCCGATTTCAGCAAATGGGAGAGACTTAGAAATCTGACACGGTCAGCAATTGCAACGTTGCTACATATTTTGTGGTGGCCCCCAAGTTGCACTCATGAGAATCCTTGTTCTGAGACTGAGAATTGTCTGTATGAAAAAGCATGGGCTATGGAGTCAAAGAATTTTGGGTCTAAATTTTGGCATAGCCATGTATTTGTCCTGCAACCTTGGGCAAGTTACTCCATCCCTAAACACTTGGTTTCCTCATTTGCAAAATGGGGTTAACAATTCTTAACCTTTTTGAGTTTGTAGGAAGATTTCTTGAGATAATGTAGGTAAAAGACTTATTATGGTATTGGATAATAGTATTCACTAAATTGTAGTTAAAATGAATGTACAGGTGATAAAACAAAAATTTCAACCGAGGCACTTTCTAAAGTGAGAAGCTAAAACAAGATACAAAATTATTCAAAAAAAAAAAGTAAGAACCAGAGAGAAGATACTTCATAAAAAGTGTATGAAGGTTGTGAGTTGGAGATTAGCAAGGAGGCTCTTTGTTGCATTGCTTTTAGCATCAGATGATATTATTTTAACTACTTTTTTTCTGAATTAGTATTATTGGGGTCTAACACAGAGAAAGGTTATAAAATATAAATGTAAAGCACAATAAATTATCACTAAATACACACCAATATAGCTGGCACTTGGGTCAAGGAACAGAATATTGACAGCACCACAGAAACCCAGAAAGGGATTTTTTTTTTTAAAGGCTTTTCAGAGAATTGCCCTACCCTTCACCTAAAGCCAGGAGAAAGTAACTGTAAAAGGAGGCAACGTCCTCTGCTGCTGGGAACACAGTGGCAAGAACCTGACTGAAGTAGCCGAGGCAGGAAAGGAGCTGTTTTCTGGGAATTATCAGTGTCAATGTATTAGTGGTGAGTATGAGTGTTTCTCTTGGACCAAATGTGGTCTCATGCAGGAGAGATAAATGTATGGGGAATTTTAGATGCTAAAAGAGCCTGCAAGAAAAGTCAGCAAGCATCAACAGAAAGAACCAAAGAGCATTCCTTACATTCTTCTTTGGTTCCTTACATTTGGTTCCTTGGGGCAATGTAAGAAGTGAGCAATTAGACTAAATACAAATTGTACTTGCCCGTGTCAGAGGAATTGCAATGGAGGGCTCATCTCCAAAGAAGCACATGTGCCCATGCAGGAAAGAATCAGTTTTAATGTGTGCTATGTCCAGAGTATGGCCCCATCACCTTCACAGTACCAGACAAGTAAAATTACCTGCCTCTGTCCTCTCCTTCCTCCCCAACCACCAACATGAGAGAGTTCAGAAATAAGGTAGCAAATGAAGAGAAAAGGAGTTGAAGGCTAAGTGGGCATGAGAGTGAAAGTCCATCCCATA
This sequence comes from Symphalangus syndactylus, assembly GCF_028878055.3. Classification (NCBI taxonomy): domain Eukaryota; kingdom Metazoa; phylum Chordata; class Mammalia; order Primates; family Hylobatidae; genus Symphalangus; species Symphalangus syndactylus. The sequence goes on from NC_072427.2 coordinate 136,426,498, forward strand.
GCCAATGAATGCCTCTCATTCTGGGGACACAGGATTCTCAGACTATAGCAGGTTTGGACTGCAGGAGGATCTTCCATTTTAAATCAACTTTTATCTTTTAATGAAGATTGATGGCTCTTATGCAGGAAGGACTGCTTTTCTTTTTGGATATCAACTCTTTGAATTACTTAAGATTGTCCAGAAAATTCATTTGACTGCACACATTTTCAGGACAAGAGAAGAACCAGCTTCACTGAATAAATGTTAAAGAACAATGAAATTTCAAAGAAGTTACTTTCTGACTACATGGTTCCATTTCTATGTGTTCAGTATACTGGGAATATCACTAATCTTATTATCACAACAAGATTTAAGAGAGGTGAACAAAAGAGCTGCATCATATCCAACTCTGGCAGCCTTTGGTGGGATTAGGACCTCCAGACCCACCGGCAGAATATACAATTACACAAGAATATCTGCCCTGGTGAAGTAGCCATCCATGGAATATAATTTTTAATGGTTTTTAAAAATATATTACTTATTTCAGTGTATTAAATGGGGAAAACATCCTCATGCCTCCATGTCATCTACCTGAATACTAGGACACTGTATATGTATATAGCAATGATGAGGAAAGACACCTGTAGACCAGGTAGCTGGGTTACTGCCCAGACCCAGAGCACATCCATCTGTTCTTTGCTTCCGTGCATTGCTATAATTTAAATATGCAACCTCAATGAAGTATAATGAAAAAGTTCATCCAAGAAAGTGTCTTTCCTGGGCTCCAATATTGCTTGCATTTGTCACAGTGATTTTTGGAGCACTGTATCATATCAAAAAAAGCAGGATCCATAAATGAAAAGTCATTTAAAAATAATCAAAAATGTAACTTTCTTCCTTTGTTTAAAGCCTACAATATAAAATTTGTATCTCAGTGATTATAAAAGAAGGGAAAAATATCAAACACCAGAAATATGCTGTCAATTAACTCCCACAAGCAGATGTAGATTAAAACAGGGTTCCTAAATATAAAAGCTGGTACCTGGCTTATATTTAATAGACCTTTACAGTTATAGAACTTAAAAACTGAATACAACAAAATTATCCTCCAGATTTTTGTATATTGACAAATTAAAATTTAATTTTACCATAACTACAAGCCTTTGGCCAAGTTTTATTTTCAGTCTAATATTCTGCATGTCTGTCTTCATTAAGAGGCCTTAGTCCAGAATCTGAAGATATCAGAATCAGGAATTCTCTTAAAACTCATTGGATTTCACCTCCCCATTTTCCACACACAGAAAACAAAGGCCTAGAGAGATAAAATTTGTTTAAAGTTGCCTAACTAGTTGTAAAGATGAATGTATAACTTCAACTAATGCCTATGCCTATGGAATTGTCCCAAGGGACTTTAACTCCTGTGGAATATAAGGTGTTTAAATCAGATTCCACACCCACCCCCATGTAGATTTCATCTTCTTTCACCTGAGCTATCATTTCGATAGAAAGTAACTCCAGAGGCTAAATTAGCTGTGTTAACTGTTAAAAGGAGTCTCAATGACAGGGAGCACCTAATACTGCCCTGCCAACAAGTTAAGTCTCCCTCCAGGTGGACTGGTGTCAAATGTGGGTATGGTAGTTGTGTCAACCTGAATGTTTAGTTGAATGTAGAGAACAATTGGTGGATGATGCAGTTCCAGAGAAAAGAACCCAAAGAGATTATGAATGGTTCTCATGGATGCTTACAATTCGAAGAGACCTAATCAAAACTACTACCCTAAAATATGAACTTCCTGTACAGGAACACTAGCTATAATTTCCCCCTTTGTCTTCAGAGGAACAATATCAGTATAGACTGGGTGAAGCTATGAGAAGAAAACAAGCAAAAATTTAGTAGCTTACAATAACATTTAGCGCTGTTTTTTTTCTTTTTCAACTTTTACTTTAGGTTCAAGGGGTACATGTGCTGGTTTGTTACATGGATGGGTATATTGCATGTTGCTGAGGTTTGATATATAAATGATTTCATCATCCAGATAGTAACATAATACCTGATCGGTAGTTTTTCAATCCTCACTCTCCTGTCATCCTCCACTCTCAAGTAGGCCCTGGTGTCTATTATTCCACTCTTTGTGTCCATGTGTACTCAATGTATAGCTCCCACTTACAAGTGAAAACATACAGTACTTGGTTTGCTGTTCCCACATCAATTTGCTTAGGATAATGGCCTCCAGGTGCATCCATGTTGCTGCAAAGGACATGATTTCATACACTGTGCAGGTGAGTGGTATTCTATGATGTATATGTGTCACAGTTTCTCTATATAGTTTACCATTCATGGGCAGCTAGATTGATTCCATGTCTTTGCTATTGTAAAAACTGCTGTGATGCATGCATGTGTCTTTATGGTGGAATGATTTATATTCCTTTGGGTATATACCCAGTAATGGGATTGCTGGGTGAAATGGTATTTCTGTTTTTAGCTCTTTGAGAAATCTCCAAACTGCTTTCCACAGTGGCTGAACTAACTTACATTCCCACCAGCAGTGTATAAGCATCACCTTTTCTTGGCAACTTCACGAACGTCTATGATTTTCTGACTTTTTAATAATAGCCATTCTGACTGGTGTAAGATAGTATCTCAATGTGATTTTGATTTTCATTTCTCTAATTAGTGAACTGAGCATTTTTTCATATGCTTGTTGTCCACATATATGTCTTCTTTTGAGAAGTGTCTATTCATGCCCTTTGCCCATTTTTTAATGGGATTATTTGTTTGTTGCTTGTTGATTTAAGTTCATTATAGATTCTGGATGTTAGACTTTTTTCTGATGCATAGTTTGCAAACATTTTCTCCCCATCTGTAGGTTGCCTGTTTACTCTGCTCTTTGTTTTGTTTGCTGTGCCGGAGCTCTTTAGTTTAAATGAATCCCACTTGTCAATTTCCATTTTTGTTGCAACTGATTTTGTAGACTTTGTCATGAAATCTTTACCAAAGCGTATGTCCAGAATAGTATTTCCTAGGTTTTCTTCTAGGGTTTTTATAGTTTTAGGTGATGCATTTAAGTCTTTAATCCATTTTGAGTTTATTTTTTGTATATGGTAAAAGGAAGGGGTCCTGAGTCAATCATCTGCATATGGTTAGCATTTTCCCCAGCACCATTTATTCAATAGGGAGTAATTTCCTCATTGTTTTATTTTTGTAGACTTTGTCAAAGATTGCATGGCTGTAGGTTTGCGGCTTCATTTCTGAGTTCTCTAACCTGTCCCATTGGTCTCTGTGTGTTTCTGTACCAGTGCCATGCTATACATAGTATCACATAGTTTACAATGTAGTTTTGTTGTATAGTTTAATGTCAGGCAGTGTGATGTCTATGGCTTTGTTCTTTTTACTTAATATCACTGTGGCTATTTGGGCTCCTTTTTGGTTCCATATGAGTTTTAGAATAGTTTTTTCTAATTCTGTGAAAAAAAATGACATTGGTAGTTTGATAAGAATGCCACTGAATCTATAGATTGCTTTGAGCAATATGGCCATTTTAGCAACATTGATTCTATACTGTTGAGCATGGAAGGTTTTCCACTTGTGTCGTCTCTGATTTCTTTCAGCAATGTTTTGTAATTTTTGTTGTAGAGATCTTTCACCTCCCTAGTTAGCTGTGTTCCTATGTGTGTTATTTTTGTGTGGCTTTCGTAAGTGGGATTGCATTTTTTATTTGGCTCTCACAACTTGGACATTATTGATTTATGGAATGCTACTGATTTTTTTTTTTTTTTTTTTTTTTTTTTTTTGAGACGGAGTCTCACTCTGTCGCCCAGGCTGGAGTGCAGTGGCGCGATCTCGGCTCACTGCAAGCTCCGCCTCCTGGGTTCACGCCATTCTCCTGCCTCAGCCTCTCCGAGTAGCTGGGACTACAGGCGCCCGCCACCATGCCCGGCTAATTTTTTTTATATTTTTAGTAGCTACTGATTTTTCTATATTGATTTTGTATCCTAAAACTTTATTGAAGTTGTTTATCAGTTCTAGAAGCCTTTGGATAGAAACTATGTAGTTTTCTAGGTAAAGAATCATACTGTCTGCAAAGAGAGATCATTTGACTTCATCTCTTCCTATTTGGATGCCTTCTATTTCTTTCTGTTGCCTAACTGCTCTGGCTAGGACTTCTAGTACTATATTTAATAGAAGTGGTGAGAGTGGGCATCCTTGTCTTGTTCCAGTTCTCAGGGGGAATGCTTCCAGATTTTGCTTGTTCAGTATGATGTTGGCTGTGGGTTTGTGATAGATGGTTCTTAATACTTTGAGGTATGTTCCTATGATGCCTACTTTGTTGAGAGTTTTTAACATGAAAGGATGGTGAATTTTATAGAAAGCCTTTTCTGCATTTATTGAGGTAATCATGTGGTTTTTGCTTTTAGTTCTGTTTATGTGGTGTGTCACATTTATTGATTTGTATGAGTCAAACCAACCTTGAGCCTCAGGGATAAATCCAACTTTATTGTGATGGGTTAGCTTTTTGATGTGCTGGGGGATTGGATTTGCTCGTATTTTGCTGAGGATTTTTGCATCTATGTTCATGAAGGATATTGGCCTGAAGATTTTTGTTGCTGTTGTTGTGTCTCTGCCAGGTTTTGGTATCAGGATGATGCTGGCCTCATAAAATGAGTTAGGGAGGAGTCCCTCTTCCTCCATTTTTTTGGGATGATTTCAGTAGGATTGATACCAGCTCTTCTTTATACAACTGATAGAATTTGGCTGTGAATCCGTCTGTTCAAGGGCTTTTTCTGGTTGGTAGGTTTTTTATTATTGATTCAATTTTAGAATTCTTATGAGCCTATTCAGGGAGTCATTTTCTTCCTGGTTCAATCTTTCAAGGTTGTGTGTTTCCAAGAATTTGTTCATTTTTTTTCTAGGTTTTGTAGTTTGTATGCATAGAAGTGTTCATAAATATCTCTGAGGATTTTTGGTATTTCTGACAGGTCATGGTAATACTACCTTTGCCATTTCTAACTGTGTTATTTACATATTCTTTTTCTTTATTAGTCTAGCTGGCAGTCAATCAATCTTATTTATTCTTCAAAAAAACCAACTTTTGGTTTCATTGATCTTTTATATGGTTTTTTACATCTCAACTTCATTCAGTTCAGCTCTGATTTTAGTGATTTTTCTTCTTCTGCTAGCTTTGGGGTTGGTTTGTTCTTGCTTTTCTAGTTCCTCTAAGTGTGATATTAGATTGTTAACTTGAGATCTCTGAAACTTCTTCATGTGAGCATTTAGTGCTATAAACTTTCCTCTTAACACTGTTCTAGCTGTGTCCAGAGATTCTGGTATGTTATATCTTTGTTTTCATTGGTTTTGAATAATTTCTTGATGTCAGCCTTAATTTCATTCTTTACCCAAAAGTCATTCAGAAACAGGTGAATTTTCATGTAATTGTATGGTTTTCAGAGATCTTCTTGGTATTAATTTATATTTTTATTGTGCTGTGATATGACAGTGTGGTTGGTATGATTTCGATTTTTTGGAATTTGCTGAAGATTGTTTTATGGCCAAATGTGTGGTCAATCTTAGAGTATGTGTCATGTGCAGATTAGAAGAATGTGTATTCTGTTGTTAGGTGGTGATATGGTTTGGCTCTGTGTCGCCAGCCAAATCTCACCTTGAATTGTAATAATCCCCACGTGTCAAGGGTGGGACCAAGTGGAGATAACTGAGTCGTGGGGTCAGTTTCCCCCATGCTGTTCTCATGATAGTGAGTTCTCATGAGATTTGATGTTTTTATAAGGGGCTTCCCCCTTCATTTGGCACTCATTCTCTCCCCTGCTACCATGTAAAGAGGTGCCTTCCACCATGATCCTAAGTTTCCAGAGGCTTCCCCAGCCATGTGGAAATGTGAGTCAATTAGGCCTCTTTTCTTTATAAATTACCCAGTCTCAGCTATTTCTTCATAGCAGCATGAGAAAGAATTAATACAGGTGAAGTATTCTGTAGTGTCTGTTTGGTCCATTTGGTCAAAGTGTTGAGTTTAGGTCTTGAATATCTTTTTTAGTTGTCTGCTTCAGTGATCTGCCTTACACTGCCAGTGGGGTGTTGAAGTCTCCCACTATTATTTTACAGTTATCTAAGTCTTTTCACAGTCTCCAAGAACTTATTTAATGAATCTTGGTTCTTCAGTATTGGGTGCATATATATTTAGGATAGTTAAGTCTTCTTGTTGAATTGAACCCTTCATCATTACATAATGCCCTTCTTTATCTTTATTATCATTGTCTGTTATATCTGAAATAGAATAACAACCCCTGCTCTTTTTTGTTTTCCATTTGCTTGATACATCTTTCTCCCTACCTTTACTTTGAGCCTATGGGTGTCACTGCATGTCACATGGCCTCTTGAAGACAGCACAGAGTTGGGTCTGTGCTTTTTTTGTTCAGTTTGTCATTCTGTGTTTTTTAAGTGAGGTATTTAGCCCATTTACATTTAAGGTTAATATTGATATGTGCAAATTTGATCCTGTCATCATGTTGTCTGGTTATTATGTAGATTTGCTTCCATAGTTGCTTTATAATGTCAGTGGGCTATGTACTTAACTGTGCTTTTGTAATCACAGCTATTAGTCTTTTGTTTTCATGTTAAGCACTCCCTTAAGGACCTTTTGTAAGGCAGGCCTGGTGGTAACATATTCCCTTAGCATTTGCTTGTCTGAAAAGGATTTTATTTCTCCTTCATTTATGAAATTTATTTTGGCTGGATATGAAATCCTTGATTGGGATATCTTTTCTTTATGGATGCTGAATGTAGGACCCTAGTCTTTTCTGGCTTGTAAGGTTTCTGCTGAAAGATCTGCTATTAGCTTAATGGCTTTGTGGCCTGCTTCTTCTTTTTAGCTGCCTTTAATATTTTTTATTTTTCATTGTCTTTAAAGAATCTGATGAATATGTCTCTTAGGGAAGGTCATCTTGTATAATATCTTATGGAGGTTCTCTGGATTCCCTGAATTTGCATGTTGACCTCTCTAATGAGGTTGGGAAAATTTTAGTGGACAATATCCTTAAGTATGTTTTCCAGGTGGCTTGCTCTGTCTTCGTCTTTTTCAGGAATTCCTATGAGTCACAGGTTTGGTCTCTTTATGTAATCCCATATTTCTCAGAGGTTTTGTTCCTTTTTTGTTCTTTTATTTTTGTCTGCCTGCGTTGATTCAAAGGAAAGGTCTTAGAGCTCTGAAATTCTGTCCTCAGCTTGGTCTATTGTTATTAATGCTCTTAAATGCATTAAAAGTAATTAAATTCTTAAATACTTGCAGTAAATTTTTTTATTTCCAGAAGTTCTGTTTGGTTCTTAAAATGGCTATCTTTCAACTCTTGGACTGTTTAACTGTGTTCCTTGGATTGGGCTTCAATCTTCTGTATCTCAATGAGCTTTCTGCCATCCAGATTCTGAATTCTGTCATTTCAGCCATTTCAGTCTGGTTAAGTACCATTACTGGGGAACTAGTGCAGTCAGTCAGAAATAAGTAGACATTCTGGCTTTTAGAGTTGCCAAGTTTCTGCACTGATTCTTTCTCATCTGTGTGGGCAGATGTTTCTTCAATCTTTGAAGTTGCTATCTTTTGAGTGGGGTTTTTGCTTTTATATTCTTTGATGCTCATAAGGGTTTGTCTGTGGTATAAGTTGAGTTTAGTCAATGGCTTCCTTTCTGGATGCTTTCATGTTCTCACTCACCACCCTAGGCTGCATGCTGTAACACTGGGGAGCTAGGACAAGGCCTGGGGCTTTGTTCTCTGCCCCTTCTGGGTTAAGCACGTGCTGCACTGAAGGGGGTGAGATGTTCCTAGCCCACTGGCAAGAATACTCCAACAGGGGCTGCTGGAAAAAACATTCTGGCAGGGCAGCAAATGTCCCAGCGTGTGTGTGCACCAGTAAGGTGGTGGAGGGTCCACGTATACATGCATACCAGCAAGGCAGCCCAAGGAGGCTGCAGGCAAGAACGTACAACATTATGATGTCTTGCATAATGTCTTTTGTGGGGAGAGGCTAAGAGTGGGTGTGTGCCAGTGGGGAGGAGGCTGTAGGTGAGTGTGCACTGGCAGGAGTTCATCTGCAAAAGTATTCTGATGGGTATGGGGAGTCTGTCAGTGAAAGGGCTATGGTGATGTCACGGGCAAGCTGATGCTGCGGTGTAAGTGGATGTGCCCATGCAGGGATCCTGGGAGAAGCCAGCAGAAAGAGGCACACTCCGATCAGACTAGCTCTATCCCCTAGGCAAGAGTTCCTGTTCCGTCCAGGTCTAGCAACTAACGAAGGATAAAGCCACCTAGGGGAGTATGGTGATCCTTGGGGAATGGACACCCATGGCTTTGCGCCACTGCAGCTCTTTTTGCACCAAACCTTCTGGGCTCCACAAAGGCTGCAGATCAGTCCCTACCAACTCTCTAGGCAGTTCTCCCAGCCAGCTCAGATGTCCATGGGTGTCATGGGGTCTCTTACATCTAGGACCCTGGAGGTCTGTGGCAAGAGTGGGCCACTGCACAACTATTTCACTCGCCTCTTCCCTAGGAGCCGCCCAGTGCCTGGAATGAGTCTTGGTGCTTGGCAACTACATGCAGGGTTCCCAGTTTCCTCCTCTTTCAACCTGGGGTCCATGTCCTCACTCAGCCCACTCTCAATGCCTTCCTTCCAGAGAACTACATGGAGTGTTTGGAGTGCGCCAATCTACTTGATGGTCTGTTCTCTTTATATTTTATTTATTTATTTATGGCTTACAGCAACACAAATTTATTATATTACAGTTCTGGAGATCAGAAGTCCAAAATAGGTCTCAGTGGATTAAAATCAAGGTATAAGCAGGGCTGGGTTTCTTTCTGAGGAAAGAATCCCTTTCCTTGCCTTTTCCAGCTTCTAGAGGATACCTGTGTTCCTGGGCTCATGATCTCCTTCCTCAGTCTCCAAAGCCAGAATCAGCAGGTTCTTTGCACACTGTATCACTCAAACTTCGATGATCTGGTGTCTTTCAATGGGAGAACCTCTTCGCATCTAGTCAGCCATCTTGGGTTCTCTCCTGTGTGTCAACTTTTTTTTTTTTTTTTTTTTTTTTTGAGACGGGGTCTCACTCTGTCGCCCAGGCTGGAGTGCAGTGGCTCGATCTCGGCTCACTGAAAGCTCCGCCTCCCGGGTTCACGCCATTCTCCTGCCTCAGCCTCCTGAGTAGCTGGGACTACAGGCGCCCACCACCGCACCCAGCTAATTTTTTGTATTTTTAGTAGAGACGGGGTTTCACTGTGTTAGCCAGGATGGTCTCGGTCTCCTGACCTCGTGATCCGCCCGCCTCCGCCTCCTAAAGAGCTGGGATTATAGGCGTGAGCCACCGCGCCTGGCCCCAACATTTATTTCTTAATCACAGTAAAAGTTCATCATGGATGGGCCTGTCTGTACACATCATCTTTACTCTAGTACCTAGACTGACACAGCAGCCTCTATTGGAAACAATGCTAACCGTCTTGATAGAGGGAAAAGAGGACAAAGAATACCATGGGCTGGATCTTCCACTCACATTTCATTGGCCAGAACAATCCAAGCGGCCAAACCTAAAGCCAATGAGAATGGCCACACCCAAGGTGGGATGAGGAAAATTTTTTTAACAATAATCAAGCTACCTCAAGAACTTAAAACCTTATGAGGTCTTATGCAATGATTTTTGTCCTCATATTCAGACAAAATCTACTACCTTGTAACTTTTACTAGTTGGCCCTCAATCTATCTTCCAATTTGACACTTAAAGCCTAAATCTTCTTCCCGTCAATCAATCTATATGACATTGAGATTTATATGAGCACCTCAAGCATCCTAGAGAGCATAAAAAGATAACTATAGAAAACCATCCCATGTTCAAGAATCTAGGGCTTAAGTGTACCTAATTTTTCTCTGAACAAAATTATAACAGTCTCAAAGTACTATGGAAACAGAGAAGAGGAAGTTGATTACATCAGACTAGACATCAAGAGAAAGTGTCACATTTCCAACCCAAACTTCCCCCTTCTTTCAACTTTACTCTTATGCTATGATTTCCAGACCGTTTTCTTCCTATAGCCAATATCCTTCTTGTAGTATGTTTACCAGAAACAAAGATAATATTACAGGCTTTTCTGACCTAATCAGTGTCGAACAGAATTATAAAGGCAGGTTAAGACTCTGTTGGTCTTTTTCCTTCTCTCATAAGCTGTTCATTCACAATAAGATTATAATAAACCAAAACTATGAGGTTTTACACATGTGTAAATACTAGCCATATTATCCTTTTTCCTGTGCTGTTGGTTTCTTATTAGATCCAACATTTCAACCTAGCAAAATCGCTGGGTCCCCAAGCATTGTGAATTCTGTGGCTATAAACGTGCATGTGCAAAATCATCTTAGATTCTGGTTCTTGTAGTCAATGTATTTATAATGCCTCCTTATTTCACATCCGCTGAAATGTGGTCAACATGCCATTATCCACATCACTAATTCAGAAAAAAAAAAAAGAAATGCAGTATTAGATAACATGAACACCAGAAGACTTTCAATAATCAGCTTACTTTCTGGATCATTCAGTCAATTGTTACTATATAATCCAAATTATTTCCCAACCTACAGCATCCTAAGTCCTCTCCAGGATATCAAAATAAATTTTATCACAGAATGATGTTCAAAATTACACCTATAAATTGTGAGAGAGAGGCATTTTCCTCATTGGAATCGTGGAGAAAATGGAACAAAAACAAAAGTAGAAGACGTGATTTACTCCCTTTTCAGAATCCCAAAGAGGAAAGGCTCCAACTCAAGGACAGAGGGAACATGGGGACCTCAAGGGAATAAGAGCAGCCACCAGCCGAGGCAGCATCCACACGTGTGGGGGCGATGAGAATCCACATTCTGGAAGAACATGTGAGAATGACTCAGGATGGCACATCTGCTTTAAGGTCTAGAACTACTGAACCCTCTTCAAGTTCTACTGTATCTGGTCTAGATAAATACAGGCTTATTCTTTTTTTAACAGCTTTATTGAGATATAATTCACATGCCATACAATTTACCTGTTTAAAGTATATAATTAATGGCTTTTAGTATATTCACAGTTGTGCAACAATCACCGAAAGCAATCTTAGAACATTTTTATTACCCCCCAAATTAACCACATGCCCCTTACCTATCACTTGCCCAATCCTCCCCTTTCCATTAGCTTTAGGCAACCACTAATCAACTTTCTGTCTATGTAGATTTACCTATTCTGGACATTTTCTATAAATGGAGTCATACAGTACATGACCATGTATGACTGCCTTCTCCCAGTCAGCATCATGTTTTCAAGGTTCATCGTGTTGTACCAAGTAACAGTATTTCTTTTCTTTCTTTTCTTCTTTAAATAGCTTTACTGATATATAATTCATATAATGTATGGTTCACCCATGTAAAGTGTTCAATTCACTGGGCACACAGGCTCATGCCTGTAATCCCACCACTTTGGGAGGCCAGAACAGTAGAATAGCTTGAAGCCAGCAGTTTGAGACCAGCCTGGGCAGCAAAGCAAGACCCTGTTTCTAATAAATAAGTAAATAAATAAACAAGGCTCAGTGACATGCACCTGCAATCCCAGCTACTCAAGAGGCTGAGGCAGGAGGGTCACTTGAACCCAGGAGTTTGGAAGCTGGAATGAGCTATGATCACACCACTGCACTCCAGCCTAGGCAACACAATGAGACCCCATCTCTAAAAAATAAATTAAAAAAAAAATAAAGTGTTCACTTCAATGGCTTTTAGTACATCCACAAGTATGTGCACCAATCACCATAGTCAATGAAGAACATTTCACCACCTCAAAAAAGAAACCTTATACCTTTGAACTATCCCACCTGTACTGGCCTATCTCCCCCAGCCCTAAGCAACCACTAATCTACTTTGTCTACATGGATTTGCCTCTTCTGAACGTTCATGTGAATCGAATAACATAGTATGTGGTCTTTTGTGACTGGCTTCTTTCACATAGCATAAGCGTGATGTTTTCAAGGTTCACCCATGTTGTAGCACGTATTAACACCTCATTTCTTTTTATGGTTAAACAATATCCCACTGCATAGATATATTACATTTTGTTTATCCATTTGTCCATTGATGGATGTGTTTCTACCTTTAGGCTATTATGAATAATGCTGCTATAAACATTGAAGTGCAAATTTTTATGTTCACATATGTTTTCATTTCTCTTGGGAATCTAACCAGGGGTAAATTTGCTGAGTCATAGGATAACTCTATGTTTAATCATCAGAGGAACTGCTAGACTTTTCCAAACTGGCTGCACCACCTCACATTCCTAACAGCAGTGTATCAGAATTCTCATTTCTTCACATCCTCTCCAACACTTGTAATTGGACTTCTTTATTCCACATGCTTATTTCCAATGATCACTTTCTCCTTCTTTAAAGGGCTTACAAACTTCACTCAATAATATTTTCAAGAGTTTTGTCTAGGATATCAAATTCCTCAGCCTTTAGATTGTAGAATTTTCTATTTTTAAGAGACAGTATGGATAACTGTCTTTGTGAGTCTCCTGCAGTCTCTCCCATTCTCCAAGCTTGCCATTTCTCAAAGATACTTTGTATTAAGGCAAACAGAAAACTGCGTATCCACTGTGTCTTTTTCTTCAACACTGAGAAGAAAGTTTGCACAAAAGCCACCTCTGAAACATAGATTATTTTATTTGTAGATTTTTAAAGTTATATTAATTGTGGTTATTTGACATTAACTTGTATTTTTCTGTCCCTATATTGTCCCTATGTTGAGGTATAATAAGTAACATGTTATGAAAGACTAAATCAATATTATAAGAGAAAAGATTATTTAACCACAAAATCAGATATAATATATCCAGTTGATAAATGAATGCCTATTTTAAATACAGGGTCTAATATTTTTTAAATGATCTATTATAATACATAATTATTGTCCCAAAAGTTTTTAATCAATTCAGATTTTAAATGGGTTATTACTTATATTATTAACATTGTAGTTTACTACTAAAAATGTATTGAGTCCAACAATTTCAAAACAGAGTATAAAAAGATATTTATTTTATTGTTATTCCAATCCAACATTATGACTCCATACAACCTAAAATTGAACAAGAGACATTTTGAATCAAAACATTCAGTTATCTCCTCTTTTGTAGGTAAACTAAGATCTAACAATCAAACTTATGAAGAAATTAGCTCAGGTAAAACTATCTTGTCACATTTTTCTGGAAGCTGACATGGTCGATCTTTGTCAAGTATGGAAAACAGTGAAGAGTATTGAAGTAAGAAGCTGCTTAAGAGATTTCAACAACTACAAATTTCCTTGAAGATCAGTATTATCTGTATGAGTCTATTACTGAAATTTTCATTCATTCCCAGAACACCAAACATTCTCATATTCAAAACATACATACTATGCAGCCATAAGAAAGAACAGGATCATGTCTTTTGAGGAAATATGGATGGAGCTGGAGGCTATTATCCTTAGCAGACTAATGCAGGAACAGAAAACCAAATGCTGTATGTTCTCACTTATAAGTGGGAGCTAAATGATGAGAACTCATGAACACAAAGAACACAGACACTGGGGCCTACTTGAGAGTGGAGGATGGGAGGAGGGAGAAGAGCAGAGAAGAAAACTATTGAGTGCTGGGCTTAATACCTGGGTGATGAAATAAACTGTACAACAAACCCCCTGACACAAGTTCACCTGTATAATAAATCTGCACATGTACCACTGAACCTAAAATGTTAAAAAACATAAATACAAACTGTTTTATTACCAAATATAACTTTAAATTATCTGCCATTTTTATTATGTCATTCAAACTCAATCCCCTACTCATTTTAGCATGTTTAAAATTCTCTGTCAATCTAAATTATACAGCTTCTCACATTTTCTAGGCTGAGTAGTTAGTAGATGCATATATTTAGGCCAATGCCTAAACCTAATTTTACTTGCATTTCGCTTGATTCCATTCCTGTCCAGTCCTCAGGAATTAATCCTCTGGGAAAAAGGGGATTGTATCTGGGAAGTCCCAGGGTGCTAACTTAGAGGAAGGAAAAAGACTTGAAGAGTAGCAAACATCTCTGATTTTGTTTAGTTTGTTTTCAAAGAAGCCTCTGAGGTAGAAGGCGCATCAATACAGGGACATCTAGTGGCAAAGATAAATCAATGCAGTGATTGGCTCCTTGACAACAAAGGAACCTTACCTTTGGTCTATCTTCATATTTAAGGGGGAAAAAAATTCCTGAACTCTCAATAATGGCCATTCATATTATTTATAACAGTAATTGAACAACAAAAAATGCATGAAAAAGCAAAGAATTTGAAGCAAATTTTCTTTTTTACATGATAACATAAAACTAGGCTTATAACCAAGATGGATTTGTACTCATCAGGTTCTATATCTTTTCAAGCCATAGTAGTATTAAGAAGTAAAATAATCGTTATACCAAAATTAATCTTTCTAGAAACATTAAAAGCCACAATAAACCAATTCCCCTTTATATTGTAGAACATTAGTTTAATAGTATTACTTTATAAAGCCATACGAGGATAATAAAAAAACTAATAGAAAACTAATGATCTATATCCCAATTGAAATCAATAAAAGAAAATAACAGTAACTTTCAATTAAACCATTCAGCATCCTTAAGGTATTTTCATATGTGCCTCTTTTATAGAAATCTTTTTGCTTTTTTATTTAAAATGAGATGGAAAATCAAGGAAAACTTACTTCAAGGCAAATACTATTTTCCTCATTAGCTTGCTTTCTTGCTGGAATGGAAAAAGCGACTACTTCTCAGGTATTTAGGTATTGCTGGAGGGTTGTGGAACCAAAAACAGAAAAGAGTGAGCATTTAGATCTGGGTCTCAAACAGTATATTATTAAAGAAACTGATACAATGTTTTTATTTTGTAAGTTAATAAATAGAAATGACTAACATCAATACATTAGTTATTGATGTTGGTCATTTCAAAAGACCAGCCTGGGATCTTGCTCGAGGCTGAAATCCAGAAGAGGCATAACAGGTGAGGTATTTTGTTTTCACTTTGCCCTCCACTTGTGAGTTATCCTTCACCAGCAGGGAAAACCTGCCTGCAGCACTTCTGGCATACTGGCTTTTCCTATCTCAATGCAGTTCCTTTTTTCCTAATAATGACCCTTCACTATAATTTCTCTTTTTTACTGACATTAAAGTGGACTTTAATATTTTGAAGGCCAAGTCACTCACATGGGTTTATGAAAACACGAAGGTTGTATTTGGAATTGTTATTCAGTCATCAGGCAGAGCTCATATTCTCATTTTTGTGGACATCCTATTTCCGACCTTTCAAATGCTTACTGTCCTCCTGCTCAGCTTCTCAGCACTTACCAGTCATGAAATGATTTGTCACTGATTTTTATTGAGGAAGCCTGAAATTGCTAAACATCTCATTTTGCCCATTCCCACGTCACACGTTGATCCTATTTTTATACAACTATCTCATATAGTACATAAATATATAATACAATATATTAAATACCTATAAATAACAAGTAAATAAAATAGTGCAAGGTTTAAAAATACTGAGCAACTTGTAGCTAAAAAAGCAGCAAAGCATAACCAATGATTACTTGAACCCAGGTGAGGGAGATGGGGAAAGGATGCAGCATTCTAATGAATGTAAACAAATAGAGAATAACTGTGGAAATGTATTGTTATACATGCATTTCAACATTAAGTATACATTTCTCAATCTTTTCCCCTATGTGTTCCCCCAAAATGTCCCTTCTGCCAACACATTTTCTCATACTTCAGTGGATACAAAACCCATCATGAATAAGATTTTTTTTAATTTGTAATCAAGAGTCAGACTAGACTTGGGGTACAGTTAGGCTGACAAAGTCATTACCATGTAAACTCACCCAAAGGGGCATATTAGGATATGGTTAGAGAGGATTAGAACTGGAAGAAATGTGTGAAGTTATGGTTTTTGATACACACACTATATTTATATGTATACACACATACATACATACATACACATGCATATATATACACACATGCATACATATGGAAATAAGTATAGCTATAAATATGTAAATTTTGTATATGTTTATTCCCTTATCTGCCCATTGGAAGGCCTGGAAGCAATGATACCTCAATATCAATGAACATACCTAATGTCCAGACTTTGGACTTTAATTACCATTCTTCACTAAAAGAAACTAAGTCTTCATAGAGAAACAGCAGACTATGGACAGAATTAAAACAAGGGAAGTATAAAATGAGCCTGGAATGTCTTGTTATGCCAAAAATCAAGGAAGCACACAAAAAATGGTAAAGGTATGTAGAAAGGACACAAAAGCCAGCTTGAGCAAATTCCTGGCTAAATTGGGAGGAATTTGAGCATTATATCAAGTAAAGACAGTAACAAAGTATAACTCATTGAAGAATAAAATAGAAAACACACATATTTAAATAAATGAATAAATTGAAAGTTCGATGAGAAAAGAAATGTGTCATATAATCTTAAGGGACTGGTCCACAAAATACTATTACGAAAGGAAAAGAGAGTAAGTTTACAGCAGACATGTTTGGCAGATACCACCTTAATCAAATGATCAAGGTAAATACCATCAGAAACAGGAAAAATTAAAATCAGGTGCCACATGATGGGATGCAATGAGAACTTAGCATCACATCTATCATGTTCCTTACAATTACAAATTAAGAACACTCTTCAAAATAGTGGGCCTTTTATGTTCAAAAGTGTCAAGGTCGTGAAAGTTAAGATAAGACTAAGAAACTGTTCCAAAATGAAGAAAGATAAAGAGACACGAGACCTAATTACAATGAGTGATTCTACTGGATCCTTTTGCTATCAGTGGCATGATTGGGAC
Organism: Symphalangus syndactylus; assembly: GCF_028878055.3. Taxonomy (NCBI): domain Eukaryota; kingdom Metazoa; phylum Chordata; class Mammalia; order Primates; family Hylobatidae; genus Symphalangus; species Symphalangus syndactylus. Next base: position 136,443,404 of record NC_072427.2, read on the forward strand.
AATTGATGAAACTTCAATGGATTCTGAGGAATATACCATAGTAATGTATCAATGTAAATTTCCTGATTTGGTAGTTGGATTTGGTTATGTAGGAGAATATCCTTGTTAATAAGAAACACACATGAAAGCATTGAGCAACATACTACTAAATGATTCAAGAAAAAAAAATAGTTCCAGTACTATACTTTCAACTTTTCTATAAGTTTATGCTTATTCCAAAATTTTTAAAATATCATACTGTGTATGGAAGTCTATCCAAGCATTTCAGTAAAACTGTATTCAAAATATTTGTATAAAATATATTCAAAACCAAGTTTCTATGTCAATTTCATGAATTTACTGTTTGTTTGGAAAATTTATCACCCTGTAACTATTTAGCAAGTAGTACAATTATTTTTTTTCTATTTGACATGATTCACTTAACAAAAAGTTAGTGAGTACATTTCAGAGCAGATATGGTCATAGCAGAGAGTAAGGTAGACAATGCCTTCATCTTATTGGGTTTACATTCTTTTGAGGGGATGGGCAATACACAAGTAAATAATTTCAGGCTGGGCATGATGGCTCACCCCTCTAATCTCACACTTTGGGTGGTTGAGGCAGGAGGATTGCTTGAGGCCAAGAGTTTGAGACCAGCCAAGGCAACATAGTGAGACCCCATATCTATTAAAAAAATTTTTTAAATTAGCCAGGCATGGCAGCATAAGTCTGTAGACCCAGCTACTCAGGAGCCTGAGGTGCAAGGATCACTTGAGCCTGGGAAGTTGAGGCTGCAGTAAGCCATGATTGTGCCACAGCACTCCAGCCTGGGTGATAAAGTAAGACCTTGTTACCAAAAGAAAGAATTTCAGGTGGTGTTGTGATGTGAAGAAAATAAAACGGTAATATGAGAGAAAGTATATAGGGTAGAAGAGGGTGACTTCAGGGAAAGGAGTCAGAGAGGGCTTCCCTGGGAAGATCATATTCAAATGATGAGAACTAGCCCTGAGAAAATCTGGACAAAGATGGCCCAGACAAGGGAAACACATTGTACAAAGACCCTGAGCAAGAATGAGCATGGTGCTTTGTAGGAAGAGAAGGGCAGCCATTGTGGCTGGAAAGAACAAACAACGGGAGTTTATACGAAATGATGTATTGAAACCACCTTCATAAAATTAATAAAAGACCACAAGATTGGAATTATGGTAAGGGCCTAAATTTTGGTAAAATATATTCCCTTCTCACTGACCTTTTCTTCCTCCATATATGATTGCTTGCACAAGTCATTTCAATAAACGGTAGTCGCTAATAACTGATAATCTTCCTATCCTAGCCTCTGGACAGGCTGCCTGCAAGATTAATTAACTTTTAAAGGACAATGATTCTTGGGTCATACGGACCCCCTTCATGTCTTCCAGAAGTCAGATTGGCCAAGGAACCAAGCAGCTGTGACCACTGGGGATCTCACCTCTTGCAAACCTCTCTGCTAAACTATAGACATAGTTAACTATAGCCTGTCATTGTTTCCTACCTTGCTTTTCCATAGTAATCGAGATCACAAACACTACTGTGAAACCTAAGACCGGTCTTTGAGATATTTTTCAGATTCTGCATGCAAGTGGACCAACTAACACCAACCAGACCAGTGACTTATAATACCAACTAAAGAACTAACTCCACTGGTCTCGTGACCACCACCCCAACCCAGGAACTGACTCAGCACATGAAGACAGCTTCAACACTCCTATGATTTCATCCCCAATCTTCCTGCCAAACCATCCTTTTAAAACCTTAGCCTCTGGATTCTCAGGGAGACACGTTTGAGAAATATCTCCTATCCTCATTCAATTGCCTTGTGACAAACTCTTTGCTGCAATACCTGCTGTCTCCATGTTTGGCTCTATCTGCACAGTGGGTAAGAACTTTAGTCAGACAATAACAGTCTGAGATAAGATGTAGGGGCAAAATCATACAGGGCCTTGTGGGTCATGTTGAGAAGTTAGGGTTTGTGCTAAGGGCACTGGATAACCATGAAAAGGTTTTAACCTTTAATGATCTCTCTTACCTTTTAAAAAATCATATTGTCTATACTACTGGACAAATGGCTTGATTGAAAGAAAGGTAGCAGAGTGATAAATTAGGAAGTTATTACAGTACAAATGGAATTTATTTGGTAAAAAAACAAAAACAGGACAATAGTTGAGACATAAAGAAGTAGATAGATTGAGGATATATTTTGGACTTTTATAAAATATATTTTATACTTCTATAAGATGTATTTTTATAAGATATGTATTATCTTTTATAAGATATGGATTTTTGGTTGAGAAAATTCTGTGTATTTGAATTAACTTCTTTCTATTTTAGTACTTAAGTCTCTAATCTTGGCAGAAACAATGTAATTAGGAGCCTGTGAGCCTGGTTAGACCAAAAACAAAAGAAATTCGGACAAAGTAAAAGTGAAAAAAGAAAGGACTTTTTTTGATGTGTACTTCTTTCAACAAAAATTATCGCTATATGTGGTATAAGAAGTGCTAAGTAGTATTAATTTTTATTCAAAAGAAGTATTGGCCAGGTGCAGTGGCTCACACCTATAATCCCAGCACTTTGGGAGGCCAAGGTGGGTGGATCACTTGAAGTCACAAGTTCAAGGTCAGCCTAGCCAACATGGTGAAACCCCACCTCTACTAAAAATACAAAAATTGGCCAGGAGCAGTGGTTCACACCTGTAATCCCAGCACTTTGGGAGGCCGAGGTGGGTGGATCACAAGGTCAGGAGTTTGAGACCAGCCTGGCCAATATGGTGAAACCCTGTCTCTACCAAAAATACAAAAGTTAGCTAGGTGTGGTGGCAGGTGCCTGTAGTCCCAGCTACTTGGGAGGCCAAGGCAGGAGAATTGCTTGAACCCAGGAGGCAGAGGTTGCAGTGAGCCAAGATCGTGCCACTGCACTCCAGCCTGGGCGACAGAGTGAGACTCCATCTCTAAAAAATAAAATAAAATAAAATAAAATAAAATAAAATAAAATAAAATAAAATAGCCAGGCATGGGGGCATATGCCTTTGGTCCCAGCTACTCAAGAGGCCGAGGCATGAGAATTGCTTGAACCTGGGAGGTAGAGGTTGCAGTGAGTCGAGATCATGTCACTGCACTCCAGTCTGGTTGGCGGAGCGAGACTCCGTCCCCTCAACAAAAAAGTATCAGTTGACACAAAATAAGCACAAGTTTGTCATTTGAAGGAAGAAAAAAGAATGCATTTACAATTGAGGAAAAAAAAAAAAAAAACAAGAAATGAGATGCCAGGAAATACCATAACCCTGATGGTTTGCATGGTGAGTTGGAGAGAGAAAGTTTTAAGAAATCAGAATGTCAGCCCAGCACTCTGAAAATTTAATTAGGGAATACATCATTACTAACTAAGAGAAGGATGTGTCAAGCTATTAAATTTAACTAAAACTTAGAGAAATACATTTCTGGAACCCACTTTAACCCACAGCCATATTTTGCAATGACCAATGGTCTACCCAGATGAACTTACCCTACCAAGAGCAGTTTCTTCAGAAATGAAAGGGCCCGGAATATACCAGAGTTGGGTTTGTTTGTTTGTTTCCCTGAACTCCCCTTATCTGCCTAAAAGAAGAACCTTCCAACAGAATTCAGCTGTCATAAATTCCCTCCCTGAAGAGTTTCACAACCAGGGAAGATTGACTTCTACAACCACAAATGAGAAGCCAGCACAAAGATAAGAACTTGCCTAAACAGACATCATCACAAACTATCAGATCTCCCATCTATTCTCCTAAGTGTTCATTTATCTTTCCTAAAAATCATTTGTTTTCCTATAAGTGCCATTCTCCCTTCTCTTTCTCCTGTTAATACTGTATATAGGCCTCTAAATCTAATCTCATCTTTGAGTCACATGATTCTGTGAACTCCAACATAGGTATAGGAAGGAAAATCTGCCTTTTCATTCATTTATTGATTTTGCTAATCAGTTTTCTGTCAGTTTAATTCACAGGTCTCCAATAACTAAAATTAAAAGAATAAAGAACAAGATTTTTCTCCCTGACAGAAGAAGAAAAGGAATTCCTTTCATAAAAGAAATCTGGCCTCATAAATTTATCCAAATAAAGAACAAAACTCATTCCTCACCCAGTTGTTATTCTTGCAGCAAATTAAATTTATAGAGTGTTTTGTACTCCAACTGAATCCTACAAAGAATTGTAAGCAACATGCAACAAAAATGCACATAGCAAAATAATAAAATATCAATAATAATACATTCTTGGAAAGCCTTAAGGCATGAGTAGGCGAGGGAAAAAGCAAATATTCAGATCATAAATGTTGATATAATTCATTTTTCTCTCTAAGGTAGTCAAAGAGAAATGGAAGTTATGGTTGATTTGTGTTGTTAAAATGAGGAATAAAGATATAATCAATCCTCAGAGAAAGCAGAACTTTTCTTATCTCTTAGAGCTACATGGAAATTTCTCACTTGGGACTTTCCTAATGGAGCACTGAGCCATACTGTAGGAAACATCCTTGACATCATTTCTACTGCCAATGGAGCATCAGATTTCGTAAGACTGTTTCTTGTAATATTCCTCCAAAAATATAAGAATAACAGCTCAATGGAGGCAATACTTCACAAGGAAGCAAAGTGGGGTGAATTAGCTAATTAGCATTTCAACTTTTCTCTTTCGTGTCTTGCTAGTGTGACTCAGCTTCTTAATCTTTATCATCCCTGGAGATATTGAACAAGAGTTCAACAGAAATCAGAGCAGAGTTCCACAGTTCCTGAGAACATAGCAGAACTTATATTTGCTACATTTTCAAATATATATATAAATGATAAGCCCTCAAAGAGACAGAACACTTCAAAGCACAGTTTTTGCTTGACTAGTATCTACAATGATTAAAGTGCAATTTAGATGAGAGAGGAAGATAAATTTAGCTGGAAGTGGTCTATGCTAAGAAAGTGACTCCAGCTCTGCCTCTCTAAATACATGAGCTTTGAAAAGCCATGTACCTTCTGTACATCCTAAGTATCTAAAGCATCTAAAATATGCTATGGGAAAAGTTAAATTTACACACAAAAAAACTTCAAAAACTAGAGGAAGTAAACTCCTCTTATCGTTAGCCACTACTAATCCACTTTTTGCCCTCTATGGAGGAGCACAATTACACTGTAACACAGAGCCCACGAACAATAAGCAACCAATTGGAACAATTCATTTGAGAATGTGTCACTTCCTAGAGTGTTACAAGTGTGAACCGGAAAAAAAAGAATGAATATGTTCTTGAGACTCAATGAATTATTTTCAGAAGAATGCAGTAAGGTAAAAAGTATGGGCTATGCAAAAGCTTCTTAAGCAGATAACCAACTTCAGCACAGTCCCAGGATATAAAATCGATGTACAAAAATTGCCAGCATTCCTATACACCTACAGGCAAGCCAACAGCCAAAGCATGAATGAACTCCCATTCACAATGGCCACAAAAAGAATAAAATACCTAGGAACATGGCTAAAAAGGAAAGTGAAGAACCTCTTCAGGGAGAACTATAAGCCACTGCTCAGAGAAATCCGAGATGACACAAACAAATGGAAAAACATTCCATGCTCATGGATAGGAGGAAACAATATTGTGAAAATGGCCATACTGCTCAAAGCAATTTATAGATTCAGTGCTCTTCTCATTGAATTACCATTGACATTCTTTGCAGAATTAGAAAAAAAACTACTTTAAAATTCAAATGGAACCAAAAAAAAAAAAAGCGTAAATAACTAAGGCAATCCTAAGCAAAAAGAACAAAGCTGGAGGCATCACTCTACCTGACTTCAAATTATATTACAAGGCTACAATAACCAACACATAATGGTACTAGTACAAGAATAGACCCATAGACCAATGGAACAGAATAGAGAATCCAGAAAAATAAGGCCACAAACCTATAACCATCAGATCTTCGACAAAGCTGACAAAAAAACAAGCAATGGGGAAAGGATTCCCTATTTAATAAATGGTGCTGGGAGAACTGGCTAGCCATATGCAGAAAACAGAAACTAGACTGCTTCCTTACACCATATACAAAAATCAACTCAAGATGGATTAAACACTTTATAAAACCAAAAACTATAAAAACCTAGAAGAAAATCTAGGCAATATCATTCAGGACATAGGCACAGGCAAAGATTTCATGATGAAGATGCCAAAAGCAATTGCAACAAAAGCAAAAATTAACAAATGGGATCTAATTAAACTTAAAACCTTCTATATAGCAAAGGAAACTATCAACGGAGTAAACAGACAACCTGTAGAATGGTAAGAAATTTTTGCAATCTGTCTATCTGACAAGGTCTAACATCCAGCATCTATAAGCAACTTAAACAAATTTACAAGAAAAAAAAACCCATTAAAAAGTGGGCAAAGAGCATGAACAGACACTTCTTGAAAGAAGACAAACATGCAGCCAACAGGCATATGAAAAAAGCTCAACATCACTGCTCATTAAAGAAATGAAAATCAAAACCACAATGAGATACCATCTCACATCAGTCATAATGGCCATTATTAAAAAGTAAAAAAACAGCAGATACTGGTGAGGTTATGGAGAAAAAGTAATGCTTTATATACTGTTGGTGGGACTGTAAATTAGTCTAACCATTGTGGAAGACAGTGTGGCAATTCCTCAAAGATGTAAAGGCAGAAACACCATTTGACCCAGCAATCCCATTACTGAATATATACCCAAAGAAATATAAATTCTTCTTCCACAAAGATACATGCATGGGTATGTTCATTGTAGCACTATTCACAATAGCAAAGACATGGAATCAACTTAAATGTCTATTAGTGAGAGACTGGTTAAAGAAAATGTGGTGTACATACACCATGGAATTTTATGCAGCCATAAAAAGGAATGAAATCATGTCCTTTGTAGGGACAAGGATGGAGCTGGGGGCCATTATCCTCAGCAAACTAACACAGGGACAGAAAACAAAATTCTGCATGTCCTCACTTATAAGTGGGGGCTAACTGATGAAAACACATGGACACATGGAGAGGAACAACAAACAGTGGGGGCTTCTGGGGAAGGGAGATGATCAGGAATAATAGCTAATGGAGGCTAGGCTTAATATCTGGGTGATGGGATGATCTGTGCTTCAAACCACCATGGCACATGTTTACCTATGTACCAAATCTGCACATCCTGCACATGTACCCCTGAACTTAAAATAAAAGCTGGAATTTTTTTTTTAAGTATGGAATATGGAATTTTCATCAGATGGTTCTATTTTTGAGCACATGCAAAGTGAAAGTGTCTCAACAATCAAGAAATGAAAGAAGAAAATCAAGTCAATTTTGTCCACATGTTTTAAATAGAGCTATAAAACTTATCTTTCTCTAATTGTTTCCAGGAAATGATTTCTTCTGGTCTGCCTTTTGGTAATGAGGTAAGGAAAACCGTCATTGTCATTTGAAGGCTGGTTGACCAGTTAGTTGTTGACCAGTTCATAGGTTGACCGGATAGTGGTTCCAAAAAAGAAGAGGTCACTTAAAGACCAGTGAAACAGGTCACTTTCTTTTGAAGGATGGTAATACAGCATCAGGGTTAAAAGTATAGATCTGGAGTCACAATTCCTAGGTTTACATACTAGCTTGCTAGGTGACAATAAGCAATTTACTCACCTCTCTATACCTTTTCCTCCTTATCCACAAAATGGCATGGTAACTATAAGCACAGTATCAGGTCATTTTGAAGGCTAAATAGCACAACTAATGTAAAGCACTTGGAATAGGCTCTGCTTTAAACCAAGTGCTCATAAATGTTCACTGCAATGATTGTATCTTCAGCAGAATGACTGGTGGTAACTAAGTTATACACTTATCCCAATAGGTCATCTTACTAGATAACTGCTGAGAAAAACTGGAGGGGAAGCTTCAGTGCCAACACAGGCTAAGCTAGACTCAGAAATTCAATCATTTCTATCTTCAAAGAATATTGTTTATTCTAAATAAATTTTCTCCCCAAAATGGTTCCCCTCAGAAAAATTCATTTCATTTCAAATGCAGCATAAATTTATTTTAACTAGCTAAAGAACACGCCATCTTACATAAACACATTTTTTAAAAAAATAATTAAAAGAAACAATGAGATTCCATATGGAGAAAGAAGACAATGAAAATGTGTTCACGATCTGAACTTTATAAATTATAGCTGGAATGTTTGTCCAGCTGTGTTATTTAATTGGTTTACTATCTGCCCAGAATTATGAGCAATACAAGGGGAATATTGCTAGACTATTCTTTTTATCCTGCAGGAAGTTTGTGGAAAGCTTCTCACAGAAGCAGTTTGGCTTCTACATGGAGGTAGTTTGTTTACCTTGAATTTAATGGACTGGGGGAAAGACTAGAAAGACTAGAAAGCTCCAGAACACAGAGGATCACTTCTGTACATTCAGTGTATATTAAGAATGTGGCTACTGTATCCAGAAAAGGATGCAACAAAATTTCATAAAATCAGACAATAAAAAATACATAGGAATAAAATAGGAGTGTGCCTTCTGCTCCCACAATTGAACCCAATTCCTATTGATGGGTAAACTTAAGCCATTTAACCCATATTAAATCTTCCCAAGCAAGAATTGCTTGGGAAGCAATTAGACTCTAATATCCCAAGACAAAACTTCCCTCCCTGAACTCAACAATTTCTACAAACTTCACCTACCTTCAAGATATAAGGACAGAAACCCACAACTCCCCATACAGGTTAGATTGGCATGTATACCAAGTCGCTGTTGCTCCTGGGGATAATATCACATTATCCGCTTCTCAATTCTGTGTCTCTGTAGCCAAGTAAGAAGTAAATAATGAAATTCCAAATCAGAAAGACCATTCACAAATAGAGGTATTTCAAAAAGGTCACTGGATTCTGAGCCTGACTCACTGAGATCAACTCCTACTTCTGTTACCAATTGGATACTCCTGGGCAAATAGTAAATTCTATCTAAACCTCAATCTCCTCTATTGTAAAGCATGAATAATAATAATACCCTACCTCAGAGTTTTTTGAGAGGATAAAATATATAATAGATGTAAAAATTCTTTGTAAACTCTAACTTTCTATAAGAGTTTGTTACAATGATTGTTTGACAAGGATTCCAAAAACTGCCTAATCTTCCTTAAAGAAATTGTGACTTCTTTGGAAGCATGTATTGCTTTCCCATTTCTTTTTCTTCACCATTTTTTATTTTTTATTTTTGGTTTCTATTTTTAATAAATTCTATTGTGCATATTTGAGGATAATAATGTTATATTATGGAAAACATATAAATAGTAAAATGGTGCATTCATATTGTGGCAAATGGCAGGATCTCATTTTTCAAGGTTGAATAATATTCAACTTTAAATCTCATTTTTAAGGTTGAATAATGACCTTAAATTCTCATTTTTTAAAATCGAATAATATTCTAAGGTTAAGGCTGTCATTCAGGAATCTGAGCAGACAGGAAAGTCAATATCAGGACCTAGGAGACCATAAGGTATCCGAGGCAGAAGCTATTTCCATTAAGAAAGTAACCAATTCCAGAGAGTAGGCAGCTCACATCCCACAGAAGAGACCATTGTGGAAATGAAATTAGCTAGAATTGGTAAAAGAAAAAAACCTCCACTGTGGATACCCAAGTCTAACTGGCTGTGTTTATTTTATAGAATAGAAGTACAGAGAAGAAAAGTGACTCTTCCCGACATAACACTGAGGGAGGGAGGTGAACTGCGTGAGACCTCTGGAGAGACAATACTTCTCTCATTATGGGGCCTTTAACAGAAATAACAAGGTGCAATGCTCATGACCTGGCACACCAAACATTTGGGTTCTAGCCAAAAGGATTAAAAGTGCAGAACACTAACAACTTGAAAAACACCGCATCAAACAAATATGTGGTAAATGAAGGATGTGGGGAAATGTAGAACAGACATTCCAATATGCGTCAAAAACAAGATATAAGAGAAGCAATGATGTAAACGTTTTATCAAAATGGCATTAATGAGGTCACTAATGATGTCTGAATGTTGGCAACTCAATAAGTCTAGGGTGTGTAATCAGAATCACGCAGAACACAATTCTGGCAAAGTTACAAATAGGAAGCACTTGTGTAAACATTGTGTGACAATGTCCCTTTGGGAAAGGCATGAATGGATTCCAAAAAGAAGTGTATTTGTCCAGTCTAAAGAAGCAGTTAGCAGATTCCTGACCACTTACTTCTACAGACACTCGTTCTAATTCTTTCAGAGTCAAATCGTCAGCAGATTCTCTCTGGCAGCCATTGATAGAATGACTATTCAATACACACCACTTAAACACAAATGAAAATCAGAAAACTCTTCTGTCTAAATTGAACTCTTTATCTTTCAAGACGGTCCCATCTCCTGTCTTAGAATTGTATCCACTGCAAGTCTTGGAAGGAATAGTTGTTAGTAATGCTTTGTATCAATCTCATTAAGAGCTTAATTTTATATATTTTTCGTGTTTGCAAGGGAAGGGATGGAGGGAGTTTGGAATGAGAAGGTTTAATGAAAATGATATGGCTGTGAAAACAAGAAAGACAATTGAAGACAAAAATGAAACAATCATTAGAATTTATTCAACCAATGTCTATAAGAGCCTCTGATAAGCCAGACATCATAAGGACTAAGATCATGAAGGTTTTCTGTTAACAGACTGAAGAAGAGGTAACTTACATGGATTTGTAAACCAAAGCTTGGGAAGGTGATGATGGGAAGGTTTTTGAGTTGAAATGACAATTTATGAATATTTTCTCAGTGGTGTTTTGGTAGACTGGAGAGATGAAGGAATGCGAAGTGGAGGTAAATTACTTGTGCTGTAAATTTAAGTTAGTACATGTGGCATCTATTCCTTCCAAAATTTTAACTGATTTTCAAATTTGTAAATCTATGTACTTTAAATTGTTAATATAATCTATAGCATGGAGCCATAGGATCATATGTCAAAATTTGGCTCTAAATGTGCCTTTCAAGAAGTCTTTTCTCCTCAGATCATTCTGCAGCTGTTCCATTGATGCCCATTTACACTATACTTTGTATACTGTGACAGTTGTATTGTGAGGGTTAAACCCTTAGACTCAGTCCAGTTGTACTAATAGGCTGGCTCTAAAATTTATAAGATGTGTGATCCTAGATTTTCTTACTGAAAAATCCCTTAAAAGCCCTTACCACAGTTCCTGGCACAGGAAAAGTAGGCAGTAAATGTGAGGCACTATTATTTCTAGCTTAATTGTTTTAAATTTTTTTGTTTCATATACATATATTTGGCCCCGAGAAACGTCTATTGAATAACTCTCCTCATAAGTAAACTTCAATGCATGGTCATATCATAATCAAACTTGAATATCTTCACTTACAAATTATCAAATGTCTAAAATTCAGAGCATTCTTTTTATAGTGTTTCAGGAATCTGAAGCATTTTTTAAATATTGTGTACGTTTAGTAAGATCAGATTTGAGGGTTACACTGACTATAGCAATATGTGCCTAATTCCATGAACTTTAATATCTGACATGCAGAGATTCAAATCCAGTCACTCATGTGCCTCTTACCCTCAAACATCCAAAATTTCCCTCCAAATAAGATACAAGAAATTGAGGGATAACTTCTGTATAACCATTTTAAGGCTAGAAGGCACAAGAATAGAAGACGATGAAATATAAACATGATGATAAATTTTCAGTACTCTAGCCAGACTCCGTATCAGGTCATCTCTTCCCTAGAGGGACAGAAGAGGAGATTCAGCCACGTCTGTAGAGGTGTGTGTTTGAGAACCAAATGCAGGGAAACATCTCCCTCTCTGATATTGAAGCTCAGGGCCCTAGCTCATCTGTGGTTTGTGATGGATCCTGAGATATTTGACAAAGTCAATATGAGATGCTCCTAAAGTTAGAAGGCCGTATGGCTGACTTCTTGAGGGATTTGGAGGCATTGTTTGGTGATTCTATAGCTGTGTAGCTGACAATCCTTGAAGTGTGAACATTAGCAACTGCAGAGACAACAGAATCAGCAATGATTCAGGGCTCCTTATCTTAAAGAAAGCCTCCTACCATTCGTACCTTTTTTTTTTTTTTTTTTTTTTTTGCTTTTCAAACTAATACTTCATACCTAAGCTTCCTGAAGGCTTAACAGAATGCTTGACTTATATGTAAATATATATCGTTTAACAATCCTGCTTTGCAGTATGTATATGACAGCACTATACAAAAAATAATTTCTTTGCCATTCACCACGGTTCTAACGAAAATAAGGTCAAACTTGATACTGATATAACATTATTGAGTCAAGCACAGGTTGTTCTTGTTTATGGACACGGTGATTTTGGGGGAGGAAAGGGGCTTTTTCTTCAACAACACATTTTGTAGTCACTAATATATTATTTCATTTAATCTAGTTGCTTCCCTAAAGCTTACCACAACATTCCTTAAAATCTGTGATAATTGTCAAAGTAATTTAGGTTTAACAGGAGTTATCTCTGGCAAAGCTTAGAGGGGAAGCAATGAGTGTTAAGGTACAAATAACTTCCTAAAAATATCACCTGCAACAGCATTCAAATGGTATTCTTTATTATCTCTCCACATACTTCTTAAAACATTAACTCAAAAGACTTTCTTGCTCATTTTCTTATATTTTTCTTTTAAGGGAGCAAAGTTGTGGCATGCTCTAAAGATAAGTTATTGGCACACAGGCCATTAATTTTTATTAAACAAAGGTGGTGCTGGAATTTTAAAATTATAATTAATATATGCTGAAGCAGGGGGAATGAATAGCCTTCCCATTATGAATCACCCAAACTCTCTCTCTAGGTATTCTTTTCACGTGAAGTTGAAATGAAAAGCCTTTAGGTCCTTACAGTTGTTTTTTTAATAAATTATTCAAAAAGCTGGTTCAAATATGATTTTTTAGTAGTAGTGTGCTGGTTTATCAACCAGCTATTATTTGTAGTCTTTGTCCCTCTTTATGAATAATTCCGCCATGGCAGATTTCAAGCTACACCATTGATCCCGCCAACATGCTGTTGGGGAGAGATTCACCCAATCAGTTGTCCCAAGCGGGTATGAACCCATCAGGGCTGAGCTAGAAGAGGAAGCACAACTCCAAGTTTCGCTGTTATACCACCGTGTGGAGAGATGGGCAGGCATGTCGGAAATAATCTTTTTCTTCTGCCTTACAGACCTGACGAGCTTTGCTCACTGGGATATTTTCTAGGAGTTTACATTTATCTCAGGTCCTAGTCTAGGAGATACATCAAAAACAACTAAAAAAAAGGTGGTTGGGCGGGACGAGGGGCGTTCACTTGTCTAGATGATGCCTTAATAGCCCTAATTAGTATTATTATTGACCAGAACAAAGCACTTAGCATAAATTAACCTAGGGAATTCTCAAGGATCCCTAAGGAGTAAAGTAGGCAGTAAGTGTGGATTCTATTTGATAGGAAGCTAAGGGTTTCTGAGAAGATAAGAAATCAAGTTTGGCAATAGAACATTAAACAGCAGTAAACATTTTTGGCTGCTTAGTAGAAGGGGCCTGCTCCTGTGGGAAAAAAACACTGCTCTTTATTCCCCCCACGTACTCCAGTCTTTGTACTTTGAACAGTTGTTCCACTTAAAAGTAACCTACTTTTTACCCAGCAAGAGCTCAGGGACCTGGTTAGTATCAACACTTAGAAGCAGCAGCTTCTGTGAATTTGGATCTTCCTTTCACCACCTCCTGTATTGTCACTCATCATAAAAACGTATGGCTATAATAAAGTGTAGCCTTATGAAATAGGCCACATTATTGAGAAATTAAAATTTGTTCTATCCTTCTTGCTGAAAATTCACTGTCCAAAAAAAAAAAAACAGAGAGATTTTTTTTTTTTTCTTCTGTCAGACTTCCTTTTGTGTTCTGAATTCCCCAGGAGAAGAGGAACCATTTTTGGCTTCAGACTCATTGGAGCAAATTAAGCAATAGAGTCCCAAAAGGCCTGGAGGGTTTTGCCCCACTGGACCCTGAAGTGAGCCGGATATCCAGAGACTGGAAGCTGGGGATGGTGGACTCTGGAGCAGTGCTGGTGGGTTGGGAGTAGAAGACACGCTGATCCTTCACAGCACGTAAGAAGCAGCAGAGCTTCCGTGTGAATGTCTAGAACCCTGCACAGCTTGAAGGTTCTGGGTCAATGCCCCACGGAGGCGGTGAATGGTAAAGGGGAAACGCCTCCAAAAGGACCACACAAGCTTAAACAACAAATATCTCAGTGACTATCAACAAAGGCAGAGAATGGAGGCCCTGGTCCAATTTTTCTGGTTCATTTAAGCCCCTCGGGTCTTTTCCCATTCTGAGTGAAGTAGGGAAGTTCTCCTTAAAAAAAAAACAAAAACAAACAAAAAAAAACTTGAGTTTGGATGTCCTGCTAGCCTGCTAGCCAGGCAAATGGAATAACCCATATTTAATTTGATTCATAACAATAAAGAAATGAGATGCTTTGTGTATACTGATATTCTTGAACGCCAACTGGATACCCTATCCTACCAATCCCATACTGCTTATGAATATGCCCTGGTTCCACAGGTATCTCCACTGCAAATGAACTAACTACTCAGTTAACTAGTTCAGGGTTTGGACATTTTATACCTGCAACATGTAGATTACCCTAGTCTTGGTGTGCCCCTTTTTTATTAAATTAAATTTTATTAAAAATCTGTGTATCCCTCTTTAAATTTGTAATTACCATGAAAAAAGATTCCTATCATGTTTTTTGCCTGATTTGGATATTTAGATATATCTGAGGGGCATTTCTGAATTCTTAGCTGCTTTGTGCAGAAGTTTTATGAAAAAAGGCAAAAGCGGAAGAAACATGACAAATTTATCAATCTCCACCAATAAGTCAAGTGGCCAAAGCTCCCTTGCCTTCCATGCCCATGTCAGAGAACAACAGAGCAAAATGCAATTATAGAGCATAAGGTTCTTGTGCAGCTTTGCTCTGAAGACAGTGAGTCCCGTTTTCTGCTTTTAACTAAAAGCAGGTATTTCTACCTTCAAACTGGACAAGTCATTCCACTTCTGTGGGCCTTGGTTTCCTCACCTAAAAGTTTGCATGTTCAACTAAATGATCTCCAAGGCTCTTTACAGCACTAAAATCCTATGATTTCAAGCTATTATATGAAATCCCAGAAACAAAGGACAAGAGGAGCATTGTTCTTATTCTATTGTTCATCCAGCTGGATTTATCAAATTAAGATTCTGAGTTTATAAATAAGAAAGAAAAGACACTGATACAATATAGAACGCATTTGCAGGAAGACATTTTTCATCCATATGGATCTTAACTATTTCATGTGCTAACAAATAATTGAACAGACTATCTATAGAAATGGTTTTGTCCATTCATCCACTTTTCTCTATAAACGTAAAAATAACTTTATTGCTTTTTTATAAAACTGTGTTTGAATAAAAATAGGAAAATGCAATTCTCAACAGTTTCTGAAATCTAGTTAGGAGAGAAGTTGCCACAACCTCAAACATCTCTTCAAATGAGGACAAAGGTAAGAGTGCCATCTGCTGGCCTAAATTGTCTAATTGTGTCTTTACAACTTTATACAATAAAATACTTGTAAAACTTACCTACATTCTGCTTTGATGAAAACCCTGAGCTTTTCAATAACTTGATGTGTGGAGCTTACATACAATAATCATTTTTCCAAGTGTCCAAAATACACAAAGCATATGAGTATACCAAAATATTACACCACAAACTAAATAAGTACTTATTTTAAATATATCCTACAATATTTACCATATCGAAAAGCTACAAATCTATTGGGTCCAAAGGTAAGTAGATAGTGTCTTTCTTTAAAAGCTTCTGAGAAAACTAGAATATTTGGAGTGTTCGTACAGCAGGAAATGGTGTCAATCATCAAAAGATCCCTCAGTTTAATAGCAGCAACCTGAATGGTAACTCTACAGACAGGGTTTAATTAAGGAAGAGCACACAGTTAACTTGGAAAATCATACATCAGATTTAAGCATAACTTCATGCCTTCACACTGGCATCAATAGGCAGATGAAGGCCACAATGAAACAGTCACCAACTGACTCTCCTCTGTGGGATGTTATGGTACTAACTTCTGGGCTACCAGGAGCACTAGTATTCTTTTTAACCCTTTCTTACCCTCAAAATCCCCTTCAGGGAAGATTCTTTTCCAACAGGATACCTTATGGCAATGGAGATGCTCAGGGAATGTTTCACACGAAACAAATACAATTCAATCAGATTACTTATTCAAGTAAGTCTGAGGTAATCTCAGGACAATTCACTCCATTGCCTGAAATGTTGGATAACCGTATAGGGCAATGCTGAACAGACATCTGAGGAGGAGTGTGAAACAACTGGAATATTTTTCATTCAAAAAAAGTACTTGAAACTTTCTATGTATAAAGCATTTAACTAGAAAAAAACAATTATTCTAAACAGATGAAGTTCAATATTACCAAGAACCCAAGAGACAGACAAGCATAGTTCTCAAGGATCCTTGGCATTCCTATTAATTTTCTGTCTTATTGATAAAAATAGTCTCCTAGCAATTCATTCATTCTTGGTTTTAAAGGTGTTTTATTTTCTCACAATGATATGCTGTGAAGTTGTATGGAAAAGACAATTATTAAAATATTAAAGTGTGGTGGCTCACGCCTGTAATCCCAGCACTTTGGGAGGCCAAAGTGGGTGGATCATGAGGTCGGGAGTTCAAGATCAGCCTGGCCAAGATGGTGAAACCTGTCTCTACCAAAAATACACAAAACAATTAGCCAGGTGTGGTGGTGGGCACCTATAATCCCAGCTACTCGGGAGGCTGAGGCAGAGAATTGCTTAAACCCGGGAGGCAGAGGATACAGTGAGCCGAGATCACACCACTGTACTCCAGCCTGGGCAAAACAGTGAAACTCTCGAAAAATAATAGTAATAATAATAATAAAGCAAGTAACTAGTACACTGTGAACTTAGGCATAGGTGAAGACAGGGTCTATATGGAAAATAACATATGCTTTACTATTCTTTTGTTCGAAGTTGTTATCAATTCTGTTATTTCCTCTATGTATGAATGTGAATGACTAATGAGTAAGCCACCCTATACATCACTCGTGGTCTGTATATTGAATTAAAGCTGTTTCATGATAAAAGGGCCGTTTCAGTTAGTATTTAGTATTGGTGCTGTATCTTCGTACCTTTTCCATTTATGTGTCCCAGGATGTGTGAATGCAGTTGCCTGAAACTCACATGCTGCTTCTGATCTCTCAGAGTAGCTTTAGGTCATTTTGTGTAACTCCACCAATATTGCAAAAGTCCTAATAATAGGGCTCCAAAATCACATCCACAAGAATGCAGGAAACCAGTGAGTTTACAAGTCATTGACAATAGACAACTTGGAGGAAATTAGTTCGTATAAAACATGTCACTCTTCATATTGTTCCAGATTGAAACAATGTGAAAGAGAACAGGATGACTCACATGCAAATGGTAAAAATAAAAATATATATGGCCAATAAATTAGTAGTCAAAGAAAAATTTAAACAACAATGAAGTACTATATATAATTCGCCAGTCTAGCATTGTTGATAATTTAATTATTGAGAGCATGAGGGAACAGACTACTCACATAAGCAACTGGTAGGAAAATAGAGTGATCCAACATTTAGACAGAGATGTAGAAATCGAACCAGACATAGAGATATATATTCTTAAAAATATACAAATATTCCTGCCATTTCACTCAGCAATCACATTTCTAGGATGAACACAGAATTATTCATAAGTCACAGACAAAAACATAAACATCTACTTACACTGAATTGATAAAATGAAAATAAATTTTTGTCTGTCAATATAATGGAATTTCATGAAGCCAAGAAAAACTATGTTTTGTTAATAGAAGAATGGTTTATGGGTTGAGAAAATGCCTTTGATATACTGTTCAGTGAAAAGAAAAGGTAGGGTGATAAGTTCAATTAAGTCAATATTTGTGAATACGCATATTTAACAAGTATACGGTAACTAACATAGAAAAAGACACTGAAGAAAATATAATAATAATTGTTTTCTTTGGAATAGAAATTACTGTTTTTCATCATATGCTTTTCTATATTTTCTAAATTTTCTGTTGTGAATACACATTCTTTTTACCAGAAAAACAGTTTTACTTAAAATAAACACAATGCAAGATAAGACATTTGAGAATAAAGTAGAACTTATGTTTTGAGAAGATCAAAGGCTACAGTACTTTCAGGCACCTCAGTTAAACAGGGATTAGTACTTGGGCAATTCATCTGGCTCTTAATTTCCTGGACATTGAGCCAAAAATGGAGTAACAATTTCCATTTTCTACCTACAGAATTGAGTTACATACATATTTTTTTCCAAGAACTATAGTCAAACAAGAATTTATTATTTGCATCCTTATATAAATAAGACTTCATGAAATATATTGAGCTATCACTTCAACAGTGGTCTTAAAAATTGGTCAGTTTCAGCTGGGCATGGTGGCTCACACCTGTAATCCTAGCATTGTGGGAGGCCGAGGTGGGAGGATTGCTTGGCCCCAAGGAGTTGGAGACCAGCCTAGGTAGGCAACATGGCAAAATCCCATTTCTACAGAAACGTACAAAATTAGATGGCTGGCATGCACCTGTGGTCCCAGCTATGTGGTGGGGGGATGGGTTGAGCCCAGGAGGTTGAGATTGATCACACCACTGCACGCCAGCCTGGGCAACAGAGCAAGACACTGTCTTAAAAAAAAAAAAAAAAAAAAGTCAATTTCTTTTGGCATCTTTTAGGCATCAACCCTGTAATAAATCATATTCCACTACAAGAAATTAAGTATAAATACAATTTTGTGAGAGATCACTGCAATATATGTCAATAGATGGGTCCTTGTAACATGCATTCAGGTAACAAGTATTTTTAATAAAATCATAATTATCTAATACTGCTCTATTCTGAAAGAATCATTTTGGTTGTAACAAAGGCTTAATTAGAAGAAGAATGTTCCCTTTTACTCAAAGGGAATGTTTTAATATCTGAATATCTTAGATTGAAATAAGCACTTCCATTATTTCCCAAAGGAATTACAATGAGTTATCTACATGTATTTTTGTGTGCTACACATTGGCATTTATAACATGCTTTGATTCACATCAAAACCCATTTGCTTTAAATTTGAAAAAGACCTTATAGAAAGCGTCCAGCTGCATTCTTATAAATAGCATAAAAATTCCCTAGAAGGATTAAGTTGATCATGTCAACTTTTCCCACCCTTACATACAATAACCATTTCATCAATCACACAAAGTCAAAACAAAACCAGGGAATGAGTCTTTCTCTTAACCAGTCTAGATATGCCAACCTCTCCTTTGCCTAAATGTAGTGAACACTCACTTGGCCTTGCTTCCAATCCATGGACAATTCACTATCTCATCTATATTCTCTCACTATGATACCCTTTTAGTATGTTTAGGAAGAACCTTGCTGATACCTATGACACCTGTCTCAGAAAAGTTATGAGCATACCCCAGACATCCCTGTTCACACTGAGGTTAATTTTTTTCAGATAAGGTCTCACTCTGTTGCCCAGGCTGGAGTGTAGTAGCATGATCACCCCTCAGGCTGAGAAAATCCTCCTACCTCAACCTCCCAAGTAGCTGAGGCCACAGGCACGTACCACCATGCCCAGCTAATTTTTGAAATTTATTTTTTGTAGAAACGAGGTCTCACTATGTTGCCCAGGCTGGTCTCGAACTCCTGGGCTCAAGCAATCTGCCCACCCAGGCCTCCCAAAGTGCTGGGATTACAGGCATGAGCCACCACAACTGGCGGATACTCCTATTTTATTCAGCAAATGTTTGAATCTCTTGCCATATGCCAACACTAAACCCTATATAAAACAGACTAGAAATATGAGGCAATATGTAGAATAAAGTGTTATAATTGCTACAATAGCATTAAGTACATGGTTCAATGAAGGGCAAAGGAGAAAACTGTCAAATTTATCAAATACAGGTAGCAAGTTTACTACTGTAAAATATGTATTCATATTTATCCTTCAATGACCTTGAAAGTGTTTTTCATTTTAATACATTATGATTGAAGGATCAAGCGAAGAGTCCAACCATTTTTCCAGCCTTGATTCTCCTTTTACTCTCAGTATGTCTTGATATAATGTAAAATACAGAACAGACATTCTTATGATGGTGTTTTATTATGTTTAACTAACATGAAATAGCATTAATTAAATTACTGGTATACAAAGCTATCATACCCTCCCTTTATGCCACGTAACTATCACTTTGGGGGGTCTTATGAATATTTGTCATGTTTGTGCAATCCAGCATCTTTTAAACACTCTTCTTACGTTGCAACATTTTTGCACATTCTCATTCCTGTCTCTTCAATGAAGAAACCAGAACCCCAGTCTTCTTTGCAGCTGTATGAAAGTATGTAATGCACCAACACCCAGGACTTCAGTCTGGAAGTTAGTGACATTATAAAGCACATGTACTCTGCCTTTCACAGCAACAGAAGTATCTGGGTTTTCAAGATCAATAGCCCCAGAATTTTGCACTCCAGGCCCCAATACTATCAGTTGAATTTGCAGTGTCTAGGACAAAATAGAATGTCTGTGCTAAGTGGCAGCAGCATTGGTGTCTTTGCTGGAGTAGCCACCAAGGTCTGGTTTGGGCACCGTTTCTGGCTTTGTAGTGGCTGAGCCAGATACCCTAAATCTATTGGCAATTCTTTAATGCCAAAGATGTGTATATTTTTCAATTTGATTTATTTTCTTTTTTATAATATTTTTTTAACTTTCATTTTAGGTTCAGGGGTGCATGTTCAGGTTTGTTATATAAGTAAATTCATGTTACAAGGGTTTTGTTGTACAGATTATTTCATCACCCAGGTAATAAGCCTAGTACCCAAGAGTTATTTTTTCTGCTCCTCTCCCTCCTCTCACCCTCCCCACTCAAGTAGGCCCCAGTGTCTGCTGTTCTCTTGTGTTCATGGGTTCTCATAATTTAGCTCCCACTTATAAGTGAGAACATACGATATTTGGTTTTCTCTTCCTGCATTAATTTGCTAAGGATAATAGCCTCCAGCTCCATCCAGCTTCCCACAAAACACACGAATTTGTTCTGTTTTATGGCTGCATGGTATTCCATGGTGTAGATGTACCACATTTTCTGTATCTAATCTGTCACCAATGGGCATTTAAGTTGATTCCATGTCTTTGCTATTGTGAACAGTGCTGAAATGAACATTCACATGCATGTATCTTTGTGATAGAAGGATTTATATTCCTTTGAGTATATACCCAGTAATGGTGATGGCAGCGGTGGGCTGCCTGGAGTGGCAGCTGCCATCACAACAGGTGCAGCAGGGAAGCATGTTCAGGGCTGCGTGCTCCATGTAGCCATCGGGAGCCAGAGAAAAGAGGGAGCCTGGCCCCTTCTGAGTTGGGGCGGGTGCTCCCCAGGTACACTGCAGCCACCCAAGCCACGGCTGTGGACCCTGACATCCCTGTGCTCTCAGGGCCCAGGAGCAGGCGGGAGGCCTACCCTTCTGGGCTCAGCTGCAGTCACCCAAGTCAGGGCTGCAGATCCAGGCTTCCCACTCCACAGAGCAGGCAGAAGCCCTGCCCTCTCAGGTGCAGCTGCAGCTGCCTAAGTTGTGGCTGTGGGCCTGGGCCTCCCTGTGCTCTTGGTGGGGACAGAAGCAGGCAGGAGTCTCGCACTTCCAAGCACAGCTGCAGCTACCCAAGTTGTGGCTGCAGACCCAGGCCTCCCTGTGCTTTTGGGGCCCAGGAAGACCCACCCTGCCCTCGCAGGCTCAGAAGTGCCTTCTCCCACTGCCTGGCTTCTCCCTGTTGTTGGCACCCACTCTGATCTTGGAGCGAAGTCAGGGCTGAGTCCAGGCACTGTCACAGCCCAGCAAGATGTGCACATGCTCAAGGCAGTTCTGACTCACCAGCTACCTGCTGCCTTGTCCCTCTCCAGACTTTGGGCACTGACAAGCATAGGAGGGAAGCCGAGGTGAGGGCTGAGGGCAGCTCAGCACTGGCCTGTAGGCGTCCCTTGGCACGAAGATCCTGAAAAGCAGTGGGAGGCAGACAGGCTTCTGGGCAGAAGGAGGTGGGTTCCCAGTGAGGCTCCATCTTCAGGCCATGGGTGGACCTGAAGACTGGGGACTGGGCTGCCAGTCTCGCAGACCAGAGTAGAAACTTGTAGTGCCTTTTCCAGGTCTGCCCATGCCCACCAATGGACAAATCAGTACTCACTTCTTCCCTTTGAGGCACATAAAAGCCCTGGGCTCAGCCAGAGGTGAGCAGATGTTAGGACAACCAGCTACAGAGAGGAGCTACCCACTCCAGGGCCTCCTCTCTGCTGAGAGCTGCAGATGTTGGGACAACCTGCCTGCAGAAAGGAGCAACCCACTCCACGGCCTCCTCTCTGTTGAGAGCCTCAGAGACAATGGGACAACCTGCCTGCTGAGATGAGCTTCCTACTACAAGGTCTACCCTCTGCTAGGAGCTAAATGCTCACTGGGCCACCCTGGCTGTGGAAAGGAGCTACTCACTGCTGCTCTCCTCTGAGCTGTTCTATTGCTCAACAAAGCTCCTCTTCATCTTGTTCACCCTCCACTTATCTGTGTACCTCATTCTTCCTGGTCACAGGACAAGAACTCAGGACCTCTCAAATAGCAGGAATAAAAGAGCTGTAACACAAACAAAGCTCAAACATGTCCCTTGCTTACTATGTCATGGGTGAAGAGAAGGACAGAAGAGCTGCAGCCCTTCAGGGAACCCAGACCTGGGAGCTCCCTAAGCCAGGGCTATGACTCCCTCTTTGGGGCCCTGTGGTTCCTGGCATCTCCAAGCTTCTGGGTGCCACCATGTTCCCAGTGCCAGCTGTGGAAGTGCTTGCAGTGCACCTGGTCCAGTCACAGCCTCGCAGAGAGCTGGAGCTGCCCATGCCAGCACCTGGAGTTGCCCACCCCACTGCAGTAGCTGTTGTCTGACTGCACAGTGGCCAAAACCCATGCTCACTCACAAACCCCTCACTGCTGCATGCCTGGCTTGCCCTTGGCAGGGATGGGATCCAGGCCAGCAGCATAAGCCAAGCACAGCTTGCCAGGCTGAGTGGGCAGAACAAGCCCAGTGAGCTCAAGCAAAACTCAGGCAAAGGCACCACCGGCCACAGAGGTTTCTGGTCAGAAAAGCAGCACCCTAAAGATCCCATGACAATGGGATTGCTGGGTCAAATGGTAGTTCCATTTTTAGCTCTTTGAGGAATCACCACATTGCTTTCCACAATGGCTGAACTAATTTACACTCCCACCAACAGTGTATAAGTGCTCCTTTTTCTCCACATCCATATTTTTTTATTTTTCATTAATAGCCATTCTGACTGGTATGAGATGGTATCTCACGGTGGTTTTGATTTGCATTTCTCTAATGATCAGTGATGTGGCGCTTTTTCTCATATGGTCGTTGGCCACATGTATGTCTTCTTTTGAAAACTGTCTGTTTATGTCCTTCGCCCACTTTTTAATGGGGTTGTTTTTCTCTTGTAAATTTAAGTTTCTTACAGGTGCTGGATATTAGATCTTTGTTCAAAGCATAGTTTGCAAATATTTTCTCCCATTCTGTAGGTTGTCTGTTCACTCTGTTGATAGTTTCTTTCATTTTAATTTAATTATAAAAAAGTATTTAACAATATACACAGGGAAAGCGCAAACACAGTCCCCCCATTACCACAAATTATGCAGTCAAGTTTCTTGCATTTGGGAAAATCACAGGGGCCAGTACTCCCAGAGTGCAATAGGCGAGCCTTACTCTGGGAAAACCACCTTTGTGATCACAGTATCTCCCCTGCTAGGTAAGTAAGATAGTTTCCTTTGCTGTAACAGAAGCTCTTAAGTTTGATTAGATTCCATTTTTCAATTTTTGCTTTTCTTACAATTGCTTTTGGCATTTTTGTTATGAAATCTTTGCCAGTTCCTATGTCCAGGATGGTATTGCCTAGGTTGTCTTCTAGGGTTTTTATAGTTTTAGGTTTTACATTTAAGTCTTTAACCCTCTTGGGTTGATTTTGTATACGGTATAAGGAAGGGGTCCAGCTTCCATCTTCTGCACATGGCTAGCCAGTTATCCCAGCACCATTTATTGACTAGGGAGTCTTTTCCCCATTGCTTTTGTCAGCTTTGTCGAAAATCAAATGGTCGTAGGTGTGCGGCCTTATTTCTGGGCTCTCTATTCTGTTCCACTGGTCTATGTGCCGGCTTTTGTACCAGTAGTATGCTATTTTGGTTGCTGCATAGCTGAGCTAAGGTGGATTTATTGTTGGAAGCACTGACACACTTCCAATGGCTACAGACTATGGAGGGTGACTTCCCCTCAAGGATATCTGACTCCAAACCTCCTAATGATCACAGAGCAATACCCTTGGAGTACTCCACTTTCTACCCTTCAGGAATATAGACAATGCATGAGTAGTTCCTAGTTCTCTTAGCAGCTTGCCCTCCTACTTCTCCAACTGTGAAACACTTAGCTCCATAAGCACTGACTCAGCTTTGAAAAAAGAGACTACCTTTCTTTGCTTCTGGTTATGTACACCCTTTCATTTCCCTCCCTTTAAATCTAAGCATACCATACTATTAATTATCTAAAGTACTGTTTCTCTCTACTATTTTTCCTCTACCCTCTAAACCGTTCTCTCTGCAGTATAAGGCATTTTTCAGTTCAACAGCCTCTGTTTTGATAGCCATGGTCTAAAATATTCTCAGAGTTTTAAAAGTCTCAGATATTTAAACTTTCTCTTTTATTACTTAATAGACCTGATAATTTCATTTAGAGAGGAATTCCCATAGGGAAATTTTATTACATTTCCCCTAATAGATTTATCCTGTTGAAGTGTTTGTTCAGGGGTTCTACCCATTATTATAATAGATTCTACAAGTCTATTTGATATCCATTTGGTTTTCTGTGGAATACTAGCTTGAGTGGTTTACTTTTTGCATGGTATACAAAATGGTTTTTAACACTTTAACATTTTCATTTGCAAACAGAAGTCTCCACAGGTTGTCTCTCTTTTTTTTTTTTTTTTTTTTTTTTGAGATGGAGTCTCACGCTGCTGCCCAGGCTGGAGTGCAGTGGCATGATCTCTGCTCAACTGCAACCTGCGTTCTCTGGGTTCAAACAATGCTCATGTCTTGGCCTCCTGAGTAGCTGGGATTACAGGCATGCACCACCACACCTGGCTATTTTTTGTATTTTTAATAGAAATGGGGTTTCACACCATGTTGGCCAGGCTGGTTTCAAACTCCCGACCTCAAGTGATCCACCTGCCTCAACCTCCCAAAGTGCTAGGATTACAGGTGTGAGCACCGCACCTGGCCAGTTGTCACTCTTTATAAGCATATGTATGCATGTGCAGAAGCATACATATATACTCATTTTTGCTCTGAACTCTTGGAATTTATAATTCATCAAGACAAGACTAAAATTTGCTTTTTCACACAATACATGAAAGGAGACATCACTGATCAGAGTGTAGAATAAAGAAAATGGAGGCAGGGGTTATATTAATTAAGAAAACAAATTATTCTCAAGTCCTTGAACAGCCTTCATTCATATAAAAAATACTACGTCAGCTCAGGCCAGTGGCATCTCATACCACATGGAGACTATGTGTGGGATTGTAAGAACTCATTTTGATACTCTGTATTAGGTATTATAATCTACCCACTAATTCATGGATATCTGGTCCAAAATTCTTGTGGACTGACAAACCTAATTCCTTCTGCTTTTTTGTTTGATGTTGCTATACATTCAAATTGAGAGAGTACAATCTAGGAAAAAAATCAAGTGACACAGAAATTAAGCAGAATAGTAATGAAAGGATACACTCCTTCATTGGCCATAGGCACTCCCTTTCTTAAATGAAAGCTAAAAGTTGGATTTTAGAATGGAGGTAGAGATGACAAATATTAAGAAGCATTAATCAAAGGGCATATAGAGGATCTTGGCACTAACTCTTTATGTTTCTGGTGTGAATCATAGGATAGTGTGATCTCCACTGTACAAGGTAGGTGGGAATGAATATTTTTCATCATCTACAAAAGAAGTCAAAACCGATATTTGACCTCAGAACTATAAATGAGTAATAGAATGATGACATACCAAGGATTTTTCTAAGAAATGTATAAGTATGTCATTTAATCCTACAACAACTCTAAAATATATCTTTATAACCCCATTTTAAAATGAGATATATAGAGGGTAAGTAACTTCCCCAAGGTCACACAGTAACACTGAATTTGGGACTCAAACTTAGATAGCCTAAGCCCAGAGACTGCTTTATTTGATTTATGGTATTATCTCCCTACTTTTCCTCCTAGGTCCTTAAAATTGTTTGACATTATATATCATAGACTTCTAAGTGTATGATTGAAGGAGAGGGGAGGAAGAAGAGGGAAGAAGGGGAATGCTCAGAAAAATATCTAGCATAAAGAAATTTTCCTCCTCTGGGCTTGAGTGATGCTATTACCCCAAGTACAAAATTGTGAACCAATTGTACTCAAATATTGATAAATACAGATCCTGGCAAAATCTGCTTCCAGCTGTTCAAGCTAATTGCTTTTTATTTTTTGGACTGGCTTTTTCAGACATAAGTGATATTTTTAGCTGTGTTTTTCATTTGCATCATCAACTTAGATTGAACAAGAGG
Organism: Symphalangus syndactylus; assembly: GCF_028878055.3. NCBI lineage: Eukaryota > Metazoa > Chordata > Mammalia > Primates > Hylobatidae > Symphalangus > Symphalangus syndactylus. The sequence continues at coordinate 136,470,196 of NC_072427.2, forward strand.
CTATTGCTTTAACAGTCAGCCAAATCTCAATGATTAACCACGTGCTTCAACATAAAGTGTATTTCACCTGCAGTATATACAATTGAGAATTTCTAAATCGTGCTCACAAGGCTCATAAACTTCCCTACGCCCAACTCAAAAACATGCACATGCACTTGACCCTTGGTAACCTCATGTTCTGCATGCGTGTTCTCTGCAGTTAATTTCCTGATGACTAGAGTCCATAAAGCGCAACTGTGAAGAAAGCACCTTGGTAAAACAGACTTCCTAAAGTAATGAAAACAGATCACTTCTAGGAGTGGAGTCCCATAGCATCATTAATTCCACAAGCAGGTACTGAGTGCCTACTTTGTAATACAGGTCATGGAAACACTGCACAAATAAACCCAGAGCCTGTCATCAAGGGGCTCAGTCTACTTTATAAACTAAACAAGAGAGTCAAATGTCATGATATGGTGATAAATATTATAATCAAGAAAGCAAAAGACATTGTGGGTCCAAAGGAGGTATTCAGATGAGAGATACAGGGATTATATGAATCATACCTTGGGGTTAGACAGGGAAAGGCTTTCAAAATTAAGGGCACTTAAACCAGATTTCAAAGAGTATGAAGAATTTAGCTAGAGTAAAGGGAACTCAAAGCTCAGAGAACATAATCAACAATAAATATCCCTTAGAAAACTATGTCAAAACAGTAAACTACAGGTAGATTGGTGTATGAAATGATAATGTGCTTATGGAGGTGTGGGGAATGATAGAAGTGGAAAGACACACCAAAGCACAAAATATGTAATCACACCAGAATTAGTCCCTTCTCACATTGCTGATAAAAATATACCCAAGACTGGGTAATTTATAAAGAAAAAGAGGTTGATTGGACGCACAGTTTCACATGGCTGAGGAGGCCTCACAATCATGGCAGAAGGTGAAAGGCATGTCTGACATGGCAGCAGAAAAAAGAGAAGAAAAGAACAAAGTGAAAGGGGTTTGCCCTTATAAAACCATCAGATCTCATCGGACTTATTCACTACCACGAGAACAGTATGAGGGAAACCACCCCAATCATTCAATTATTTCCCACCAGCTCCCTCCCACAACATGTGAGAATTATGGAAGCTACAATTCAAGATGAGATTTGGGTAGGGACACAACCAAAACATGTCAATACCCAAAGCCATTTGCGCTAATGAATAGAGGTTGTGAATTGTTCACTGATATTCTCTGATGGTTGTATATCCCTTCAGTTAAATAAGTATATACCAAAGAGCATAAGTAGAAAACCATGGCACAAGTTTTGATTAAACATGGTAGACTGAACAAACAGAAAATTGAACAAATGAAACCCTAATATTATAAATGGACCAAAAGGGATTAATAAAAACATAGTGATCCACAGGACAATAAGAACACAACGGATATAACAGCAAATGGGAAATGTTTACAAAGTTTTAGAAGATAGAAGCAAATGGAGGGATGATAACTAATTTAATTGGTCTGAGAGAGCTGACTGCATTCAGAGGAAGAATGAATCTGACCCAAGATATTGCACTTCAGAATCCCAGAAAAGCATAGGGAGTAGAGGCAGGGTGTCTAGGAAAATGGTTATAAGGGCTGGGACAAGTACTACTCCTATCCTTAGAGAAAAATGGGAAGTCTGCCATGGAGAATGTGAACCATAAAGGCTCTGAAAAGGCATGCATGCCACCACTCCCAACTCTGTGCTCACTGAAGGAGCTATTAAAGCATTCTCTATTGCTAAGCCCTTACGTGACTGCAGAAGCTTTCTCAATATTGCTCTCCCAGCATCTGCTACCAACCAACTAGAGTTGGCACTTGAGATAAAAATGCATTTGACTTCCCTGATGTAAACAAGAAAAGACAATCAAGGACTGGATCCTGAGAAACAAGTTCTCAAACATCTCACAAACCATCAGCTGTGTGTGTGTATGTGTGAGTGAACATAGACGTGAACCCGGGATGAAAGTATTGTAAATTTATTTTAATCCAACCATAAAGTATGTCCACATCCATAGTCTTTGCTAACATTCCTTCTCATCTGGACATCTACAGGAGCCTCACAATTGCTTTGCCACCCACCCTCAGGACCCTCTATCATCCATCCTCCATGTTACATCCAGAGTAATATTTCCAAAGCAGAGACATGGTTGTATCACTCCTCATCCACCCTCACTCTTACTATTAAAATCATTTCATTGTTCTTAAAATAGACAACAAGATTATTCACCTGGTCTACAAGCCTCAGGGTTTATCCCCTGATTCTTCAGCCTATTTTTGTACCATGCACCCCGTTGTGTACTCCTACCCTCCACCATGAACTTTTGAAGACGCTACATGCCATACTTAAGGCTCTTGTTCTTACTCTTTATCTATGTAATTCCTATTCATTCTTTAGATCTCAGCTTTAACAACATATACATGAGAAGCCTTCCATGAATGCCAGAGGCCGTTGTAGCACCATGTCCCTTCCCTGCACAGCACTTCCCAATGTTGTCATTTTACATGTGGCTAACTGACCCATTGCTTCAACGACTGTCTCTACTGCCAGTCATTAAGCCCCATGAGTTCAGAAAAAAAAACTTAAAGTTAGTTTTTGTTTTCCCAATACCTAGCATCATGCATGGCACCATAGGAGACATTCGCTGTCTATTTATTTAATTTGGTTGGCTTTGGTGATCTGGATTTTGATAATATATTTTCAGCCCTAGAAAATATGTCTATGGAAAGTATTTACTAAGAGTTTATTTTCATTATGAAATGAATTAATATGGTTAAATAGACAAGAAATAACACTTGGCAAATAGTATGACATATATTTCAATAGCCACCTTAATTTCATCAGAATTATTCCATCATTTCCCAGGAAATTTGCAAAGCATTATTGAATAAATAGTCACATCACTTCCTGAAATTACATCCAGCTGGAAATCCTGCTGACTCCAAAAATAAGAAAACAAGAAATCTTTTCTCCCCTTGAATTGGATTTGCAGGCTGCTTTTCAAAAATATTACAATCTTTATTGTCCTCAGTATTGTTTCAACAGTCATTAAGAATCACATTATCATTTAGCTAGCTATGTGAAACTCTCTTATTTTCCACCTCTAAGTAGCCCTTCTCTATACTATAATAGGTTTTAAATTAGGACCACAAAACTACTCTGGCAGCTTAAATGAAGCAAAAACATCCATAAAACACTATTTGCTTCATTTCTTCCCTTAATTGCTCTTTAGGTGAAAGATGGGCACTATGGAGAAGTAGCTACTTTTATGAAAATACATTGTTGTATTTAGGTAATGAATAACATACAGTACTGGTCTACTAACACATTGTTGACCCAGCCTAACACAAAAACGATAATGGTATCCCATGAAATGAAAGCACCACACAAACTGTGCAGTCTTTTAAGAGCCAAATCCAAAGAGAAACGAAGCTTAACTGAGGTGCTGTTTTCTTAGTAGCTACAAATGGCAACTCTCAGATATGAGTAGTGCTTCAGGAAAAACTGTGACACACACACACACACACGCAGACACACTTCCCATATATCACCCAAAGCTCCTTAGCACTTTGTCTTTGCTTTCACATACATCTCCACCCCCACTGCCCTAGGCCTGCTGATTTGCCCTAATTACTTAGACCATATTCAGGTTGCCTTGCAGAAAAAAGAAATAGCCTCGGCCGGAACAAAATATCTGGACTTCTACTTTCTTGGAGTATACATCAATCTGTGCCCCTGTAGTGAAAACAGCCACTGTTACTTACCGATGAATTCATTTGTGCTGAGATATCGATGACAAGTTCCTAGATTATGGGTTTTTTATACCATATTATGTTTAACACTTAGTAGGGGGAACCAGAAATTAGAGAACCTTCAGCTAAATAAACCCTGATGGGAATTTGGGGAGAAGAAAAGTCACTGGAGGAAATCAGCTTAGGAGGGGCTATCCATCTATTCTACCCATGCATATGTATCCACCTTTTCAAACATCCAGTAAGGAGGAAACAACAGGTGACAGATAAGAATAAATCCTAATTGCCAGAATTTCATTCAATTCAGTAACTGAATTGATACAGTTCACGGATATGGTCTCTACTTTCAAGGATTTTACAGTATGGGTTGCTCAATTAAATGTCAGTGCTAAAGTCAAAGGCTCTGTGATGTAGATTCCACTAGAATATAAGCTCCATGAAGGTAAGAACCTCTTTTTGACAACCATAAACTCAGTGTCTTGGCCGGGAGCAGTGGCTCACGCCTGTAATCCCAGCACTTTGGGAGGCCGAGGCGGGTGGATCACCTGAGGTCAGGAGTTTGAGACCAGCCTCAACATGGAGAAACCCCGTCTCTACTAAAAATACAAAATTAGCCGGGCGTGGTGGTGCATGCCTGTAATCCCAGCTACTCGGGAGGCTGAGGCAGGAGAATTGCTTGAACCTGGGAGGCAGAGGTTGCGGTGAGCCGAGATCGTGCCATTGCACTCCAGCCTGGGCAACAAGAGCGAAACTCCGTCTCAAAAAAAAAAAAAACTCAGTGTCTTAAACTGAGCTCAATAAATATTTGGTGAACGAATGAATGCTAGTAATATGGTTTTTCAAATAATAAAATCCTTCTTAGCTCATTTTCTCCTTTACAAAATGGAAATGACAACACTCACCTCATAAGACTTTTGTGTGAATTAAATTAGATAATACATGCAGAAGTTCTTAACAGGTCTTTAGGAAATAGTAAAGTGCCCCCTTTTTTAATTAGGTAGACCATACTAATTATGATAAGAATAAAAGATAGAACAAAGGGAGAATATAGTCAAACTTCAGGCATTTATAACAAAGATGGGTTCCTTTAGCACAGAGAGCTTGCTACATATAGATAATCTAAAACCTATGTACAAGTACATAGAACAGGAAAGGAAAACTGAGAGTGGAACAGTAGACTTAAATCATCTACTTTGAGAGAACTAGAAATCAACTATGCTCTCCCTAAATAGCTAAGCAGAAAGGTGGTAAAAAGTAAAGTTCGTCTTTAACTCTAGAAATCCCACAATAATCTCAACATGGTTATTAGGCACCTGCGTATTTGAATACACGTGGTATTCAGTCCTTAAAATGGGCATGATAATGTGGCTGAGGATCCAGAACATTCTATTTTGTCTCCAGCTTTCACGATGCTAACAAGTTATTAATCAATTCTGTGTCCAGGTTATCTTTAAAGGGATTCTTACCAATTAAAGCAGTATTTAAGACCAGTAAATATGGAACATAGAAAATAGAAATTAAATGAAAAATATTTTCCAGGGCTTTGCCTAACTTTGCAATATGCCTTCATTTCCACACATAGCGTAAATATCCCTCCCCAATAAAAATCCAAACAAGAATTCCTTTTTAAGATAATTTAATAGTGACTTATTGAATATCTTATTGTATTCAGCACTGTGTCAGTTTTGACTATGCTTAACAGGGCACCTAATAAAATCACTAAATCATGTTATAATGATGATTATGATGGAGTACTTAATATAATCACTAAATGACACATGACACCATACCTAACATAATCACTAAATTATGTTATTTTTTGAGTCATTATTATATATAATCTAATCCTTTACAAAAAGTCCTACCATCCAAAGTAATATACAAATACTTTAAATTGTTTCTCCAATAGGAGAAAAAAATGTACTGAGTTATTACCTTCCTTCAAACATACCACAAAATAATCAGAGCCATCTACGACAAACCCACAGCCAACATCAAATTGAATGGGCAAAAGCTGGAAGCATTTCCCTTGAAAACTGGCATAGGACAAGGATGCTCTCTCTCACCACTCCTATTCAACATACTACTGGAAGTCCTGGCTGGAACAATTAGGCAAGAGAAAGAAATAAAGGGCATCCGATTAGGGAAAGAGGAAGTCCAACAATCCCTGTTTACAGACTACACCATCCTATACCTACAAAATCCCATAGTCTGAGTCCAAAACCTTCTTAAGCTAATAAACAACTTCAGCAAATTATCAGGATACAAAATCAACGTACAAAAATCACTAGCATTCCTATACACCAACAGCCGTCAAGCCAAGAGCTTAATGAGGAATGTAATCCCATTCACAAATGCAACAAAAAGAATAAAATACTTAGGATTACAGCTAACCAGGGAGGTGAACGATGTTTGAAATGAGAATTTCAAAACACTGCTGAAAGAAATCAGAGATGACACAAACAAATGGAAAAACATTCAATGCTCATGGATAGGAAAAATTAGTATCATTAAAATGGCCATACTGTCCAAAGCAATGTACAGATTCATTGCTATTCCTATTAAATTACCAATGACATTCTTCACAAAACTAGGAAAAAACTATTTTAAAATTCATGCAGAACCAACAATAAGCACTAATAGCCAAGGCAATACTAAGCAAAAAGAACAAAACTGAAGGCATCACACTACCTGACATTAAACTATACTACAGGAATACAATAACCAAAACAACATGGGACTGGTACAAAAACTGACACATAGACCAATGGAATAGAGAGCCCAGAAATAAGGCCGCACACCTATGACTATCTGACCTTTGACAAACCTGACAAAAACAAGCAACAGGGAAAGGACTCCCTATTCAATAGATGGTGCTGGCATAACTGGCTAGCCATATGCAGAAAATTGAAGCTAGACTCCTTCCTTACACCACATACAAAAATCAACTCAAGATATATTAAAGACTTAAATATAAAACCCAAAACTATAAAAATCCTGGAAGATAACCTAGGCAATGCCATTCTGGACATAGGAATGGGCAAAGATTTCATGACGAAGACACCAAAAGCAATTGCAACAAAAGCAAAAACTAACAAATGGGATTTAATTAAACTTAAGAGCTTCTATACAGTGACAGAAACTATCAACAGAGTAAACAGACAACCTACAGAATGGGAGAAAATTTTTGCAAACTGTGCATCAGAAAAAAGTCTAATATCTAGAATCTATAAGGAACTTAAACAAATTTACAAGAAAAAAACCAAACAACTCATTAAAATTGGGCAAAGGACATGAACAATTTTCAAAAGAAGATTTAAATGTGGCCAATAAGCATATGAAAAAAGGCTCAATATCACTGATCATTAGAGAAATGCAAATCATCATGCCTGTAATCTCACCCCTTTGGGAGGCCAGGGCGGCAGATCACCAGAGGTCAGGAGTTCGAGATCAGCCTGACTAACATGGTGAAACCTCGTCTCTACTAAAAATACAAAAAATTAGCCGGGCGTGGTGGTGCATGCCCATAATCCCAGCTACTCAGGAGGCTGAGGCAGGAGAAACGCCTGAGCCCAGGAGGCAGAGGTTGCAGTGAGCCGAGATTGTGCCATTGTACTCCAGCCTGGGCAACAAGAGCAAAACTCTGTCTCAAAAAAGAAGAAAAAAAAGAGAAATGCAAATCAAAATCACAATGAGATACCGTCTCATATCAGTCAGAATGGCTATTATTAAAAAGTCAAAAAACAGTTCCTGACGAGGTTGTGGAAAAAACGGAATGTGTACACACCATTGGTGGCAATTCCTCAAAGAGCTAAAAACAGAAATACCATTTGACCCGGCAGTCCCATTACTGGGTATATACCCAAAAGAAAATACATCATTCTGTCATAAAGACACATGCATGTGTATGTTCATTGCAGCACTACTCACAATAGCAAAGACATGGAATCAACCCAAATGCCCATCAATGACAGATTGGATAAAGAAAACATGTTACATATACATGATGGAATACTATGCAGCCATAAAAAATAATGAGATCATGTTCTTTGCAGGAACATGGATGGAGGGGGAGTCCATAGTTAGCAAACTAACACAGGAACAGACATCCAAATACCACATTCTCACTTATAAGTGGGAGCTAAAGTATGAGAACACATGGACACATAGAGGGGAACAACAGACACTGGAGCCTACTTGAAGGTGGAAGGTAGGAGGAGGGAGAGTATCAGGAAAAATAACTAATGGATGCTAGACTTAATACCTATGTAACAAACCTGCACGTGTACCCTTGAAATTAAAATAAAAGTTTAAAAGAAGAGTTATCACCTTCTTTCCACTGGTTCATTTTAGGAATGTGTAAAATATTGAGCCAGAACTTGGTGGTGCAGTCAATATCCTTAGAAGAGAGTTGTTTTCTCCCAAATGACAGAAGATGTTTTACAGAAAGAACCTTATTAGTACCAGAGTTTAGGTTTGTGATAAGTGGTTGAGTCTAAAGATTTGTAACAATGAAATATATCACTGGTTCTCATCTTGAAAACTGCAAACAAAAGGAATATTTCTTGGCCTAGTACCTGTGGTGTTTAACTTTTCACTCTTGCTTCCAGTTCTTTAGTTATAGCCCACAGAGAGAATATGGTAAACAAATCATTAATCTGGTTCATCATAAAATACATCCATCTGATCATTCGACACACATTAAGTACCTATTACATCGAGGAACTAGACTGATACAAAGATGAATAAGATAATATCTTGTAAGAGAGACAGACATGGAAACAACAGCCCTACAGCATACACAATGTGAGCATTGTAGAACAAAATGGAATGGAAATGTGGGACGGTATTCTAGGCAGCAAGACACGTATGCCAAAGACATGGATTGAGATAACCAAATGAATTTGGGGAACTGTGAGCAACTTGTCTAGGTAGACATGTGCAGCTAGGGAAGATGGTTAGGAAAAGTAATTGGAAGTATAGATTAAGGCTGAATCATGTATAACCTTTATTAATTCATGAATGAGTATTACTGGGCACTTACTGTATGCTAGAAATCATGCTAGATAATGCAGCCACAGCAGTGAACACAGCAGACAAGATTCCTGCCCTAGATTCTGGTATATGCAAGGCTGAGACCTTAGTCTAAAGGCAACAGAGGTAAGCAGGGAAAATGGCACAAACTGATTTAGAAAGTTAACTCTTAAGAATATAAAGAATAACTGAAACAGGAAAAACTAGACATAGTAAGATGAGTTGGAAGACTACTACAATAGACCAGATGAGTCCTGTTTCTGATCTCTTCCATTAAATATTATGGTCTTCTCATACATGAGTCTTCATCAGGAATTTGTAGAGAATTTTAATTCAAAATATCATTTCACTTGACTGAGTTCTCACAAAATGTGAGTTAGTCCTCAAACCTTAACAAATTTCTACACCAACAATATATTTTTGTTGGATCCACATCATGTTGCACCACTAGCAACTCTTAGTCATCCTGACTCATTTCTTGAACTTTCAGTTGCTTCAAAGGAACTTCATTTTGCCTAAGTTGAGACAGAGAGAAGCCACCTATAAGGACCCAGTGAATTCTCAATATCAAGAGGACTTCCAAAGTAGTAGCTAAGTCAAGACTCCTACCATTACCAAGATAATTAGAACCTCCAGGATATATGATCTTCCGAACTCTACTATCCGTTTTGTATGTATCACAGAGTCCCAAAAATTGTCCTGGAATTTGTATGAAAGGGCCTAAGAAATTCATTCTTTTTTATATGGAACTTCACACATTTACATCCATTGCTTCATTTTTTCCCTGTAACAATCAAAGGAATAAGGCAAATTTGACATAATCAGACCCATTTTAAACATGGAGAAACTAAAACCAAGAGAGATGAAGACTTTGACCCAAAGGTGCATTCTAGTAAGAAGCAGAGTAAGACCTAGAATCCAGAGCTTTTGACTCCTGGACCATGTTTTGCTTTACCTCCATGCCCTCTCCTCAGCCATCAATCATTGTCTCTCTCCCACTGTGCCTACACAGCTGCATAACAATTCTTTGCTTTCTTAAAAGTTAATGAACAACCTCTTCTATGTTAAGCTAGCCTTCCTGAAGCAATTTCTCTTGTTTTGTAATGCTCAAAGCCATCCATGTCTACTGCAAATAAAATCTCTTCTTTCTCTTCTTAATGACTCCCGTCATCCTCCTCTCCAACCTCCTCAGGGTTCCAGAAAAATTGAACCCTAGTCAACCCACATTGACCCTAGGAGGATTCAGGCTATTTTTAGATCAAGACTGACATACTCAGGCAGCAAAGAGAGGCAGTGAGACGCCAAACTCAGTATTCACCCTGGAAATGAACAAAAATGGGAAGCAAGCTGGCCAGTTCAGTGTCCCTTCAGATTTATAATAAATTGTCTGAGAGAACTTAGTGAATTAGCAACGACTCCATGCCAGAAATTCTTTGCCTCAGCCAATCCTGGAACTTACTCCGTTAAACCTAGGCCACCTGAGGTTTTTCAAAAATATTACTTTCACATAAAGTCCACATAGCTCAGCCACTGCTGCCAAGAACAAGGCCTGGAGAACATACTGGCAAGCTTGGTGCTGGTCCCACTGGGTAGTCACATGAGCTAAGAGGCAGCACGTAAAAGACAGAAACTCTCCTAAGTAGGCGTCAGAAATCCTAGATTCCTTACCACTTCTGAGCCATGTGACATTGAGAGAGTCACTAGGAAGATCTACGGCCACAGCTGTGGAGTGTGCAGCCTTTGCTGTCAGCCCCTTCTGGGACTGTCTCAGTCTCAGCCATAGAGAACCCTCTCCCCTAAAAGTCATATCCTTCTAGGGGCAGCCCCACAGTCAAATGACTGATTAGGGTTAAAAGGATTGGAAATGTTGGCCCAATGCAAGACATCTCTGCCAGGCCTTTTTAGCTCCAGAGCTCCCCATGGAGTCAGCTAAGACTGCTGGGCTGGGTCTACATCATAGCTAGACCACTCTCCATGCCAACCCTGCTGCTTCTACCTCTCTTCCAAGGTTTGATCCTAAGGGTACTCCTTCATGCACAACCTGAAACGTTAACACCATCTCAGAGTATGCTTCCTGGTGAACCAAACATGCAGCACCAATAAATAAATGCCACTATTAGTGAACTCCAAAAAAATGACACCTCAAAGAAGAATCTTCTGAAAATAGAGTTCTTTTAATTAGGTTAAAAAATCTTCACAAACCATGCCAAGTCACACTATGTTGGAAGTTAGACAAGATCTCTGCTAAGCTCCTGAAGGACAAAACACAAATAGTAATAATAATACAGCCTTCTGCTTCCATTTCTTCACAGTTGAATTCCTAGATGCAATCATGGAATCAGAGAAGTGTTTCTTCTTTCTCAGCAGCTTTACCTTTCTCTGCAATCCCGTTAGATGTCCTATACTCCCTTCAATGCCTAACGCCTTCCTCCTCTCTAGCGCCCTCTTTCATATCAATAAGAAAAAATTATGCAAAAGTCTGTAACTGTCTCAGACATATCATTGAAATTACATTTGTTAGTGGATAAGTATTAAGTGAGTTCCGTGATGGCTACCCAGATCCCAACTTCAGGACTGAAAGGTTTATATTCCCCAGCAGCTGGAAGGGCTGCTGGCAGAGAGCCCTCAGCTCTCCAAGAACTGCCCTCAGCTGAAGATAGCTGCATCACCCATGAACACAGAGCCCCATAAAATGACTGGTCAGTGCACAAGACTAACGGTCCCTTCATCTCAATTTAGGACAACTTTGAAAAGCCATCCCACCTTCTGAGCCCCTGTGAAGTTGGCTGAGGCTATGTGAAGACTGAATCACAGCCTAACTTCTCCTTCTGCCCGGTCCTTTTTCCTATCCTTCCACAAAAATTGTTAGCCCTGAAAGTACTCCCTAATAAGTCTCCAACATACTAATCTCTATTTCAGAGTCTGCCTCAGTTGGTAGCAGTAGTCTTCCAGAAAAGCAGATGCTAAGATGGAATATGGGGGTTTAAATATCGTCTGGCTGGCAATGAAAACCTCATCACTGGGGGTGGATTCCCGATAATTCTAGGTCCACCATACACCTCTCACCTACCCAACACATACTAGAAGTCAAAAGAATATGTATGAAACTGGATTCTAAGAAAGCTGTATCAAAGTGGACAATACAATTGTCAGTTTCACCAGTGCCAAACTAGGATGATAAACCAATAGAAAGAAATGTATTGGGACTTTGAGAATTTGAGGAAAACAGAAATTCTAAGAAAAATATAATTAGATGGCAATTGCTGGGGACAACTGATGCTCTGGAGAAAAAAGGCAATGAAAAGCTGATGGTTATGAATCACCAAGTAAAAGCTAAGTGTGGCCAGGTGCAGTAGATCACATCGGTAATCCTAGTGCTTTGAAAGGCCGAAGTGGGAGGATGGCTTGAGACCAGGAGTTTGCAACCAGCCTGGGCAACATAGTGAGACCCTATCTATACAAAAAATTGAAAAATAAAACTTAGCTGGGCATGGTGGTGCATGCGCATAGTCCTGGCTACTCAGGAGACCAAGGCAGCAGGATCCTGTTGAGGCTGAGCTATGATTGCACCACTGCACTCCAGCCTGAGTGACAGACTGAGACTCTGTTTCAAAAAAAAAAGGTAAGTGTGCAGAGAGTTGACATTCAATGGGTATAAAGTTTCAGTTATGCAAAACGAATAAACTCTAGAGATCTACAACATTGTGCCTATAATTAACAATATTGTTTTGTACACTTAAAAATTTAAGAGAGCAGATCTCACATTAATTGGTATTACCACACTATTTTCTTAAATCAATGGGGGAAAAGAAATCCAAATGTGAAACAAAGAGGACTTACACTTCTCAATTTCAAAACTTACTACAAAGATAAAGTAATCAGGACAATGTAGTACAAGATAGATATACAGATCAATGGGGTCCAGAAATAAACCCACTTCTAGCCTATTGATTTTTGACAATGGTGCCAAGTCCATTCAATGGGGCAAAAGTTGTGTCCTCAAGAAGTGGCATTGGAACAACTGGAAAGCCTCATGCAAAAGAATAAAGTAGATCCCCTATGCCGTATAGAAAAATTAACTCAAAATGGATCAAATACTTAAGTTTAAGAGCTAAAACTTTAAAACCCTTAAAAGAAAACATAGAGGTAAACATTCACAACCTTGGATTTGGCAATGGTTTCTTAAATATGGACCCAAAAGCATAACAAAAGAAAAATAGATAAATTAAACTTGATTAAAATTAAAAACATTTGTGCATCAAAGCACATTATCAAGAGAGCAAAAGGACAATTCACAGAATGAAAGTATTTGCAAATGAAATATCTGCCAAAGGTTTAATATCCAAAGAATGTCTACGACTCAACAACAAAAAGACAACCCAAATAAAATATGAGCAAATGACTTGAACAGACATTTCTCTGAGGAAGATATATACATAGACAATAAGCACGTTATTCATCATTCGTCATTAGGGAAATGCAAATCAAAACTCTGATGTAATACTACTTCACATCCACTAGGACGACTATGGTCAGAAAACAGAATATAACAAGTGTTGGACATTATGTAGAAAGGCTGAAACGCTCTTATATTACTGTTGGAAATATAAAGTCATGCAATCACTTTAGAAAACATTCTAGCAGTTCCACAAAAAGTCAAACATGGAGTTACCATATGATCCAGCAATTCTACTCCTACCTATATGCCCAAGAGAACTGGAAACACGTTCACCAAAACAAAAACAAAAAAAAACTTGTACATCACTGTTCGTAACATTATCCATCACAGCCAAAAAGTGGAAACAACCCAAATATCCATCAACTGATGAATAAAATGTGGTATGTCCATAAAGTAGAATATTATTCAATCATAAAAAATGAATAAGTACTAATGAGAGGTGAAGTCAGCTGGACTTCCTGGGTCGAGTGGGGACTTGGAGAACTTTTCTGTCTAGCTGGAGGATTTTAAATGCACCAATCAGCACTCTGTGTCTAGCTAAAGGATTGTAAATGCACCAATCAGCATTCTGTAAAAACGCACCAATCAGCACTGTGTCTAGCTAGAGGATTGTAAATGGACCAATCAGCACTCTGTAAAATGGACCAATCAGTAGGACGTGGGTGGGGACAAATAAAGGAATAAAAGCTGGCCACCCCAGCCAGCAGCGGCAACCTGCTTGGATCCCCTTCCACACTGTGGAAGCTTTGTTCTTTTGCTCCTCACAATAAATCCTACTGCTGCTCATTCTTTGGATCTGAGCCACCTTTAAGAGCTGTGACACTCACCACAAAGGTCTGCGGCTTCATTCTTGAAGTCAGCAAGACCAAGAACCCACCAGAAGGAACCAACTCCGGACACACTAATACATGCTTCACGGATGAAGCTTGAAATCATTATCCTCAGTGAAAGAAGCCAAACATTAAAGACCACATATTTTATGAATACATGTATATGGAATGTCTAGAATAGGCAAACACATAGAGACAAAACTAGATTAGTGGTTTCCAGAGACTGGGAGGAGGAGAGAATTACTGATTGCTAATGGGCTCAGGGTTTCTTTCTGGGGTAATGAAAATATTTTGGAAATAGTTATCATGGTTGTACAACTTTGTGAATATACTAAACCACAGAATTGCATACTATAAAGGGTGGGTTTATGACATAAGAATTATACCTCAATTTTGTCAAATTTGTGGTTTAGTGGGAAAAATAATCTAAGTGTGAAAGCCAGAGTCTCCTTGGCAGCACATAAAGAAAATCTTTATGGGTACATGTGCAAGTTTGTTATATAGGTAAATTGCCTGTCAAGGAGGTTTGGTATACAGATTATTTGGTATACAGATTTCATCACCCAGGTAATAAGCACAGTACCCGACAGGTAAATTTTTTTTTTATCATCACCCTTCTCCCACTTTTCACCCTCAAGTAGGCCCTGGTGTCTGTTGTTCCGGTCTCTGTGTCCATGTGTACTCAATATTTAGCTCCCACTTATAAGTGAGAACATGTAGTATTTGGTTTTCTGTTGCTGCATGAGTTCACTTAGGATAATGAACTCCAGCTCCCACTTATACTTGAGAACATGTGGTATTTCCTTTTCTGTTCCCACATTAGTTCACTTTGGATAATGATCTCATTCTGTTTTATGGCTGTATAGTATTCCATTGTACATATGTGTATATATGCCTGTGTACTATACCCCATTACTGGATATATTCCCTTTTAAGCTTTTTGAGAAAGGCTTCACTGCTTTCTACAATAACTGAACTACTAATAATTTACATTCCCACCAGCAGTGTATAAGCATCCCCTTTGCTCTACAACCTCACCAGCATCTGTTATTTTTTTACTTTTTAATAACAGCCATTCTCACTGGTATATAACAGTATCTCATTGTGGTTTTGATTTGCATTTTTCTAATGATTAGTGCTGCTGAGGGTTTTTTCATATGCTTGTTGATTGCATGTACGTCTTCTTTTGAAAAGTGTCTGTTCGTGTCTTTGTCTACTTTTCAACGGGGTTGTCTTTTGCTTGCAAATTTGTTTAAGTTTCTTATAGATTCTGGATTTTAACCTTTGTCGAATGCGTAGTTTCCAAATATTTTCTCCCATTCTGTAGGTTGTCTGTTTATTCTGTTGATAGGTTTTGCTTGTTTGTTTTTGTTTTGCTGTGCAGAAGTTCTTTGGTTCGTTAGGGCCCACTTGTCAATTTTTGTTTTTGTTGTAATTATTTTTACCATCTTCATCTCTTCATCATGAAATCTTTGCCACGGTCTGTGTCCAGAATGGTATTTCCTAGGTTTTCTTCTAGGATTTTTAGTTTTAGATTTTACATTAAGTCTTTAACACATCTCGATTTTTGTATATGGTATATAAGAAAGGAGTCCAGTTTCAATCTTCTGCATATGGCTAGCCAGTTTCCCCAGTACCATTTATTGAATATAGGGTCCTTCTCCATTGCTTGTTTCTGTAGACTTTGTCAAAGATCAGATGTTTGTAGGTGTGTACCTCTATTTCTGGGCTTTCTATTCTATTCCATTGTTCTATGTGTCTATTTTTGTACTAGTACCATGCTATTTTGGTTACTGCAGCCTTGTAGTATCATTTCAGGTTGGGTAGTGTGATGTCTCCAGCTTTGTTCTTTTTGTTTAGGATTTCTTTGGCTATTCAGGCTCTTTTTTGGTTCCATATTAATTTTAAAATAGTTTTTTTCTAATTCTGTGAAGAATGTCATTGGTAGTTTGATAGTAATAGCACTGAATCTTTAGATTGCTTTGAGCAGTGTGGCTATTTTGACAATATTGATTCTTCCTATCTATGAGCATGGAATGTTTTTCCATTTGTGTCATCTGATTTCTTTCACAGTATTTTGTAACTATCTTTGCAGAGATCTTTCACTTCTCTGGTGAGCTGTATTCCTAGGTATTTTATTCTTTTTGTGGCTTTTGTGAATGGGGTTGCATTCTTGATTTGGCTCTCAGCTTGGATGTGGTTGGTGTATGGGAATGCTACTGATTTTCGTACATTGAGTTTGCATCCTGAAACTTTACTGAAGTTGTTTAACAGATCAAGGGGCTTTTGGGCAGAAACTATAGGGTTTTCTAGGTGTAGAATCAGATCATCTGTAAACAGAGATAGTTTGATTTTTTCTCTTCCTATTTGGATGCCTTTTATTTCTTTCTCTGGCCTGACTGCTCTGACTAGGACTTCCAGTACTACGTTGAATGGGCATGGTGAGAGTGGACATCCTTGTCTTGTTCTGATTAAGGAGAGTGCTTCCAGCTTTTGTTTGTTCAGTATGATGTTGGCTGTGGGTTTGTGACGGATGGCTCTTATTTTGAGGTACACTCCTTCCATGCCTAGTTTTTTGAGTTTTTAACATAAAGAGTTGTTGAATTTTATCAAGTCTTTTCTGCATCTACTGAGATGATAATTTGTTTTCATTTTTCATTCTGTTTATGTGATGAATGACATTTATTGATTTACATGTTGAACCAACCTTACAACCCAGGGATAAAGCCTACCTGATTTTACTGGATAAGCTTTTTTATATGCTTCTGGATTCAGTTTGCTAGTATTTTTCTTGAGAACTTTTGCATTGATGTTCATCAAGGATATTTGCCTGAAGCTTTTTTGTTTTTTTGTTTGTTTGTTTGTTTTTTGGTTGTGTCTCTGCCAGGTTTTTGTATCAGAATGATCCTGGTTTCATACAATGAGTTAGGAATGAGTCCCTCCTCCTCAATTTTTCAGAATCGTTTCAGTAGGAATGGTACCAGCTCTTCTTTACATGTCTGGTAGAATTCAGCTGTGAATATGCCTGGGCCTGGACTTTTTCTGGATGGTAGGCTTTTAATTACTGATTCAATTTTGGAACTCAGTATTAATCTGTTCAGAGATTCAGTTTCTTCCTGGTTCAATCATTTTCCAAGAATTGATCCATTTCTTCGAGGTTTTGTAGTTTGTGTGCATAGAGGTGTTCATAACAGTCTCTAAGGGTTTTTGTACTTCTGTAGGGTCAATGGTAACGTCCCCTTTGTCATTTCTGATTGCATTTTGGGGGGGATCTTTTTCTTTTTAGTCTAGCTAGCAATCTAAAATCGTTGATTTTTTTTTTTTTTTTTTTTTTTTTTTTTTAGTTTTCGTGTCTCTATTTCCTTCAGTTCAGTTCTGATTCTGGTTATTTCCTGTCTTCTGCTAGCTTTGGGGTTGGTTTGCTCTTGTTTTTCTAATTCCTTTAGGTGTGATGTTAGGTTATTTACATAAAATCTTTCTAACTTTTTGACAGGAGTGTTTATGTGTTATAAATTTTCGTTTCAACAGTGCTTTAGCTGAGTCCCATAAATTCTGGTATGTTGTATCTTGTTCTCATTATTTTCAAAGAATTTCTTTATCTCTGCCTTAATTTCATTGTTTTTCCAAAACTTATTCAGGGACAAGTTGTTTAATTTCTATGTAATTGTAAGGTTTTGAGCAATCTTCTTAGTATTAATTTTTATTTTCATTGCATTGTGGTCTGAGAGTGTGGTTGGTATAATTTCTATTTGCCGAGGCTTGTTTTATATCTGATTGTGTGGTCAGTTGTAGAGTAAGTACCATGTACAGATAGACGAGAAGAATGTACATTCCATTGTTTTGGGTGGAGAGTTCTGTAGATGTCTATTAGGTCCATTTGGTCAAGCATCAAGTTCAGTTTACAAATATCTTGGTTTTCTGCCTCAGTGATCTGTCTAATACTGTCAATGGGGTGTTAAATTCTCCCACTATTATTGTGTAGTTATCTGTGTCTCTTAGGCTTAGCTAGGTCTCTGAGGATTTGCTGTATTAATCTAGGTGCTCTTGTGTTTGGTGCATGTATATTTCGAATAATTAGATCTTCTTGCTGAACTGAACCCTTTATCATTATGTAATGCCTTTTTGTCTCTTTTGATTGTTGTTTAAATGTCTGTTTTGTCTGATATTAGAATAGCAATCCCTGCTTTTTTCTGTTTTTTATTTGCTTAGATTACTCTCCATTCCTTTACTTTGAGGCTCTGGGTGTTATTGCATGTTAGATGAGTCTCTTGAAAACAACACAAAATTGGTTCTTGCTTCCTTATCAAGCTTTACTCTCTATGTCTTTTAATTGGGGCATTTAGCCCATTTACATTCAAGATTAATATTGATATGTACAGATTTGATGCTGTCATCTTGTTGTCAACTGGTTATAATACAGACTTGATTGTGTGTTTTTGTTGTTGGTGTTGTTTGGTTTTATTTATTAATTTATTTTAGTGCTTATGTTCTATGTTCTTAAGTGTGTTTTCATGGTGGCCAGTAATGGTCTTTTTGTTATTTAGTACTCCCCTGAGGGCCTCTTGCAAAACAGGTCTGGTGGCAACAAATTTTCTTAGCATTTGCTTGTCTGAAAAGAACCGTATTTCTCCTTTGCTTATGAAGCTTAGTTTGGCTGGATATGAAATTCTTGGTTGGAATTTCTCAAGAATGCCAAATATAGGCCACCAATCTCTTCTGGCTTGTAGGGTTTCTGCTGAAAGGTTCACTGTTAGCCTGATGGGTTTCCCTTTGTAGGTGACCTGCTGCTTTTCTCTAGCTGCCTTTAACATATTTTTTTCTTTCATTTAGACCTTGGAGAATCTGATGATTATGTGTATTGGGGATGATCACCTTGTATAGTATCATGCAGGGGTTCTCTGCATTTTCTGAATTTAAATGTTGGTCTCTCTAGCAAGATTGGGGAAATTTTCAGAGAAAATATCATCAAATATATTTTCCAAGTTAATTTCTCTCCCTTCCTGTCTTTCAGGGACACTAAGGAGTCATTGATTTGATCTCTTTACATAATCCTATATTTCTCTGAAGTTTTGCTTATTCTTCTTTTTGCTTTTTTATCTTTGTCTGAGTTATTTCAGAGAAGCAGTTTTCAAGTTCTGAGATTCTTTCCTCAGTAGATTCTGCTTTTAATACTTGCAATTGTATTATGAAATTCTTGAAGTGAGTTTATCAGCTTTATCAGATCAGTTTGGTTCTTTCTTAAAATGACCACTTCATCTTTCATCTTCTGTATCATTTTGTTGTATTTCTTGGATTCCCTGGATTGGTTTTCAACTTTCTTCTGAAGCTCAATGATCTTTTATCTTTTCCATATCCTGAATTCAATGTCTGTCATTTCAGTCATTTCAGCCTGGTTAAGAACAATTGATGAGGAGCTAGTGTGGTTGTTTGAAGGTAAGAAGACACTCTGGCTTTTTGAGTTGCCAGAGTTCTTGAACTGGTTCTTTCTCATATTTGTGGGCTGGTGTTCCTTCAATATTTGAAGTTATTGTCCTTTGGGTGGGATTTTTTGCTTTTATCTTATTTTATATCCTTGGCTATTTGATTGTGGAATAAGGTGGGTTCATTAGGGTGCCTTCCTTTCTCGAAGACTTTAGGAGGCCTAAGGCTCAGCTCACCATTCCTGGGCTGCGTGCTCTATCCCTGGGAGGCTGACACCGGGCCCCCAGCTTTGTTCTCTGGCCCCTCAAGGTTAGGAAACTGCTGCACCAGGGGGCAGGGGATGAAGTGTTCATGGTCCCCTGGCCACAACACTCCAACGAAGGGTGCTGGCTAAAGTGCTTCATCAGGGTGGTGGCAGCAGGATCTGTGCTCACTTGTACCGGCTGGCAACCACAGCAGTGCAGTAGGGTGCATCCACATTGGCTGGGGCAGGGTACCAGCAGGAGTGGGGCTGTGGCATTCCTATGTGCATTCATGCTGGCAGCTGTAGCATGTGGTGGGAGCAGCATGCTAATGGGGTTCCCAGCATTTATATTCACCCAGACACCATCAACAGTTGTAGCAGGGGCAGGGTGCTGGTGGGGGCAGAGCTGCTGACATCCATGTACACATTTGCACCAGTGGCAGTGGTGGTGCGAGGGGGTGCAGGGTTGCCAGCATCAGTGCACACATTTGTGCTTGTGGTAGCAGCATAACCAGGTGCCTGCACATCAGTGGGTAGGGTGGCTGGTGTGATGTACCACCACCAGCAGCAGTGATGTGATGGGGTGTGCACATACACCAGCCAGGGAAGAGAGGCAAGTTCTGCCCATGCACCAGCAAAGCAGTAAGTGGTGGCCATGGGCAATTGCATGTTGGCAAAGCAGCAAGGGGAAGCTGCAGTCAGGGGAGGGCGTGGGTGGGCTGGTGCATGTCGGCAGGTGCCACTATGCTGGAGCTCTCTAATAGTCAGGCAATGTCTGCTGGCAAAGGAGCTATGAGAAGAGTCCCCAAGAAGCACCCCCGTTGGGCATCTGAGGCCGCGCTGCAAGCGGGCATGGCCAGGTTGGGGCCCCAGGAGAGGTCAGCAGACAGTGAGGTGCTCAGATTGGACTGGCCCCATCTCATGAGCCAGTCTACCCTACTCTGTCCAGGTCTGACAGTCATCCTAGGCTAAAGTGTCCTAGAGGAGCATGGTGAGCCTTGGATGATGGGCATCCCTGGCCTCACTCTATTGCAGACATTCCCACTTTGCCCTATGAGTGGCAACTGTCTGGGCTTCTTACTGGCTAGAGTCCTGCCCCTACCACCTCTCTAAGCAGCTCTCTCTGCCAGCTCAAGTGTCCACAGGAGTCATGGGATCTCCTGCTGCCAAGATTCTGGAGGTCCATGGCAAGAGTGGGTTGTTCCTCACCTGTTCAACTCATTCCTTCCCCAGGAGTTGCTGGGGGTCAGGAACAAGTCCCAGTGCTCAGTAGCCTTGTGCAGGATTCCCAGCTCCTCCTCCTTCAGCCCAACATCTGCATCCTCCCTCCATCTCTTCTCAATGCCTTCCCTCTGAGGACCTGCTCGGAGTGTGCCAGTCTTCCTGAGATGTCCCAGTCACTTAATGGGAGAGCTTCTTCCTGGCTGTGTCTAGTCAGCCATCTTGGTTCCTTTACTAAAGAGAATTTTATTTCCTGAACCTGGAGGGCAGAGAAAGCTAAGCAACAGGCCCAGTACTTAGCAAAATTCCAAAGAAAGTTAAATTCTCAACCTAGGTAAATCTGCTATGTCAAGGTCAAGACCATGAATGGCAAAAAAATGAGCATCTAAGATATAGAATTGGAGTCATCAAGGTTGATGTATTACAAATCTGAAATCTCCAGATTCCTCTGAGTTTCCAAGACTGGAGAGGCATGCACTCTTCTCTTTTAAGGACAAATACTTCTGCCTTGCTCAAAGACAATGTGGAGGCCTCCTTGTGCAAGAAAACACATGCCCCTACTCCAAGATGTCTCCCCACTTTCCCCTGCTATAAAGTCAATAACTAGGATGAAGTCACAACATTTCTCATCCAGGGAAAAGCCAGACTTGCTAAAGGAGAAAAGAGACTATATCCCAAAGAAACGGTGGAACCTAGCCTACATGTATTGTCAGTAGCAAGGAGAATAAATACAAAATCAATAGGGGTAGGGCCAGGACATATGGAAGAGATCATCAATACTGGTATGCTTTATTTAGGATATAGAAGTTAATATTCTGGCAGTGCCCTTGGACATGGTATTAATATGCTGCAAGTATGGCTCTCAGAAGTTTATAGAAAGTGATGACCCACACTTAGTAAAGTAGATTTGTCAGAACTCCCATGTCAGACAGAAGAAGGGGCATGTTGGCTCTGAGAAGTGAGGATGCAAGAGGAGATAAAGTCAGAAAACCCAGCAAGTAACTATTGTCTGTGGAAAGACCAAAGCGTTACTCCATTTTCCAACGAAATAAAGTATGTACTGGTAAGAGGGGCACCAGTGTCACTGAGAAGCACAGTGGTGGCACTCACCCATAGGTCATGACTGATGATATAGGAAGAAGTTACAAAACTGGGCTCATTGCTAGTAACGGGAATGATATAATCTCAAAATAATAAAGGCCAGGTGGCACTGTTTATTCACCAGAGGTGAATTAGTTAATTATAATAATTAGTGACAAGCTAGGTGGACACAGAGTTATGGAGGTGGTTCATTCATAAAACATGCATCTCTTGGAGCAAAGTAGATAAGGTGCCAAAAAGAACATTGTTCAATCTGTACAAGCAAAAAATATAAACAAAGAAGAAGAAGGATCAGGACACTGAGGGCAGCCAAGTGAATAAAAAGGCACAATCCCTTGTCCTATTTTCAGACTCAAAACCCATTCACTGAAGTAGAGGCTGGGTCTCCAAGAGGAAGGAACCTGCAATATGACAATTGTAGATGGCAACAATTCTCCTACCCCTTCTGCAAAGGAGCTTCCACCATTTATCCGGGCAATCATATGTTGAGGAAAAGGAAATAGTGAAACATTCTGAGGGCTGTAAGATAGAGTCTGAGATAACATCTGTACCCAGGAAATCACAGCATTTTAATTGATCCCTGTTAGAGGATGGTATCTGAGGCCAGGAAATAAATACAGTGTTGGCCCATTCCAGTTCATAAGGGTCCACTGGGTTCATGGACCTGCACAATGGTCATTTCCCTGGTCCTCAAATATATTAAAATATAGTTGGGAGTTTGCAGAAGCCCAGTGTTTGTTCCTCAGCCTATGGAGCAAGCACTATTGTAGTGAAAAGGAAGGCCAAGTGAAAGTGATGGCCAAGTGAAAGTCTCTGAAACTGCCTCACCCAACCCCTGACCAAGATGGTCAATTAAAACAGTATCAAGTCCCTAAGAGAATGACAGATATTAGTGCATTTTTAACGACTTGCAGGGGTAATACTCCCCATCATATGGCTTCGTTTAATTTACCAGTGTAATTTGTACAAATCCTAGAGAGATCCTGAAGGCTGTCTTTGAAGATGCTATATCAGATGTGGTATCTGCCTCTGATGTGATGAATTTACTCTTTTCCATCCTTATCTGAAAGGAGAATCAGAAGTTTTACTTCACTTAGAATGGATAACAGTATACATTTGCCACCTTGTCCCAGAGTTAGATGGAAATGGTCCACCCAGGATTGGGAGGAAGCAGAGTTGGTGGGACATTACTTGTGCCCCAGATGCTCCTTATCATCTGCTACTGTTTACTGGAGTTTCAGTTTACCCAGTGGATGACGATTGATGAAGTAATCAAACTTGAGCTTGGTTCACAGATAGCCAGCTCACTCTGTGACAGACAGGAAAAAACAGACTGCAGCTGCATAACAGGGTGATCTTAAAAAGACAGCAGTGAAAGAAAATCCTACTAATGGACAAAGCTGCAGTCAGTGTGCCTTGTCATATACGTTGTGTGAAAAAGAGAAGTGGGCAGCAGCATATGGCTTGGCCAGTTGGTAAATAGCTGATTGCAAAAAAATTTGAAGGATCAGAGAACCTTCAGAGGAAAAGGTATGTGGATATACTTAGAGGAATGGGCATGAAGTGTAAATATATTTGCATTATTAATGCCCTCCAAAGAGCATTCAACACAGGAAAGACAATTCAACAACCAAATAGAATCAGTCAACCAGCTGGTATCAGCCAGAGTCTGTCACTGGTCAGCCCAGTATTGAATTATGGGTGTATAAATGTAGTAGCAATAGTAGAAGGAGAATATGAAGGCCCCAACAGGATACCTCCCACTCACCAAGGGTAACCTACGTTCTGCCACTGCAGAATGTGCAACCCTCCACCAATACTAAACCCCATTTCTCAAAGAAACTAACCAGACATTTGATAGCAAATAGAAACAATGAACCCTTTCCTCTTTGAAGGGGACAGTGATTGATTAATCTTGACTACAATAGCCACATAATATGAGTATGAGTTTGACTTCTATGCCCACAAGGGCAAGAGCTAGTACTATCATATGAAGGTTTTCAGTGTATATGATCTGCCAACACATAACTCACAGCAGACTCAGAGACCCACTTCATAGCAAAAGTGTGGCAGTAGAATCCCCCATACTACTACCAACCATACCATCCAGAAGCTATTGGCCTAACAGAGCAACCAAGAGGCTGTTAACATCACAGCTGCGCTTCCGGTTCAGAGACAATACCTTGCAAGGATAGAGCACCATCTGTGAGGACACCATGTATACTCCAAATCAGTGACCCTTATATGGTACTCTGTCTCCTAAAGGAGGAACTCAGTGATCTGGGAACCAAGGGGTTGAAGTAGGAGTTGCTCCACTTACCTTTAATCCTAATCTCAGTGCCCCATCTGTGGAACTTGCACTTCCCATCCTTACAACTCTGGTTTCTGTAGGTTTAGAGGTTTCTGGATCCCAAAGGAGACCCAATAATTTTTTTTTTTGAGATGGAGTTTTGCTCTGTCACCCAGACTGGAGTGCAATGGCACGATCTCAGCTCACTGCAACCTCCTTCTCCCGGGTTCAAGCGGTTCTCCTGCCGCAGTCTCCTGAGCAGCTGGGATTACAGGCGCATGCCACCACGCCCGGCTAATTTTTGTATTTTTCAGTAGAGTTGGGGTTTCACCATGTTGGCCAGAACTCCTGACCTCAGGTGATCCACCCACGTTGGCCTCCCAAAGTGCTGGGATTACAGGTGTGAGCCACTGCACCCGGCCGAGACTCAGTAATTTTCAATCTATGGTTGATAATCAGGCACCTTGGGGTCCTTGTGCCAAGGAAGCAGTATGCAAGAAGAACAATCGTCATCCTATCAAGAATAATTGACTCTAATTATCAGAAAGAGGGCAGGAAGGAATATAATATTTGGCATCCAGCTAATCCATCTGGGCATCTCTGAATGTGTGCTTTGTCCAGATTTGAAGGTAAATTGATGAGTCTAGTAGCTATTGCCTGAAAGGGGCATGGTAACCGGGAGCTCAGAGATGAGGACCTAAGTACCCTAAAAGATAGGCCACCAAAACCAAAAGAGATGCAAGCTGAGGACAAGGGAAACCTATCATGGATAACAGAGAAAGGAGTTGATTAAAATCAATTGCCACTCAAACCCAGTTCAGTGAGAGAGACAGCAGTTCCTCCCACTAACTTTCCTCTTGTAAGCTTCTCCCATGGAAAGGAGCCCAGCAGAGTCATAGAGGACCTGCTCCCAGAAGTTATAAGAAAAAAAAAAAAAAAGACTAGCTTTGAGTGGCAGAAAGAGTGGTCCAAAGTGGATGCTGTGATGTGGAACCCAGTCCCTCCGATGCTGAGATTTATTTTCCCCGCTGCAGAAGTGTTGCCAGCTAGCAGCCCTCAGCTAAGAAGAAGCTCCTTGCCCAAGTCACGCTTCCTTACTAAGGGCTGCCTGCATCAATGATAGATCAACATGGCTTTATAACAGCCTGGCACACTCACCCCGACCATTGGCCTGTGTTGAGAATGCATCACAGCCTAATCACTCTTTTTTGCACAATCCTTCTTCCTTCTCTTCCACCGCAGGTGTTAATCCTGAGAGTACTCTCCAGTCAACTTCCTGCTTACAAATTTCTATCTCAGAGTTTTGCTCTCTGGGGGACCTGGCCTAAAATATATATAATTATACCATAATAGAAACAAATTTCAGATGACACTGCATTTCAGCTCATCACTTACTTCTGCTAAGTTGTGTTTTAATCATCCCTGATTAACTTATCATCAGACACTCCCAAAGAAAATTAGAGAATGTTTCCTACATTTTTTAAGTCTCTAAAAGCCTACTCATGCTGTCTTTAGTCTCAATAAATGACCTCACTTCACAGAAATCAAGGCTAAACATTATTTCCCTTAACCTTCCTCCTCCCACTCCTAAATTCCTTTGTATGCTCACACATACTTTTCTCCTTTCTTCCTTTCTTAAAAAATAAAGTGTCTCTTTCCATTAAGATTAATTCATACTACTTAGTACTTTACCCTATGGTTTCCTGACTTCTCCAAAACAATATTTTATCAAAGTCTTTAATCTCTCCATCTGAAAGTTTCCTTCCTTTTACTTTATAAATATCTAGGACATTATTTCATCAAAATCTTTAATCTCTCCACAAAAAAGTTTCTTTCCTTTTAGTCTATAAATACCATTGCCTATTTCAAAAACAAAAACAAAAACAAAACCTTGAGGTCTATTTTTGTCCTTAACATGCATCTGTTGCTCTCCTATTCTTTACCACTAAACAAGGTGGAGAAGTCTATAATGACTGTATCTATTTCATTTTCAGGCTGCATCTCAATAAACTACAATCTGGATTCTATCCAGAGCTCTCTATTAAGACACCTCTCTGAAAAGTCACCAATAACTTCCTAATAGCCAACTTCAATGGTTTTTCAAACTTTGTCATTATCTTTCTCAACTGCTTTATGGTATTACATTATTTGGCTTTGTCTTATTCTTAAAACACTTTCCTCACTACATTTTCCACGAAGCTATACTGCCCAGGTTCTCTTTCACCACACGCTCTTTCATCACATTTTCTCAGTTTCTACCTACCCATTGCAGGCACTCCCAAAGTTCTGTTCTCCAGCGCTTTCTCTTCCAACTATAACCTTCCTCTCATTTAGTGATTCCATTTTTTCCAATTTTGAGCTACAAAAATTATGATTCTTAAATGAAATCACCAATTTGACATTTTCTCTTTAGCTCTAAACCACATCTTACCATAAAGTAATACATTAATCATTGATTTCAAAATAAGTACATTTAATTATGCTGTGAGTGTTTCTATTCCCGGGAACTAAACAATTATGCTAAATGTGTGCTGAATATTCTCAATACCTTTTCTGGAATTATTGAGATAATAATATAGATTTTATTAACATATTGTACTATAATGTCAGATTCCCTGATTATGTTCCTGAAATAAATCCTGTTTAAAGATGTCATTTGTTTTGTTTTGTTTTGTTTTAATAGATGGGCTGTCACTATGTTGACCAGGCTTCAAATTCCTGGATTCAAATTCCTGGGCTCAAGCGATCCTCTCACTTCAGCCTCTTGAGTGGTTGGGACTATAGGTATGCTACTACACCCA
Organism: Symphalangus syndactylus; assembly: GCF_028878055.3. NCBI lineage: Eukaryota > Metazoa > Chordata > Mammalia > Primates > Hylobatidae > Symphalangus > Symphalangus syndactylus. The sequence continues at coordinate 136,497,365 of NC_072427.2, forward strand.
GCCTGATGTTGTATTTATTTTTTAGCACATTGCTTGACAGAATTTTGTTCACGATTTCAAAGTCAACATGCATAAATGAAATGGACACATGAATTTTATTGGAACATCTTCGCTGGGTTTATTATTTTCCTATGCTCTGGAAAATTTTGTAGAACATGAAGAGTATCTGTTTCATAACAATTTTCAAGTATTCGCTCAAAGTCTTCTGAATCTAGAATTCATTCTTAAGATGGTTCTTTAAAATATTACATTTCTTCCATGGTTTCTCATCTATTTAGATTTTTGTATTTCTTCCATACCAGTTTTATCTAGATAAAACGCAAAAACAACTTTTTAAAAAATTTGAAGCATGAATTTTTTTATTTTTTTTTATTTCGATAGGTTTTTGGGGAACAGGTGGTATTTGATTACATGAATAAGTTCTTTGGTGGTGATTTGGGAGATTTTGGTTCACCCATCACCTGAGCTGTGTACACTATACCCAATGTGTAGTCTTTTATCCCTCGCCACCCCTAACTCTTTCAAAGTCCAATGTATCATTCTTATGCCTTTGCATCCTCATAGCTTAGCTGCCACCTATGAGTGAGAAAATAACAATGTTTGGTTTTCCATTCCTGAGTTACTTCACTTAGAATAAGAGTCTCCAGTTCCATCCAGGTTGTTGCGAATGCCATTGTTTCATTCTTTTTATGGTTGAGTAGTATTCCTATACATTCCTACACATTTTCTTTATTCGTTGATTGATAGGCATTTGGGATGCTTCCATATTTTTGCAATCACAAATTGTGCTGCTATAAACATGAGTGTGCAAGTGTCTTTTTCATCTAATGACTTATTTTCCTCCGGGTAGATACCTAGTAGTGGGATTGCTGGATCAAATGGTAGTTCTACTTTTAGTTCTTTAAGGAATCTCCATACTGTTTTCCACAGTGGTTGTACTAGTTTACATTCCCACCAGTAGTGTAAAAGTGTTCCCTTTTGACCACATCCATGCCAACAGCTAATATTTTTTGATTTTTTGATTATGGCCATTCGTGCAGGAGTGAGGTGGCATCGTATTGTGGTTTTGATTTGCATTTCCTTGATCACTAGTGATGTTGAGCATTTTTCCATATGCTCGCTGACCATTTGTATATCATCCTTTGAGAATTATCTATTCATGTCCTTAGCCCACTTTTTCATGGGATTGTTTTTTTTTCTTGCTGATCTGAGTTTTTTGTAAATTATGAATATTAGTCCTTTGTTGGATGTAGAGATTTTGAAGATGATTTTCTCCCACTCTGTGGGTTGTCTGTTAACTCTGCTGATTGTTTCTTTTGCTGTGCAGAAGCTTTTTACTTTAACTAAATCCCATCTATTTATCTTTGTTTTTGTTGCATTTGCTTTGGGGTTATTGGTTATGAAGTCTTTGCCTAAGCCAATGTCTAAAAGGTTTTTTCTGATGTTATCTTCTAGAATCTTTACGGTTTCAGCAAAAACAACTTTTAAAACATATGAGTAAGCTGGCAGAACAAAAACAGATTCTAAGAAACTAAAATTTGAAAGTGGGAATTTGAAATTCAAAAAAATGAAATTAGGAATCCAGCTGGATTGATCCCTGGTTGCCTGGAAATTGGCTTTTAATGGAACTTACAGGGGAAAAGGACAACGCCTGAATTTTTTTTTTTTTTACAGAGTGGAGAATCAGATCATATAATCCTGCCTAAAGGCATAAGTGAGTGAATTAGGGGCAAAGCCTTATAGGAAGATACAATAAGTTTACTGCCACAGCCTTGACTCTGGGAGAAGAGGGATAAAAATTCTCACCTAAGATCTTACAATTACAGGCCTTCCCTTGCATAGGACCAAGAATAGAATTTCTATTGCCTCTGCCATTGGAAAAATTCCAAACTGAAAGTAAGTTTAAAATAGTCCTAGATCAGTAGTACCCTCCGGGCACCTGGCAAAAGCAAACACATATTATCTCTGGAGAAACACATTTAAACTCACCTCTCAAATAATTTCCAAAAATAAAATTTCAAGGTTAGGAGCTCAATGATAAATAACACAATGGAGAAACAAGCAATCATGACTCAAAATCAGCAGAATCAAGAAGACGTAGGATCATACATGCAGCAATTACGTATTTTTGAATAACCAGATACAGAAAAAGAAATATGTAACAAAAAAATTATACAAATGTGTAAATGAAGGCAGAAGAGCCTATCAAAATTGATCATGCAGACTTGAAGACAGAACCAAATCGAACTTCTAAAAATTAAAATACAATTGAAATTAGAAATTCAAATGTCAGGTTAAACAGATGAATAAACAAATCTGAAGGGAGAATGAGAGAGCTGGGAAATATTTTTGAAGAAATTACTCAGAAATTTCTCAGATGGAAAATATGAAAAAGAAAAGATGATTAAGAAACAGGAAGAATAGAGAGAAAATAGAGTAAGAAAATGTACAGAGACATCACAGAGAAACCATAAGATGAAAAAATCAAAGAATTTAATAATTACAATTCCAAGAGAGATTAGAATGGGAAAAACAATATTTAAATAACGTAAAAGCTAATGATTTCCTAGAATTTTTTTAAGTAAGGAAATTATAAATCCTCACAATTGAGAGACAACAAATCCAAAGAAGATAAATAAAGGAAGAAATTGACACTTCAACACATATTGAGAATCTGTAAAATCCGGAGACAACGAAAATTTTACAGGCCACCAGAGAGGAAAAAAAAAATTCATATTACCTACAATAGGACAACATACTGAGGACTTATCTCTCAAGAGCAACAACAGAAGCTAAAAGAATAGTGAAATATCTTCAAAATGCCAAGAGAGCAACTTTCAGGTAAAACTATATTTTCCATTAACACTATCTTTCCAAAATTAAGTTGAAATAAGGGCATTTACAAAAGAACAGAAACTCAAAGGGTTTATTATCAACAGATATCACTAGAGGAATGTCTAAAAGGTGAACTTCATGAAAAAGGAAAATAGCATTTAAGGGAGGTCTAAGATGCAAAATATGCTAGCAATCAAAGAATATGGTAAACATGAGATGAATCTGAAAAAGCATGTATAAATCAATAGCAATAATATCTAATTTAGGGATTCAAATAGTAATATTTTACTTCTTAAGAAAACTAATATTAAAATCTTAGTTCTTAAGAAGTGAAATACTTACAAATGCTAGACTCATTTGTAAGCAGGTTGATCATAATTTAAGCATTCTGTGTCTTTGTAATGTTCAGCAGAATGGTAACTACAAAAAGAGTACAAGAATATATATAATATCTTTATTAGTAGAGGGGGAAATAAGAATAAAGAAAAAGAGCTTAATCCAAAAGTAGGCAAGAATAGTGAAGAAAAAAAAGAAATAAAGCAGGCTAAATTAAAAGCCCAAAATTAGATGATAGAAATGAATACAAATATATCAGTAATTACTATAAAGATAAATGGAATTGATTATTCTGTTAAAAGGCAAAACCAGCCATTTACTGATTATAAGAGAAATACCTCCAATTAAAGGAGGGAGTAACATTAAAACTATTTTAATAATATAAAATATAATTATTAAAGTTATTATAGTAACTAGATTATGGGGTTAAAATTAAAAGCAAAATAAAATGTTATCACAAATTAGAATATAACTTTGAAGGGAGTGGAAAGAAAAGCTGAATGATCTTATAATCATGAAAAATATTCAATCAATAGTTAACAGTCTTTCTCATAAAGAATCAAGTATTCATCCCACCTTTGGTGTAAAGATTATACCTCAGGATAATCAAGTAATTGATGAAGGGCCACTCATTTTTATAAACATATTCTAGCCAATATGCAAGAAAGAATTGATAGAATTAAAATATCACCAGGGGCATACTTGGTTTCTCAAGGCACCTGCTTGGCCCTCTGTCAAGTTTCCTTTTCATCCTTTCATTTTCCTCGTTTTCTTAATGTTCTAACGCTTTTTAATAAACTTCCACTCCTGCTCTGAAACTTGCCTCTGTCTCTTTTTCTGCCTATGACCCTCAGTTCAATTACTTCTACTGAGGAGGCAAGAATTGAGGTTGCTGCAGATGGATTTGCCACCATGTGACTTGGATACCTTCCATAGGTAAAATATTTAGTACAATGACTCCACATCATTAAAGTACCAGAGATTGCCAGCTGAATACATCACACCTGAGTAAGCTGTGGAACGGGTCCAAAACACCAGAGCTGGAAGTGATGCCGTCAGCTCCTGAACACACTTGTGAGGCCCTGGAAGATCTGAGGTTCCTCTTTAAGCAGAAAGTAATGTCTTTTCTCCTCAAAGTTGTGCCCATCAAGCTCCAGATGGTCCTCAGTGAGGAATACCGTCCTCTCAATGTTCAAGAGTCACCTGTCTACAGGGGGCCTCTAGACTGCCTATCAGTGGGACACGACAGAGGCGAAATTCTGCCCGTCTCCCTTGAACCTGGCTGAATACTGCTTTCACCAACTCACAGAACCAACCGTGCCCTGACAGCTAGCAAGAGGACAAGAGCCACAGAACCACCACCACCGCCCCTCTGTCAACAGAAAGCAGTTATAGAAGACTGACTTTTGCCCATTTTCCCCCAAAGATTTGGGGTCTTGGAATCTTGAGGGTGGAAATGGTGCAGTGGGTAGCTAGTCAGGTATGAGCAGGGCAGGAGAGGGCACGCACGCACGCGTGCACACCAGGAGTGTTGGGTGACCATCAGGTGATGGTCAAGCAGTTGTTAACTGTCTCTCTAAAGTAATAATTGGTCACAGCCAGTGCCAGAGAAAGTCAGTCTACTAATAGATGTAAATAGGAAACACCTGAAACTGATCAGCAGCTTCCCAGTAAGATCTCAGGAGTGGAGAGAAGGAACGCAAGATCCCGGAAGTATGCCAGCATATAAAACCCCAAGTCAAAAGGTCAAGCCGCACACTTGGTTTCTAAAGTCACCCACTTGGCTCTCTTCCAAGTGTACTTTCCTTCTTTTCTTTCCTTTCCTTACTGTTCTAAAGCTTTTTAATAAACTTCCACTCCTGCTCTAAAACAAAGAGAAAAAAAAATCACCAGGCCGGGTGTGGTTTTTTTCTATCATTTTTCTATCAGTTTCCTCCCTTTAGTGCTCTGACTCCCGTTCCCTGGATGTAAGTACTATCTATATGTTGATGTTTTCCACATTTGGTTTCTGGCCCAAAACTTCAGGTTTATATATCCAACTGCCTACATGACAACTCATGTAGCTGTGGCTCATGCCAGTGATCCCATCACTTTGGGAGGCTGAGGCAAGAGAATCACTTGAGCCCAGGAGTATGAGGCCAGCCTGGACAACATGGCAAAAACCCATCTCTTAAAAAAAAAAAATAAAATAAAATACCTAGGCAATAATGATCAATGGCTGTGAAGTTCCACTGTATAGTAAGAGTGGACTTCATTGAGAAAATTGCATTTAAGCAAATACTTGAAAACAGCGAGGGAGTTCACCATATGGATATCTGGGGGATGAATATTCCAAGCAGAGGGGCTGTTCAGTGGGAGTCTGTCTGAGAGTTAAGAAGTACAAAAAGCAGCCCAGTGAAGCTGGAACATAACGAGGAAAATTGCATGAGATGGAGTCAGGTTGCAATAGGAAGCCAAATTATGAGTAACTGGTAGGATGGAATTGGCATCAATTGAATAGAGGAAGGCTGGTTGAGGTAGGTTTGCTGGGAGAAATCGGAAGTTTTGAATATTGTATATTTAAGATGTTTATAGTACATCCGTGTGAAGTTGTCATGTAGGCAGTTGGATCTATAAACCTGAAGTTTTGGGCCAGAAACCAAATGTGGAAACCATCAACATATAGATAGTACTTATATCCAGGGAACGGCAGTCAGAGCACCAGAGGGAGGAAACTGATAGAAAAAATGAAGACAACCAGGACTGAGTTTTGGAGAGATATCCAGGACAAGACAATACTTTCCACCTTCTTATTTTAATTGATTGATTGATTGAGACAGGGTCTTGCTCTGTCACCCAGGTGGGAGAGCAGTGGTGTGATCATGGCTCACTGCAGCCTTGACCTTTCAGGCTCAAGCCATCCTCCCATCTCAGCCTCCCAAATAGCTAGGATTACAGGCACATGCCACTACGCCCGGCTAATTTGTGTATATTTCGTAGAGACTGGGTTTTGCCATGTTGCCCAGGCTGGTCTTAAACTCCTGAGCTCCAGTGATCGGCCCACCCCAGGCTGCCAAAGTACTGGGGTTACAGGTGTGAGCCACCACATCTGGCTTCATCTTCTTCTTATATACTATATAATTTATTATATATTGTGCTTATTTTTTATAAAGCCTAAGAATATAAAATTACACGAGGGGAGGGATTTTTGTCTTTTTTGTTCAGTCCCCTGATACATCACAAGTACATAGAATAGTGTCTGGCTTAGCAGGCATTCAATAAATATTGTTAGTGAAAATCTATGGATTATGTCTTTTATGTTTGTTTTATAAATTATTCCATATGCTTAGGTCATAAAGATAGTCCTCTTTTCTTCTAATTGCATTACATTTTTGCCTTTCACATTTAATTCATAATCCATATGGAATTGATTTTGTGTATGGAGTAAGTAAGAATTTAATTTCATTGTTCACATCTCTTCATTTCTACAGAATAAAGCCCAAAAATATTAGCATAACATTCAGGGGACTTCGTGATCAAGATCCACTTTATCTCTCCTGTGTTATCTCTGACTGCCACCCTGTGAAGCCTTGATTCAACTACACCAAACTACTGACAATTCTTGAGAACATGAAGTTATTAAAAAGTAAAATCTATATTTGGGGACAATATAACTGTAGAAAATCCAAAAAAAGTCACTTGAAAAACAAAGTTAATAAGCCTTTAGAGCAATTGTTAAAATGTTTGCATCTATTAAAATGTGTGTAAAGATAGCAAATTATGTGAGACATGCTTATAATATTAGTTGATAAAAACAGAATTTTAAATTATATCTACCATATGGTCTAATCGAAGTTTTAAAAAACCTAAATATGAAATAAATGTTAAAGAAATATACTAAAATGTTAACATTAATGGCCGTTATATTTGGGAGGAAAAATTTTTTCCTACTTCCTAGTTTTATTTTATACATGTAAGTTAGGGGTTTTTTTGTTTGTTTGTTTTTGTTTGTTTTGTTTTTTTTGTTTTTTGACACAGCTTCTTGCTCTAGAGTATGGTAATGCAATCACCCAGGCTAGAGTACAGTAATGCAATCATGGCTCACTGCAGCCTCGACCTCCATGGCTCAAGCAATCCTCCCACCTCAGCCTCCCAAGTAGCTGGGACTACAAGGACACACCACCATGCCCAGCTAATTTTTGTATTTTTTTGTGGAGACGTGATCTTGCTGTGTCGCCCAGGCTGGCCTTGAATTCCTGGGCTCAAGCAGTCCTCCTGCTTTGCCTCCCAAATTGCTGGCATTACAGGTGTGAGCCACTGCACCTGGCCTTAAGTTAGTTAGTTTTATAGTGAAAAAAATTTAAAGAAAAACATTTCATATTTGCATGTAAATACCAATGCAATTTATCCTTGATAAGAGAAGTTCCACTAAATTTCAAATAAAGCCTTGAAGAATAGGGCCTTTAGCTATAATTTTACATCAGTCATAACCACCAAAAAAAACTGAAATGTTTAATTTGGAATATGAAGTGTTTATGCCTAGAAAGCACCTAGGTTCATTGTCACTGAGGTTATATGAATAAATAATAAAGGGATTGGGGGGAACATTTATTACACATTTTCTATGCTATACCTAGGTACTGTGCTAATTACTTTAAATGTATTATCTTATTTTTCATTTTAATCCTCAGAGTAACCCTATGATAGAGATATCATCATTTGCAGAGGTAGTTAAGAGCATGGACTCATGGCTTTTCATCTACACGTAATAAGTGGAACCAGGAAAGTGGTTTTACTGATGAGTCCTAAACTAAATTCTCAGGTAATATCAGGTTCTATTTTACAACTGAAAGTGCCCCTAAATATTAGCTATCCTAATATGTCACAGATGAGGAATGTATAAGTCCGTTCTCACATTTCTATAAAGATACTACCCAAGGCTGTGTAATTTATAAACAAAGGAGTTTTAATTGACTCACAGTCTTGCATGGCTAGGGGGGCCTCAGGAAACTTACAATTATGGCAGAAGGCAAAGGGGAAGCAAAGACGTTCCTCACATGGCAGCAGGAGAGAGAAGTGCAAGCAGGGGAAATGCCAGATCCTTATAAAACCATTAGATCTCATGAGAACTCACTATCACAAGACAGCATGGGGGAAACCACCCCCATGATCCAATCACCTCCTCCCTGAACAGTGGGAGATTCCAATTCAAGATGAGATTTGGGTGGGAACACAGAGCCAAACTATATCAAGAAGATTTCAGTATTCAGAGAGAAAAGAGATTAATGATCACACAACTTGTTAAAGGTAGTAACACCAACTCCAGAATTATCGTTTCATTATTCTTTCCACTATAGTATGCTGTGTTTCCTGATGGCTGAGTTTAAATCAAAATGACTGAATATTTGCCTTCAAAAATTACCCTGATAATGTACTCTTCCCCAGATGGATTCTTTTCAAAAAGGAATTTTAAAAAGCTCTCCTGTCCATTCACACAACTTGAACACTTGAGACTTTAAGGACAATACCTGGAGGCCACATACGCATACACCATCTGCTTTTGGGGAATAAACATGGTATAATCTCTTGAGTAAGCATTACAGCTTTCAATATATAAATTCTCTATTAAAATGTTTATGAAGCAATTCTTTTTGTTGCTACTAAATGAAAACACTGTATCTTCTATTAAAAATTCATTAAGGAATGCCATTCACAAAAAGATTCAATTAAGTATATGAAACTTACCCCACTGTGACCTGTATTGAGTTGTTCTATAAGAAAACATAGTCCCATTTTTGTTCTGAGCTCATCTCTGGGGAAAAAAACTTGAATTTCATTAAGAAAAACAGCTCTGCTCTCTCAATTAGAGTCCCACTGGAATTTGACTATGTGAACTATCCTGGGTATAGGGTGGGAAAGAGACCACTCATACTGTATCTCACTCACACACACAGCCTTCCTATAGTATCCTTTCCATGTAAGAGTAACCAGTGTTACTTTTTTTGAAGATATATCACAGCACTCATGCATTTTTCTCTATAAGCCCAGCAAAGGTCGTGCTCTCTTCCAAAGTTGATGTGCTGAAAATCATAGCTAAGGCCGGGCGCGGTGGCTCACGCTTGTAATCCCAGCACTTTGGGAGGCCGAGGCGGGCGGATCACGAGGTCAGGAGATCGAGACCACGGTGAAACCCCGTCTCTACTAAAAAAAAAAAAAAAAATACAAAAAAAATTAGCCGGGCGTGGTGGCGGGCGCCTGTAGTCCCAGCTACTCGGAGGCTGAGGCAGGAGAATGGCGTGAACCCGGGAGGCGGAGCTTGCAGTGAGACGAGATTGCGCCACTGCACTCCAGCCTGGGCGACAGAGCGAGACTCCGTCTCAAAAAGAAAAAAAAAAAGAAAAGAAAAAGAAAATCATAGCTAAATGCTCTCAGGCCTTACTTAAGCATTCCCACTGAAATTGTCGTCTCTCCTCTCTGATGATATAGATTCCCCATCTGTCTTTTGCATCACAGACTCTTCCAGACAATCTAAACTTCTTTCCCTGTGCAGAAATCCCCGCTGAAGGAACAATAGGCCATCCATATTCTGCTTGAATGGCCTTAAATGTTGGAAAACTCACTAGTACTTCCTGAGGCAATCTGTGCATTGCAGGAGAAGCTTTAGTGTGAGTTTTTTCCTATATTGGTCATGGAGTCTGCTAATGTTTGTCTAAATGTCCCATGGGTTATTAGACATGACTACCTCCACAAGACAGGCAATAATTAAACTGTATGAGGATGGCAGGTTTGTTCTCTCATTCATTCCATTTACCCAGCACTTTCTACGTGTCTCCATGTTCAGTAGGACCTTAATCTTCAGTCATTAAAAATACATATAGCAAAAATAAGGGCTTAGGCACTTGGGGTTGTAATGTTTTCTCACTTATAAACTTTTTATTCCTGGCCAGTCATTTTTAAAGTGCTGATCTATAGATGGGAAATTATTATTATTATATTATTATTATTATTATTTTGAGACAGGGTCTCATTCTGTCGCCCAGCCTGGAGTGCAGTGGTGCAATCTCGGCTCACTGCAACCTCCATCTCCCAGGTTCAAGCAATTCTCTGTGCCTCTGCCACCCCAGTAGCTGGGATTACAGGCTTGTGCCACTACCCCCAGCTAATTTTTATAATTTTAGTAGAGACAGGGTTTCACCATGTTGGGCAGGCTGGTCTCGAACTCCTGACCTCAAGTGATCCACTCACCTCAGCCTCCCAAAGTACCAGGATTACAGGTGTGAGCCACCACACCTGCCGGAAATTATTTTTTTAATCTTGGGTCTCACCCCTAAAGATCATGATTCAGAAAGTCTGGAGTAAAGCTGAGGAAGTCATATTTAAAAACAAAACAAACAAAAAAACACTCTGTTGAAGATATTCTGGTACATATCTTGGTGCAAGTTTAAGAACCACTGATCTAAATAACTCCTGAATCTCTAGGGTCTCTTCAGTATTCTACAACTGGGAATCGTTACTATGCTTATCAGTATTTAAACCCACTGTGTACACTAATTGTGACTTCCACCCTACAACTATGAAAATATGCCTTCTCAATACCCTATATTGCAGATTGGATTCCATGGGAAACAGCCTTGGAGTCGGAGGTTAGCATGCAGGAAGTTTGTCTGGGAGTGATTCATAACTATGGGGTAAGGAAATGAAGCAGGATTGGGGAGAGTGAGAAACTGGGCAAAGATGCCATCTCAAGAAAGACCTCAGCTGACTCGCAGGCAGTTCTGAGGCTGGACTAGCTCTGTGATGTTTTTCTGAGTTGGGACGGGTGGTTGGGTCTTTTTACCAGATATCAACCTGTCCTTGGATGCAGGCTACCTTAGGAAGGGGTCATGACCTTGGCAAAGTGGCTTTCTTCATCAGAGGGCAAACAATGGGGAATAAATTCCCTCAGTGCTGAAGGGGAATTTGAGTGTACTTCCCAACATCCACTTCACCCCCCTTCATAGGAAAAAAGATGGCAAGCGTTAAACTGAAGCATTCTTCAGCAGAGAACAGTTTTTAAGTCACTGAAAAGAGCACATTACTATCTCTCACTTCCTCCCAGTTCAAGCACTGGATGTTTACGGAATGATTCACCACTAAAATGAAGCATGAATTTCTATGTGGAATTATTTCTAATGCCTTAAATGGCACTTCTTAGGGCTCTTCATGCCTACAGTTTTGATAAATCAGGATAAATTGCTTCCAAACAACTGGTCTTTTTTATTTGTTTGTTTGTTGAAAAGATTTATAGCTACTTGGGAGGCTGAGGAGGGAGGATCAATTGAGCCCAGGAGTTCAAGGTTGTAGTGAGCTATTACAGCACCACTGCACTCCAGCCTAGGCCACAGAGTAAGACCCGTCTCAAAATAAAAAGACTGCCTCAAACATAAATATAAAATAAAATGGTCCCTAACCCCATCTTCAGAATTGCTTATTCATAGCTCTGGAGAGAAACTAAAAAATCTGCACTTTTAACAAGCACCATGACTAGTTGTGACGCAGGTAGTTCCCAGCCATATTTTGAGAAAAAAAAAAAATGAATTAAAAGATAATCTTAAAACAATCAGTGAATATATATAATATATATACTCAAATGAAACAAATATGGCATATACAAGCTTGCATTTTAAAGACTTCAGTGAGAAAGAGAGGATGTGGATGAAAAAGAAATCTGCTTAGATCAAAGGAGGACCATGTGATGAAAATGAAGCCCCTAATCTCTTCTTACTGAGGGAAAAAAACTGTAGACTTTCTAGATAGAATACCTACCCCAGGCAAAGAGGAAGAGAAGATACAAAAAGGATCTAGTTAGTTACCAAGAGCTGGTCACTGGTCATCATCAATATGGAACAGGCAACAGCTAAAAGTTGTAGCAACTTTTAAAGTATCCGGGAAATCACGCACAGATCTAGGGATCTTCTACCATCAAAGATGTTTGGAAAGAGGAATTGTTACACTTCTGCTCAATGCAGAACAAGAACTGTAATCAAACTAGGCAAACGCTGAGAACAGTTGGAGATTTTAGGTGTTGCTCTAATTGTTACCTTTTGAATATGTATGTCATTAATAGCCAATATTCTATATCAAAAGTAAATAATACTTGTTCTTTACTAAAGTCTTATCATTTTAGAAAAAGCATGACTATATAATATTATATATACTAGTAACAAACAAATAGAAAATATAATTTGAAAAATAACATTTAAAAAGCATCAAACAATCACCATGGCGGACAAGAGGCAGGACTGGATTGCAGCTCAGAATCAGATGGACAGAGCAGCGTGTGGAGGCTCGCATTGTGAGTTTTAGCTTTGAAACAATTGCAAGAACAAACTAGGAATCCCCAGGACCCACAGACCCTCTGAAGGAAGCGGATTGCTCCTGCAGGACCCGGGAGACACCCCAAATACTGTAAGTGCCCAAACTGCGAAAGTGGGAAAGGGAGGTCCTCCACCCCCGAACACACCCCCACTGGGGCAATTGAAGGTCTAGTTTGCAAGAGAAGTTTCCGACCTTACCTGGAGCTGAGTCAATTTAGATAGCCGAGCGAAACACAGGGGTAAAGGAAGCAGTGGGAAACGCCCTGGGAGCTTGCTGGACCCCCAAGCAGGCCATTCCTGCCTGGCACCACAGGAATCCCGTGGGAGGGCGGCCAGAGGCGCAGGAGAAAATGCCACAGAGAAAAGGAAGTCTCCAGCTGAACCTTGTAACAATTTGAACGGGGCAAGAAGCCTCCCGGTCAGAACTCAGGGGATGCTGCAAATCCAAATCCGGTGTGCAGACTCCACAGGTGGGGGAAGAACCAAAACCCTTTCCTTTCACAGCTGGGAGGCGGGTAGCCTGGGGAAAGTTCTTAAGCCCTGCTCACCCACTGCCTGGAAACAGACTTGGGGCTGTTAGGGGGCACGGTGGGCCAGCCGGTCAGATTGCATGGGAGCTGGGTGAGACCTGTGACTGCTGGCTTTCCCCCACTTCCCTGACAACCTGCGTGACTCAGCAGAGGCAGCCATAATCCTTCTAGGAACACCAGTCTATTGACCTAGGAACCTCACCCCCATTCCCCACAGCAGCCATAGCAAGACCCGCCCAGGCAGAGCCTGAGCTCAAACACGCCTAGCCCTGCCCCCACCTGATGGGCCTTCCCTACCCTCCCTGGTAGCTGAAGACAAAGGGCATACACTCCTGGGAGTTCTGGGGCCCCCGCTTACCGACAGTTCCTCTCCATACTACCACAGCTGATGCTCTCTGGAAAGCGCCACCTCCTGGCAGGAGGCCAAGAAGTACAAAAATAGAACATTAAACCACCAAAGCTAAGGACCCTCACAGAGTCCATTTCACCACCCTGCCACCTCCACCAGAAGAGGTGCTGGTATCCATGGCTGAGAGACCCATATACGGTTCACATCACAGGTCTATGTGCAGACAACCCCCAGTACCAACCCAGAGCCAGGTAGACTTGCTGGGTGGCTAGACCCAGAAGACAGATAACAATCACTGCAGCTCAGCTCACAGGAAGCCACATCCACAGGAAAAGGGGGAGAGTACTACATCAAGGGAGCACCCCATGGGACAAAAGAATCTGAACAACAGTCTTCAGCCCTAGACCTTCCCTCTGACAGAGCCTACCCAAATGAGAAGGAACCAGAAAATCAACTCGGGTAATATGACAAAACAAGGCTCTTCAACACCCCCCGCCCCCAAAAAATCACACTAGATCACCAGCAATGGATCCAAACCAAGAAGAAATCCCTGACTTACCTGATAAAGAATTCAGGAGGTTAGTTATTAAGCTAATCAGGAAGGCACCAGAGAAAGGTGAAGCCCAATACAAGGAAATCCAAAAAATGATAAAAGAAGTGAAGGGACAAATATTCAAGGAAATAGCAAAACAAAAAACTATCAAAACTTCAGGCAACATTGGACCCACTTAGAGAAATGCAAAATGCTCTGGAAAGCCTCAGCTGTAGAATTGAACAAGTAGAAGAAAGAAATTCAGAGCTCAAAGACAAGGTCTTCGAATTAACCCAATCCTACAAAGACAGAAAAGAATAAGAAAATATAAACAAAGCCTCCAAGAAGTCTGAGATTATGTTAAATGACCAAACCTAAGAATAAATGGTGTTCCTGAGGAAGAAGAGAAATCTAAAAGTTTGGAAAACACATTTAGGGGAATAATTGAGGAAAAACTCCCCAGCCTTGCTAGAGACCTAGACATCCAAATACAAGAAGCATAAAGCACACCTGGGAAATCCATCAAAAAAAGGTCATTGCCTAGGCACATTGTCATCCGGTTATCTAAAGTTAAGATGAAAGAAAGAATCTTAAGAGCTGTGAGACAAAGATACCAGGTAACCTATAAAAGAAAACCTATCAGATTAACAGCAGATTTCTCAGCAGAAACTCTACGAGCTAGAAGGGATTGAGGCCCTATCTTCAGCCTTCTCAAACATAACAATTATCAGCCAAGGATTTTGTATCCAGTGAAACTAAGCATCATATATGAAGGAAAGATACAGTCATTTTCAGACCAACAAATGCTGAGAGAATTCACCACTACCAAGCCACCACTATAAGAACTGCTAAAAGGAGCTCTAAATCTTCAAACAAATCCTGGAAACATATCAAAACAGAACCTCTTTAAAGCATAAATCACACAGGACCTATAAAACAAAAATACAAGTTAAAAAGCAGAAACAAAAAAAAACAAGGTACACAGGCAACAAATAGTACAATGAATGCAACAGTACCTAACATCTCAATACTAATATTGAATATAAATGGCCTAAATGCTCCACTTAAAAGATACACAACTGCAGAATGGATAAGAACTCACCAACCAACTAACTGCTGCCTGCAGGAGACTCACCTAACACATAAGGACTCATATAAAGTAAAGGGATGGAAAAAGGCATTTCATGAAAATGGACACCAGAAGTGAGCAGGTGTAGCTATTCTTATATCAAAAAAAAAAAAAACTTTAAAGCAACAGTGGTTAAAAGACACATTATATAACAGTAAAAGGCCTTGTCCAACAAGAAAATATCACAATCTTAAACATATATGCACCTAACACTGGAGCTCCCAAATTTATAAAACAATTACTAATAGACCTAAGAAATGAGATAGACAGCAACACAGTAATAGTGGGAGACTTCAATACACCACTGACAGCACTAGACAGTTCATCAGGACAGAAAGTCAACAAAGAAACAATGGATTTAAACTATGCCTTGGAACAAATGCACTTAACAGATATATACAGAACATTTCTTTCAACAACTGAAGAATTCACTTTCTATTCAACAGTGCATGGAACTTTCTCCAAGATAGACCATATGATAGGCCACAAAATGAGCCTCAGTAAAGTTAAGAAAATTGAAATTATATCAAGCACTCTCTCAGACTAGCACAGTGAAATAAAACTGGAAATCACCTCTAAAAGGAACCTTGAAAACCAGGCAAATACATGAAAATTAAATAACCTGATCCTGAATGATCATTGGGTCAAAAACAAAATCAAGATGGAAATTTAAAAATTCTTCAAACTGAATGACAATGACACAACCTATCAAAACTTCTGGGATACAGCAAAGGCAGTGCTAAAAGGAAAGTTCATAGCCCTAAGGGCCTACATCAAGAAGACGGAAAGAGCACAAACTGACACTCTAAGGTCACACCTCAAGAAACTAGAGAAACAAGAACAAACCAAATCCAAACCCAGCAGAAGAAAGGAAATAACCAAGATCAGAGCAGAATAAAATGAAATTGAAACAAAAAAAAATACAAAAGACAAATGAAACAAAAAGCTGGTTCTTTGAAAAGATAAATAAAATTGATAGACCATTAGCAAGATTAACCAAGAAAAGAAGAGAGAAAATCCGAATAACCTCAATAAGAAACAAAACAGGAGATATTACAACTAACACCACAGAAATACAAAAGATAATTCAAGGCTACTATGAACACCTTTACCCACATAAACTAGAAAACCTAGAAGAGGTGGATAAATTCCTGAAAAAATACAACCCTCCTACCTTAAATCAGGAAGAATTAGATACCCTGAGCAGACCAATAACAAGCAGCGAGATTGAAATGGTAATTAAAAAATTACTAACAAAAAAAAGTTCGGGAACAGATGGATTCACAGCAGAATTCTACCAGACATTCAAAGAAGAATTGGTTCCAATCCTTTTGACACTATTCCACAAGATAGAGAAAGAGAGAACTCTCCCTATTTCATTATATGAAGCCAGCATCACCCTAATACCAAAACCAGGAAAGGACATAACCAAAAAAGAAAACTACAGACTGATGTCCCTGATGAACATAGATGCTAAAATCCTTCACAAAATACTAGCTAACTAAATCCAATAACATGTCAAAAAGATAATGCACCATGATCAAGTGGGTTTCATACCAGGGATGGTTTAACATACACAAGTCAATAAATATGATACACCAGATAAACAGAATTAAAAACAAAAATTACATGATCATCTTAAAGATGCAAAAAAAGCATTTGACAAAATCCAGCATTCCTTTATGATTAAAACTCTCAGCAAAATTGGCATACAAGGGACATACCTCAATGTAATAAAAGCCATCTATGACAAACCCATAGCCACATAATACTGAATGGGGAAAAGTTGAAAGCATTCCCTTGGAGAACTAGGACAAGACAAGGATGCCCACTCTCACCACTCCTCTTCAACATAGTACTAGAAGTCCTAGCCAGAGCAATCAGACAAGAGAAAGAAACAAAGGGCATCCAAATTGGTAAAGAGGAAGTCAAACTGTCACTGTTTGCTGACGATATGATCGTTTACCTTGAAAACCCTAAGGACTCCTCTGGAAAGTTCCTAGAACTAATAAAAGAATTCAGCAAAGTTTCCAGATGCAAGATTAATGTACACAAATCAGTAGCTCTTCTACATACCAACAGCGACCAAGTGGAGAGTCAAATCAAGAACTCAACTCCTTTTACAATAGCTGCAAAAATAAAATAAAATACTTAGGAATATACCTAACCAAGGAGGCAAAAGACCGCTACAAGGAAAACTACAAAACAATGCTGAAAGAAATCATAGACGACACAAACAAATGGAAACACATCCCATGCTCATGGATGGGTAGAATCAATACTGTGAAAATGACCACACTGCCAAAAGCAATCCACAAATTCAACATAATCCCCATCAAAATACCACCATTATACTTCACAGAATTAGAAACAATTCTAAAATTTATATGAAACCAAAAAAGAGCCTGCATAGCCAAAGTAAGACTAAGCAAAAAGAACAAATCTGAAGGCATCACACTACCTGATTTCACACTATACTATAAGGCTATAGTCACCAAAACAGTGTGGTACTAATATTAAAATAGGCACATAGACCAATGGAACAGAATAGAGAACCCAAAAATAAACCCAAATACTTACAGCCAAATGATCTTCGACAAAACAAACAAAAACATAAAGTGGGGAAAGGACACCCTTTTCAACAAATGGCTAGCCACGTGTAGAAGAATGATGGAATACCACTCAGCCATAAAAAGGAAAGAATTCACAGCATTTGCAATGACCTGGTTGAGACTGGAGACTATTATTCAAAGTGAAGTAATTCAGGAATGGAAAATCAAACACCGTATGTTCTCACTGATGTGTGGGAGCTAAGCTCTGAGGACACAAAGGCATAGAATGATACAATGGACTTTGGGGACTCGAAGGGAAGGGTGGGAGCGGGGCGAGGGATAAAAGACTACAAATAGGGTATGGTGTATACTGCTCGGGTGATGGGTGCACCAAAATCTCACAAAGCACAACTAAAGAACTTATTCATGTAACCGAATACAACCTGTACCCCAATAATCTATGGAAAAATAAATTTAAAAATAAAGAAGATTACCCTACAATCCCTCCTCTTCTGCTTCTGTTGTAAAAACAGAAGATTGGGAAAAGACACAACTGACATACTCCAAGTTTTTCTGCATTCCAGAATTGGCTGGGTCACCACACTCCTATATGGAACTTGATAGCACAGTCACTTTATCACAAAAATGAATAAATAAGTAATTTATTCTGGAATAAATCATCAAGTACTTAGAAATAAATCTAATGAGTGAAGTGTAACATCTCTACTCCAAAAAAATACAAAATGTTGGCTGGGCATGGTGGCTCATGCCTGTAATCCCAGCACTTTGGGAGGCCAAGGTGAGCAGATTGCTAGAGCCCAGGAGTTTGGGAACAGCCTGGGCAACATAGCGAAACCCCATCTCTCCAAAACAAACAAACGAACAAAAATTAGCCAGGCCTAGTGGCACACATTTGTAGTCCTAGCTACTTGGAAGGCTGAGGTAGGAGAATTGATTGAGCCCAGAAGGTTAAGATTGCAATAAGAGATGATTGTGCCAAAAGGGTTACACATTGTATACATGTATCAAAATATCACATGTACCCCAAAAATATGTACTCCAACCTGGATGACAGTGCAAGACCTTGTCCCCCAAAAATAAAATAAATAAAAAATAACAAAAATTATTGGGGGAGAGAGATTATATTCATAAATTAGAAGACTCAATATTATAAAAATATCATTTTCTCCCAAATTGATCTATAAAGTCAATGCAACCCCAGTCCAAATCCTAGCTAAATTTTTTTTTAATGAATTTAACAAGCTGGTTCAAATATCTGTATAGTAATACAAAGAACAGTCAGTCTTTCACTTTCAGGTATCAAGACTTATTACATTGCTGCAGTAATTAAGAGAATTAGTGAAAGGATAGATATTAGTCAATGGAAAAGAAAAGAGTCCACTTGATGTATGATAAAAGTAACACACAATTAGTTAGGAAAAGGATATTCTTTTTACTCAGTGTTGCTGGGTCAGCTGGATATGAATCAGCTGGGTAACCACAGGTGAAAATGTGAATCTTGAGCTTCTGCCTCTCATCATATGCAAATATCAGTTCCACATATACTGTAGATCTATCTATACGTGAAAGCTAAAACAACTGAGCTTCTTGGCACAGAAAGACAAATATCACATGTTCTCATTCATCTGTGGGAGCTAAAAAGGAGATCCCATGGCGGTAGAGGATAGAATGCTGGTTACCAGGGGCTCGGAAGGGGAGGGAGAAGGGGGCATGAAAAGAAGTTAGTTAATAGGTACAAAAGTGCAGTTAAATAGTAGGAATAAGTTCTAACATTCAATAGTACTGTAGGGAAATTACAATTAAGAATAATTTACTGTACATTTCAAAATAGCTAGAAGATAATTGTAATATTCCCAACACAAAGAAAAGGTAAATGTTTGAGGTGATGGATATCCCAGTTACCCTGATTGTTACACATTGTATACATGTATCAAAGTATCACATGTACCCCAAAAATATGTATAACTATTTTTGTTGAGACAAGGTCTTGCCCTGTTGCCCTGGTGCAGTGCTGCGATCTCGGTTCACTGCAGCCTCGACCTCCCAAGCTCCAGTGATCCTCCCACCTCAGCCTCCCAAGTAGCTAGGACTACAGGCACATGCCACCACACCTGGCTAATTTTTGTATTTTTTGCAGAGATGGGGTTTCACCATGTTGAACTCCTAGGCCCAAGTAATCTGCCCGCCTCAGCCTCCCAAGGTACTGGTATTACAGGCATGAGCCACCACACCTGACTGTATAATTATTATATATCAATTAAATTTGTTTAAAAAAATAGGATTTCTGGAATAAATCATAAAAGAATATTTTAATAAAATTTATAAAACAAAATATAAAATTGATTAAACAGATTTATTAAACAGAATTTAAAAGGGACTCACCATAAAAGAAACAAAAATTGATCAATTATATTACATTAAAATTAATAATGTCTGTTCATCAAAGACATCACTAAGAAGTAAAAAGTTAAGCCCCAGAGTGGAAGATGTTTCCATACATCTTACTGACAAAAGGCTCTGATTCAGAATACAAGAGAACTCCTAAAATCAATAAGAAAAATACAGACAATCCAATAGAAAAACTGGACAAGAAACTTGAATAGACACTTTGCAAAAGAGGATACCCAAATGGTCAGTAAACATATCTAAAGGCACTCAGCTTCTTCAGCTGAAACAAGAATGAGACACCACGACCATCTGCCATTAAGGGTAAAAATAAAAATGACAGTACCAAGAGTTGACAGGGATGAAAAGCAAGTGGAATTCACATAAAACTTCTTGAGAAAAACTATCAGCAGTTTCCACTAGAAATGATTACCATATGCTCCAGCAGTTCCACTCCTTGGTATGTATAAACACACACACACACACACAAACACACACACACATGCATGCACACAAATGTGTATCTATCTTCCCTAAAAAACATACATAAGAATGTTTATAGAAACATTGTTAATATTAATGAAAAAATTGTGGAATAGTTAGTACTATAGAGAACTGAGGATGACACAGATTTGCTACATGCAACACCAGGAATAAATCTTACAAACATAATGTTCAGCTAACAGAGACAGACCCAAAAAGTACATCCTCTTTGGTTACATTTATATAAATTCCAGAATCAGGCAAAACTATTCCACAGTTTAGAAGTCAAGGTGGGCCGGGCGCGGTGGCTCACGCTTGTAATCCCAGCACTTTGGGAGGCCGAGGTGGGTGGATCATCTGAGGTCAGGAGTTTGAGACCAGCCTGACCAACAATGGTGAAAACCCATCTCTACTAAAAATACAAAATTAGCTGGGCATGGTGGCACACACCTGTAATCCCAGCTACTCAGGAGGCTGAGACAGGAGAATCGCTTGAACCCAGGAGGTGGAGGTTGCAGTGAGCTGAGATCACACCGTTGCACGCCAACCTAGGCAACAGAGCAAAACTCCATCTTAAAAAAAAAAAAAAGTCAAGGTGGTGGTTACATTTGGGGCTGTAAAGACTGGATAGTTATACTAGAATGGACTTCGGGCTTCTAATAATAGTGTATCAGGGTATTAGTAACTTCCTTTGTGGAAACTGATAAAACTATGCCCTGTGGTCTGTACACTTTTTTGTATATTTGTTATACTTCAATAAACATGTATTTTTCCTCAAACATCCAAAGCATTTCACAAGAGAGAAACCCTGATTTCTCTTCGCCTAAAACAAATGCAGGATCTCAAGAACGCCTAGCTCAGGTATGAAGCCCACTAAACCTTCACTCTCACAAATGACAGATGTCTCCAGCTGCAATTTTCTAAGGTTGATATATTCCCAAGGTTCAGCTGCTCCACTTATGAGGATTTTTCCCACTTCCGCTGCTCTTTCTATTTGGCCATCCTCTTAAGTGTGAGTTTGGTTTTCTCTTTCCATACCTGGTTCTGATGCTGATAAGATCAGACTTCGTTGGATTTCAGAAATTTATTTTCCATTTCTTAATTGCAATGGCAGCCATAAAACAACTGCAGAAAGACGATTTGCCATCCAAATCTTTAAAAAAAAAAAAAAGGAAAGGAAAGAAAGAACAAAGAAAAAAACAACTTAAATGCTAATCCATCTGCATTAGTTGATCCCAGCATTCTCATTTTAAATTCCCATTGAATCTTATTGTATAATTTTAGTGTTTTGCAAAGAAACAAGTTTTTATTAATTCCTACAGGCTGGAATCATAGATATTTATCCCTTTATTCTTGATATTTCATTTTCACCATCAAAAACAGCATTAATTCAGCTTCACATTTTACCAAATGTTATTTCGATGTTCCAAAACCCCCCGGCCCCAACTTTAATTCTTTCCCACTTTTGATTAGTCTATTCCATGAGAACCACAGCAACTGAAATTGCCCCAGAAGAAAAGAGAAAGAATTAGAGTTTAGTTATTGACTTTTCCAAAGGTCATGGAAATGAATATATAAACCAATTTGCTGGTACAAAATGAGCAGTGGAAATGACTTCCTATTGAGATTTTTAAACTTTCTCTATGATTAAGCTATGGTAAAGAGCGGTGTCTACCAATTATAATTTCTAACAAAGAATCTGGCCTAAAAGGTTTTTTAATTACTTTTATTGAGCTATCTAGACTTGTCTCTATTTTTCACACTTGGTACAATTAATCTATAAGAGCAAATTTTAGTCATCTTCCTTTAAAGACTATGTCATTCTGATACTAATTTTATCTTATATCAAGATAAAAACCTACGTAAGGAGAACGAGAACTAATAAGTCACAACTTGTACTTTCATTCAGAAAAATTGAAAAGAATATTTTTTATTTAAAGTAGTGGTAAATAGATTTTCTTCCACTACTAAAAGTCTTTACCAATAAAAATGTGCATACTTGTAATATATACAGAATGCAATGAAATCATAAAATCATAGGTAAATAAAAAATATATTTACCGGCCAACATCTGTTGTTATTACTGACAATTGGGTAGGAAAACAATTTTGCAAGTCTGACCATTCCTTTAGAAATCACAATGACCCTAAAGTAATATTTTTCTTCCTCTAAGTGTTAGTAATTTCCATGGCAACTCTCCATCTGCTTTTCACTATTTTCACAGACTTTTTAAATTAAGCTTACATATGTCAGTGTTCCAAGATTATCTTTGTGTTTGCATAAACCATATGGCTCTTTGACAAAGTTCATTACGCCATAACATTAGAGAAATATTTAAATGTCACATCTGTTATGTAAAAAAAAAAAAAAACCGATGTAAAATAGAAGTGAAGTTGGAATGGGAAGTACTACTTCTACAAATTCATTTGTAATCAATTTTTAAGCCAATGACTACGGGCTTCTCCTTAGTTTCTAAATCGGAAAAACAACTTAGATTCCAAGGAGAAATTATTCTATACAGAATATTCTTAAGTTTGTCCAATACTTAAAATGTATAGGAAACATCCAAGCTTCCCAATATAACCATATATTAGCGGTCTCCATCATACGAATTACACAAGTTTTACTAACGATTATATAAAAGGGTAAGTTCTCCGTTACACTACAGTTTCAATGTTTGCCCCTCCAAAACTCATGTTGAAATTTAATTGCTATTATAACAGCTTTAAAGATGTGGGACCATTCAAAGGTGTTTAGGCCAGGAGAGTTCCACCCTCATGGGTGGAATTGGTGCCATTATAAAAGAGCAAGCTCAGCCCCCTCTTGCTCTCTCTCATCCTCTCACCTTCTGCCATGAAATGATGTAGCAGGAAGACCCTCGCAAGTAGCCAGCATCTTGATATTATACTTCCCAGCCTCCAGAACTCTGAGCCGATAAATATCTGTTCATTTTAAATTGTCAAGTCTCAGGTATTCTATTATAGCAGCACAATGGACCAAGACACCTTTAAAAAAAAAAAAAAAAAAACTTACTAAAAGCCAGATGGGAGCTATGTGTCAAACAAGTTTGGAACTTCTTTTCCCACTACCAAATCCTTGTCATAATGTTAATAGAGAACAGCTTCAAAAATAATTAGGACCATGAGAAGTGTCCTGTTTTGAAAAAAATTAAACTTCCATCCAAGATTTATTATTCATTCTTCAGTCATATATGACAGAAATCTGCCACAAGATCTTACAGAGAAGAAAAACCAACAGAACCCTCAGCCTTTAACTATTGAGACTTTGGTACTAAGAAAGGCAATTATCTTAATGGCTACATTTCTTGCCAAAAAAACCATTAATTTTAAGAAGACTTTCTTAAAGACGCAAAAAATAATCTCATATGGCATTGTCCAATGGATTTATTTTCTTCTTTTTTAAGTAGGTAGATCAGTCTTGCATATAGAGAAGGCACACGTTCGATGACTTCTTTAGAAGAGTTGAGAAGAATGTCACTGTTACAATCTTATCTACCACTCTAACTTGCTCTTGAGCCTCAAATCTCTACTGTTTGCTTTTATCTGTTTAGGCCACTGAAATTCTCTGAAGAAATACTCACATCTGAGAAAGACAAACCATGACATGTCAGCTCAGTTTATTTGCATTTCCCTAGCAAAGAATAGTGCGCTGAGAAAATAGAATAAGTATGTTTCCATAAGATAGGATGCTAGTAGCCGGGTGCAGTGGCTCATGCCTGTAATCCCAGCCCTTTGAGAGGCCAAGGCAGGCAGATCGTGAGTTCAGGGGTTCAAGACCAGCATGGCCCATATGGTGAAACACTGTCTCTACTAAAAAAATACAAAAATTATCCAGGCGTGGTGGCAGGCGCCTATAGTCCCAGCTACTCGGGAGGCTGAGGCAGAAGAATCGCTTGAACCCAGGAGGCGGAGGTTGCAGTGAGCCAAGACTGCACCACTGCACTCCAGCCTGGGTGACAGAGCGAGACTCGGTCTCAAAAAAAAAGAGATAGGATGTTAGTGTCCCCATTGGAGCTCTACCTAGCAAGACCAGACTGGAGTAAACACCTACAGAAAAAGATCTTTCAAAAGTTGGGCAGGGAGAGTGTCATGAGCACATTAATTATCTGGAGCAGACCTAAACATGGAATGACAAAGTAAGCCAAGTTTAACTTCTTTGAATTTGTTCAAGGTTAGGCATGCCTTAATGCAGTGATGTTCAACTTTGTATGGCAGATTCCTTCCAGAAAGTGATAGAAAGCTAAGTTTTCCCCAAAATTTTCCCTTAAGGCATGGCTATAATTCATGTGATAGTATGTGACAGGATTTCCTTCTTTGTATGGATGAATAATATTTCATTATATGCATGTCTCAAATTTTCTTTATTCAGTCATCAATCAATAGACGTTAAGGTGGTTTCCACCTTTTGGCTATTGTAAGTAATGCTGCAATGTACATGGGAGTTCAAATATCTCTTCCAAATCCTGATTTCAGTTCTTTTGGATAAACACCCAGAAATGGGAATGCTGGATGGTAGTTCTGTTTTTTAATTTTTTGAAGAATCTCCATACTGTTTTCCACAAAAGTGGACATCATGCTACATGAAATCAGCCAGTCACAGAAGGACAATCCTGCATGATTTCATTTATATGAGGTTTTTAAAGTAGTCAGACTCATAGAAACAAAAAGTAGAATGGTGGTTGCAAAAGCTGGAGGGAGGTGGAAGTAGGGAGTTGCTATTCAATGGGTACAAAGTTTCAGTCGTACAAGATGAAAAAGTTCTAAATATCTGCTGTACATTATGCTTATAGTTAAAACTTTGTTAAGAGGGTAGATCTCATGTTATAAGTATTTTATCACAAAAAAGTGGCTATAATATTTGCATTAACTTTATGGAGTTCAAGGTCTTTCTGATGCACCAGATTAAGAGTCCTTGATCTAGAGGATCCCTAGAACCCAAGGAGGTTCTCTGTCCCATGACGACTGAGGCAGACAGGATGTACCTGAGGAGACAGGACCTCTCCAGAAAGTCAGAATGGTGACACTAACCCTCCATTGTAACCAGCAGGATCTCTTATCTGCTACAATTCAGAATAGCTATTGCTATTACATTTTTTGATTTAAAAAAATTGGAGTATTTGTAATCTTGTCAATTATCAATTCCCATTCTTCATTCTATGTCATGGTAAAGAAGGTATCTGTATCAGCTGTTTAGAATTATCTAAAGCAACTGTGACATCAGAAATAATATACCTTTACCATTACGGATATGAAAGAATATTTTTCATAAAGTGGAAGGGAAGGAGGAAAAAAGGAAGGAAAAAGGAAAGTTAACATCTTAGCAGTCAAGATGTTCTCTCTGTACATAATCGGTTGATGTATATATAAATCTGTATACATATAGACTATATAAGTATAGTCTATTATATATACATACATATGAATATAGATACACATACTGTGTATATTATTATACATAGTATGTAGGTCCATATGTATATTTCTAATTAGAAAATGTATAAACAGAGAGACCATTTTCAGGTTCTTAGGCAAAACCACTTCTGAAGGTAATTAATAATGAGGATTGTAGAAGTAGACGTAAAGATTCAAAGAAGTAGAAACCAAATCAATATTTTCTGAAACTTCACTCTTCATCTTGAACCTCTCAGAGTGGCAATCAAAGGTTCTTTATGTGCTTAAGTTAAAAAGTCTTACCCTAACACACAATTCCATGTGGAATAATCAAACAATCCAAATGTCAGAATTCAGACAATTCTTAATGGAAACCTAAAAAGAAACATAAAGAAAAGTGCCCTAACCTTCAATTAAAAACAAAATAAGTAAATTTTTCTTAAAGAAAGTCTTTTCTAACCACCTACTCTCTCTGTCCCAATTTCCATTTATTAAAATTCACTTATCCTCTTGCAATCCTGGAAAATTCCAGATTATCTATCCACTGCCTTTGACCATGCTGCTCTCTCACTGTTAATAGAACTCTGCCATCTTGAGGTCCTTTCTTACCTTTATCTGGAGTAATTAGTGCTATTGATTTAAAAGATCCACAGAACACTTTTTGAGTGGTCCTGGAGATCCTTAGTTGTGATGTACTGTTTACCATTTTCTTTTAAAAAAAAATTATTTTAAGGTCTCCATAGTATTGTTTTTAAACTTTTATTTCTGCTCCAACTCCTTCCCCTTCATCCCATACCCCACCACACTAGGCTTAGCCACCTCCTTCTCCATAGTATTTATGCAGCTCATATATACATTTATCCTGGCATTTATGGCACCAAAATCTCCCCAAATTTAAATAAATTATCTCAGATAATTAGTTTCCTAGAATATTACAAGCTAGCATATCTGGTCATCCAGCCCCACCCACTGTCTACACACACACACACACACACACGTTTGCATTATCGCTATATAATTTCCAAAAGATAATACAAACTCTTTCAAAATAGGCTTAGATTAACTTACATAGCACCTATTAAGTGTTAGACTCTGTTGACTTTAAAGACCATTTCATTTCATCAACTTCCACAGTAGCTTTTACTCCCATTTTGGAGCTCAGGAAACTGAAGCACAGAAATCTAGGTACATTTCCCAAGGTTGCACAACCAAAGGGTGACAAAGCCAGGACACAAGCCGGCCACTGGCCTCCATATTAGAGGGACATCTGGCTCTTTCCTCTCATTTGATCCTATGTAGTAGTATCTTCAACAGAGTATCCCAGATTGATCCCTTGTCAATTTCCATTGCCAAATCCAGGCTCTCACCATAAAAGTAGTCTCCCCACTTAACAGTTCCCATCTCACCCATAACATGCACCTCCAGAAAAACAAAACTTTACATACACTGCGATCATCACATAGTCCCCTAATTAAGAAGCCCTATTATTTCTCAGATTATGTCCAGATATCCAGGTTTCTCCTGCTAAAAATCGGGCTTCCACAGCATTTTTGCACCTACTTCACAAGCATTTGTTTCACACTCGGGACACAGAGGGATAGAGTCCTTGCCATCAGAGAACTTACAGTCCAGTAAGAGAAAGTGGACACTTAAATAAGAATGTGAAAGAGTACACGTCTAAGTCCATTTTCTGTTGCTTATAACAGGATATTTTAAATTGGGTAATTTATAAAGAAAAGAAATTTATTTCTTACAGTTATGGAGTCTAAGTCCAAGGTTGAAGGGCCACATCTGGTGAGAGCTTTCTCGTTAGTAGGGACTCTCTGCAGAGTCCTGAGGGAGCAAAGGGCATCACATGATGATGCCTGCTCAAGTCTCACTGTCTCTTCTTATAAAATCCTACTCCCATGATAACCCATGAATTCATTATTCCATTAATCTACTAATGGATTTATCCATACATGAGGGCAGAGCCTTCATGACCCAATCATCTCTTAAAGTCCCCACCTCTCAATGCTGCCACATTGAGGATTAAATTTCAACATGAGTTTTGGAGGGGACAGATACTCAAAGCGTAGCATTCTTTTACTAGCCCCCCCAAAACTCATGTCCTCCTCCTATACAAATACATTCATTCCATCCTCATACTCCCAAGGTCTAAACTACTTCCAGCATCAACTCAAAAGTCCAAATTCCAGAGCCTCATCTATGAGCCTATGAAATCAAAACAAGTTATTTACTGCCAGGATACAATGGTGAGACAGGCGTACAGTAAACATTCCCATGGCAAAAGGAAAAAATAGGCCAAGATAAAGGAGTAACGGGCCCCAAGAAAGTCCAAACCCCAGCAGGACAGACCTCAAAGCTGGAAAATAATCTCTTGCTTTCATGTGCTACTTCCTGGAGAGGCTGCGGTGGGGATTAGGCCCCCAAGGCCTAAGGCAGTCCCATCCCTATGGCTTTACTTGGAGCAGTCCACATGGCTGCTCATAAGGGTTAGAGTCCAGTACCCATAATTTTCGCAGACAGTGATTGCATGCTGCCTGTGGTTCAACAGTTCTGGGGTCCTGATGGCTGTCTGGCTTCCATGGCTCCACAAGGTATTGCCCCACTGGGGACTTTCTGTGGTGGCCTCACTTCCACAGCTCTACTAGGCATTGCCCAGGTGAGGACTCTGTGGCAGCTCCAACATCACATTTTCACTCTGACATTGCTCTAGTGGGGGCTTTCTGCAGTGGCTCTGCCCCTGCAACAGGTCTCTGCCTGGGCTCCCAGGCTTTAGCAACATTCCTTGAAATCCGGCTGAAGGCTGACAAGCCTCCACAGCTCTTGCTTTCTGCAAGCCTGCAGAATTAGCACCACATGGACACTGCCAAGGCTTACTTAACACCTCGGGCCATTTGAACTCCAGTTAGAGTGGCCAAGAAACACTGCACCAGAATTTGGGGAGCAGAGTTCCAAGGTGGCCCAGGGCAGCAAGCCTGTGGAGTGTGCATTGGGTCCCTCCCTTGAAATCTTTGTGCCATTATAGGCCTGTGGGCCTGTGATGGCCTGTGATGGGAGGGGCAGACTCAAAGATCTGTGAAAGGCCTTCAGGGTCTGTCTCCCATTGTCTTAAGGAATAGCACCTGGCTCCCTTCTAGCCATGCTAATCTCTTTGGCAAAGGTAGCTGGACTATACCCTTGGTTTCCTCTCCCGAACATGCTTTTTCACCCTTTACATGGCCCGGCTGAGCTTTCCAAATCTTTCTACTTTGCTTCTCTTTTGATCATAAATTCCATCTTCAAGTCATATTTTCCCTCTTGCAGCTTAGCATAAGCAATTAAAAGCAGCCAGGCAGAAGCCTGAATGCTTTGCTGCTTGGATATTTCTTCTGCCAGCTACCCTAATTCATCAATCTCAAGTTCAGCCTTCCAGAAAGCCCTTGGCCATGGACACAGTTCAGCCAAGTTATTTGCCAGTTTATAACAAGGACAGAAGGATAGGCTTTATTACAGTTTTCTTTCTTTTCTTTTCTTTTCTTTTTTTTTTTTTTTTTTGAGACAAGGTCTGGCTCTGTCACCTAGAGTGCAACCTCATTGCAACCCCAGGCTCGAGCCATCCTCCCACCTCAACCTCCCAAATAGTTCGGACTACAGGCATGCCCCACCGCACCCAACAAGTTTTTGTACTTTTTGTAGAAACGAGGTTTTGCCATGTTGCCCAGACTGGTCTCAAACTTGTGAGCTCAAGAAATACACCCGCCTTGGCCTCCCAAAGTGCTGGGATTATAGGCGTGAGCCACCACACCCAGCTACTGCCGTTTTCAATACCTTGTTCCTGAGGTCCATCTGAAACCTCATTAGAACGGCCTTTACTATCCAGATTTCATTCAGGTCATGACCACTGAACCAGTCTCCAAGGAGTTCCAAACTTTCCCTAGTCTTCTAGGAGCCCACTGAGACCCTCGGAGCCCGTTGAAATTATTCGAACTAGCCAATTCTAAGCCCTTATCAGAATGTAGGCTTTTTTCTAGCCTGCTTCTCCAAATTCTTCCAGCCTCTGCCCATTACCCAGTTCAAAAGCCACCTTTACCTTTTCAGGTATTCATTATCGGCACCACCCTACTCTCAATTCCAATTTTCTGTCCTAGTTCATTTCTGTTCCATATAAAAGAGTAGCTAAAACTGGATAATTTATAAAAAGGAAAAAAAAAAAGAACAAAAGGAGTTTATTTCTCACAGTTATGGAGCCTGAGAAGTCCAAGGTCAAGGGACCACATCTGGTGAAGGTCTTCTTGCTGGGGGGGACTCTCTGCAGAGTCCCAAGGCAATGGAGGGCATCGTATGCAGAAGGAGCTGAGCATCCTCACGTGGTTACTCAGGTCTTTCTTCCTTTTCTTACAAAGCCACCAGTCCTACTCCCATGATACCATATTAATCCATTAACCCATTAATTTATTATTCCATTCATGAATTTATCCATTCATGAGGGCAAAGCCTCTTAAAGTCTCCACCTCTCAATACTGACACACTGGGGATTAAACTTCAGCATGAGTTTAGGAGGAGACAAATATTCAAACCATAGATTCATGCTATAGGCACGTTTAGTAATATTTGAAAAATACAGTAAATAGCAAAGAAGGGAGGGTGACCAGTGGGAGGGTTCGAGAGAGACTGAGGTGCTTGGAGTGCTACATCATGGAAGGGGCACTTCCACAGGAGGAAGCAACATGAGACACAGTACAGAGAAGCATTAAATTACCATCTAGTTCACCCAGCATAATTGAAGTGGAAGTTGCAAGACAGGTAAGCATGAAATAAGAGATAAAGTCTCACAACAGTTAGAATGGCGATCATTAAAAAGTCAGAAAACAACAGATGCTGGAGAGGATGTGGAGAAACAGGAATGCTTTTACACTGTTGGTGGGAGTGTAAATTAGTTCAACCGTTGTGAAAGACAGTGTGGCGATTCCTCAAGGATCTAGAACTAGAAATACCATTTCACCCAGCGATCCCATTAATGGGTATATACCCAAGAGATTATAAATCATGCTACTATAAAGACACAAGCACACGTATGTTTATTGTAGCACTATTCACAATAGCAAAGACTTGGAACCAACCCAAATGTCCATCAATGATAGACTGGATAAAGAAAATGTGGCACACATACACCATGGAATACTAGGCAGCCATAAAAAAGGATGAGTTCATGTCATTTGCAGGGACATGGATGGAGCTGGAAACCATCATTCTCAGCAAACTAACACAAGAACAGAAACCAACCACCCCATGTTCTCACTCATAAGTGGGAGTTGAACAATGAGAACACATGGACACAGGGAGGGGAATATCACACACTGGGGCATGTCATGGAGTGGGGGGCTAGAGGAGGGATAGCATTAGGAGAAATACCTAATGTAGGTGACAGGTTGATAGGTGTAGCAAACCACCATGGCACATGTATACCTATGTAACAAAACTGCACGCTCTGCACATGTATCCCAGAACTTAAAGTATAATAATAAAAAAAAAAGAGATAAGGTGTGGGGGAAAGCTTTTGTATGGATATCTAGAGTTTGTCCTACACTGTTCTTGTTAGCATCTGCTTCTTTAGTACTTATAATAATTGCAGCCCATATTTGTTTATTTATAACTACAAGTCAGTACTCTGCTAATTATTTTACATATATTATTTCACTTACATCTCAGGACAGTAGTGGAAATTAATTACTCTCATTTTACAAATAATGCAACTAAGGCCCAAAGATACTAAGTAACCTGATTAAGCTCATTTCAAAGCAATCTAAATTCCTTTATCTAAATTCATATTGCACTTTTAGTCTGTATTATCCAAAGCTTGACATTCATTTATTGTCCTTCTGATCACCATATCTCCCAAACTGGGGAACAAAATAAAGCAATGTTGTCTTTAAATTTTTTTTACAGCATCTTGCAAAGAGCTGGAAAAAGCATAAATATGTAAACATTCTAGCTTAAAAGTCACTTAAATAAATCCATATAAGGCTCTTTTACAACTGATCTATTAAAGCTTTGCATTGAAATGCAAGTCAAGACTATGATTTTTATAGTGGTTTTCATAACTGAAAAGATTATTGATTCTATTAGCTTTTTGTCCAGCATGGCCAGGCTGATGATGATCACAATGCAGGTCAACCAAAGTCTGCAAAGTTGACTGCAAAGAGGGCAGACCAGCCCCTGCCCCTACCTCAGTATGTAAAGACATAACGAGAACACTGCTGGGACCCAACAAATGGCAAATAATGCTTTAGAGCAGCATTATAATGCTCTTTGAAACTCTTCATTCAGTCATACAGGAATACAGTAATAACACTGGAAGGGATTTTAATCCATCTGTCACTTTTTTTTCTTTTTTTGAGACAGAGTCTCACTCTGTTGCCCACATTGGAATGTAGTGGCATGATCTCAGCTCACTGCAACCTCCACCTCCCGAGTTCAAGCAATTCCCGTGCCTCAGCCTCCAGAGAAGCTGGAAATACAGGAGTGGGCCACCACCCTGGCCAATTTTTTGTATTTTAGTACAGACAAGTTTTCACCATGTTGCCCAGGTTGGTCTCGAACTCCTGAGCTCAGGCAATCCGCCCGCCTCATCCTCCCAAACCAGCTAATTTTTGTATTTTAAAGACCACCATGATGTCCAGGCTGGTCTCAAACTCCTTGGGCTCAAGCAATCCGCCCAGCTTGGCCTCCCAAGATGAGCCTGGCCACCGCCGCTCCAGGCTCATCTGTCACATCTTAGAATTGTCTAGAATCCATTAGCATCAGCCAAGTGGATTCAGAAGTTCCTTGATCAAAATGCTAAGAAATCCATACTCTGCTACTTATACTGTGTGACCATATTAACTAATTGTTTTGTTTTTGTTTTCGTTTTTGTTTTTAGATTGAGTTTCTCTCTGTTGCCCAGGCTGGAGTGCAGTGGTGTGATATCGGCTCACTGCAACCTCCACCTTCCAGGTTCACTCCCAGGTTCAAGGGATTCTCGTGCCTCCGCCTCCTGAGTAGCTGGGATTACAGGCATATGCCACTACACTCAGCTAATTTTAGTATTTTTAGTAGAGACAGGGTTTTGCCATGTTGACCAGCCTGGTCTTGAACTCCTGACCTCAAGTGATCCACCCGCCTCGACCTCCCAAAGTGTTGGGATTACAGGCGTGAGCCACCAGCCCGGCCTATTTTTCGTATTCTTGACACTCTGGCATCTGGAGCCCCACTGACAGGGGCAAGATTGCCCCTTCCAGGGCTAGCCAGTTCTTAGAGACAGCAGCCCAGTCCCCTGCAAGTGTGCCTTTCATATGCAACCCAACTAATCCAGAGTCCTTACTTCAAACCGCCTCCTCTCTCTGGCTTTTCCACTCCAGAAGGCATTATTCTTCTGCCCTAAGCATACCAGGGCCACTTACCAGAAAACTAGGGGCAGTCCCTACACACTGGAGCCCATTGAAATTATTCAAACTAGCCAATCCTAAGCTTATGTGCCCTGCCCCACTTGTTCCTGCGCACCCACAATAAAGGCTCTTGCTCATGCTTTCCTCCTATTCCTTCTGCCTCCTGAGTGACCCTGGTGCTTCCCTCATGTGGCCCTGTGTGGCATGCTGTGCCTCCTGTGTCTAGGGAACTGCGAGTAAAAATATCTTCCTCCATGACAGTCATTTCCATGTCTGCATGTCTTACCATACATGATTAAAACAAATCCCAGATACATTTTTAAATTGTGATATTGGGGGAGTTTCCTAACCTTCCTGTGATTCAGTCTCTACGTGTTTACAATGAAAGTAATAATATCACCTGCCTCAAACAAACTGTTATGAAAATAATTAATATATAGAAAATGTTGAGTTCAGTACTCAATACGTAAGGTACATTTAATAGCTGTTAGGTATTCTTATGATGATTAATAATAAGTCATAAAAATAATGTATTCTAAAATTAGCATTCTAGGCTGGGTGCAGTGGCTCATGCCTGTAATCCTAACACTTTGGAAGGTCAAGGCAGGTGTATCACCTGAGCTCATAAGTTCAAGACCAGCCTGGGCAACATGGCAAAACCCCATCTCTACTAAAAATACAAAAAAATTAGCCAGGCATGGTGGCACATGCCTGTAATCCCAGCTACTCAGGAGGCTGAGGCACGAGAATTGCTTGAGCCTGGGAGGTGGAGGTTGCAGTGAGCTGAGATCATGCCACTGCACTCCAGCATGGGCAACATGAGACTCTGTCTCTGGAAAAAAAAAAAAAAAAATTCAGCATTCTAAACCAGTATACTTTATAAACTATGGATTACCTCTATGGCTTGAATGTCTCCTCCTAAACACATGTTGTGATTTAATTGCCTTTGTAACAGTATTAAGAGGCGGGATTTTAAGAGGTGATTAAGTCACGAGGGCTCATCAGATGGCTGCTGTCTGTGTTCATGAGGGTTCTGCCCTCATGAATGGATTAATACCATTATCACAGGAGTGGGTTAGTTTTATTGAGATTGGGTTTGTCCTAAAAGTGAGTTTGGCCAAATTTCCTCTCTCCATCCTGCTGTCGCACATGATCACTTGCCTTTGCACCATGTTATGATGCAGCAAGAAGGCCCTCAACAGATGCCAGTACCATGCTGTTGGTCTCCCCAGCCTCCAGAACTGTGAGAAATAAATTTCTCTTTGTTATAAATTACCCAGTCTTTGGCGTTCTGTTACAGTGGCAGAAACAGTCTAAGACAATTACTTTTAGTTTTGATAGTCATATATTTAGCACGCATGGGTTTAGCAATACATGAGAAACACTAAAGTTTCATACCATCTTAATAATGTCTAGTTTTGCAAAGGAAGGAATCCAGTTGAGTACAATGTGAGTATGGTTTTAGTGTGAGTGGCCCCGGACAATGGTCCAAACTCTAGTTTCAACATGGCTTCTGACAGCCTGACCAATGGGTTATTAAGTAATAAAACTTTCTTTGATTCTCTCTGGAAAATACCCTTCCAACCCACCCCCCTAAAAATGTTGGCTGTTGATGTAAGAAAATATTAAGTAAATAAGTTTAAGAAAGGGATGATTCGAAGCCAGAAAATGTAAGTTTTGGATAAATTAAAGGACAAAATATTAAACTCAGCCAAAGCTGGGATGTATGATGTAAAGTTCACCAGATGCTCTATACAAAAACAAGAAAGAGCCATTCTTTAGACTGTTTCAAGGAGCGTTCCAACAAAATGCAAACATTGCTTCTATATGAGAAATCAAACCATATTTTAAATTAAAAAGGGGCTCAACTTACAAAATAAAGGGATATATAACAGATGACTCAGGGTAAATGTGATTAGAGAAAAAGCTAGAAGCTTACTATTTTTTTTTTTAAGTAGTAGGGAAACTAATAGAGAGTGAGGGCACTGGACTGAACTTTGCTGTGAATAAAAGTAGATTTAAAGTGTTAACAGAGCATTTTCCCCAGAAATATGAAGTGCACATGAGATACATCATTAACTTAGCATGTTGCTATAGGAGCATTTTCTTTCACAGCAAAGAATACACTGCATTATATATCAACAAATACTCAATGCAGATGAAAAATCACAATCATAAAAAGTAGATAATATTTTTAAATACAAAGGCAATATATTTTCTTACACTAATTTCTAGTTCCCAGTTTTCCCAGGGGTCTCCTTCACATTGAATCAATGGTATTAATTACTTAAAAGAAGTCAATTTTGGCCAGGCATGGTGGCTCACGCCTAGAATCCTAGCACTTTGGGAGGCCGAGGCAGGTGGATTGCCTGAGCTCAGGAGTTCGAGACCAGACTGGGTAACACAGTGAAACCCCATCTCTAATAAAATACAAAAGAAATTAGCCAGGCACGGCAGCATGTGCCTGTAGTCCCAGCTACTCAGGAGGCTGAGGCAGGAGGATTGCTTGAACCCGGGAGGCAGAGGTTGCAGTGAGTCAAGATTGTGCCACTGCACTCCCGCCTGGGCAACAGAGCAAGACACTGTCCCAAAAAAAAGAAAGAAATTTTAAGTTTTAGGTTATATTTTAATACAATTGAATCAACAGGTTTTACTTTCAGAGAAATAAATTGTTTTAATCCTAAAATCTTTTATTAAGTTCAGAATATAGAATTTATGAGACTAAAATAGAAAGAATGCAGGTTATGACATCAAAGCAGCTTCCTATACATAGGAAAGGAGGTAAAAGCTCAAGTAGCAAGGCAAGAAGTAGAAAGAATTGAAAAGGTAAAGCTAGGCCGGGCAGAGTGGCTCATGCCTGTAATCCCAGCATTTTGGGAGGCCGAGGCCGGAGGATCACTTGAGGTTGGGAGTTCGAGACCAGCCTGGCCAACATGGTGAAACCCCGTCTCTACTAAAAATACAAAAATCAGCCAGGCATAGTGATGTGCACCTGTAATCCCAGCTACTTGGGAGGCTGAAGCAGGAGAATAGCTTGAATCCAGGAGGCAGAGGTTGCAGGGAGCCGAGATCGCGCCACTGCACTCCAGCCTGAGTGACAGAGAAAGAATCCATCTCAAAAAATATTAAATATTAAAAATTGAAAAGGTAAAGCTAGAGTAATATAATGCCTGAGACTCCAAGAAAGAAATCAGGGCCTACATACCACCTTCCTGGGCCACAACCTGATAGAAACGCCACCACCACCTCTACCACACTCCTGCCAAAAAAAAAAAATTCCCCAAATCTCCATGCCTGGCTAGCTAGATGAGCTAGAGCTAGCATTTCTAGCAGTCCATTACTTGAGAATAGCATGCAGTAGATCCTGAAATTTGCATATGCTCACATGGGTAACATGGAAATTCTAAGAACAATAGACTTTTTAAAAGATAATTTCATTTTTTAAGGGAAGTATAATGTCTTCCATACAAATACAAACTGAACACAATTCAAAGACTATTTTTAACTCATTAATTAATGAGGGAACTGGTAAGATGTCACATCTGGCTCTAAAGAGAATTCGAAGAATATATATATAAATGCTGCAACAAATTTACAAATAGATGTAAAATGGAGCTGTCTGCAGGGCAATAAATGATTGCATTCCACTAGATACAAGTAATTTGCATTGCTGCAGACAAGAATCATATACATCATTTTTAGTTTCCAACAACTTACAGAACTGTAAAATAGCTCAAACACAATGAAAGGAACCAGATAACTAGAAGCATACACTAGACTATGCTTTGTTTTCCATTAAAGACTCGCAGTAATCTTTTCATTCAATTTACAGTCTTTCGCAATGATTGGAAGATGCCTGTGATCTGGAGAAAAAAAAATGAGAGTCTACAGAGATCTTACCTCCCGAGGCAATGGCATATCTCACAGCCACTAGCAGTGACAGTCAAGAGAATGACCAAGAATAGGATCCAACCAGCCCACTATGAGGAACACCAGCACAGAAGGCCTGGTTACCACGGTGGGATAAGGGTCCAGCTGGTAGAGCCCAGCAAAGGCCCAGAGGGTAAAGGCCTCTTCCACTCTCATCAAGATGCTAAGCTTCTGCATGAACCCAGGCACCATCTTGGGAAGGAGAAATGAGGAGAGACCCCTTGAGAGATAAGAAAAGTTTAAACTTTTAATGAGTATTTAGCAGAAAGCAATTGATTTGAAACAGAAGAAACTGGGTTACTTTTTATTGACCGGGGACATATGCTGAATTGTGCCCTCACACACACAAATTCCTGTGTTGAAGCCCTAACCCTCAATACCCCAGAACTTAACTGTATTTAGAGATAGGGCCTTTAAAGAGGTGATGAAGTTAAAACGAGGCCCTAAGGGTGGACGGTAATCCAATCTGACTGGTATTATAAGCAAAGGATATTTGGACATACAAGGAAACGCTAGATGCCCACACACAGAGGAAAGGCCATGTGAGAACACAGAGAGAAGGCACCATCTGCAAGCCGAGGAGAGAGGCTTCACGAGAGACAAGCACTGCCAGCACCCGAATCTTGGGCTTCCAGCCTGTAAAACCACTAAAAAAATTAATTTCTGTTGTTTAAGCCATGCAGTCCCTGGCATTTCATTACGGCAGCCATAGCAAACCAATACAGCATTTGAAGGGTTGTGGGGTATTCATTTCATATCAGTAGGAGCAAAAGCAAGATGAAATGTCGGTCAAATAAAATGTAAAAAGCTACTTGTTTGTTTTTTGGTTTTGGACATTCGTGGGCATTTTAATCCTGTCATATAGGATGAGTGCTTCATAGGTTGTGGACACATTCTCAGACCCAAAGTTATGAATAACCTTTACTAGTTAAAGGTCTTCAATAGAGCAAAGCCTATCGCCACCAAGGAAACAAGTCTCAAAGAGCTCAAAACCTCCTTCTGGCCACTGCTCAGTGTCAGGCTTCTACAGGATAGAAATGATGAGGGGAAGCGGAAGGTATAAGACTGGAAAGAAGATATTCTTTTTTTTTTTTTTGAGACGGAGTCTCGCTCTCTCACCCAGGCTGGAGTGCAGTGGCGCAATCTTGGCTCACTGCAAGCTCTGCCTCCCAAGTTCAGGCCATTCTCCTGCCTCAGCCTCCCGAGTAGCTGGGACTACAGGCACCCACTACCATGCCCGGCTAATTTTTTTGTATTTTTAGTAGAGACGGGGTTTCACCATGTTAGCCAGGATGGTCTCGATCTCCTGACCTCGTGATCCGCCCGCCTCGGCCTCCCAAAGTGCTGCAATTGCAGGCGTGAGCCACTGCACCTGGCCAAGAAGATGTTCTTGAATCAAGCTGTTTCCTAAAATCATGATTGGCAGTATCTTCATCCATTTGTGCTGCTATAATAAAGTTCCTGACACTGGGCAATTGATAAAGAACACAAATGTATTTCTCTCAGCTCTAGAGGCTGAGAAGTCCAAGGTCAAGGCGCCGGTAGGTTTGGCATCTTGTGAGGACTGCTCCATCAGTGGCATGTTCTTGCAGTGGCATCCTCACATGGCAGAAGGAGGAGGAGTAAGGAGACGTTAGGCCAGTTCCCTCCAGTCCTTTTATAAGACACTAATCCATTCACAAGGGCAGAGCCCCCATGGCCTAACCACCTGCTAAAGGCACCCCTCCTAATACCACCACAATGGGGATTAAGTCTCAACATGAATTTTGGAGGAGACATAAATGTTCAGACCATAGCAGCAGTATTTTTTCTCTTTTTCAAACTGTTACGTGTTTCTGAGCCCTTTTGTTGGGGGAGAGAGATCACAAAGGTTTTCTGGAAAAGCAATTCTAAACAGATATCTGAAGAATATGTTTTTCATTCAGTGATTGCTAAGGAAAAAAAAGAAACTCATAGCTTTGACCTGAATAAGGATACACTCAGGCCTAAGTGTCTGGTGTAGAAACAATGCCACACTAACTTCAGTGAGAAAGAAAAACACAAATACTACATTTCCAAATTTAGTCAACTAGGGACATTGAGTCAGGCCAATTTAAAACAGGCCCAAAATTTCATCATTCCAAGGAGTTGAGTATTATCTCTTATCTACTAATCTAAAATTAAATTTCCCGTTTAGCTTTGACATAGAGACTATTTATAGACATTCAAAAAAAAAGAAGAAAATCAAAAGGCTTAAACCCAGGTCATAGGTCCTAAAACCAAAAGCAGTGAGAAGAAAGTGACATCTAATGGTTGGTTTCCTTAAAAACATCTCTGGTTGCCCCCTAAAACTCAAGAGACGAGGGAAGAGAGATTTTGACCTTAGTCATTAGAAAAAGTCTCAAAAATCCTAAAAAGTCAAAAATGTCATCCAGCCCTCTGGGAAACCGGTTCAATGCATTCAAATTAATGTCATGCTGGGCTGCAGAAACTTTTGACCAGAAGGCATTCCAAGGACTAACCATAAACAGCTTAAATGATATTAGATGCGTCATAAGATCTTTTTTTACTCTTGTTAAAAAATAACAATAACAAACACTTATGAAGTACAGACATGTGCCAAATCCTGGCATAAGTGTCTCATATATACTAACTCATCTAAAGATATTTTTCCACAATATTTATACACATGAATAAACAATAAATTCTACTAAAATTCTTAAGGCTAAAGCAGGAATGAATTAATGTTGTGAAAAGACAGGAATATTAAATGTATTTAATTACTTCTTAGAACAGAACTACAAAAGAACTTGAGAGGTCATAGTTCAGGAGTTGTTGAAAAATCTATCCCATGAGAGAAAACGCAGCATTTTCACTTATTTTTACTTATTCCTTCATTCTTTCTATGCTGCTCTTTGCTTTCTTGTCTTCCATCTTGTGAAAATATTTATGACAAACTTTTTATCCTGTCATTGAATTTTGCTGGTACTTTTTAGGCTTAAAGGTGAACTCCTGAAGTTTATCTCCTTCCAGGCATCATCCCTTCAATTCTGGAAACAGTTACCAGATAAATGGTGGTAACTAGCTTATGCGTCACGGGACAAACGGCCAGGCTAATATCAAGAGTAGGTATATGAATCACAACTATGTTTCTGCTGTAGCAAAATGTCTTCAAATAAAAATTAGACCATAAGCATTAAACTGCCTACTAAAAGAAGATTTTTTTAAATATGATATGTTAACCACTCAACCAGTTAAATATCAACCAATATAAACTGCTCCTGCATTTAAGTGTAGTTTCATTTTTCATACAAGTTATAGAAGTCATATGTATTCTTATCTACAGTTTTATCAGTCAATAAATTACATGTGTTCTCCTGCCTATACGTAAGTTCAGTCTGAGAGACGGCATCAGGGATTTTTTTTATAATAACCATTCCTTTGCAACGAATAAAGACATTAATTTATCTCTTATGGACTCATAATTTGTTCTGAAGCATCTTCTGTTGTTATGTCGACCCTCTTCATGCTCCTTGAAAGCTGGAGGAGTGCAGGGGTCCAGGGCTTCACTAGTCTCCTGCTTTTGGAGTTTATCTCTGCTATATGTAGAAGCTTTTATTCCCTTTTCCTTTTGTAATACTCAGAACAGAAAATGCATAGACTACCTACCCTTACCGAAATATATAAAACTCTTTGCTTATATTTCTTCAATCAAGAAGAGGTTCTGTTAAGAACCAAATTTCTACATGGCCCAATCTTTTTTCCTTCAACTTTAAATATCATTTATAATGTATCTTACAAAGAACACATTAGGATTATCTATTAATCAAGCTGGTAATGTCCATTAGAGGAATTGATTATTTTGTACTCCTCAGAACAAAAGGAACACAAATTTCAGACATATAACCCAGAACAAGCATAGGGATTTAATCAGCCCACTCCTGAAAAGACAAAGCCCTGGCCTGTAT
Source organism: Symphalangus syndactylus (assembly GCF_028878055.3). NCBI lineage: Eukaryota > Metazoa > Chordata > Mammalia > Primates > Hylobatidae > Symphalangus > Symphalangus syndactylus. Next base: position 136,538,549 of record NC_072427.2, read on the forward strand.
TATTTATTGGTGACTTCCAGGAGCATGGACATAAGATCTTTTTTTCATTCTGTTTCTTAAAGAGGAAAATTGCAAAAGAAAAAGGAAAACTATCCTTTTCTCTTTATGCCTGTTAAGAGGAAGAAATGTTTCAGTCACGTTTCTGACTGTGGAAAAAAATGATAAGTTAAAAAAAAAAAAATCAAAGATGAACTCCATAACATTCTCCTTTCCTTAGAGTCCTCAAACTCTCACACAGTCCAGGCCCCAGAACCCCACTCTCAGTTTCTTCCCAAATAAAGTCCTCCTCAACCTTTTAGGAAGCTTCCCTCCCTGCCTCACTCCACGCATTATTCCACTACCCAAGAGGCCCTGGCACATGTTGGGCTCTCACTACCTGTGCCCTAAGTTAATTAACTATAAAACGAGCATGGTTATAAGCTCATTTTCAACTCATCCACAGGTCAGTTTCTCTGGCCAGAGTCAGCCTGCAAATACGGTAATTTCAATTTCACAGTTGTATTTCTGGAGCTGTCGAGGGGAAGCAATCGTGTTAGGCCAAACTAGCAACTGAGCCAGGCCTTGTGTCAGAAAGATGGGGGCTGACAGTGGCTGAGACAATTTCCTCCAAAACGCTAGGTGGTTAGGTCAGGAGAAACTTAAACAAGGCAATAGCTCTTCTTGTCATCAGAGGCCTTGGTTTTCACATCTGTAAAACAAAATCCTTGGTCTAAATGACTTCTGACACACTGACTTAACTTTTGCCACAGAGTTCAAGCTAGAAAAAAGAAAGTAACTGTAAAAGCCAGGGCCCTTCATGGTATAGCCAAGAGAGAAATCTAATTCACCAAAAATTCAGAGAGGGGAGTGCTTCTCATGAGAAAAGAATGAGAGACTAATTCCCAAGGATTTTCTCTTCAAACAGCACGTCGTGGAGAAAGAAAGATAAATGGAGAAATGTGTGTGTAAGAAAATTCTGTAGATGAGAAAAAAGACAGGGAACTTCTTAGTACCTGCCCTAGTTGTAAATTGTCAATAGAGAGATGCTTTTCAAACTATGGTAAACAACCTGTTTTGTTTTTTATTTCTAATTTTGTTGTAAGCTGATCTCTGATCTTTGTAAAGTTAGAGAGAGACATCATAACACTTCATCTCTGAAGTATGGAAAGAGAGCAAACACTATCTTGAAGGTAATAATTAGAGAATTGCTTAGCCCTGGTCTAGCAGATTTTTAAATAAATTTTGCAGAAGTGCATTGAAATGAGCACACCATGAAGGGCCTACTTGCAAACTAACAAGTTACCCTGCTAGAGTTTATGGATGCTGGCAGAAGACATGAGACTCCTGGATTACAGAAAAATGAGAGGTTATTACTCACCACAATAGTAGTAGCCACAGTGTCAGCATCTGAGTCAATTCCTTCAAACCCCAGTACCCACAAGGTGATGCAAATAGGGCTAGATAATACCAGCATCCACAGTCAATTGTGTTCCAGAAAAAAAAAACAAAAAACCTGAACTTAGAAAACCTGAACATTTTATAACAGGAAATAAGCATGCCTGCCTACGTCCTGGAAAGAGACATCATCCTTATTATATTGTATAGTAAGCCCCAGAGGAGGACACTACCTCTATCTGCCAAGGTGTATTAGTCTCCTATTGCTGCCATAACAAATTAGCACCAATTTAGTGGCTTAATGGATACAAATGTATTATCTGGCAGTTCTGGAGTCAGAAGTCCAAATTGGGCCTCACTGCGCTAAAGTTTCTTTTCCATTTTCTTAACTTTTTCAGCTTCTAGAGGTCACCAGCATGCCTTGGACCACAGCCCCATTCTTCCATCTTCAAAACTAGCAAAGGCAAATTGAGTCCTTTCCACATCACATCACTCTGACCTCACTCTTTCACTTTAAAGGATCCTTGTGATTACATTGAGCCCACCTGAATAATCCAGGATAACCTTTGTATGTGAAGGTCCTTTAGATGATCAGCATTCTTAATTTCATCTGTAACATAAATTTTCATTTGTTACACAAGGTAACATAATCACAGGTTCCTGAGATTAAACCATGGACATATTTGGGGAGCCATTATACTGCCTACTACCCAAAATAATAAGAAAATCTGCCATTTGTTCTACAGCAAGCTTGTCCAACCTGCAGCTTGTGGGCCGCATGTGGACTAGAATGGCTTTGAATGTAGCCCAACACAAATTGGTAAACTTTCTTAAAACATTATGAGGGTTTTTTGAGTTTTTTTTTAGCTCATCAGCTATAGTGAGTATGTTTTATTTGTGGCCCAAGACAATTCTTCTTTCAGTGTGGCCCAGGGAAGCCAAAAGATTAGACACCCCTGTTCTAGAGGGAGATACAATCTCTGTTGTCCAAGGCTGTTAACTATACTATAAAAGCATCCTTCAAAAGATAGTTTAGAACAAGGGGAAGTCGATGCTTTGCTTCACAAAACACACAGACATGTGAAAGAGCCATAGAGGATGGACCCCCACAGCCAGCTGCTACTCTTACCTATCTGCATAAGAAATCAAGTAAGGATATTTAATTGCTTTAAACTATATGCATGTATTTTTTAAATATGACACCTGACCATTTGGATCACAAAGTTATCTTGGTCTATATAGGTTAAAATCACTGTATAATTCCATATATTCATGGAAAGAGAAATCATACTGAATCTTTTTAACAGAAGTTTCCCAGTTTAATCACAGATGAAGTATGTAATCAACCATCATCCACTCACAGAAATCAATGAACACTTACAGGAAACAAAGTGGTATGAACAACCCAACAAAGTTTGTTTGGAGGTCAATGTTGGGGAAAGAGTCTTTTGATATTTAATTCCAGTGCTAAAGAATTTTCTGTATCAGGAAATTCTTCACACTTAACCTTAAATCTTGGTATTTGCAGCTTTAACTCATCTCCTCCTAATCTGTCCTCAGGGAGCTCTTTCACATGATCCTTAGTGCCTTCTAGAAAGGACAAAGATAAGACTCTCATGATACTCTCCATAATAAATTGTTCTGAAAGAAATTTTCCCTGCTGCTCTTATACCAAACCCATAAAAGATATGCTTTGGTAAATTTTAGTTTTCTAGTGAAGATTAATTCTATCCATATTAAAATATTCTCATTAGAGTAAGCGGAGAGATGTCTCTCATCTTTGGAGAAATATTTGCATTTTCTATTTTGTTTGTAATAAGAAGTTAAAACAGAAGTTACAACTGAAACAGCAAGGAAAAAAATAGATGATAAAGTACGAGACCATATGCAGAAGTTGCAAAGGAGTTAGCCAAAAACTCCTTAACAATAGCTCTTAAAATCCTTCGTGTACATCAAGGTTATAAAAGGGCATATTGATAAGAATAGATATTGGTAAGAATTTGTGAAAATAATTTATTTGGGAACAGCCGTTGCCCCTCTCTGAATCCCAGTGCTTCAACATCGCAAAGGAGTTTAGGGAAAACCTGACCCTTACCTCATGAGGGCAAGAGAGAGCTTCAAGAAGACTACTCTGAGAGTAAGGCAATCCTCCTAACTGATGAAAGCTGGATAAAGAGGAGTTTGCTTCTGTGTTGGAATCAGCCTTCATTTCCAAGGTTCATCTAGGCAAATCATGTGTTTCTTGTATACAATGTGTGGGCCTAGGGTCACCATGCATGGTGCGCAAGTTGTATGCTGTCGAGGGTACAACATCTAATGTCAAGATTTATTCACATGGTAGTCATCGTAAGTTTGTATATTTACTTTCTAGTAGATGGCAATAGAGGTTCTTGTTCTAACAAAACCAGTATATATTACAACAATTTCCCCATAAAGTGTCTTGAGAAATGGGCACCTCTTTCTAATAAACACAAAGAACCACATGGACAAGCATGGGCGCTGTGTGAGTTTCACGTGTGAGAGAAAGAGCCAGCAGAGAAGTTGTTTTTCATCCCATTCAATAGAGCTACCTAGAGAAGCTAATGAAACCCCAGCAAACAGAAGCCAGAGGTAGACCCCCTGATTGCAAGGATCTAAAGATGAAATAAGCAAGAGCATTCCATTGGAACAAGAGAACTACAGATTAGAAATCCACCATCAGGAGAAGAAGTTGGTGCTTACAGAACAAAAGAAAGCATCCCAGGCCGGGCGCCGTGGCTCACGCCTGTAATCCCACCACTTTGGGAGGCTGAGGTGGGCGGATCACAAGGTTAAGAGTTTGAGACCAGCCTGGCCAACATGGTGTAACCCCATCTCTACTAAAAATACAAAAACTAACCAGGCATGGCGGTGCGCGCCCATAATCCCAGCTACTCGGGAGGCTGAGGCAGGAGAATTGCTTGAACCCAGGAGGTGTAGGTTGCAGTGAGCCGAGATCACGCCACTGCACTCCAGCCTGGGTGACAGAGTAAGACTCCATCTTGAAAAAAAAAAAAAAATTAAAAAAAAAAGCATCCCAGGAGAGAGAAAGCGTTCAGGTTAAATATTGGCAAACGACCAATCCTTCTTCCTCCATCCTATTTCAACCACTAGGGTCAGTAGCATGGTTGACAAGATGGAAAGCATGACAGAAGCACGTGTAATGTGTCACATCACATCTAGGTTGGAAAGTCCTAGAGGAATGTTGGTTCTCAAATGCTTCTCTCATACCCTTAGAACCACCCCCCCCCAGGCTTAAATAACTTCTGCACATTCCCAAAACCTAGTTCACACACATGTAGGAATTATGATTTATGATGTTCCTTCAATCTTAAAATTTTAGTAAATTTTAACATTATTTTTTATAGTTTGATCTTTACTGGCATTTAGAGTGTTAAGTCAGGTTTAGCCTAAAGCTGCTTCCTTCCATATTTTAAGTTTGCCCTAAAGGTTATTCTGTACTTCGTGAACTATAGCAAGTGGAGGTATAATCAGACTTTAGCCTACACTGAGTTTTGGGCAATTAATGTAGCCAATTGTTCAAACCGTGTTCAAATAAGGCAAACGCTGAGCTGTAACCAATCCAGTTGTTTCTGTACCTCACTTCTGCTTTCTGTATGTCACTTTCCTTTTTCTGCCCATAAATCTTCCACCACATGGCTACGCTGGAGTCTCTGAGCCTACTACTGCTCAGAAGGCTGCCTGATTCACGAATCGTTCGTTGCTCAGTTAAACTCCTTTAAAGTTAATTTGGCTGAAGTTTTTTCTTTTATCAAGAGAATCACAAAACAAAGCAATCTAAAGCCAAGGAAGGAAGTACAAAAGCAATTAAGTTTAAAAGGGACAGAAGACCAAAAGGTATATAAAAATAAAGCTGGAAAAATGGAAACAGGTTGAAGCAGACAAAGGGGCCAGATTGCCAAGAAGAACAATGTGATGCTTTTTAATGTAATTGGCCCCTCATGAACTAATCAATAAAAGCAAGATGGCTGACAGACGGATCCAGCCACAGCCTCCAACAGCTGTCTAGCCCCCCTGAGGTGATCGTACTCTATCGCACCATTTGGGGATGTGAATAACAGAACATCAAGCTGTGAAGGTAAAAACCTGGGAAACCAAGGAAACTCCCTGAACAGGAAGAGCCTTGAGAACAAATAAGGAAGATAGTCCAGACCCAGCATGGACATGAAACCCAAAGGATGACAATGCACCCAAATTAACAGAAGCCAGAAAACAGGCAAAAACCAGAGATTTGCCAAAATTGCTAAATTCAAACCAGGTCCACGACTAGGATATTTGAGAGAGAAACAGGGTAACTTTGAAACCCAGAGAAATAAGCAACAGTCTTCCAAGGAGGGCACAATTGCTCCAGAGATGCAAAAGATTTTAGAAGTTACTAGGTGCCCGAGGGTTTTAAAGTAATCTGTCTTCCTATCCTCTGCTTTTACAGGTACTCTTCCTATAACTGTTAACAGCCTGATAATGCACTCTCCTATTTCTTGGTCATTTTTCTCCCGATTTACCAAAAAAAAAAAAGGTCTACCTCTCACCCATCTCAAACCTTAAGATGGTTCTAGAACCAAAGATACAATTAAATTAATTATTTTAATCAAGCCCCCATAGTTTCACAAACATACCCCTCAGTGAATCTAATTGAGATGTATTTTCTATATATTTCTCCTTTTTAAAAATAATTACCAAATGTTTTAATACATTTATACCATTTTGAGTAGCTGCAGACTATTAATAATTACAGTGATAATTTGATGCCAAAGAAATATTTTAACACTAATAACCTTATTGTCACAAAAAATTATAGGTAATTTTTAACTTCAATTTTACATATTTATTGTTGTTGCTGCATTTAAGTTTACTAGGGTGAATGTATCCAGGGACTCAAGAGAAACAGAAGATAGTGGACAGCCAGAAGGAGGGAGAGAGACAGATTTATTTATTTATTTACTTATTTATTTTTGTAATTGACTCATTTGCTTGTAGAGCCTTGGAATCCTGAAATCTGTTAAAATAATTTTTGGAAGGCCATTAAACCATGGCAGCTCTAGCACCCTGGGTTCCTATGTAAGCAAACTGAAACCCAACTAGATGTAAATGGTCATAGTCCAGGCCTGTCAGAAACCACCACCTCACCTCTAGCTAGGGACTTTCCACTGGAATGATTGCTTTGCCTTGCTTCCACCTTCACCATATAAAAGCTCCCCCTTGTTCTCCTTTTCTGGAGCCCTGAACTGCCTATGGTCTGGAACTGCCCAACTTATGATTCGTTAGTCCACTCAAATTTGAATGTGACTTAGTTTATATTTTAACAAATCTGTGGGGTAGGCTGGCAGGCTGGAGACTCAGGCAGGAGTTAATGTTGCAGTCTTGAGTTTTCATCTTCAGAAAATCTTTCTCAATTTTTGCTCTTAGGGCCTTCACCTAACTAGATGAATCACCACTGATATGGTTTGGATTTGTGTCCCCACCCAACTGTCATGTTAAATAATAATCCCTAATGTTGGAGGTGGGGTTTGGTGAGAGGTGATTGAATCATGGCAACGGATTTCCCCCTTTGGTGCTCTTCTCCTGATAGAGTGCTCACGCGATCTGGTTGTTTAAAAGTGAGTGGCACCTCCCCCACCTTCCTCTTGCTCCAGCCATGTAAGAGATGCATGCTTCCCCTTCGCCTTCCACCAAGATTGTAAGTTTCCTGAAGCCTCCCCAGTCACTGCTTCCTGTACAGCCTGCAGAACCATAAGCCAATTAAACCTCTTTTCTTTATAAATTGCCTAGTCTCAGGTATTTCTTTACAGCAGTGCAAGTACAAACTAATTCAACCACCCACATTATCAAGGATAGTCTCTTTTAACTAAAGTAAACTGATTGTAGATGTTAACCTTTACTTAAAGTCAGCTGATGGTAGATGTTAACAACATCTGTAAAATGCCTTCTCAGCAATACTTAGACAGTGTTGACTGAACAACTGGGAACTATAGCCTAGCCAAGTTGACACAAAAAGCTAACCATCACCTTGAACAACCATAGAAGTGTAAAAATATGTTACATTATGACAAAATTCTGTAAGAGAAGTAGAGTAAAAACACAATTTCAAATATCAAATATTTTAAGAGTGTTTTATTTTTAATCTTTTTTGTGTTTTTAGAGACAAGGTCTCCCTCTGTTGCCCAGGCTGCAGTGCAGTGAAGCCATGAAAGCTCATTGCAAGCTCAAACTCCTGAGGTCAAGCAATCCTCCTACCTCAGCATCCCCAAGAGCTGGGACTACAGGTACACACCACCACACCTGGCAAATTTTTGTAAATTTTTTGCAGAAATGAGGTCTCACTATGTTGCCCAAGCTGTCTCAAACTCCTGGCCTCAAAAGATCTTCCCACCTTAGCTTCCCAAAGTGTTGAGATTACAGGCATGAACCACTGTGACCAGCCTCTTAAGAGTGTTTTAAAACACATATTACATCTTTTGTAAGATTTTTGACTTATGATGGAAAACAGTATATGTCAACATAAAAGTACATAAAAGTATGCAAGTATTGATTATCAAAATTCCAGTAGGGGTTATGCAAGCAAAACTGAAGACAAGTTCTAGCTAGGATAACAGAGCACAGTAAGTCCTCACTTATCATTATTGATAGGTTCTTGGAAACTGACTTTAAGTGAAATTACATATAACAAAACCAATTTTTGTTATCAATGTTGTAACAAAATGAGACATTGAAGGAAACGCTATTTGAGGACTTGCTGTACCTCCTTTCACTTAAAGTTGAAGTTTCCAGGAACTTATTGATGATGTTAGTGAGGGCTTACAGTATTGTTGCTAAATTTATGGACTCAGACTGTACTGTACCTACATATTAGCTGTGTGAATTTAGGGAAATAAATGAAATTCCTTGCTTTCGGGGAATGTTGTTTAATATGCTACATTATTAGCACTTATTGATCAGATTTGGAGGTAGATTAAGTGACATAATATTTCCAAAGCACTTAGCACAATTTATGGCACAGAATAACTCCTCAACAAACACCAGTTATTATTATTATTCAGCAGGTGTCAGTTGTAGAACATAAATCCACGAAGACCTATAAATGCAAGAACTCACACCAGGCTTGTCTTGCCTGCTCAGCTTTTCTCTGATCCTCTCTCCTAGTAAATCCCTGAGGCTCCATGGCTAGACACTAAAAGATTGCTCCTAAATCCCAACCTCAGTTCATAATGTATATTATCTCCAGTTTTCCTCCAGAAAGTGCTCTAGCATTGGAACCCTCAAGTTCCTTCATCTGTCTGTTTCATCTGTAAGCCTTGCAGACCAGGCATGTTTACTTTGGTAAACATTTTGAGGGTTTTCCTGTCATTTGGCATGTGTGTGGCTCTCTTCAAACTCTCCGTTTGTCAGCCCAAATGCAGTTCTGTGAGCATCCTGGGACTGCTTAGATAGACAGATTATTGAACTATCCAACTATTTTCTGGAATTCTAACTTTTCACCTTAATAGACCCTTTAAATGGTATTGAATTTGTTCTCCAATTTAAACCTCTGCATTTTTTTTTCAAGCGGAGCCTAGGAAATAGGCCTCTTCAAAGAACGAAAACACAAAATGTCATATTAACTCTTCAATGTAATTGATTTTCAGTGTGATCAAAGATTTCTTTTAATTCAATCTTCACAAGGCATAGACTTTTCTGGAACAACCTTGCTCCTACCCCTATTTAAATTTAAAAATTAAATCATTTTTTAAATCACTTAAGTAATAATGTACTTTGAAGACACTTCAGAGAAATGAAACAGAGAGGGATAAAATACCACATTTTCATCACCCAAAGACAACCATGTTAATCTTTTTAAACTCTTTTTTCGTGAGAAGAAAAAAATATCTCCTTCTCCTACTACACACACACACACACACACACCAACCACCAAAAATAAAAAAGGGGAGTAAAAGCAGATCCAAATGTGATTTCCTGCCTTTAAATCTGTTGCAGACACTTATGCTAATTACCCAGCAACCTTCATTTCCTTAGGTCACCGAAGAGAACAAGAGCTTTTCTGAGCAGGCTGAGTGGTTCTTACCTGCCTCTCTGCTAATGAAATTCCCAGTTTTGTCTCTGGCTTTTGCTACCAAGGCAAGCCTCCTACCGTTTCCATCCTTTAGATGGCAGCATGGTCTCTAACACTTTACGGCCTTTTTTCCCAAGCTATGCAATTCTTGCAATTAAACAAAAAAAGGTTTAATTTTCTGAGGGAGTGCTGAGGAGCTGGAGAAATTAGGAGGGGGAAGAGGAGCCATTGAGGGTGAAGGTATGAAAAATGGAGAAGCCAGAATGTGTGTGTGGAATCTGAATGTTTCCAGTTACCACATCTACCCCTATCCCATTACAGATGGCAAATAGGTGATGGATACACATCTATGTGGTAACTGGAACTTTTATTTTTTACATTTTGATATTTATTAACAAAAATGGTCCTGAAAAGGATTGAGTCAAAATTACAAAGCGATAAGAGTTAAAATAAAAATCGTTCTGAACTGTAGTGTCAGCTGGGCAGAGTGGCTCCGGCCTGTAATCCCAGCACTTTGGGAGGCCAAGGCAGGCAGATCACTTGAGGCCAGGAATTTGAGACCAGCCTGGCCAACATGGTGAAACCCCATCTCTACTAAAAATACAAAAATCAGCAGGCGTGGTGGTGGGCACCTGTAATCCCAGCTACTTGGGAGGCTGAGGCATGAGAATCACTTGAACCTGGGAAGCAGAGGTTGCAGTGAGCTGAGATTGCACCCCTGCACTCCAGCCCTGGCGACAGAGGGAGACTCCGTCTCAAAAAAAAAATTTAATTAACTGTATTGTTTCTGAGGGACTTTAACCAGTCCAGAAAGCTATTTTTATCTCCTGAAACAGGACTTAAATCACACTATTCATGTCACAGATTTTAATAGAAACTCTTCCTCTTTCCTCTGTCAAAGCAAAATATAGTGAAGGTCTTTGTTTTTAACCTCAAACCTTCTTCCAAATAAGTGTGCATACATGTAGATGGATTGGGATGGGGTGAAGGGAGAAGTTAAACAAAAAGGTTAAAAAAAAAAAAAGAGGTGGGGGCAGGCTGGGCACAGTGGCTCACATCTGTAATCCCAGCACTTTGGGAAGTTGAGGTGGGAGGATTGCCTAAGCCCAGGAGCTCGAGATCTGCCTGGACAACATAGGGAGACACCATTTCTACAAAAAAAAAAAATACATTTTTTTTTTAATTAGCCAGACATGGTGGTGCACCCCTGTGGTCCCAACTACTCAGGAGGCTGTAGCAGGAGGATCACTTTGGAAGTGAGAAGGTGAATACACTAGGGGAAAGTCAAGGCTGCAGTCAGCTGTGATGACATCACTGCACTATAGCCTGGGTGACAGAGTGAAACCCTTTCTCAACAACAACAACAAAGGCAAACTCTTAAAAACGGGAAATGAAGGCTGTTCATGGGTTATCCCCGTCATATCCCACTCACTGTTGTTTGCAAGATTCTGCACAATAAAATGTGCTCATTCGGCCGGGCACGGTGGCTCACGCTTGTAATCCCAGCACTTTGGGAGGCCGAGGCGGGCGGATCACGAGGTCAGGAGATCGAGACCATGGTGAAACCCCGTCTCTACTAAAAATACAAAAAATTAGCCGGGCGTGGTGGCAGGCGCCTGTAGTCCCAGCTACTTGGAGAGGCTGAGGCAGGAGAATGGCGTGAACCCGGGAGGCGGAGCTTGCAGTGAGCCGAGATTGCGCCACTGCACTCCAGCCTGGGCGACAGAGAGAGACTCCGTCTCAAAAAAAAAAAAAAAAAAGTGCTCATTCATTCATTCAGTACATATTTATTGACTTCCTGCTGTGTGCTAGACACAGTAAGAGTGCAGACAGTCTAGACAGCTGTACCGCTGAGCAGTAGGCCCGTAGTCAAAACTGGACAGGTGTAAATAAAGCAGATCATTCTCCCCTTATTCTGCCCTTGTGGATCTCATGTTCTAGTATTAGAGTCAGACAATTTAAAAGGAAACAGATATAAATTTAGGTAGTGACAAGGACCATGAGGAAAAACCAAACATAACAAAAAGGCTAGAAATGGTGTAGGGAGTGGCTGTTTTAGGTGATATTTGAGCAGAGACCTGATGAAGCAAGTGAGAGAGTGAGCCACTAGGCACCTGGGAAAAAGTAAGGCAAAGGGAACAGCAATGCAAAGGCTGTGGCATCCAGGCATCCTTGGTTGTTGGAGGAACACGAGGAAGCTGGTGTGGCTGGAACGGGACAAGCAAAGCAAGGAGTAGCCAGAGAGAGATGAGGTTAGAAGGAAGAGGGCACATAGGGCCTTGGAGTCCCCAGAAGGGGTGCCGGGTTTGATCATAAAGGTTATGGAAAACCTTTATGTGAAGTAACATGGCCTAATTTCCATTTGAAAACGATCACTCTGGCTATGGCACAGAGTACATCCTAAGTATGGGAAGAGGCAAGAGTGGAAACAGAAAGGCCAGTCCAGAGGCTGTTGCAAAAGCCAGTGGAGGGATGGTGTGGTCTGTGGGGGAGGAAGGGAAATGGAGAGCTGGAAGCCAGGGAGGGCTTGTGTGCTGGGAGGACTTGGAAGTGGTGTGGCAGGGAGCCAATAGTTCTATTTTGAGCAGTTGGGTTTAAGTTGCTATTAGTCATTCTGTTACAGATGTCAAGTAGGTGATGGATACAGAAATCTAAAACTCAATGGAAAGGTCAGAACTGGAGAAAACTCCAAAGTCCTGTGTGTGGAGATAGTACCTGTAACCAAATAGCTGAATAAGATCATGCAGAGAGCAAGTGTGGGTAGAGAATAATCCAGGGATAGAGCCCTGAGGCGCTCCTGCGTTTAGAGGAGCCAGCTAAGGAAACCGAGATGGAAGGCCAAGCAAGGGAAAGAGGAAACCATGGCGGTTAGGGGTCCCAGAAGTGAGCCTTTCAATAGGGAGGAAGTGATCAATTTTGTCAGAAGCTTGTAAGCATTCAGGCAAATGAATACCAAGAACTGACCACTGGATTTGGCAAGATGAACGTCATTGTGGATGTTGGCAAGGGCCCTCTGAGCGGAATATGAGAAGAGGATTGATTAGTGTGAAATAGAGAACACCAGGCAAAGGCCGTCAAGCTGGGAAATTCTGCTGAGGAGTTTTGCTGTCAAGGAATGAGAAGTGAAGTCGAAACGAGAGGGGGTGGGGTGCTAGGAAGAGCTTTTCAAGATAGGAGAAATTTCCACACACGTATGTGCTGATAGAGATGATCCAGGAGAGAGGGGGTCACAGTGACGCAGGGGGAACCAGACGAGGAGGACATCATTGCACACATGGAGGCATGGAGGGAGTGCGGACCCCCGGGAAGATGTGGTGGTGGGAAGATGAGGTCATTGTCTCTCTTTTTTCTTTTTTTTTTTTTTTTTTTGAGTCGGAGTTTCACGCTGGTTGCCCAGACTGGAGTGCAATGGCGCGATCTCAGCTCACTGCAACCTCCGCCCCCCAGGTTCAAGCAATTCTCCTGCCTCAGCCTCCCAAGTAGCTGTGATTACAAGCACCAGCTACCACACCTGGTTAATTTTGTATTTTTAGTAGAGACGAGGTTTCACCATGTTGGCCAGGCTGGTCTCCAACTCCTGACCTCAAGTGAGCCACCCGCCTTGGCCTCCCAAAGTGCTGGGTTTACAGGTGTGAGCCACTGTACTCAGCCCATTTTTCTTAATGACACAAGAAACAAGGTCATTGACAAAGGGTAACGAATGGGAGGGAGTGTTGAAGGCTTAATGAGAGAGGAGAAAGTGTAGAATATTCCTTTTTGGAAGCGGGAAGGTGAATTCACTAGGGAGAATACAAGAGGATTTCAGGAAAGCTCCACAGGCTCATCTGAGGTTTGAAAGTTTAAACTGATTCCTGGCAGCACATGTTGGTTTTTTTTCTTCTAGCCACATGCCAGCAAGCAAGGCAGATCTGAGCCACACCCCCAACCGTCCCCTCCATCCCTGTTGTCCCCAGGCCTCTCTTATCACTCCTCTGGCTTCTTCACATATTAACTTTCTCTCCCATCTGCACTAACAAAAGGGCCCAAATGTAGTGTGGAAGGCTCTTCTTCTGCCACCTGCTCCTATACCTCTGCACTTACGCCACTCAGAGATCTCATTCACTCCCAGACCTTTAGCTATCTTCTGAATGTCAATCCCAATCTCTGCTTTCTCTCCAGACCGAAATGTTTGTCTCTTGGGCATCTGCGTCTGGATATCCCTCTGGCTCATAAGACCCAGCAGGTGCAGCAGTGAATTACTTGGCACAATCATCCTGCTGCTCTTCAAAGCTTGCTTTTCCTGTGATATTCTATTTCCTTTAACATCATCCATCCAACCTTCAAGACAAGAGGCCTTAGATTGGTGTTCAATGTCTACCTCTTCTTAGTTTTCTCTGTTCCCCTATGTACAAGAAGTTGTTGAGAATTTCTATAAATTCTACTACCACAGCATTTTCCAAATTTAACTTCAGAATCACCGCCTCATTTATGCTGTTTCTCCTTAAATCTATTTCCTGCAGTAACTATTATTTGTGAAGAAGGGTCTCGTATTAGTCCCCGCTCAAAAACATGAATATATTCCTATTAACCCTTAAAGTCCTTAGCCCTGAGTTCACGTTCTTGCTGTAATCATTACAGCTGGTTTTCTCCCAGCTCTTACCTCACATCACCCCCTTCCAGAATTGTATACACTCCCAACTGAGCAGTTTTCCTCCTGCTTTCCCACCATGCTGGTCAGTCTGATGCTCACCAATACCCATGGAAACGTCCACTCTTCCAGGCCCCTGGGCACTAAGAATGGGGCCCTGTCTGGTTCTGCTCATGATAGGCATCACTTCTAGGTGAATGCAGTTGTGAGCCAAGTGCGTTCACCTCTCTCCTCCCCTGCCAGTCACCTTGGAGGGCACGTGCTCCAAATGGCATAGCTACATGATGAAAGAGGATGGTCTGACCTACATCAGGTTTTATGTAAGTGAAAAATACATGTACTTTGTTACAACACTGGAATTCGGGATTTGCCTAATGAAGCAGCTAGCATTTACTGTCCCAATGCTGCAGCCCTGTGTCTTTGTTTATACAGATGCCTTTGCTCAAATGCTTTCTCCTCTTCCTATTCATGACCTTTGGCTATTGAAATCCTCACTCTTAAAAGTAGACCTTCCCAAATGCTGGCATGTAGGTTGTTTGGTCCATGATTAAATTCCACCTGAGCCAAAGAGGTAAAAGAAAAACTACAACAGAACAAGATTCCATAAAAGTAAATATATTCAATTTAAAGCACTGTCTTTGGACTGAGATAACTCCTTCCATATTCAAGTGACTTCTATTATAAATTAATGGTGATATTTGATGGCAAGAGAGAGAGGTTTTTTTTGTTTTGTTTTGTTTGAGATGGAGTCTCACCCTGTCGCCAGGCTGGAGTGCAGTGGCATGATCTCAGCTCACTGCAACCTCCACCTACCAGGTTCAAGCGATTCCCCTGCCTCAGCCTCCCGAGTAGCTGGGATTACAGGCGCCCACCACCACGCCCAGCTAATTTTTGTATTTTTAGTAGAAACAGGGTTTCACCATGTTGGCCAGGATGGTCTCGATCTCTTGACCTCGTGATCCTACCACCTCGGCCTCCCAAAGTGCTGGAATTACAGGCATGAGTCACCATGCCCAGCCTAGAGAGAGGTTTTTAACCCCATTATTTGGCAAAACAAAGTTGGACATCTGTATTTTGTTTCCAAAATTGTTTTCTAAATGTTATTACTTTATATACTCAAGTTCAGCAACCAGTGCTGGCACTAAGGTTAGGAAGATTTTCATTATCCTCCCAGGCCAAAGTGACCTCTGATGTCTTTTAGTGACCTCTGATGTCTTTTAGTGACCTCTGATGCTCTGAGCCCTTGACTTTAATGTTTTCTGTCTCCTCCTGGTGAGAAAATTCTTTCAGGCAAGCGATCTTTCTTATTCCCATACAAGAAGGGCAGGAAAAACTATTCTTATTACCCATACAAGAAGGGCAGGAAAAAACTATTCTTAAACAAATGAGGGTAAAACCTTCTTATTACCCATACGAGAAGGGCAGGAAAAATTATTCTTAAACAAATGAGAAAGCTGAGCTCTAAAAAAAATTAAATTACTTGGAAATTATAATTTTCAACATTTGTTGAGCACTTAACTATTTGCCAGGCACTGTTCTATGCATTTCGCATATACTTACTCATTTTGTTCTTGAAAAAGATCTATCAGGTAGGTTACAATTCCCATCCCCATTTTGCAGAAAAACAAGGCAACCTGCCCAAAGTCACAGAGCTAGGAAGTAGTCCCTTTAAGGCTTAAATTCTGGAGCCCATGAATTTATGGGCTTTTTAAAACACAAACCAAGTCTCCTGGTTCCTGGCTGGTGTTCTTTTCTAGTAGATCACCTTTTCTTCAACTTATCTTTTAAAGTATTTATAATTTCAAGTAAGCTTATCAGAGAACTCAGCCCCTTTTGTAATGTCTAATCAGTGTTTCAGTACAATTATCTTAGATTGCCCAGTCCACATTCTAATTTTCTACATACATCTGTTTACCTTTAAGGTCTTCCTCTTTCTGTGTGAATTTCTTTCCTGCCTGTCCCCCAGAAAGAAAATAAATTAAATTAAGTCATCGAACATTGTTCAGGCAACCGTGACAGAAACTCAATAAAGTGGAAAATAAGCCAATAACATCAAGCTCCTTTTCATTAAGATTTTCAATACTTATTTGGTCAGGCTTAAGTAAAGCTGGATTTATGTGAGAGCCCTAGATTTTAAATGCAGCAGGTGCCCCACTGGTCAAATCCTTTGGATGCAGGTGTGCCATTTCACACTTTAAAAGTCTTAAGAAAATGGTGGACTTCAAACAGTAGGAAAATATTAATGCTAAAAAAAAAAAAAAAAAAAGATCAGAGTGGCCCTCTTGTCAAAGAGGCCCACGTGATTTTATTTTAAGGTGGCTTCATATTTCATTTGCCTGAGGAACCCTTCTAAGAAATTTCAGGACAATTTTACCACTGGACAGCCACAATAGTATGACAGTATTTCCCTAAATTTTTATCACAGTAGCCAATATATATATCAAAAAAGATATCTTACTAGAAAGGAAAATTAACAAACATTTATAGTAGGTCAAAAATTACCTAAATGTACATACATTCTCAATGTCAATGGGGTAAATATCCCTGTTCTTCCATATTAGTGACAGTCCCAAATGAAGAATCATTTTTTTTCTTTTTTTTTTTTTTTTTTTTGAGACAGAGTCTCGCTCTGTCAACCAGGCTGGAGTGCAGTGGCATGATCTCAGCTCACTGCAACCTCTGCCTCCCAAGTCCAAGCGATTCTCCTGCCTCAGACTCCCAAGTAGCTGGGACTACAGGTGCCCGCCACCACGCCTGGCTAATTTTTGTATTTTTAGTAGAGACAGGGTTTCACCATATTGGCCAGGCTGGTCTCAAACTCCTGACCTTGTGATCCACCCACCTCGGCCTCCCAAAGTGCTGGGATTATAAGCGTGAGCCACCACACCCAACCATGAAGATTCTTTTACACCGGAGAGAATGGCACTCCTTTCTCCCAGCAGACTCCTGCTGAAAAGTCTACTTGCCTTCTCTTCCAGGTTCATCTTCTAAGGATTCATTCTGCAGCACCAGCAGCTGGCCCTGTTGGCAGGCAGAAATGCCTAGGAACTCTCCTTCTGCTCTGTGCAGAGTATGACCCTGACAGCTGAGCCCATAACTTTAACAATGAAGCAAGTTTCTCTTCTTGAGATCCTTTAGCCATGTTCACGTATCAAATGCCCGTGAAGGCCAGAGATTCACATGGAATTTGAGAAACAGTGTCTCCTCACTATAGCCCACATCGCCTCTCCTTTGAAAGAGTCCTGCCCCAGCTACAGATGATCCAAAAATACTCATAATTTGCACAGGGGATGACATACCTCCCTGCAACCCAAGTAGCCTTCGTGTCTCTCAGTGAGATTGTCGAATATCTTTTATCTAACAAATATGTTTTTATACCAAGCAAGAATTTTATACCAAGCAAGAGTGTCACATATTTTTACAGAAAGGGAAATATTATATTGCCAAAAACCAGGCGTTATTCTACCAACATATATTTGTGCTGCCTAGAATTAGACACACAGTATTCCACACAAACACACAAAGATTCGTTCACTAAAAGCAGATAATATGCCACTTTTTAAGCCATCAGGTAGCATTTACAAAAGTCAGCTATATAGTAAGTGAAAAAGAAAATCTTATAAATGCAAAATTCAAAAAATAATCCAGGCCACAGTTGGTGACCATAATGCAATAAAAGTAGAAAATAATAATTAAAGTATAAACCAAAAAGACTTGTCAACTTAAATGCATCTGTCCAAATGACTTTCAGGTGATGATCATATTTTTAACTATAACTTCAGAAAAGGTTTTCTTGCTATTATTTACAAAAAAAGTCACTGAAGGAAAAATATTTTTTTCTTCTACCTGATAGGATGCAGGAAATGCTATCCCAAATTATGTCTCCTTGGCATACTGAGTGTTTTAAGATGAAGGAAATTGAGAAAACTGCATAAGCAGAAAGGTATCTCTGACCTCCTCTATCCCCCCATCTTTTGAAGACCCACATGTGACAGGTGTCCTGCCCTATACCTACAGGGATGGAATGTTACCCAGAGAGGATAAGAAGAATCTGAACAAATATGTTTTGCTCAACTCCCCCTAGTTTATTAACATTAAATCATACCCCCTTTTGATCCAGTCATTCTTCTACACAAGTGTCCATTGTTCATTGAACCTAAGCACAAAAACACAGTTTTCCCTGGGTCTCTGGGTCTTCATTTCTGAATACTCCCAGGTCATGTAAAACTAATATTTTTTAAATGTGCCATGCTTTTATCTTGTTAGTCTGTCTTTTGTTGTGGTGGTGTCAGCCATGAACCTTGCAATGGGGGAAGAAAGAATATCACTTTTTCTCCCCTACCTACCCTTCTACATTCATGGCTGGGGACCCTCTAACAAAAGAAAGACTAACAAGAGAAAAGCATACAAATGTTTTTAATATAAGTTTTATGTGTCATGAGACCCTTCATGAAGAAACAAAGACCCAAAGAAACCGTTAAATCCGACTGCTTTTTATAGTAGGTTTTTGATGAAAAATGGAGAGTCATGGGAGAATAATGTGATAGGATAAAGGGGATAAGTGTAACCATGAAACCAGCCCAAACTGGGCCTATTCTGTTGATAACAAATTGTCAAGTTACCTTTTGGGTATAACAGAGCCAAAAACTACAAATTCTGTAGCACAGGCATATGCAATAGAAAAAGCTTTCACCTCTAACACACCCAGAACCAATAATTCCCTCCCCTCAGAACCAAGAAGTTCTAGAACATGACCAGAACCTAAACACCTAGCTCTATCAGAAGCAAGAGGTCTGTTGGCCCCGAAGATCGGGGGCTAAAATCTGCCGTAACATGTCTTACTGTAAACGGTGAAACGTGAAGGCCTCCAGTCAGACCCCACTCAGCCAACACTCTTCAATCCTTTCCCTTGCCCTCTGATTCTTTAAAACTTGCCCCAGACCTCAAATTAGAGAGGCAGATTTGAGCCCCCTCCTGCCTCCTTTGCTGACTGGTTTTACAATAAAGGCCTTCTTTTCTCAAAAGCTGGTGCCATAGTTCTTCGCTTCTGTATGCATCAGGCAGTGAGCCCATTTGCTCCATAGCATAAGTAAACAAGGCCTATTCATACAGATTCCTCTCTTGTGACCCTGTGCCTTTGGAAATAAGAATGCTGCTTTCCTCCAGGTATAGAGAAGACACCTCTCACATGAGGGGCTTATGACCTGCTTCAGAGGAACATCAGAAAATCCTTCCTGGGTTTTATAACCTGCTCCTTGGGAGAAAGGTAAGAGCAGAATGGGAGGAGATCAGAGTGACCTTCCTACCTTTGCCATTTTCTCCAAGCCCCTCAGTTTAAAATATTCAATATCGCAAGGTACCATATTTTGGGGTAGAGTGTGTTGAACCCCATTCTCACCATGGCTTTAACTATTTCTGCCAAAATTAATTTGGTTTCCTTAGAAATCTCAAACTGCTGATCCTTTAGAAAAGCTACAGGAGACATATTGCAGAGTTTAGGGCACATCCAAGATGAGACTAAAATATAAAATCAGACCCTGTGGTAAGTTCTATTAGAAATGTATGGCCTCTTTAAGGTGTGTGTTTGAAAGATGATGAATCTTCAAATGGAGTAACTTAATACTAACTCATACCATTTCTCCCAAAGGGCATTCAACATCAAGAAAATTGCAGGCTCGCTTCTAACTTATTCTAAGATAATTTCCCTAACGCATGATCTTCTAAGAGCAGAGAAACTCAGTTAGGCTAAAGAAACTCAGTTAGGCTGCTAAATAAATCTGTCCCCCAAAGTTGAAGCAAAGAACATGAAGTTACAATTTTACATATATCATGTACCTCCCAGCACCTAAAACATTTTCACATTTGTCAAAGACATATTTACATAGAATCAACTACAAATAAAGAAGTATTCCTTTTTCTTATTTAGAACAGGCCTCCAGAATTAAAAATAAGACTCTCCCAGGAACCATGACACACCAAAAAAGATGGGAAGCAAACTAAGACTTAAGAGTCAAATCAAATTATTCCACGATCACTTGAAAACTCAGGCAATTTCAACAGGCTGAGATTGTTTTCTATAAAGGAAACATATGTTATTCATACAAATTTTTTCATTAAACTCCAAAGTCACATCTATAGCATTTGCTGCTTATAAAAATTCTACACATGGAAAGAAGATTTAAAGCCACTGAACTTGCAATTCAATGTATGTGCACATAGACATGTGCATATGATTTCCTGGGTGTGTAACTTTAAGCAGCATGTAAAATGCCTTTGCATGTCTTGTTCTGGTTTGCTTTGTTCAATGTTAAATGATAACAAGATTCAGAGCAACAGTTTCATGCCTGGGTTTATACTTTAACAGGATTTCTTATTTTCTCTAGCCATACACGATAGGAGAAAATTTAATTTGGCCTTCAAATTCTAGGCGTGAGGCACTACTGGTTTCGTTTACCTCTCAAATAAACGGCACCACCAAAAAGTTAATTATCTGCCAATCATTCTATAGGAAAGGATTGGGCTTCTTAATACATTCCAAGACAGAAGGGAAAGACCCACAGGACTTAAAAGTCCAGTAGCTTCACCGCTTAGCAGGTGGCTCTGTGATTTGACTCCTAATGATCCTAAATGAAATAAATATTAAATGGAAATAAAGATTTCTTGCCTGTCTCTCCTATAGGTTTGTTGTAGGAGAAGAAATGAGAAAATGAATGTTCAACACTCAGGGAGCACAGGATCTCTGCTAGGCACTGGGGAAGCAATGATGAATAAGACACGGCCCTGCCATGTAGATTTGTAAAGACCTTCCTAAACTGCAAAGCACAATATAAATGAATGGCATCATCGTCAACCATTTGCCCTGTGCAAAGATAGCAGCCCTCCCCCAGCAACAGCTATATTACTATTACAATAAAATAATATTTTATACATTATAATTTTATATATATTATATATAATTTTATATATATTATATATAATTATATATAATTTTATATATATTATATATAATTATATATAATATATATTTATTATATTATATATTATTATATTATATAATATATTATATATTATATGTAATATATATTTATATATGTAATATAATATATATTTATATATTATATATGTAATATAATATATATTTATATATTATATGTAATATTATATATATTTATATATTATACATAATATACATATATATCTCAGGCCCAGGAAGACATTACAATCAGAGAGCAATCACACTCTACTCCCCGCTTTGAGCTGTGTATTCATCTCTTGAAACTGCTTGTTGTTGCCACAGTAGATATAAATTAGCCTAATAATGCCACACCAGACACTTATAACCCACCCTATAGCTTAACCACGGATAGCCAATCACAAATCAATATTATTTCTGTAAACCAGTGAAAATATCTGACAAAAAACTTTGTATCGGCCGGGCGCGGTGGCTCACGCTTGTAATCCCAGCACTTTGGGAGGCCGAGGCGGGCGGATCACGAGGTCAGGAGATCGAGACCATGGTGAAACCCCGTCTCTACTAAAAATACAAAAAATTAGCCGGGCGTGGTGGCGGGCGCCTGTAGTCCCAGCTACTCGGAGAGGCTGAGGCAGGAGAATGGCGTGAACCTGGGAGGCGGAGCTTGCAGTGAGCCAAGATCGCGCCACCGCACTCCAGCCTGGGTGACAGAGTGAGACTCCGTCTCAAAAAAAAAAAAAAAAAAAAAAAACTTTGTATCAGGTGTCCGCTGATACACTCCCTGTCCCCTTTTTGCCTTTAGAAACCTACTTGTAACAAAGGCCAAAGGAAGCTCATGTCCAAGGTTATGTGGCTCTGAGTCTTCTGGGCAACTGTCCTCACTTTGGGTCTAGTAGACTACTTAAATTATCATTTGGGCCTCAGCTTCTTCCTTTTAGGCCAACACTACTCTATTCAAAATTGCAAACCCCCTAGCATTTCCCCTCTTTTCCTGTCTTTCACTGTTCCTTTATTTCCTTCTGACTTACTATATATTTCACATATTTGTTCATTGTCTCTCTCACCCACTGCAACATATGCTCCCTGATGGCAGGTGGTTTCGTCTGTTTTGTTTGTTCCCGGATGTATCCCCAGTATCTAGAATCGTGCGCTCAATAGTCTGCCCCTGAATAAATGAATCCATCGAAGTCAAAAGAACAGATTGGATCCATATGATGAAATTACGGGGCCGGGTGCAGTGGCTCATGCCTATAATCTCAACACTTTGGGAGGCTGAGGCAGGTGAATCGCCTGAGGTCAGGAGTTCGAGACCAGCCTGACCAATATGGTGAAACCCTGTCTCTAGTAAAAAATACAAAAAATTAGCTGGGCGTGGTGGCAGGTGCCTGTACTCAGGAGGCTGAGGTAGGGAATCACTCGAACCAAGGAGGTGGAGGTTGCAGTGAGCCGAGATCTCACCATTGATCTCCAGCCTGGGTAACAGAGCGAGATTCTGTCCAAAAAAAAAAAAGAAAGAGAGAGAGAGAGAGGAAAGAAAGAAAGAGAAAGAAAAAGAAAGAAAAGAAAGGGCCGGGCGCGGTGGCTCACGCTTGTAATCCCAGCACTTTGGGAGGCCGAGGCGGGCGGATCACGAGGTCAGGAGATCAAGACCACGGTGAAACACCGTCTCTACTAAAAAAAATACAAAAAATTAGGCGGGCGTGGTGGCAGGCGCCTGTAGTCCCAGCTACTCGGAGAGGCTGAGGCAGGAGAATGGCGTGAACCCAGGAGGCTGAGCTTGCAGTGAGCCGAGATTGCGCCACTGCACTCCAGCCTGGGTGACAGAGCGAGACTCCGTCTCAAAAAAAAAAAAAAAGAAAAAAAAGAAAGAGAGAAAGAGAAAGAAAGAAAGAGAGGGAGGGAGGGAGGAAGGAAGGACAGAAGGAAGGAAGGAAGGAAGGAAAGAAGGAAGGAAGGAAGGAAGGAATAAATTAGGGGAAGACTCTATCCTGTTCATAAACATCATTTTTTCTCAGCCAAGCTTTTGATCAGAGCAAGATATCTGACTATTCAAATTTGCTCTTTACAAGAAAAACTGAAGTTCTTGATTCCTATGTAAGTGCTTATGGGTGTAGTCGGGTGATAAGCAAACAGTAAAAGAAACCTAATAATTATTACCACCTTGACAGAGAGCCAATTTGCTTCTGTAAGGAAGTTCCTAGTCCCTAGGAACATTGAGGAACAAAGCATAATTTCCACAACCTAAATGTGTACTTTCTATGTACTAATAGTCTAGGAACAGACACACGCTAACAGTAACATTTTCTCTTTTTTTTTTTTTTGTTTTTTTTTTGTTTTTTTTTTTGATAGGATCTCACTCTGTTGCACAGGCTGGAGTGGAGCGGCATAATCACTCCTCACCACAGCCTGGATCTCCCAGGCTCAAGCTCTTCTCTGGCTTCATCCTTCCAAGTAGCTAGGACTACAGGCACATGCCACGACCTCTGGCTAATTTGTTTGTTTGTTTGTTTGTTTGTTTCGTAGAGATGGTGTCTCACTATGTTGCCCAGGCTAGTCTCAAATTCCTGTGCTCAGGTGATCCTCCCAAAGTTCTGGGATTACATGTTTGAGCCACTGCACCCAGCAAAATTTTCTGATTCCATCTTGAATTAGTGTGACAATAACAGCTAACATTTATAGAGCATTTATTATGCACTAAGCATTCTTCTAAGCATTTTACCCGTATTAACTCATTTGATCTTCATAATGACCCTACACTGTCATACAATTATTATGCTCAGTTTACAGGTGAGGTTGACTGAGGCACGGAGTAGGAGCTCTACATAGCAGAGCAATTAAGAGGACATTCTAGAGCCAGACACCAATGCCCCCCAGCTGGGAAGTGAGGGGTCATGACTTGAACCTCAGGGGTTCTGGATGCAGAGTCTGCACCTTTGCATTTCCCTGGAAAAGTCGCACATCTGCATTCTCTGTGAGGAAACCAGTATTGCAGCAGCGACCAGCAAACCTCGGGAAACAATTCCACCTGGATTAGAATTCCAGCCCCACCACTCATTGATTAGATGACCTTCAGCAAATTAATTAACCTCCCTGAGATTTTTTCTTTATATAAAATATGGATTATAGTAACACATACCTCATGGAGTTATTAAAAGCATATCAGTGAGAGAATCTATGTAAAGCACTTAGTGTAATTTCTGGCAGCCAATGATACATAGCAATTTAGAGTCCATTCTGTGGGGTCAGACTGCCCAGACTGGAATCCCAGCTATGCCGTTCAGCTCTGCCATCTTGGGCAAGTTAACTAACTCCTCTATACCTCTCTCCTAATCTATAAAAAAGCGGGGGAGGGAATATTCATATCAACTCACAGAGTTATGACCATTTAGATTGTTATTCTTTACAACATGCTTAGAACAGCACCTAACACATTATGAATTCTCAATGATTTTATTATGTTAACTACCCATGCCATTCCTCCCTTTCCCCAACATATTCCAAGCCAGCTTTTTATACTCCACACAGCCAGATTGTTACACATTTAATAGGACATTAAAATTAACATTTTCGTAGATATCCCAAGAAATAACAATTGTAAAACTTCAAAGAGAGGTGCCATGTGACCATAGCCGAAATTTACCAATGCAAGTCCCAAAACTGGTTTCCAAACTCTTGGCCCTGCCCTCCTCTTCGCCACCCTTAGAAGTCTTTGCCTCTAGAATATAGAAGGATTGAGGTGGAGAAATAGAAAATCTGTAATGAGACTTATTTGGAACCCTGTTCACCCTGTGAGGTACTTCCATCTTCACCTCAAGCTCAATGTGGGGCTTCCAAGGGTCCACTCAGAGGGTAGGAAATGTCTCGTGAGCCACCGGAGATGTGTGTCCAACTTGTGTCTCGGGAAATAACGCAACCAGTAGCAGCAGGACAGAGGCTGTTGCACCCGAATAGGAGGGGCCTACATGCCCGGAGTTTGCCAAGGTGAAGATGTGTACAGGTCTCCTGGGGATCCCTGGGGACCAAGGACCAGAGAAGGTGGACTTGGAGCCATTTTAATTCCCAACCAAGGGGACCACCTAGGAGGACAAGGTGCTTCCAACAGGGAAAGTCTGTAAGGAATGCTGTGCTGTGAGGACTAGCGGCAGAGGGACATCAGCAAGCCAGAGGAGAGGTGTCATCCTCCTCTAGCCGGCTACCGCGTGCAATGCATGGGCACTCGCTGGGCTCACAAAAGTGTCACAAGGAAGAAAGACAGCCGGGCGCAGTGGCTCACGCTTGTAATCCCAGCACTTTGGGAGGCCGAGGCGGGCGGATCACGAGGTGAGGAGATTGAGACCACGGTGAAACCGTCTCTACTAAAAATACAAAAAATTAGCCGGGCGTGGTGGTGGGCGCCTGTAGTCCCAGCTACTCGGAGAGGCTGAGGCAGGAGAATGGCGTGAATCCGGGAGGCGGAGCTTGCAGTGAGCCGAGATGGCGCCACTGCACTCCAGCCTGGGCGACAGAGCGAGACTCCGTCTCAAAAAAAAAAAAAAAAAAAAGGAAGAAAGACAGCTTTAAACATCTGTCAAGCCTGGAGAGGGTGACGCCATCCAGGCACAGAAAGCACTCACCATCTCCTGGGGTTAAAATGGCGTCTAGAGAGTGGAGGAGAAGAAAGGAGAGCCACAGGAGAACCCGCCTAGACCGCCCCTTCAGACACTCCTGGCTCCCTCGCGCGTGCTCCAGACCATCTAAGGTTGGGGAAGGAACTCATAAGAATCCCTGCTGGAAGGTGGAGGGGGAGTGGTCTTATCTTTGAATGAAGATTTAAGTGTTAATTAATATATTAAACTGGACATTTTTATGTTTTCTGTTTGTTCATTTGTTTGTTTTCTGAAACAGGGTTTCACTCTATTGCCCAAGTTGGAGTGCAGTGGCATGATTTCTGCTCACTGCAGCCTCGAACTCCTCAGCTCAGGTGATCCTCCCACCTCAGCTGAGACCACAGGCACATGCAACCATCCCCAGATAATTTTTTTTTTTTTTTTTTTGAGACGGAGTCTGTCTCTGTCGCCCAGGCTGGAGTGCAGTGGCGCAATCTCGGCTCACTGCAAGCTCCGCCTCCCGGGTTCACGCCATTCTCTTGCCTCAGCCTCTCCGAGTAGCTGGGACTACAGGCGCCCGCCACCACGCCTGGCTAATTTTTTGTATTTTTAGTAGAGACGGGGTTTCACAGTGGTCTCAATCTCCTGACCTCGTGATCCGCCCGCCTCGGCCTCCCAAAGTGCTGGGATTACAAGCGTGAGCCACCGCGCCCGGCCAATTTTTTTATTTTTTGCAAAGACAGGGGTCTCACTATGTTGTCCAAGCTGGTCTTGAACTCTGGGGCTCAAGCAATCCTCCCACCTCTGCCTCCCAAAGTGCTGGGATTATAGGCATGAGCCACCACACCCAGCCTAAACTGGACACTTTTAAATACTAAATTGGGACTGAGTGTATGCAAATTAATGTCACAGAACCAAACTGAGTTCATTTGCCTAGCCTAATGGAAAGCCAAACATCAAAGCACCAGGCTTTTGCAAAGAGAAAGATTTATTGTGAGTTGACTAGCAAGGAGACAAGAGGAAATGCTCAAATCTGTCTCCCTGAGCTGAGGGCTGGGGCAAGTTTTATAGACAGAGGGCAGTGAGGTGTGATCTGATTGGATCTTACAATGAGGTGATGGCAGTAGGCATAAGGGACGGGCTCCTGCCATGGGGTGGCACCAGGGCTCCTGCCAGACGATGTACACTTCTTAATACAGTCCCCACTCCTCAGTCTGAGCGCTTAGGTTCTACTAGTGGTTACACGCTGGTTTCTCTGGGCATGCTCAGATTATATGACCTTCAACTTGGAGCGGGGGGCATGGCAACTGAAAAGCAACTCACAATTGTACATAAAAGTTGAAACAGATTGGTCTGATGCAGTTGCACTAAAGCAGAATGGTCAACTTACTAAGAGCAAGCAGAAAAGTCGTGGGCCTGCCTGGGTCTTCATCCCAAAGCAAGGGGGTCTTATCCCACTGAATAAATTATACAGGGTGATAGAAGACAACAATAAATTTTTATTGTGCTGACATCTAACCTATTTTACTTATTCAACATCCAAGCTATTTATAGGCAGCATTTGCCTCCTGTGCCCCAGCACTTCCCCTCTTCAGACTGAACCCCCTTCAGACTGAGGAATGCCCCGTAACCCTCATCCTATCGCCATGCTCCCAACCTCCCATTTTTACCCATCCCCAGGAGATCCTAGACTCACCTCATGCCACCTCCACCACAAAGCTCTAGCCCCTTAAGCCTTCCACTGTTCCAGCACAGGTCATCTATGCAAGCATCGTTGTCTTTGCCTGCATCCATTCCTCTGATTACAATGTCCTTTCCTCTGTTCTACACCTATTTAAGAAAGGCATCTCCCTAATGGACACTTTTCCAAGCTTCTCCAGATACATTTAGCCCCTGCCTCATCTGCCTCCCAATGGCATATTGTATGTGACTCCATTCCAGTACTTTTTATACTGCACTGGGTAGTGTGACTGCCTCACTGGGCTTAGGCTCCCTAAGGGCAAGGTCTTATTCTTCTAGGCAGACTCACTAACTAGCACCAGTAGGTTTACAGAATGGGAGAAAATACTTGCAAACTATGCACCCGACAAAGGACTAATATTCTGAATCCATAAGAAACATAAACAAATCAACAAGAAAAAAAAATCACCCCATTAGAAAGTGGGCAAAGGACATGAACAGACTCTTCACAAAAGACGACATACAAGCAGCCAACAAATATATGAAAAAGGCTCTAGACCTCACTAGTCATTGGAGAAATGCAAGTCAAAACCACAATGAAATATAATCTCACACCATTCAAATGACTATTATTAAAAAAATTAAAAAATAACAGATGTTCATAAATCTGTGGAGAAAAGGGAATGCTTATATGCTGTTGGTGGGAACATAAAATAATTCAGCCATTATGAAAAGCAGTTTGGAGATTTTTCAAAGAACTAAAAATCGAACTACCATTTGACCCAGCAATCCCATTACTGGATATATACCAGTAAAATAAACCATTCTGCCAAAAAGACACATGCACTCATACATTCACTGCAGCACTATTCACAATAGTAAAGACACGGAATCAACCTAGATGCCCATTAATGGTAGATCAGACAAAGAAACTGTGGCATATATACACCAATTGAATACTATACAGCCAAAAAAAAAGAATAAAATCATGTCCTTTGCAGGACCATGCATGCAGCTGGAGGCCATTATCCTAAGTGATTAACGCAGAAACAGAAAACTAAATACTGTGTGTTCTCACTTATAAGTCGGTGCTAAATTTTGGGTACACATGGACATAAGGATGGTGTATTAGTCCATTTTCATGCTGCTGATAAAGACATACCCAAAACTGGGAAGAAAAAGAGGTTTAATTGGACTTACAGTTCCACGTGGCTGGGGAGGCCTCAGAATCATGGCAGGAGGAGAGAGGCACTTCTTACAAGGCAGTGGCAAGAGAAAAATGAGGAAGAAGCAAAAGTGGAAACCCCTGATAAACCTATTAGATCTCATGAGACGTATTCACTATCACGAGAATAGCACAGGAAAGACCAGCCCCCATGATTCAATTACCTTCCCCCGGGTCCTTCCCACAACACGTGGGAATTCTGGGAGATACAATTCAAGTTGATATTTGGGTTGGAACACAGCCAAACCATATCAGATGGTAGAAACAGACACTGAGGACTCCAAAAGGAAGAAGGGAGGGAGGGGGCAAGGCCTGAAAAACTTCTGGTTGGGTGGTTAGTTCACTAACTGAGTAATGGGATCAATAGAAGCCCCAGCCTCAGCATCACACACATTGTTACCCATGTAACAAACCTGCACATGTACCCCCTGAATCTAAAATTAAAATGGAATTTTTTTTTTTTTTTGAGATGGAGTCTCACCCTGTCACCCAGGCTGGAGTGCAGTGGCAGGATCTTGGCTCACTGCAACCTCCCTCTCCTGGGTTCAAGCGATTCTCCTGCCTTGCCTCAGCCTCTTGAGTAACTGGGACTACAGGCATGTGCCAGTATGCCTGCCTACTTTTTGTATTTTCAGTAGATACAGGGTTTCACTGTGTTAGCCAGGCTGCTCTCAAACTCCTGACCTCAGGTGATCCTCCCGCCTCAGCCTCCCAAAGTGCTGGGATTACAGGCATGAGCCACCACGCCTGGTCTAAAATGGAATTTTTTAAAAAGGCATTGTGTTTTCTTGTAAGGTTTAACTTGTACTTTTCATTACCTTTCTAGCTAATTTTACATTTTTTATATTTCATATTTGATAGAAACCCAGTATTTCCAAATACATATTCACAATAGTTGATTTCTAGATAAAACACAAAACCTCCCCCAAATTGAAGGTATTTTAGAAGAGGCAGGTAGCAATGAAGAGCTCTAGTTTGTGTTGCTTCTATCTGTACTCATGGCTGGGGAGGGACAGAGGTGTTACCAGGACAGCTCATGCCAACAAGAGTTTGACACAATGGCCCTTTCCATTAGGAAGGCAGCAGATCTTTCCCCTCCCACTCAGAGCCTGCTCAGAAGCAATAAAGAAGATTGCCTTCAGATACAGATATTTTTCTCTGGCTTATGCTGGAGCTCCCTGCACAGACTTCCCTTTCATCTGCCTTCAGAGCATTTTCTTTTCTGGCCCTAAAAACCCCTGCAGATACTTCATAAGACTCAACAGACGAAAGCAAGGTCAGCACATTCCGAACTGACTGAAGGAAGTGAACAGATGATGTGCACATTTTTTCAAGACCACATGTACCTCTCTGCTTAAGGCGTTACCAACTAGGGAAAGTTGGGCCCTTCCTAACAGTGGAGTCCTGCTGAAAGTCAACCGCTTAACTCCTATTTTGAAAGGTCCCCATGACACTGCTTGCCACATGATATTTATACTCATTTTGTCATTGTGGGCAAAATTAATTCCCACTAAGGGCAGCTGTATTGGAGGAGCAAGGATGATTTCAAGAGAACGTTCAGTACAACCAAGCAATTTCTATATCCTGAGTATGACATGACATTTTACGTTTTCTGTCTGGTTCTATCGATTCCATATGAGGCAAATTCTCTCTGGTTGCACATAGTTAAGTAACAAAGTTCACTTCTTTTCCATCTCTACCATCTCATTATATAAGTGGTGTCTCACTGGGTACTAACTGTGCTGCAGGCAGAGGCTGAGGGTTGCAGGGAAGATAGAAGGCCAGAGCTGGAGGAAGTGGCTTAGGCAATGACAGACATTGTTAGATGCTTGCTGCATAATAAGCACTAGTAAATGTTTCCGAGTCTGTTTTCTGCCTACAGATTCAACAATATGGTGAATTATTACAGAACACCAAAGCCCAGGAGTTTCATTACTGTCAGATACATCCAAATATTGCATAAATGACTATAAACATAAGATGGAGGATAACTCGATTACTAGGATGTCATTTGTTGGCCCACATGCCACCTCCAAGGCCTGGTGCCAAGGCTTTGGATGCTGACAGTCATTTATGAGTCCCCGAATATGTAGCCAAAATTGCTACATGTTACAGCACGACCCCTGCACGTTAGTTTTTCTTTTGATAACTAACAGAAGGGGTCATGCAATTCTGTTAGCTATCAAAAGAAAACAACACTACACCTCCTGGCTTAAACCAATATCCAGGGATATTTAATTCTTCACTACACTCCCCAGGACTCACCAAGTTTGCAGGACGAAGGGAGAAAGGAGGCTTCTGTGCTAACAGTTACCTGGTTGTCTACTACAATGGGCAGAGCAGAGAGACAATATCCTATTCCCAAAGTTCCCTCATGTTGGGAAAGAGGGGTAAGTATGAAGACGTTATCTAGATGTTCTACACCAGGACTAGTGGTGATACATCGTCATTGAGATGTGCTTTCACACATTCTCCCTGGAGTTCATATAAAATGCCCTAACTACAGTTTCCATAAAAGCTCCAGCAGCCAGAGAACAAGATTAAAGGGAACCTATGGCCTGAATTGTATTTGTTTTCCTAAAAAGCACA
Source organism: Symphalangus syndactylus (assembly GCF_028878055.3). NCBI lineage: Eukaryota > Metazoa > Chordata > Mammalia > Primates > Hylobatidae > Symphalangus > Symphalangus syndactylus. The sequence continues at coordinate 136,569,689 of NC_072427.2, forward strand.
CAGTATATCATTAGAGATACTAATTCGGTACAATGGAGACATCAGCTTTGTTTCCCAACAGTAAATCATTTGAAAGGTGATTTCTGATACAAATCCTATGGGGCAGCTAACTTTTTAAGGACTTTTTCTGAACCTGATAAATGCAATTACCATTTCTTTTGTGCCCAGACACTTTCTCCCTTACTCCTAATCATCTCTCATTACCCCCATGTATCTATGGCCATGTATGTTTCAAACTCCCATAGCCCTAAGTAACCCCCACAGTCCAACCCGCACCGCATGTCCAGGGCAGAGCCACACTCTCCCTTCCCTTAAGAAGGAAGATGCCCTTCAGGTGCCATCCAGAGCAGATGCCCACCGATGTGGCTGGCACGGGCAAAGACAAGGAATGCGGAAAAAGATGTTGAGATGCTATATTCATGTGATGTTATTGATCTATATTAATAGACCATACAGAAATCATCTGCAAACATTGGAGTTATATTTACTATAAGGTTTTTGGGAAGACAGCACATTTCATGCAATATTGTGAATAGAAGTCCACGCCATTAACTTTAGCCTAAGGCCACTTGGGAAGCAAAGTGAGAGAACACAGTCCCAGAAACTTTTGAGACAGCTTTTCAACAAGGAGTTCTATTTCCTTTTTCTTTTCCTCTCAATAGTTAAATATAGAGAATGGAAGAAGAAAAAGAAAGAAGCGGGGGAGAGAGGAAATTAAAAAGAGGAAGGCGAGGTTAAGACAAAGAGCAGAGGGAGAGAGAGCAAAAAAAGAAGAGTTGCAAAGGCCAACTTAGATTTCTTATATAAATTCTATTTCTAGGAATATCTTCCTGCTTTATAATCTTAACACACAGTAGTCAACACTCTGAGGTTCCTTCAAAAGAAAGGCGAGGTCATTACATGGTTTGGTGGATAGGAAAGAGAAGCCTGTGGTAAGTATTCTTCATTACATTGCGTAAAATCCCCTTTATTGAAGACCTTGGGATAAACGCCTTTGTGCTCTTAAAAGCAAGAATGCTGATGTTTCTCTTTAAGGAATTGGATTGCTTTTACTTATAGACATTCTGATTTGTGTATTTGATAGTTTCTTTCTTTGCATTTTTTTTTATACAGTCAGGGTCTCACTCTGTCACCCAGGCTGGAGTGCAATGGCATGATCACAGCTCACTGCAGCCTCCACATCCCAAGTTCAAGCAATCCATTCACCTCAGCTTCCCAAGTATCTGGGACCACAGCCACTCACCACCATGCCTGGCTAATTTTTTAAAAAATTTTTTTGTAGAGATGGGTTCCCACTATGTTGCCCAGGCTGGTCTTGAACTCCTGACCTCAAGCAATCCTCCACCTTCAGCCTCCCAAAGTGCTGGGATTACAAGTGTGAGCCACTGCGCCTGGCCTCTGTTTGCATTTTGATTTGATAAAAAGCATAAATCCTTAAGACAGAAAACAAACCTCAGACTGGGAGAAAATATTTGCAAAATACTTATCTGATCAAGCACTATTATCTAAAATATGCAAAGAACTCTTAAAACTCAACAATCAGAAAACAAACAACTCAATTAAAAATTGGCAAAAGGGCTGGGCGCGGTGGCTCACGCTTGTAATCCCAGCACTTTGGGAGGCCGAGGTAGGCGGATCATGAGGTCAGGAGATCGAGACCACGGTGAAACCCCGTCTCTACTAAAAATACAAAAAAATTAGCCAGGCGTGGTGGCGGGCGCCTGTAGTCCCAGCTACTCGGAGAGGCTGAGGCAGGAGAATGGCGTGAACCCGGGAGGCGGAGCTTGCAGTGAGCCGAGATTGCGCCACTGCACTCCAGCCTGGGCGACAGAGTGAGACTCCGTCTAAAAAAAAAATAAAAAAAAAAAAAAAATTGGCAAAAGACTTTTGAACAGACACATTGCCAAAGAAGATATACAGATGGCAAGTAATCACATGGAAAGATGCTCAACATCGTATGATACTAGGAAAATGTGAGCTGAAACAATGAGGTGCCACTACACACCAATTAGAATGGCCAAAATCTAAAACACTGACAACACCAAATGCTGCTGAGGATGTGCAGCAGCAGGAATTCTCATTCATTGGTGATGGGAATGTAAAATGTTATGGCCACTTTGAAACAGTTTAGCAGTTTCTTACAAAACTAATCAAACTCTTACCATATGATCCAGCAATTGTGCTCCTTGGTGTTTGCCCAAGTAAGTTGAAAACTTACATCCACACAAAAGCCTGCACATGCATGTTTATAGTAACTTTATTCATAATTGCCAAGACTTAGAAGCAACCAAGATGTCCTTCAGTAAAAAAAAATGGGTAAATAAACTGCAGTACAACCAGACAATGGAATATTACTCAGCAATAAAAAAGTTTTCATAGTTATCAAACTATGAAGAGACATGGAGGAATCTTAAATGCATATTACTAAGTAAAAGAAGCCAATCTGAAAAGGCTACATACTTCATGATTCCAACTGCTATATATGACATTCCGGAAAAGGCAAAATCATGAAGACAGTAAAAAGATCAGTGGTTGCCAGGGCTTAGGTGGACGAGAGAGTCAATAAAATTAAATTTATTAAAATTAATGTATTAAATTTTATATAAAATGTATATTATTTATATAAAGTAAATATAACTATATTTAATTATAATATATAACTATATAATTATAATTTTTCAGGTGTACAATGTGATGTAGGGTTTTGGGTTTTTTAAATAAATTTTATTGTGTGTATTTAAGGTATATAACTTGTTATGAGATACATATAGAGTAAAATGGTTACTACAGTGAAAGAAATTCACATATCCATCATCTCATGTAGTTACCCATTTTTCCCTCCTGTGGCAAGAGCAGCTATAATCAACTCATTCGGCAGTTATAGAAACTATTAAATATATTAGATAATAACATATGTATGTGATTTTTAAATTCCATATAAAATTTATTTTAGTCTGGAACATACGTTCTCTTTATTACAAGAAGAGAACAAAACAACAAGGAAAACACATCAGGAATTCTGAATTATACAGCAAAGAAAGCCCTGACCTGGCTCTTCATGCTTCCTACCAGCTGTTGACCCAGCACAGCTTATGCTCCACAGCCTGTGCCGTGGCCACCTCTGCACACTCGCTAATGTAGCACCAAGGGGCACTTTGCTGGTGAGATTCTCCTACCTCAACTTTTTATGAAGCAAGTAAGGACTGTACTTCCTCCTCCACTGACTGTGTTGCTTGCCCCAGATTGTTGAAGGGTGTGGTGTCCTCTGCCCGTCACCCTGAAACAGCACATGCCACAGGGCTTATGTACGCACCATGAGTCCACTGCTTGTCTACTCGGACCTGCGCCACACTGATTGTTTATACAATTTTGATATCATTTCAAATTTACAAAAAAGTTCCAAGAAATTCTATGTACATTTCAGCAGATTCCATAATTATTATTATTTACTTCTGTGTGTGTGTGTGTGTGTGTGTGTGCGTGTTTCATGAATTATCTGAGAATAAGTTGAGACATCATGTTCTTTGCCCCTAAATACTTCAGGGTATATTTCCTAATAACAAAGATTTTGTCTTTCATAACCACAGCATAATGACCAAAGTAAGGATTTTAACAGACTCAATACAGATCCCCTCAATGAAGGAACACTCTGCTAATGAGCCATAAAAAAATCCACTGGAGGCTGATTTTCATCCAACCAAATATGACTGGAAAAATTTGTGCAAAAGGACTGAGGGTAAAAAATTAATACATTGAAGGTAGATTTAAGGGAAAAAATAGAAGGGGATAAGCTCAGGAGCATAATATATACATATTGTATGTTTTGATGACATAGAAATAAATTACTAATTTAATTAAAATTGAAGGAGAATAGAGAGAAAGGGTAAAAATAGAAAAAAGTTCATTGATTGGTATATAAGCAATAGGTGAGAGTCAAAGAAACCATTAAAAACTGGCAAACCAGCTGCACCAAAGGAAAAGTTTAAAAAAAAAAATGGGAAACCAAGGTAAAAGTAAATTTTTAAAACAGGGGACACAGACCCCATCTCATTAAAAAAAAATTAATAATAATAGCCAGGCATGGCTGGGCACGGTGACTAACGCCTGTAACCCCAGCACTTTGGGAGGCCGAGGCGGGCAGATCACAAAGTCAGGAGATCGAGACCATCCTGGCTAACATGGTGAAACCCCCCCTCTACTAAACAAATACAAAAAATTAGCCGGGCATGGTGGTGTGGGCGCCTGTAGTCCCAGCTACTCGGGAGGCTGAGGCAGGAGAATGGCGTGAACCCAGGAGGCGGAGCTTGCAGCGAGCCGAGATCGTGCCACTGCACTCCAGCCTGGGCAACAGAGCGAGACTCCATATCAAAAAAAAAAAAAAAAATAGGCAGGTATGATGACCCACACCTGCAGTTTCAGCTACTTGAGAAGCTGAGGTAGAAAGCTTCAGGCCAGGTTTGAGGCAACCTAGCAAGAACCCCATCTCATTTAAAAAAAAAAAGAAAAAAAAAAAAAACAGGGGACAAGAGCATTAAAATATGCATAAAAGAATAAAAGATCGAATACTAGAACAAAATATAGATTTTTAAAACACTAAAAGAAATTTTAGGCCGGACGCAGTGGCTCACGCCTGTAATCTCAGCACTTTAGGAGGCTGAGGTGGGTGGATCACCTGAGGTCAGGAGTTTAAGACCAGACCGATCAACATGATGAAACCCCGTCTCTACTAAAAATACAAAAATTAGCTGGGCATAGTGGCGCGCACCTGTAGTCCTGGCTACCCAGGAAGCTGAGGCAGGAGAATCGCTTGAACCCAGGAGGCGGAGGTTGCAGTGAGCCAAGATCGTACCACTGCACTCTAGCCTGGGCGACAGAACGAGATTTTGTCTCAAAAGAAAAAAAAAGAAAAGAACAAAAGCATAACCTAAATCTAATCGTGAAGAAATATCATGAATTAGCCCAACATCAGGCAAACTCAAATTGAGAGGCATTCCGTGCAATAACTAGCCTGTATTCTTCAAAAACATGAAGGTCGCAAAAGACCAAAAAAAGACTACAGAGTGGTTGCAGATGAAAGAAAGTCATGAGTGCTAACAGGGAGTTGTGACCCAGGACTCTGGATCAGTCTCTCTTTCATACATATATACAGTACTTCAATCCATGTTACCATCCTAATTTTGGCAATTGTACTGAGGTTATGAAAGACAAAATTTTTGTTATTAGTATATATATCCTGAAGTATTTAGGGCTAAAGCGGTATGATGTCTCAACTTATTCTCCAAATGATTCATGAAAGATATTAATTTCTTACCCTCAGACCTTTTGCTAAAGTGTTTCCAGTCATGTTTTGGTTGGAGGAAAATCATCCTCTAGCGAACTCTTCAAAAATAGCTCCTTAGGGGAGTGTTCCTTCATTTCTGCCATGTTTAAAATTGTTTTTCTATAGCCTTGACAGCTAAAGAAGAACTTAATTGGATATAAAACTTTGGTTCACACTTTATTTCCTTGATTTTCTTCAAAGTGCTGTTCGGTTGCCTTGTTTTCTCTGTTGCTTGTGAGAAATCTGATGCCAGTATAATTCTCTTGTCCTTTGACCTTTTTGCCTAAAAGCCATGAAGATTTTTGTCTCTATGTTGAAATAAATAATTTTACTAGTACGTGCCTCAGAGTTTGTTGTTCCAGGTCATTATTCCCAGGTACCTACTAAATTCTTTCAATATAAAGTCAGGCTGGGAGTGGAGGCTCATGCCAGTAATCCCAGCACTTCGGGAGGCCAAGGCAGGAGGATCACTTGAGCCCAGGAGTTTGAGACCAGCCTGGGCAACACAGCAAGACCCTGTCTCAAAAAATATATATATACATATATATACACACACACACACACATATATTTGTGTATATACATGTACATATATATATGAAGTCAGTCCTTTTTTTATTTCCAGAAAGCTTTCTAGAATTATGGTTTTAATTATTTCATACGATTCCATTATTTTGTTGTTCTTCTGGAATTCCAGTTATGCCTAGAGCAATTTTTTTTTTTTTGCTTATCTTCCATTCCAATCATTTTACCCTAACCCTTTTTATTTCCTTTATTATTTCATTTTCACTCTCTTAGTTGTTTTTCTACTTTTCCTTTTGCTGAATTCTCATTCAAACATATTTTCTCTTAGGTACCTTGTTATATCTAAGAATTTAGTCTTTCCTTTCTGATATTTGGGTTTCTTCTTCTTTTTCTTTCCTAGATTCAAGCAACTGTAATTTTATTTCTCTTTTTGTAGAAGAACAGCCTGTTGCATGGTAGGAGTGATGCCATGATGCCACCTTTCTTTTTCTTTTTTTCTTTTTTTTTGAAACAGGGTCTTGCTCTGTTGCCCAGGCTGGAGTGCAGTGGCATGATCCCGGCTCACTGCAACCTCCGCCTCCTGGGTTCAAGCAATTCTGCTGCCTCAGCATCCTGAGTAGCTGGGATTTCAGTCATGCACAACCATGCCCTGCTAATTTTTGTATTTTTTGTAGAAACGGGGTTTCGCCATGTTGGGCAGACTGGTCTCGAACTCTTGACCTCAAGTAATCCACCCGCCTCGGCCTTTCAAAGTGCTGGCGTTACAGGCGTGACCCACGGCGCCGGGCCAGTGATGACATCTCGAAGGGACACCGCCATGATGACGGACATTTAACCCCCACCTACCAAGGTGTTCTGCAGCATGGTGGTCAATGCCTGGAGCATAGATTACTCGTCATAAAGCTGCTGAGCTAGTCCACATAGTAGTCACATATAGTGGCAAAAAAAAGGCTGAAGATGTAACCAGCTGCACGCGTTTTACCGTACATGCTTGTTCTATAAAGAGTACTTTCTGGAGGGTAGGTGCAGGGATCCACCACCTCCTGATTGCCCAGGACACTGCTTCTGTTCACGAGTCCCTATAAAATAATTCTTTTTGGGAAACTGAATTTGTCAACCTCTTTTCTTCAGCCTCTCAGCTCCCTCAACCTTTGGGAGTATGATTTCACGCACCTGCTCACCACAGAACAATTTTTGCTCATTCTTATTCTTAGTTTTTGAGTTTCTGTTTCAAGATGCCTTTTAATATCTTGAAGTACATGTTTGGGATTATTTATTTCAGTTTAGAATATATTTTTTCTTCACGGCTGTTGGTTTTTAGACTTTTTTTCAGTTTTTTAAAAAAAATTTAGGGTGGACTTTCTATTTCTGGAAGTGATTTTATCTCATTTCCTCTTCTATCTTCTGTGCAATGTTTTAGATCCCTTACCCCATCCACAACTGTCCACAAGTCTTTCAACAGAGCTTCAGAGAAAACTCTATGGGAAATAGGTGTTCATTTTTGTACACTCAAGTAATCTGAAATTTGTAGTGCCTTCAGTCTTTGAATAATACTGCAAGCATAGGATTTGCGCGGATTTCTTTTTCCTCATAAATTGCTGTTGTTTTTCTGGAGAATTCGTGAAGACATTTGAATTTAGACTGCCTGCATTACCTCAGCTACCCAGAGATTGCTTCAATAACTGATTTCGAATGAATAAAAGCATTCAATGATACTATGACTTTATTTATATGCAGAAAGTAAAAATCTTACAACACACAGAACGTATTAGATTTTACAAGATCTTCTGATACCAGAATTACAGGGATTGTCATATATTAATTATACATTACAAAAATGTTGGTTGTTTTGTTAAGAAAAATAATGTTCTCAAGGAAAAAACATTATATTCAAAGTGCTAAATCTTATGTATTAGGCCAGCTTCAATTGTAACACAAATATATGTGTGTTCCTTTTCATTTCACTGTCATCCCCAACTTAAACTAGACCTAAGATTTTTCTATTCTTTGCCAGACTTTTAGAAATTAAGTAGAGCACATTTTAAATAGAGTGGTATTGCTTTTGTCTTTACCCCATTTTTGCTGAATGCTTGTGTAAGAGTTTAATACTTGGGCACTTAGGACCACTCTTTATGTTCTATAACTAAAAGGACCAGTGTATTTGTAAACTAACTGGGGCATGGCAGTCAACCCAGATTTGCAGCAAATCTTCACCCATATTGCAAACCAGATGGACAACTTAACTATTTTATGGTATCTAGCAGCTGTCTTCTTTTTGTGTTCGCATGCATAGAGCCAAACCCACAGCCTGCTGTGTGCCCCTATGAAGTAAGAGGCTTAGAAATCATATTTTTTTAAGTTTTCCCTTGTTTCACTTCTAAAATACTCTTGAAACATTAACCAGTTTGAGGGTAAACCAAATAAGCAAATACAAGGAAGTCCCATGCAAATATAGCCTGCTATGTATGCAATAGGTAACTGCATTTCACCACATGGTATACTCACAAATGTTTTACTACAGAGTTTGTACACAAATTGGGAATAAAGACCAGTGAATTGCCCTCTGATATAACTTATTGCTCAATAGAAGACCGTTATTTTTTTAAATGGCAACAAAATCTCACTGGCCGGAAAGACCTGCATATGGTTCATTTCTTTCTGGTATGCGCTAAATCAGAGCCTCAAAGAGAACTAGGTGGGGAGGCCCGATGTAATGTTCTCATTACAGAAGATGAATGGCAAAACAGATGGTAGAGTATAAAGCAATTCCAGCTCTTTATCACTTTGGTTCTTCCAGAATTAAACATTTAGACCACAGTGATTTTCAAATATATCCATGAAAAAGCAGGAAAACAAAACAGGCATGCCTATATTCCTGGAATTCAAGCCACAGTCATGGAGATGGGATTCATCTGGGCCTCCATAAAATCAGAGTGTGAAGATTAATCTTTTAATGCAAAATTAACGTGTGAATCAAAGCTCTCTGGTGCTTTCTGGTTCTTGAATGGAAACTGATTTTGCAAGTAAGGTTGTTTTTTTTTAAGGCTGACCAAACCCTTAGCTAGATGGAAATCTTTTATTTACATTATGTAATTGACCAATTTTTTTATTTTTTATTATTTATTTATTTATTTATTTTATTTTTTTTTTTTTGAGACGGAGTTTCGCTCTTGTTGCCCAGTGGGGAGTGCAATGGCGCGATCTCGGCTCACTGCAACCTCTGCCTCTTGGATTCAAGCAATTCTCCTGCCTCAGCCTCCCGAGTAGCTGGGATTACAGGCGCGTGCCACCATGCCCAGCTAATTTTTATATTTTTAGTAGAGACGGGTTTTCGCCATGTTGGCCAGGCTGGTCTGGAACTCCTGACCGCAGGTGATCCACCCACCTTGGCCTCCCAAAGTCCTGGGATTACAGGCGTGAGCCACCACTCCCGGCCAGTTGACCAATTTTTTAAATGTTCATTTTCATAGCAGGAACCAAGAGCAACTATAGATTAAACAAACCTACAAAACTCTCTGATTTCACTGTGAAATGTGGTCAGAGATCCACTTGCACAAAGACATTAACCAGTATGACTCTAGCCTCAGCTTAAAGACTCAACAAGGGTAGTGAAAAGGACGGTGGAGAAGGAGAGAATGAATGGGAGAAGGCAAAGGTGCAAAGAAAAACACTTGATGTGGGGTACCCTAAATCACGGCTATGAATGAACCTGATAATACTCTCATGGAAAGAATAGAAGTACCATATAAATACCAATCGTACCAGCCTAGCATTCCTACACAATTACTGCTGCAACATAATTAATGTGGTATTAAATTATTGCTTTAAGAGCTACAAGTGTTTACAAAAATGAGCTGATTTCAAATAAAAAATTATTTCACAGTTCAGTCTTAAGGATCATAAAAGTCAGACATCATAACAAAAGCAAATGTAACCCTTAAATCCCAAATCTGTCATTTCCAAGGGGTTCCTCTCCACTGGTGTCAATCAATAAAAAACAGCATTTTCTCAAAAGACTCAGCTGGACAAGAATGTCCAGCTTTTCTGACACAATGCTGCCCAATCCTACTGGTTGAAGAAAAAACAGAGACTCTGAGAGAAACAACTTTTAGGCAATTAGGATGCTATCCCTCCAGAGTTCCAAGAAAAATCAGAGATTAGGATATCCAGAAGAAAATAAAGGTTTAATTTGTATTACACACATAGAGAAAAGCTAAGGTGAGTTATGGAATAGGTAAAGCTTATATTCTGCGCCCTGATCCTTTTATTTCCTTCCTGTGAACAAAACAAAACAGACAGCTTCTTGGGTATGAAAGTGAATACTGGACTTAGAGACAGAAACACAACTTTGCCACTTCCTAAATTACTCACTACGTTATCAAATTATAATCCAAGACAGGACATAAAAGTCATTTATTCTGAACTCTGACCTCTAACTACTACTGCACTAGACACTGAAGTCCAAGAGATCATCTCTATCTCCACTCCTACGTTAGTTGTTTGGTTTGAGACAAGTGCAAGTGTGCACGTCAAAAACAAAAATATGTTTTCAACAGAGCTAGGGAGCAATTATATGGCAATATGGAAACAAACGTGAAATGCAAACAATATGTTCTGCAGTAAAATTTAAAGAAATTCAAAGTTCAGGTAAGACACATTTAAGAAAGGAAGACTAAGACTTCTAAGGTAGAAAATAGGTTCCTTTCCATCCCAGAGAGCTTCTCCATCTTCAGTGCTGCTCTCAGCTAGCTATCCACTCTTCTCCCTTGGGTGTGAGCAAAGTCTTCAAGGTATTCCCTCCTAGAAACTCATATAGATATAGTCAAAGTCTTGAACTTTGATTCAGGAAAAAGCCAAGATTGTCAACTAGACACTGCCAGGAAGAGCATCTCCCACCACAGGACAAGACCATCAAGCAGACCAGCACACTCCCAGCAGATCAAATAATAAAGGCATTGAGAGTGTACCGAAGGAAGACATAGACCCTAGGCTGAAGGGGAAGGAAGCTGGGAACCCTGCACCAGACTACAGAGCACAAGGACTCATTCCTGATCCCCAGCGGCTCCTGGGGATGGTTTGAGTTAAACAGGCAAGGAGTGGCCCACTCTCACCAGGAACCTCCTAGTTGCAGGAGACCCCACGACCCTCGTGGACATTTGAGCTGACAAAGAGAGCTGCTTGGAGAGGTGGCAGGGACAGAACTCCAGCTTGAGATGAGGCCAGAAGGTTTGGCATGGAACAGCTGAGGTGGAGCACTGGCTAGGGACACCCATCCGCCAAGGCTTGCCAAGCTCCTCCAGGTGACTTGGCTTTTGTTGACTGATGGAGCTGGACAGAACACGGCTATCTTGTCCATGGGATGGGCCCCACCTGATTTGAGAAGCCCACAGTCTGCCCGCCTTTTTCAGGTTCTCTGCCCAGCAGTACTCACTTGGAGGGCAGCGTCAGATGCCAGAAGGGAGCACTTCCCATTGGCCCCACCATAGCTCCTTCACAGACTAACCTCACCTACCACAGTGCACACCCACCGCTGGCCTCCTCCCACCACTTTGCGGGCACACACTCACCTGCATCCCCCACCTACTGCTAATCCACCACTAGGCACTGAAGGAACATACCTCAAAATAATAAGAACCATCTATGACAAACCCACAGCCAATATCATACTAAATGGGCAAACACTCGAAGCACTCTCTTGAGAACCAGAACAAGACAAGGATGCTCACTCTCATCACTCCTGTTCACATGGTACTGGAAATCCTAGACAGAGCAATCAGGCAAGAGAAAGAAATAAAAGGCATCCAAATAGGAAGAGAGGAAGTCAAACTATCTCTCTCTGGAGATGATATGATTCTATACCTAGAAAATCCCATACTCTATGCCCCAAAGCTCCTAGATCTGATAAACAACGTCAGCAAAGTTTCAGAATACAAAAACGATGTACAAAAATCAGTAGCATTTCTACATACCAACAATATCCAAGCTGAAAGCCAAATCAAGAACACAATCCAATTCACAATAGCCACACCAAAAATAAAATACCTAGGAATAGAGCTAACCAGGGAGGTGAAGGATCTCTACAACAACAATTACAAAACTCTGCTCAAAGAAATCAGAGACAACGCAAACAAATGGAAATACTTTCCATGCTCATGGATAGAAAGAATCAATATGGTTAAAATGGCCATACCACCCAAAGCAATTTACAGATTCAGTGCTATTCCTATCAAACTTTTACAGAATTAGGAAAATTCTAATTTTTTACAAAATTAGAAAAACCTATTCTAAAATTCATGTGGAACCAAAAAAGAGCCTGAATAGCAAAAACAATCCTAAGTAAAAATCACCAAGCCGGAGGCATCATACTATCCAACTTCAAACTACACTGCAAAGCTACAGTAACCAAAAAAGTATGGTAATGGTACAAAAACAGATACATAGACCAATAGAACAGATTACAGAACTCAGAAATAATACTGCATACCTACAACCATATGATCTTTGACAAAGCTGCCAAAAACAAGCAATGTGGAAAGGAATCTCTAGTAAATAAATTGTGCTGGGATAATAGGCTAACCATATGCAGATAGTTGAAGCTAAACCACTTCTTTCACCGTATACAAAAATCAATCCAAGATGGTTAAAGACTTAAATGTAAAGCCTAAAATTATAGAAAACCTAGGAGATACCATTCTGGACATCAGCCCTGGAAAATATTTCATAATGAAGACTCAAAACGCAGTTGCAACAAAAACAAAAATTGACAAATGGGACCTAATTAAAGAGCTTCTGCACAGCAAAAGAAACTATCAACAGAGTGAACAACCTACAGTACAGGAGAAAATATTTGCAAATTATGCATCCAACAAAGGTCTAATACCCAGCACCTATAAGGAACTTAAACAAATTAAGAAGAAAAAAACATTACAAAATGGGTAAAGGACATGAAGAGACACTTTTCAAAAGATGACTTACAGGTGGCCAACAAGCAGATGAAAAAATGGTCAACATCACTGATCATCAGATCAATGCAAATCAAAATCACAATGAGATACCATCTCATACCAGTCAGAATGGCTATTACTAAAAAGGCAAAAAATATCAGATGCCAGCAAGGTGGCAGAGAAAAGGGAATGCCTATACACAGGTCACAGGAATGTGAATTAGTTCAGCCATTGTGGAATTCAGTTTGGAGAGTCTCAAAGAACTTAAAACGGCACTACCATTTGACCCAGCAATCTCATTGCTGGGTATGTACCCAAAGGAATATAAATCGTTCTATGATAAAGACACATGCATGTGTATGTTCATTGCAGCACTATTCACAATAGCAAAGGCATGGAATCAACCTAAATGCCCATCAACAGTAAACTGTATAAGGAAAATGTGGTTCATATACACTATGGAATTCTATGCAGCCATAAAAAAGAATGAGATAATGCCCTTTGTAGCAATGTGGATGGAGCTGGAGGCCATTATCCTAAGCAAACTAACACAAGAACAGAAAACACAACATGTTCTCACTTATAAGTCGGAGCTAAACATTGAGTACACATAGACGCAAAGAAGGGAACAAAAGAAACCTGGGCCTACTTGAGGGTGGAGACTGGGAGGAGGGTGAAGATTGGAAAACTACCTATCAGGTACTATGCTTGTTACCTGGATAATAAAATAATCTGCACACCAAACCCTTATGTTATGCAATTTGCCCATGTAACAAACCTGCACATTTACCCTCTGAACCTAAAATAAAAATTGGAAAGAGAAAAAAAAAGTCTTGAGCTTTAATAGAGCACTCATAAAGTCTAAAATCTAGATCTCAAAGGAATGAAATCTCTAACTGTAAAATTTTAGACCAAATTACAAGGCCTTGAGCTTGGGGAACTGGGGACATGGAGCACACATGTGTGAATATATTCAGGATACCTCTCCTATCATACCTCATGGGTAATTATATGTTTTTAATAATCATAAGACCAGCCCTTAATGAGTTTATTTAGCCTGAAAATCTTCAAAGCAAAGGATTATCTTCACCTAGGCAACTGTTTATTATTTCATTTGCTTCTATCAAGATTACTAAATCATAAATTATTTTCTGTTTCCAAAAGTCTAACACAGTGCCTTGTACATATTTATGTCCTTGATAAAAATTTTTAACTTGAGTTTTCATCCATAAGGTTTTCAAACCAATTCAAGAAACCAATTTCCTCTTCTAACAAATCAATTGAGACATGAAGCATTACGGATAGAACCCAGAAACTTACAAAATGAAGCGACAATAGAATAACCTGAAAAACTGATGAATCACTGACTCACTTTTTATGAAAAACATTCAAGCAGTAATGCCTAAAATGGGACTAATACAGGCTGGGCGCTGTGGCTCATGCCCGTAATCCCAATACTTTGGAAGGTCAAGGCGGTTGGATCACTTGAGGTCAGGAGTTCAAGACCAGCCTGACCAACATGGTGAAACCCTGTCTCTACTAAAAATACGAAAATTAGCCAGGCGTGGTGGCACTAGCCTATAATCCCAGCTACTCGGGAGGCTGAGGCAAGAGAATCGCTGGAACCTGGGAGGCAGAGGTTGCAGTGAACCGAGATCATGCCATTGCACTACAGCCTGGGCAACAAGAGTGAAACTCTGTCTCAAAAAAAAAAAAAAAAAAAAAAAAAAAAAAGATAAGTCTCTTGAAACGCTTCCTAGATGGAGATGGAACCTCATGGGATGGTGAACTCACAACATATTAGGTAAAGATTTTGTATGAGTTTACCTCTCCTGAACTGTGTAAATTTTCTAAAACCATGGTCTGCTTCTAAGAGAACAAAATAATCATTCTTGGGGCATCAGCATTACCACATGAGGGAGGGAAAGAATGGAGCAATTATCTGAACTACATAACCAGAATAAACGGCCAACCTTCCTTTAGGCCTTCCTTTCATGTTTATTTCCTGTTCTATTAAAGAATGTTTTGGAGATAAAAATAGGGTTTCTTTGCCTAAAAGATCTGATTGTTGGGACTCTGGTCACTTAACCTAAAATCATCAATTACCAGGGTTTTTTTTTTAATTCCAAAAACTTTATGCATGGGACCCCAAGGTCATTTTCAAAGAATTACAGAAAATAGTCCTTTGCCAATGCTCTTTTACTGAAGAATTGGCTTTAATAAAACAGGACTTGGGTTTCCAGAGAATCAAAAGGCACTAGGGTAGTTATTTTCCTTAAAAATTAAAAGTAAAACCACCAACTCTTCAACCTCAGCGCAAAAAAAGTCTGCTTACTATCAAAAGCAAAAGTTTACCCAAAGGTAAATCAGAATCAATTGCCAGTCTTTTTAGGGAAAAGCAAGAACAAATATGTAAGTTGCTGGCTACTACCCTGTTGTTACAGGATAGTGTTTAGAAAATATTTTATGCAATGTTTCCTTGCCAATTAAAGGTGAGTGTAGGATTTGCCTTTTAGTTTTATTATCTCTGCCTAACCCTTATAATAGTAACATAAGCCAAAGGGATTAAGGAAACCACTGGATAACATATATCTGCAAAACTGTCTTCACTGGAAATTATTGTCAGGGTAAAAGGAAATGGTATTAGGGCCCTGAAATAGGGACAGGCTGGATTTCCTTTAAATATAATTGGTAGAACTTGAAATATGCTTGCGTTTGTAATGTCAAAGCCTGATGATCTGGTCGTTGCAGAAATTCTGTGAGCTACCTAACATCCTTTAATAAAGCCCTTTCTGTTATAACTAGCAAGAGGGATTCAAACTAAGAGCAGTAAACCACAGAATAACTAAGGCCAAACATTTTGCTGTCAACAGACACGCAAAGAAGTAAGAATCCTTGACTAATTTTTTTTCCTCGGTTGGATTTGAAAGCAGTGACAATCCCATTACCATTACAGGACTGGTAGTTCATCTTACATGGGACAAAAGTGTTCCTTACATGATCACCTGCAGTAACCTGGAATGAGGTAACCTTCTATCGGCAAGACTGAGTGACTCCTGCTTCCACACAGGAAAGCTTAAATAAAGAAAATTCCAAGCTCAGTATTAAAGTTATCAGCTCAAGGCACGATCACGATTAAAGGGTTTCTATGACTACTCTAAAAAAGAGTCCCCTATATCTTGCAGTTGTTTGGCCGAGACATCCGAAACTCAGACAGAATTTACCCAATTGCCAAGTAGGTTGCTTTCACAGCTCTCTGTTAAGTAGCAGTGAAGGAGCTGACTGAGAAACAGTGGGGCCCTAAGAGTTAGAACGGAGTCCATTGGTATCCAAAACCCTTAAAACTACTAAGCCTCTCTTGCCAGATGAAATCGTTTCCTCGTCCATTAAGTCTGTTCCTGACAATATTGGAGCCTTGATTTTTAAATACCTCACCTAAGGTAGTTGCTTCTCAAGGGGTGCCAATTCCCCCCAAGCCCCTCTCCTCCTTGCTTCTGTACTCACGACTGAAGAGATAATCCAACATGCCCTTCAAGATAAGTTACAAAGTCCAACTATGGAATATACAACAACAATAAATTACAAGAATTGACTAATTTATATCACCAGAAACCTGGAGAATAAATGTAAAAATTGATTCTGGGAATGATAGATTAGAGGGAACAGAACATAATTTTAGATTTTCTAACCTTATAAACATGGAAACAAATGCCAAAAATTCTGGATCCAATATACGAGTGCTAGGTAACCCACATTGCTTTCAGCTGTTTTCCTGGTTGCTTAACTCAAATCTGGAGTCAGTTGTGACCTATGCTAAATGAGGCTGAGTTCCCAGATGGTGTAATGAAAAGGGGGGAAAAAAAAGATCTAGAGAGATGAGAGTAATAGAAAAAAAAAAAAGATCTAGAGAGATTACAGTAATAAACTAAAATTATCATACGCAACTAACTTATCTGTCCCCAACTTTGTCTCCCAATAATAAACTAAAATTATCATATGCAACTAACTTATCTGTCCCCAGATTTGTCTCCTAAAAAGGTCCAGGTCTCCAGGTCTTTACCATGGCACTGAGAAATATTTAAAGACTAAGGGAAGTACCAGTTATTTTGAAAAGCACTTTAGGCCGGGCGCAGTGGCTCATGCCCGTAATTCTAGCGCTTTGGAAGGACAAGGCGGGCAGATTACTTGAGTTCGGGAGTTCAAGATCAACCTGGCCAACATGGTGAAACCCCATCTCTACTAAAAATACAAAAAATTAGCCAGGTGCATTATAAATTATCTTTAGAATGATTTCCTAAGGGAAAGTTTGGTTCAAGCCACAGAAAGACCTATAGATACATCCAAATCTTTCATAAGAAGCTCTGTGATGTTATATTTGAATTGGAAATTGTCACTCCAGAACCCTGTTTCAAAATTATAATTGTATCTTGTGTATTGTCTCAAAAGTAACAAAAAGGAGGCCTGTAATCCCAGCACTTTGCAAGGCGGAGGCAGGTGGATCACTGAGGTCAGGAGTTCGAGACCAGCCTGGCCAACATGGTGAAACCCCGTCTCTACTTACAATACAAAAAAAAATGAGCTGGGCCTGATGGTGCATGCCTGCAATCCCAGCTACTTGGGAGGCTGAGGCAGTAGAATCGCTTGAACCCGGGAGGCGGTGGTTGCAGTCAGCCGAGATCACACCACTGCACTCCAGCCTGGGCTTCAGAGAAGACTTCGTCTCAAAAAAAAAAAATACTTTAGTAGTTGAACTCTACAAATCAAGATAAAGTGGGAAAAGTTGCTCTTGCGATGGGCCCCATTATTTCCATGAAGATATGAAGATTATGGGACCCAGAGTGGAAGGGGCCAAAAGAGTCACTTAAACACAAGAGATAGGACGGGTCTGCTTACCATAATAGGCAGTAATGCTAAAGTGGACACGAATTTAATTTGCTTAACAGAGTTTACCCCAAAAACAGTTCTACTAATGAGTTCATCAATGTCTGTATAAGACTGACTAAAATATTTATAGTCATGCATACAAGGTCAAAATATCGGCAGAGTAAAAACAGCTCTGGAGTTAAAACTCAGATCAGTGTGACGGGGACAATTGTCCTGAATATGGAAGACAACACAAGAGATTATTCCTCTAAACAAAGGTTTGTTCCAAGTTGACTTTCTGTGTCTATTCACACTGAAAACTGGGTTAAGGTTATTTCAAGTATTTATCTAAATTTATCATTATTATAAATCATCTTTAGAATGATTTCCTAAGGGAAAGTTTGGTTCAAGCCACAGAAAGACCTATAGATACATCCAAATCTTTCATAAGAAGCTCTGTGATGTTATATTTGAATTGGAAATTGTCACTCCAGAACCCTGTTTCAAAATTACAATTGTATCTTGTATATTGTCTCAAAAGTAACAAAAAGGAGGCCGGGCGCGGTGGCTCATGCCTGTAATCCCAGCACTTTGTGAGGCGGAGGCAGGTGGATCACTTGAGGTCAGGAGTTCGAGACCAGCCTGGCCAACATGGTGAAACCCCCTCTCTACTTAAAATAGAAAAAAAAAAAAAATGAGCCGGGCCTGGTGGTGCATACCTGCAATCCCAGCTACTCGGGAGGGTGAAGCAGGAGAATCGCTTGAACCTGGGAGGCAGAGGTTGCAGTGAGCCGAAATCACGCCACTGCACTCTAGCCTGGGTGACAGAGTGAGACTCTGTCTCAAAAAAAAAACAAAAAAAAAAACTAACTAACAGATAGTTAGTTAGTTTTCATACCAAAACCCATGGGCCACAAGTAAAACTATACTCAAATCCAAAATTATAGCATTAAATGCCATAATACCCATCAATATTAAAAACAAAAAAAGTAATAAATGTAAGAAGTTTAAAATATAGCCTCAAAAATAACAAACTAAAATAAAGGAGGGAATTATCAGAGATAAAATGTTAAATTTGTTCAGAAAGCAATTATAAAGAATACATAAAACAGAAAGCTATTTCCCCAGAAATATTTTTTTAAATAGGTAAACTCGTGGCAAACCTGATTAGTGGAAAAAGAGAAAAAGCAAAAACATACGGCCTTTAAGATAACAAGGTGATAAACACGTTTTTAAAAGTTTATTTTTAATCATGATAAAACACATATTTTTAAGTGATTTAACAATCATAAAAGAATATACGTGTCGCTGGGCACGGTGGCTCACGCCTGTAATCCCAGCACTCTGGGAGGCCGAAGCGGGCGGATCACCTGAGGTTGGGAGTTCGAGACCAGCCTGACCAACCTGGAGAAACCCCATCTCTACTAAAAATACAAAATTAGCCAGGCATGGTGGTGCATGCCTGTAATCCCAGCTACTCGGGAGGCTGAGACAGGAGAATCGCTTGAACCCAGCAGGCGGAGGTTGCAGTGAGCCGAGATCGTGCCATTGCACTCCAGCCTGGGCAACAAGAGCAAAATTCTATCTCAAAAAAAAAAAAAAAAAAGAATATACATGCAAATCAGAGACATGTTATGGTCACCTCAGATTCCCAAAACTTCTGTCTCAGCCACACAACTGCCCCTGCTGCCACCACCACCACATCTACTGACATCTCTGGCCATCTAGTTCTGTCCTGAGGTGAATGCCAGGCTCTGGAAACATGGCCTTCCTAATGACTTCCCATTATGCCAGAAGCTGCAGAAGCTCTGGCACCTCTTGGCCCAATTCAATCGGACCCATGTAGGTTCCGATTCCTCCTGCCACTTCTAGACTCCAATGCAGACTCCAAAGAATTGGCATTCCACAGGGTGGGACGTGGCCTTCGCAGCAGCTGCCCAAAGAAGCCGGGTGATACCACCTAAAAGTGCATGGACTGAACTCGCCATGAGGCAAACGACCAACAGGGGAGAAATGAGATGGGAGGAAGGTAATGGAGCAATCCACCTTCCTTTCCCCCTCCAGTGGACTATTCCAACATGTCTTTTCTGTATGTACAGCCTGTCTGGTATTGTCCTGTCTGAGTGGATATCATATTCTTCACAGTTCATGAGGTAGTGGCCAGCTTGGTAACATGCCAATTTCCATTTGTTTTCCATCCTTCTTTCTCTTGTTTCCCTTTTCCCTCTCTCTCTATCCCAGAATATCACCTTTCAATAAAACCTTACCACTTGTCTTGCTTCAGCCTCTGATTTTAGGGACAGTGATAAATTTGAAAATTTAGAGGACATGGTTAGTTTTCTACCAAAACAAAAGCTACTATATTTTGCCAAGTAAGAGATAGAAAATCTGACCAGATCAATCATCACAGAAAACACTGGAAAGCTAAGTAAAGGTCTGCCATTTTTTAAAAGATACCAAGCCCAGAAAATATAACAGCTGAATTATATTTAATAAATTCCTAATTTATTTTCTCTATTCTCAACCAGGTAATTCATTTTATTTATGTTATGAATTATTGTGTTATTGACATAGCATAATAAAGATCATTCAAAAAAGAAAACTATAGGCAAATTTCACTTATGAATAGATGCAAACATTTAAAAATGACATCAAATGAATTTTGACAGTGCATTAAAAGAACAATTCACCTGTATGAGTCCATTCTCACACTGCTATAAAGACATACCTGAGACTGGGTAATTTTATAAAGAAAAGAGGTTTAATCTGCACATGGTTCTATGGGCTGTACAGCCTTCTGTTTCTGGGGAAGTCTCATGGAACTTATCATCATGGCAGAAGGCAAAGGTAAAGTAGATACACCTTCACATGATCGGCAGGAGAGAGAGAGCAAAAGAGCAGGTGCTACACACTTTCAAACAACCAGATCTTGTGATAACTCTATCACAAGACAGCACTAGGGGGATGGCGCTAAACCATTAAAAACCAACCCCAAGATCCAGTCACTTCCCACCAGGCCCCTCCTCCAACAATGGAGATTACAATTCAACATGAGATTTAAGTGAGGCCACAAATCCAAACCATATCAACATAATAACTGAATTTTAAATCATGTTAGCAGATCACATAAATGTAAACATGTATGAGATAATTTAATAATTTTCTCAATATAACACAAGACCCTTCAAAAAAGATTTTTTTTTTTTTTTTTTTTTTTTTGAGACAGAGTCTTGCTCTATCGCCAGACTGGAGTGCAGTGGTGTGATCTCAGCTTACGGCAACCTCTGCCTCCCAGGTTCAAGTGATTCTCCTGCCTCAGCCTCCAGAGTAGCTGGGATTATGGGCACATGCCACCATGCCCAGCTAATTTTTTTTGTATTTTTAGTAGAGACAGGGTTTCACCATGTTGGCCAGGATGGCCTTGATCTCCTGATCTCATGATCCACCCGCCTTGGGCTCCCAAAGTGCTGGGATTACAGGCATGAAACACTGCGCCCAGTCAAAAAGATCTATCTCTTATGCACACACACTCTAACCATATGAATAAAATATATTAAAGATACATCTAGTTTCTTCCCGGAATCTTTTCAAACCTTCTTTGTGCTTTTCCCTCATTCTTCAACTGCTGACACCAGAGTGTCTTTGAGGTCAGTAGGACTAGCTCACAGTAAATTTCAACAGGGGTGGTATTAGCATTTGAGGAAAGATCATTCTACTTTATGTAAGCCTGACTTAGGCAAGACAGGACGTTTACCTACTCTGACCCTGGGCATTAAATTTCATAGCACACCCAAGTCATTGGCAACAAAAAAAATCCTCCATTCATTTCCAAGTGCTTGATGAGGATGACCCACGCCTGATTAAGAACAATTGATGGGCTACCCCTTACCTGTTCTGAGTAGTTACTGGGATACAGAGAGCTACCCCTGTACCTGTAGCCCAGTAATTACTGGGAACTCTCTCCACCTCCTCAGACAACCCGATTCCCACTTCTTTCCTGCCCCTCCCTTCTAATCCATCTCCTTCCGAAACTGGAGAGGGCACCCATCATTTTGGTTCTCTTGGCCTTTCCTATCTGAGTGTGCTAGAACATCAGAACACAGAAAACACAAATCACCAGCGAACAAGATGATGTACACTTCCATACACAGTGCACAAGGAAGCAGAAATGTCCATGAGGTACTTTCAGAAAGCTCAGCCATCGATTCGCTTGTCATTTGTTGATTGTATGGGCATTGAAACAACAGAATTTCCACAGAGCCAAAAGTGAAAATCCACCACGTCCTATCTGGTCAAAGGATTCCCCACTGCTGAGGCTCTTTTTCTCCTCTGAGTCTCAGTATAGCAAATGGTTAACAGCACAGGCCCTAGAGAGATGGAATTTGGATATAAATCCAAATTCCACCCTGCCCTTTCTTCTATATTTGAAAAAACTGTTGGTTTTGACAAAATATAATCTATATTTCTTATCTTCATGCAAGGTTTTTACTGAGTCCTCCATACTTTTCTTCCTGCATCTTCCACTAATTTGCTTTGCCTCTGTTGGTCTTTTGCCACGTTTCCTATGGATTCTTAGCCACACTACTAAGTTTAGTCCTTTGGAGGGAAAAAATACCTGATTCCTCACTTCAGGAGCATTTCTTGCCTTCATTTTTCACTTCAGGAATGACAAGGAAGGATGCATAACCAGGTGTTTGGCAGACTGTCACAGAGAAGACTCCAGAGAGTACAATAAAGTACCCTAAATTAAGTGGCTTATAAACAACAGAGGTCAGGCAGGTGGCTCACACCTGTAATCCCAGCACTTTGGGAGGCCAAGGTGAGCAGATTGCTTGAAGCCAGGAGTCTGAGACCAAGCTGGCCAACATGGTAAAACCCGGTCTCTACTAAAAATAGAAAAATCAGCTGGGCATGGTGGCACACTGCTGTAATCCCAGCTTCTTGGGAGGCTGAGGCACAAGAATTGCTTGAACCTGGGAGGCAGAGGTAGCAGTGAGCTGAGATTGTGCCACTGCATTCCAGCCTGGGAGACAGAGCGTGACTTTGTCTCAGAAAAAAAAAAAAAAAAAAAAAAACCACGAAATTTATTTCTCACATTTCTGGAGATGAGGACGTCCAGGATCAAGTTGCCAGCAGATTCTGGTGAGGGCTGACTTCCTGGTTCATGGACCACCATCTTTTCACAGTGTCCTCATATGGCAGAGGGGGCATGGGAGCTTTTAAGAGTTTCTTTTATAAGGGCACAAATATGATTCATGAGGGTTCTGTCTTCAGGATCTAATCACCTCTCAAAGGCATCCTCTCCTAATACCAACATATTGGGGGTTAGATTTTAACTCATAAACATTGGTGTCACCTAAACATTCAATCCACAGCATTTCATACTTACCCCCCCCAAATTCATGTTTTTCTCACATATAACATACACTCACTGCATCCCAACAGCCCCAAAAGTCTTAACACGTTCCATCTTTAATTCTAAAATCTAAAATCCAAAATCTCCTCTAAATATCATCTAAATCAGATATGGGTGAGAGTCAAGGTACAGTCCACCCTGAGGCAATTCATCCTGTCCACTGTGAACCTGTGAACCCAAAGGAGTTATGTGCTTTCAAAATACAGTGGTGTGATAGGCATAGAATAAACATTCCCATTCCAAAAGGGAAAAATAGGAAAGAAGAAAGGAGTAACAGAGCTTGAGAAGAAACTTTGATCTGATGCTCTGCCCTCCATGCCCACTGGGGCCTGGATCCCATCTACCAGACCCATTGAGACAGCAGTCTGGCCCCCGCAGACTTGTTGGGCAGGGGTTGGCCCAACGCGTCAGGCAGCTCTGTACCCATGGCAGTTCTCTGCCTTGACCCTGCAGCTTTCCAGGGCTGGGGTCCCAAGTCCATGACTCTACCAGGAGGCCTTGTCCTTTGAAATCCAGGTGGGGACAACCATACCCTGACAGCTGTGCTGAAAATAGCTCATGCCACCCTG
This sequence comes from Symphalangus syndactylus, assembly GCF_028878055.3. Classification (NCBI taxonomy): domain Eukaryota; kingdom Metazoa; phylum Chordata; class Mammalia; order Primates; family Hylobatidae; genus Symphalangus; species Symphalangus syndactylus. The sequence goes on from NC_072427.2 coordinate 136,593,325, forward strand.
GGATCCACCGGAATGCTACCTAGGGTTGCTGAGGAGAACAGAGCTGCAGTGTAGGGAATGGAGTCCTTGATGTGAGGCAAGGCCTGTGTGACAAACTCCTATGGGCACCAGGCATCAGCAAGCCTCTTCCTTGAAACCATTCTATCCCTCCCTGCCCCCAACCCTTGTACTGTGGGCCTGTAATAGAAGGGACAACCCTGATGGTCTCTGAATTGCCTCCAGGGGCTCTCCATTCTCTTGGAGAATAGCTGGTAGCTTCTTTTGAGATGGTTGACAAATCTCCTTATCAAACAGTCATTTGGCCACCCCTTAGTTTTCTCTTTTAAACCAGGTTTCTCATTCCAATATGGATAGGCTGAGAATTTTCCAAATCTTTAAGTTCTGCCTCCCTTTTGATGAACCATCCCATCTTTAAATAATTTCTTTTTTCTCATTTTATTATAAGCAATCAGGAGAAACCAGTCCACTCTTTCAAAACTTCACTTAGAAATTCGCAGCCAAATATCCAGTTTCATTTCTTGCAAGTTCTACTTCACACAAAACACTGGGACAGGAACACAACTCAGCCAAGTTCCTTAAGACTTTATAACAGAGACCACCTTCCTCCAGTTTTCAATAACAAGTTCTTCTTTTCTGTCTGAGACCTCATCAGAACAGCTTTTACTGTTCATATTTCTACCAACATTCTGTTCAAGATTATTTAGGTGTTCTCTAAGAAGGCTGATGCTTTCTCTGCAGTTCTCTTTTCTTTCTGAGCCCTCATCAACATTGCTTTTAAAGGACTATTTATGGCAATGTAGGCTTTTTCTAGCATGCACCTCAAAACTTTTCCATTTTCTACCCATTACCCAGTTTCAAAGACACTTGCACATGTATAGGTATTTGTTACAGCAACACCCCCACTTCTTAGTACCAATTTCTGTCTTAATCCATTCAGAATACTATAACAAAATACCATAAACTTGTTGGCTTATAAACAACAGAAATTTATTCCTCACAGTTCCGGAGGCTAGAAAGTTCAAGTTCAAGCTGTTGGCAGATTCACTGTCTTGTGAGAGTCCACTTCCTTGTTCACAGATGGCCATCTGCTTCTTTTTTTTTTTTTTTTTTTGAGATGGAGTCTCACTCTGTCACCAAGGCTGGAATGCAACGGCACGATCTTGGCTCACTGCAACCTCTGTGCCCCCGGGTTCAAGTGATCCTCCTGCCTCAGCCTCCTGAGTAGCTGGGATTATAAGCACGTGCCCCCACGCCTGGCTAATTTTTGTATTTTTAGTAGAGATGTGTTTTCACCATGTTGGCCAGGCTGGTCTTGAACTCCTGGCCTCAGGTGATCCACCAGCCTTGGCCTCCCAAAATGTTGGGATTACAGGCGTGAGCCACCGTGCCTGGCCTAGATGGCCATCTTCTTACTCAGGTGGCAGAAGGAGCAAGGGAGGTCTCCAGGTTCTCTTTTATAAAGCACTAGACCCATTTTTGAGGGCTTCTGCCTTCATGACCTACTCACCTCCCAAAGGCTCCACCTCCTAATATCATCAGATTGAGAGGTAGATTTCAACATATGAATTTTAAGGGAAAATAAACGTTCAATCTTATAGTCAGCCTCAGTTATTGACATACAGCCTCATGCATAGGGACTTTTTCTATATGCTTCTTGGTGAAGTACCTCCAAATTATTGGTTAATATTGATATATTTAATCTTTTCAAGTCACTTCATTGTAACAATTCTCCCTTCAGAATGAAGCAGGTCTAAATGCTCTAATTCTTAACATGCGTACTTGGAAATCTGTGTTTGATTTGAACTAGTGAAATTGAGTCACAAAAACATGTGACAAGTTTTATATGTTCTTGATAAATATAGTCTGCTATTAATATTTTCTTCATATTTTAGAACAGCAATTTCCAATGTAGGTTGCACATACTCCAGTAAATCAACTGATCTGCTGGAGAGATAAAAGAAGAAAATATGAGAAATGCTATTTATATTTTTTATCTCATTCTTTAGAATTTTTGTATTGCCCTAATAATATATCAGTACGGTGTGTTTTAATCAGAAAAGTTTAAAAATAGTACATGTGGTAGCCAGGTGCAGTGGCTCACACCTGTAATTCAAGCACTTTGGGAGGCTGAGGCAGGTGGATCACTTGAGGTCAGAAGTTTGAGAACACCCTGGCCAACACGGTGAAACCCCATCTCTACTAAAAATATAAAAATTAGCCAAGCATGGTGGCATGCACCTGTAATCCTAGTTGCTCAGGAGGCTGAGGCAGGAGAATTGCTTGAACCCAGGAGGCTGAGGCTGCAGTGAGCCAAGATTGAGCCACTGCACTCTAGCCTGGGTGACAGAGTGAGACTCAGTCTCAAAAAAAAAAAGAAAAGAGTACATGTGGAAGTCCTAAGCTTTTGTTTCTTTATTCATACAATGAAGGTATAATAATAACCAACTTATTGAGTCAAAAAATTTTAAATAGGCCGGGTGCGGTGGCTCACGCTTGTAATCCCAGCACTTTGGGAGGCCGAGGCAGGCGGATCACAAGGTCAGGAGATCGAGACCACGGTGAAACCCCGTCTCTACTAAAAATACAAAAAAATTAGCCGGGCGTGGTGGCGGGCGCCTGTAGTCCCAGCTACTTGGAGAGGCTGAGGCAGGAGAATGGCGTGAACCCGGGAGGCGGAGCTTGCAGTGAGCTGAGATTGTGCCAGTGCACTCCAGCCTGGGCAACAGAGCGAGACTCCGTCTCAAAAAAAAAAAAAAAAAAAAAAAAAAATTTTAAATATAGGAAAAAATTTATTTCATTCATTTGGGACAAAGAAGTCAGATTTTCTAACCCACAGCTGAGAGAAAGACTTGTAAAAGTCTGGAGTGTAACACTTTGGGGGGTTTTTGCGGGGAGGAGGCTGCTTCCGTTGGAAAAACAAAATCACTTGACTTAAAAGTTTCAAGGTCCTGTAACAAAAAAGCAGTAGAATTGCGCCTTGAGCCCTCATTCTCATTCCCAAATCTGTTGTCGTTATTTTGATTTTTGCTGTAGCTGCATCTTTGTGGATATCTAAAAACCCCATTATAGCGCTGGGCACGGTGGCTCATGCCTATAATCCTAGCACATTGGGAGGCCAAGGCAAGAGGATTGCTTGAGGCCAGAAGTTCAAGACCAACCTAGACCCCATCTCTATTTTTTTTTAAATGTAAAAAAAATTTTAATTAAAAAAAGCCCCATGATAGCATGACACAGTGTGGCATAGAACAAATGTGGTTTAATTGGGGGGAAAAAAACCTAGAAAGGATTCGGGGCCAGGCACAGTGGCTCTCGCCTGTAATCCCACCACTTTGAGAGGCCAAGATAGGTGAATCATCTGAGGTCAGGAATTCCAGACCAGCCTGGACAACATGGTGAAACTCTATCTCTACTAAAAATACAAAAAAAAATTAGCCAGGCATTGTGATTCATGCCCAGCTACTTGGAAGGCTGAGGCAGGAGAATCGCTTGAACCTGGGAGGCGGACATTGCAGTGAGCTGAGATGGCACCACTGCACTCCAGCCTGAGCAACGGAGTGAGACTCCGTCTCAAAAATAAAGGATTCAGAAGCTTGAGTTTTAGTTCTGTTTCCACCACTTACTGGATGAGTGAACTTGGAAAATTCTTTTAATTTTGTTTTCATACCTCAGTTTCCTCATCCTGTACAGAGGAGACAGTAATCTCTGCCATGCCTACCTCAATTGTTTCAGGATACAATAATAACAATTATGTTTTCTTGGTCCATTCAAGCTAAGAAAACATTTATTGTTTTTGGACTCTACATTTATTGTATTTGGACTATTTTCTTAGTACGTATAATAAACTGGGTAGATTATAAACAACAGAAATTTAAGATTTTTTTTTTTTGAGACAGAGTCTCGCTCTGTCGCCCGGGCTGGAGTGCAGTGGCGCAATCTCGGCTCACTGCAAGCTCCGCCTCCCGGGTTCACGCCATTCTCCTGCCTCAGCCTCTGAGTAGCTGGGACTACAGGCGCCCGCCACCACGCCCGGCTAATTTTTTGTATTTTTTAGTAGAGACGGGGTTTCACCGTGGTCTCGATCTCCTGACCTCGTGATCCGCCTGCCTCGGCCTCCCAAAGTGCTGGGATTACAAGCGTGAGCCACCGCGCCCGGCCAACAACAAACAGAAATTTATATATCATAATTCTAGAGGCTGAGACATCCAACGTTTAGGCATTGGCAGATTCAGCATCAAAGATCTAGCAAGGCTAGAGGCTGTGTCCTCACACGGTGGAAGAAGCTAGGAGTCTCCCCTTGGCCTCTTTTATAAAAGCACTAATCCCATTCATGAGAGCTCTGCCCCCATGACCTAATTAGCTCCCAAAGGCCCCACCTCCTAATACCATCACTGTGGGGATTTGAGTTCGTCATATGAATTAGGGATGGGGGAGCATAAACATTAAGATCATAGTGTATGTCAAGACATTATGTCAATATATCTTATAAGTTGTGAAGAACTCACGAAGTCAGGCATTGTTTTTGTGCATGCACATTTAGAGGTGTTGCCTTGGGCCGGGCTGCATCCAGCGCAGTCCTAGATATTTTCCATCTACGCAGTGAAAGACACTCATCCTCAACTCAGTAATTTTTGACACCATTTAATGTGAAAAGCAGCAGAACCTGCGGCTTTGCTGCCCACCCGACACAAGAGAGTGAATTCCTATGCAAATTAGGCTTAATGTGAATCCCAGCAAAGAATTTAAGAAGGGTGCTAAGGGAAAGGGGAGGGCCCCTGCCCATCTGCAGTTACGGAAGGCAAATCATTATATGTTCTGAAATCAGAAGGAAAACAGGGACAAGATATGTTCAGTTTCAGTATTTTTGGGAAAGTAACCGTGTACACAATTCAAAAGGGAAATTAATGCTCCCATTCCAAAATCATCATCTTCTGGAAAGAAAATCAGAGCTGTGTTGCTTCTTTTTAGCCAAACTCAGAAACTGTCACAAAGGACCTACTGAACGAATATTAAAAGCTATTACTTTCCTTAGAATCACTTAATTTTATGGTACACAGATGGAATTTCTACTTTAGTAAGTATGTAATGAATATTTCAGACTTTAAAATTTTCCCCTAGCCATTTTTCCAACTCACAATTTGCTACTTAGAACAGTGAAAAAATATGACTGTTAATGCTGACAGTCAAAAAAGGAAAACTTTCTCCAGCATTCTTCTCTCACTGCTTTTTTATTGCTCATCTGGATTGGCCTGTAGGGTTTAATGGCCAAGGAATTAATTAGAAATGTCTGTTCTGGTAGAAAAGTTGCTGCTATTGCTTTGGTTAGTGATTTGTTTCTTAACATAGTTTTAAAAGCTAAATTATCACCAAGTTGTGAAATGCTCTCTCTCAATACATCCCTCTTCATTATTCTTATCAATTAGCTGCAATTTCGGAAAGAATTTTGTCCCATTTTTCCATGATGTTGAGTAGGTACATGATCCAGAGGAGCTCTTCCTATTTCTAAAAATCTTGCCAAGTCATTTCTTCCAAATCAGAGACCACACACTAAGATGGATAATGAGATTTCTTGGTTTCAAGACTAAAACAAGTGATAAGTGAGCCAAGCAAAATAAGATGAGGTGGCCCTGGTTAGGCCAATTCCTTGCCTAAAACACCTTCCAAGCACAATCACCATCAAGTTGTCTACGGCTCCCCAGACAGTGACCTGGCATTTCTTATTAGAAGAAAACCACTTCAGATTGACACTATTGGAAAAAGCATATGGAGTCCAAGAAATCAATAGGCAGAAAGAGAAAGTCAATGACAATGAACATAGTGACACAAGAAACCAACTAAATTAGAACCTTAATGAAGTGTTCCCTCAAAAATCTACCATTAGATTCAGTGTCTTCAGAATCAATATGACCCACCCGACTTAGGCATTCAATAATAATTGAATAAATAAAACCGAAAGCTTAGGCAGTCTGCAAAATTATCCAAGGTTTATTTTTCTCCAGAAATTTAGTTTTCAACCCTTGGCTTTTGGGGCTAGAGAAAGTTGCTGGTATTGCTAAAGAAGTACAAAAATAACAAGCACCTGGGCCAGCTGCGGTGGCTCCTACCTGTAGTCACTGCCCTTTGGGAGGCTGAGGTGGGAGGGTTGCTTGAGGTCAGGAGTTCAAAACCAGCCTTGTCAACATAGTAAGACTCCATCTCTAGGGAAGAAAATTTTTAAAAAATTAGCTGGGCAAGGTGGTGCATGCATGTAGTCCCAGCTACTGGAGATGCTGAGATGCAAAGATAACTTGAGCCCAGGAGTTTGAGGCTGCAGTGAGCTATGATAGTGCCACTGCACTCCAGCCTGGGTAAAAGAGCAAGACCTTGTCTCAAAAAAAAAAAGAAAAAGAAAAATGAGCACAAGTCTCTGACACACACTGTAATTGGCAAGGCCTCCTAAGGACGACATCAACTTATACTGCTTTGAATGACCCTCAGCATAGTAACATATGCATCTAGAATTTACATACATTTCAATGATACTAAAATATCCCAGATATGGCCGGGCACAGTGGCTCACACCTGTAATCCCAGCACTTTGGAAGGCCAAGGCAGGCGGATCACAAGGTCAGGAGATCGAGACCATCCTGGCTAACATGGTGAAATCCTCTCTCTACTAAAAAATACAAAAAATTAGCTGGGCATGGTGGCAGGCGCCTGTAGTCCCAGCTGCTCGGGAGGCTGAGGCAGGAGAATGGCATGAACCCGGGAGGCGGAGCTTGCAGTGAGCCGAGATCACGCCACTGCACTCCAGCCTGGGTGACAGAATGAGACTCTGTCCCCCCCAAAAAAAAAAAAAAAAAGAAAGAAAGAAAGAAAAAAATCCCAGATATAAGAAATAAATGCTGTATAGAAGTACCTCAAAAATACTATTTTCAGATCTCTAATTACTGAAATAAACCTGGAAAAAATATATAAAGTACCAAAATGTTAATACATACTTTCTGGGCCTCATTATCAGTGAATAAAGCAGAGAACTAGAGGGTTAAATGCCCATAAAGTTTTTTGTGATGAATCAGAAGGAAATCATGCTGGAATTTGCTTTTCCTTCTTGAAAACAAGCTTGCATCCCTTTTCCAAATTATGTTATTTGGTCCCATGTGAGCTACTAATGACTTTTATAGATGACATTATCTTCTCCCTCCTTGATGTTGAATGCTGTCCATTCAAGTCACTACAGAAATGGAATACAGGAAGCAAGCTAGAACTCCCCTATCCTACAAGGAAAGTACATGAGAGCTATGAAACAAAGATAAAATTTCTCGCTTGAATAGTAGTAGGGAGAGCTTTTATTCATAATGAAATGTATCCAGTGAGTTTAACATCTGTTTCTAAGGTCAACTACTGAGATCTGCTACTGATCCTGAATTTTTATCTCCAGTCTATTTCTCCACCTGGACATACCTCATTATCTTCCTTTCCTATTCCAACCCCATCGCATTTCTCCACACTAATGTCCTCTTGAGTAACGAATTGCCATGACCATTTCTGACGTCGTTTCTCAGGTGTTAATTAATTTGTCCTTCAAACTTAAGTAAATTTAGGGATGCTGGAACTAATAATAATAGGAAACCTTATATGGCATGTGTTCTGAGATGTGTACATTAATTCGCTCAGTCCTCACAACCCCACCCCTAAGGTAGATACTGTCATTCATATTTGCACAGACTATGGAATTAAGGCATAGAGAAGTAAAGCAACTGGCTCAAGAGCTCAGCTCACAGCTAAAATTGGTTGAAGAGCCCATATCCTTCACTCCTGTCCTAGGCTGTCCCTCAAAAACAAGCAAACAAACAAAATAGGCAACATACAAAGTGGTCTCTTAATAACCCCTTTCCTATCATACACTGATTATGTTTGAAATTTTTCAATCCCTTCAGTGTGGTCTCCGCTTGTTCAAGAAGACACACAAAATAGGAGATGAGCGAAACAAAGCCTTCCAGGTGGAAACAGTCCATTAAAATACGCCCAATGAATGAATGAGTGAATGAATGAGATACTGGGCCCCTCTGCTTTCTCTCAGCCATCTGCTACCATTATTATTCCCAGCCAGCAGGCCTAACGCTTCCCTACTGATCTCCTTGCTCTGAACGCAGGTTTTCTGTGGACGTCTTCCTATCTCTGGCACCTGTCATGTACCTACAGGTCATCCAGGATTCCTCTTTTATCGTTTGCTCTCCTCTGCAGTCCATCTGCAGTTCCAGGTCTGCATTACCTGCAGATTTTCCCATGAAGCCGCATTGGCGTCAGCTTTTTATAATTTTGTTGAAATATCTCAGGCATATCAAAATATAACAAGCCCCACTTGGCTAAAGAAATAAAAAATGACAATAACTGCCTCAGTTGAAGCCTCTGTGAACTCTGCATGATCCTCTGTTCTCTTCTCTCCCCTGAATCAATCCCTACCCTGGATTTGGGGTATTTTGTATGCTTTTAATATGACTTCACAAAGAGTATATGGTTCTACTTGATCTTAAACTTTACAGAAAGGGTATCATATTGTACATATGCTATTCGCTCAGCATTATAGGTCACTTTAATAATAAGTGAAAGAAAATAAAACTTTGTTCCCAGGACACAGGTTAAGAAAAAGAGCATTCCTATTGCCATGCAAGCCCCGAGTGAGCATCTCCTGATTCCGTTTCCCCTCACCTCTCAGAGGTAACCACTATCCTGGCTTTGCCTTGCTTCTTTTCTTTTTTGGGGGTTTGGGGGGGTTTTTTGTTTGTTTGTTTGCAGGGGTAGGGAGTTGTTTGTTTGGTTTGGTTTGGTTTTGGGGGTTTTTTGTTTTCTTTTAGACAAAGTCTTGCTCTGTCACCCAGCCTGGAGTGCAGTGGCGCAATCTCAGCTCACTGCAACCTTTGCTTCCCGGGTTCAAGCGATTCTCCTGCCTCAGCCTCCCAGGTAGCTGGGATTACAGGCGTGCACCACCACTCCAGGCTAATTTTTGTATTTTTAGTAAAGATGGGGTTTTACCATGTTGGCCAGGCTGGTCTCGAGCTCCTGACCTCGGCTGATCTGCCCACCTTGGCCTCCCAAAATGCTGGGATTACAGGCGTCAGCCACAGCACCCAGCCTGGTTTAAAGACAGGATCTGACTCTGTCACCCAGGCTGGAGTGCAGTGGTGTGATCTCGGCACAATGCAGTCTCTACCTTCTGGGCTTGAGCGATCCTCCCACCTCATCCTCCTGAGTAGCTGGGACTATAGGCATGTGCCACCATGCCTGACTAATTTTTTTGTATTTTTGGTAGAGACAGGGTTTCACCATGTTGCCCAGACTGGTCTCGAACTTCTGAGTTCAACTGATCCCCCCATCTCAGCCTCCCAAAGTGCTGAGATTATAGGTGTGAGCCATCGTGCCTGGCCTCTACTTTTTTTTTATAGTTGCTACCACTTACGTATGTATCCCTAAATCAAGTATTACTCAGCTTTGCCTGCTACCTTATATAACGTTTTCAAATATGACTTTGGGACTTGCTTCCTCCATTCAATATCTTGGAAATTCTTCCACACTAATGCACATATTTTCACTACGGTACAGTGCTACTTTCTCAGTGATTCTGCAAATTATCTACTATTGACAGGATATTATTTTGTTGTTTGTATTATTGTTCTAATCTCTCCATCTCCCTCTCTGTTTTTGTTCACTATTATAAACAAAACTGCTGTGAATACACTTGACCATGCCTACATTATCTAGGTACAATAATAACTACTATTGTTTTGTCTGTAACTCAGGTTTTCCGGGGAGTAGTTTTAGTCATTTTTGTATTTTCTCTGTTTAGACATAAGCTCAGTTGCATCCAGCGTTTTTTGCTCTGATCTTGTCATCCAAAGGGGTCAAATGTACTCCAGTTGGCCCTAGGAGGAACCATAATTTTGTAATGCAAGCAGGCTTCAGGTCCACTGTCATACTCTGTCTTTCTCACATCCTTTGGGATGTGTGTTATCCTGGTTTCGTTACTGTTATTATTGTTTTGGTTTTGGTCTGGGCCATTTTCTTTGGTGGCAGCCTCCGAGATGTTATAATTCCCCCTTTTAGCCTTTTCTGTGCCTCTCTCAAAGGCCAAAAAACAGAAACAAAAAGAACCTTCCAGATGCCTCCATGCCAGTCTTTGGCCATGGAGCAATTGGAGTGCTGCCTTCGGTGCTCTCCCCAGATGCATATTGGCAAAGGGACCTTTCCACAAGTCTCTCTGACTCCCCTGACTTCATCAGGAAGAGAGGCTTGGAATCTCCCTGGTTGCTTGAAGCATTGAGGACATAATAGAATTATCAACAAGGCCTGAGGGTGCAGTGAAATTTCAACCTATTCTGATGATCTGAGTTAGTTAGTTTAATTCCTGGGATTACCTGGAAAGTAAAGACTGTTCTCCCTTGTAGAATAAACCAGTGAGATTATCCAAACGCTCAGTCCCAATACCTTAGAGGAAATCTATCCAATATGGTAGCCCCTAGCCACACATGGAGATTTAAGTTTAAATTATAAATAATTAAAATTAAATAAAATTTAAAATACAGTTCCTCAGTTACACTAGACACATTTCAAGTGTTCAGTGACCACATGTGGCTGGTGGCTTCCCTAGTGGACAACACAGACATAGAACATTTCCATCATCACAGAAAACTCTACTGGATGGCCCTGTCTTAGAGGATACTTGCATGAGAGAGAGCAAAGTGGGTACACTAAAGACATGGTGATTGCAAACAGTAGGATCAGTGGATGACTGATATTGGCACTAGGTATCCAGATTCAGAACTGCAGTAACTGGGTTTCATTTCAATATCCAAGAGAACTAAAGGCCAGAGGGTCTCACAACAGGGGTAATGCGCAGTTTCCAAGAGATTGCATTGTATGTCAAAGTTTTCTTCCTCTATGTTGCTTTTTTTTTTTTTTTAGACAAAGTATCTCTCTGTCACCAGGCTGGAGTGCAGTGGCATGATGTCGGCTCACTGCAACCTCTGCCTTTTGGGTTCAAGTGATTCTCATGCCTCAGCCTCCCAAGTAGCTGGGATTACAGGCACATGCCACCATGCCCAGCTAACTTTTGTATTTTTAGTAGAGATGGGGTTTCGCCATGTTGGCCAGGCTGGTCTCAAAGTCTTAACTTCAAGTAAAACACCCCCCTCGGCCTCCCAAAGTGCCGGGATTACAGGCATGAACCACCACACTGGGCCTATGTTGCTTCTTTCTATACGGCTTTGTGAAAAAGAACTTTATATCATTCTGTGGTTACTCAGTTCAGTCTCATATTTTCTTCCCACTCTCTGTACCAGTCTGGAGCCCTCAGACGTCTTTCTACCCCCTTCCCCGGCCTGCTTAGGGTAGCAGAGTGCTGAGCCATGCGAGCTGCATTTCCAAGGTTCCTTGTAGTTGGAGGGTCTGGGATCAGCCAGGAGACGTACTTGAGTGACACTGAAGAAGTAAAGGACATTTGGGTTGGTTCCAACTCTTTGCTATTGTGAATAGTGCCGCAATAAACATATGTAACAAACCTGCACATTGTGCACATGTACCCTAAAACCCTAAAGTATAATAAAAAAAAAAAAAAAAAAAAAAAAAGAAGTAAAGGAAAGGAGAGACCAGTGGGTTTCTCCCCCTCCTTCTCTGCCTTCACCAGCATCTCCAGCAGTGGCTCTGTCTCTGCAGCGTCAGCTCACACCACCCAGGCCTAATGTGGCCTCATTTTCCACAGAGTGGTCCTGGCCTCTGGACTCCAGCATAACTGACTCCTCTCTCTGTCACCCCCACCTAAGAGTGACATTAGCTTCCTGCCATTGCCGATATCTAGGTTGGCTCAGCATCTACTATTTGACTTCTCAGCAATCCCATCACCTTGGTGACCAATTCCTGCATTAAACTTCCTCTGCTCTAACTCCCCAGAATTGTTTCTGTGTTCCTGGCGGGCTCTCATACACCTCTACAAAATCCTCTTGTGCTCACATGGTAAAGCTGGCATGTAGTTCTTAGTTTTTGCAAACTCCCATCCCTTCCAGGAGTATATCAGTCTGTTTACATAGGCCAAGTTCACAAAATTAATTCCTCCCCCTAAATTGCATGCACATATATGTGTGTATGCTGTATCCTGCAGTATTTTACACTGCCAAGCCACCATGCTTACTGGCTGAAGTTGTGCCCGATAGAGTGGCCCCAGTATATAAGAGATGACTCCACTCTGGTCCTCCTATGCCCTGGCTCGCCAAAAGGGACGCCTTCTTCTGACTAGTCTTTGCAGAAGAGCCATGTTTTGCAACTTATCTGTCTAGAAGGGATTTCGCTTTCTGATTTGCAAGAAGGTAACTTTGTGGCAGACGTAGCTCTGTATGGTGTTTTTTATTTTCCTATCCAGATACACATAGTACTATAGATCTGAAGTCATCTAACTGTATAAATTTCTGATGAGTAGCATTCGAGGCCTGAGTGTCTTACATTAAGAGGGCTTCTCGGCCAGGCACAGTGGCTTATGCCTGTAATCGCAGCACTTTGGGAGGCCGAGGCAGGTGGATCTCTTGAGATCAGGAGTTTGAGACCAGCCTGGCCAACATGGCAAAACCCTGTCTGTACTAAAAACACACAAAAAATTAGCCAGGCATGGTGGTGGGTGCCTATAATCCCAGCTACTCAGGAGGTTGAGGCAAGAGAATTGCTTGAACCCCTGACGAGTGGAGGTTGCAGTGAGCCAAGATCATGCCACTGCACTACAGCCCAGGCAACAGAGCAAGGCTCTGTCTTGAAAAAAAAAAAAAAAAAAAAAAAAGAGGTCCTTGGGCCTCTCAATCCTCTATAAGTCCATAGCATCTTTCACATTAAAGATTGTAATGCATTATAATCTGCATCCCCACAGAGCTTTCCAAGGGCAAGGACTAAAGGACTATGTCTCTTGCAGCTCTGTATCTGCAAAGCTTAGCAAAGTACCTGGCACATACTAAGTGCTCAATGTATGTTCACTAAATGAAGACTGAATGGTGCTTTATGAGTTTGCAAAGCACTTTTAAATATATGATCACATTTAATGCTCACAGCAACATTGTCAGGTAATCCAACTAATTTTGCAAATGAGGAAATGAGACTAAGAGACGTTAAGACCACATTCATGGTTAGTGACACGAGAAGGACTTAAAATTGCACCTACGTATTTCTAGACCAATGTTCTACTACAGCTATCCAAGGACTCCTCTTGGTCTTTATTAATATTTATACTACAAACTTAGTGCAAGACTTTTAATGAATTAGGAAAAAGCGCCCCCTTTGGCGGGGATGGATTATAAAAAGTTATTTGCTCTAAGAAAAGAAATTGGAAAATGGCCCTCCGTCTTCCTGGCTAAGTCAGCCCCACCAGGGCTCAGGCCACCTTGGCCAGGAGATTCTGTGCTAGGTCTATCCTACCCAATCGTACAGACATGTACACATCATGCAATCTGTTATAGCCTGTCTGTAAACTGAAGTTCAGGGATTCCTTTTGATTTTGTTTTTAAATTATGCAGGGCTTCCTTTATTAATTCTATAAGGTATTTACTTTTGTAAATACCTTAAATGTACTGTAAAATGCTTTTCCTGGTTTTTTGACTTTTTATAATGCATCTAAACTCAAAGCATTATTGAGTAAGCTTTGATGGCAATATTTTTATTCACATCACAATAAAACAGCTATTTTATTTTCTTATTCTCCCTATCACCATCATCTTCAAATGCTTATAGCACTGTGCCAGATAATTCTGAATAGATGTATAATCTCTTTCTCATCAATCTTCTGTCTTACTGGAAAAGGTAAATTTCCCAGCTCAGGATATTAAAATAACTTTGCCTCTTTTATTTTATTTCAGTTTGGTTGGATTTTAATGAGTTCACTTATAGCTGTTTCCAATAGAGTGAGATGTAAGCACATTTTCTTTTGTTGACTGTCAATTTTCCAAATTGTCTTTTTTTGTTGTTTTCTTTTTTTTTAAAGACAGGGTCTCACTCTGTTGCTCAGGTTGGAGTGCAGTAATGCAATCATAGCTCACTGCAGCCTCAAACTCCTGGGCTCAAATGATCCTCCTGCCTCAGCCTCCCAAATAGCTGGGATTACAGGAACAATCCACCAACTTCTTTCTTTATTTTTAATTCCCTTGCTTCAAATAGAGGATGTACCAGACTTAACCATTTAAAAGGCAAACCTAGGCCAGGCACGGTGGCTCACGCCTATAATCCCAGCACTTTGGGAGGCTGAGGCAGGCAGATCACTTGAGGTCAGGAGTTTGAGACCAGCCTGGCCAACATATAGTGAAATCCTGTCTCTATTAAAGAAAAATACAAAAATTAGCTGGGTATGGTGGTGCACACCTGCAGTCCCAGCTTCTTGGGAAGCTGAGGCAGGAGAATCACTTGAACACAGGAGGCAGAGGTTGCAGTGAGCCGAGATCACGCCATTGCACTCCAGCCTGGGTGACAGAGCAGACTCTGTCTCATAAAATACAATAAAATAAAATACAATAAAATAAAATAAATTAAAATAAAATAGAATAAGGCAAACCTAATCTATATTCCACAGATTTATGCCTCCAACTAGGTCTGCACTGTTCTTATTTCGGGATGCTTTGCAGATGTCAGAAACTGCTATTATAGGCTCATAAAAATGGTGGTGATTCTCTTGATATTAAACACACACACATACACACATACACACACACACACACACAGAGCAACTGTGAAAAAATTTTTGTAACTTTTTTTGGTATTCTCTTGAACCTCAAAAAAGCACAATAACTTCATTCTCTGTTTTACATTTTTTTCTCCTCCTTTACAATATCATCTAGGGTCTTTTCGTTTATATCTTTTTAGGGAATTGTTATAGATACTTCTGGAATTTATAAAACTAATTTCCTTCACATTAATGCAAAAATTCCATTGCTTGCCAACTCATTAGAAAGAAAAGTTATGATTCTAATTTTACTCTTCTCTTTCCAATCTTTACCTCATGTTCCTTTTATCTCACTTTTTCAAATGCTGAGAATCAAGATCAATCTTTGTCCTTTACTTCTCCATACCACCCTCTAGAACTTGCACAAAATGGAAATACAGTCATTTCAAACACACCTGCAGGCATATGCAGCCCTCTTCTCTTTCTCCCATCCATCAGTCACTGACACTTGCTAAAACACTGCTCTCAATGACCTTGAAGAATTAAACAACACTAACATCTTTATCAATGGAAGGATATAACCTTGACATTAATCTGATCAGATTTGTATAATTTTTTAAATCACTCTAGTCATCAACTGAAGAACAAAGAAGAAGAAAGATAAGATGAGACCACTTGGACGTAACTGCAATGGTCCACATGCAATGTAATCAGGGCCAGATCGAGGCAATCACAAAGGCAACTGAGGAGAGAAGATGGAATTAAGAGACTCTGTGAAGTGAAACTGACAAGACTCAGTGATTGGAATGTGGTGGTTGAAGGAGAATAAGTTGTAGAGAATTACCCCCTGAGTTGGGCTTTGGTCGCTGGGCAATGTTGACCTTTTTGGAGATAAGAAGACTCAAGAAGATGGCAAGTTTTGGTAAAAACATGATTCATTCCATTTTGGTAACTATCCTCCCTCTGAAAACAACACTTTGTTGCTGGTTTCTTTTTTTTTTTTTTACTTTTTTTTTTCAATAGTTTTGGGGCAACAGGTGGTGTTTGGTTACATGGATAAATTCTCTAGTGGTGATTTCTTAGATTTTGGTGCACCAATCACCTGAGCAGTATAAACGGTACCCAATGTGTAGTCTCTTATCTCTCACTTCCCTCCCACCCTTCCCCCTGAGTCCCCAAAGTCCATTATATCATTCTTATGTCTTTGTGTCCTCATAGCTTAACTCCTACTTATAAGTGAGAAGATATGACATTTGGTTTTCCATTCCTGAGTTACTTCACTTAGAATAATGGTCTCCATCTCCATTCAGGTTGCTGTGAATGCCATCATTTCATTCTTTTATATGGCTGAGTAAAATTCCATGATGTATATATACCACATTTTCTTGATCCACTCGTTGGTTGATGGACATTTAGGTTCCATATTTTTGCAGTTGTGAATTGTGCTGCTATAAACATGCATGTGCAAGTGCCTTTTTCATATAATGACTTCTTTTCCTCTGGGTAAATACCCAGTAGTGGGATTGCTGGATCAAATAGTAGTTCTAATTTTAGTTCTTTAAGGAATCTCCATACTGTTTTCCATAGTGGTTGTACTAATTTACATTCCCACCATGTTGCTGGTTTCTTCATTTAAAGGTGAAGCATTTGCGGGGTACAGTGCAATGTTGGAAAACTGATTTGTGCTTGATAATTAATTTTCTATGTTTGCCTTTGATATCTCCAAGGAACAACAAAAAGCAATGACTGACAAATGGTTAGAAATAAAGTCTGGAACTGTTAAGAAAGATTTTGCCTAGAAATATATATATTGTGTTAGATCCTTTGTGCCCTTTTTCAACTATTGTGTCTCAACTCCAAATTCACTCTTCCATACTGTGCTTTGTCATACTGGGACAGGGACTCTGCAAACTACATTTCTGAGACCCCTTTGCCAGCTGGCTTCCTGTTAACTTCTGGAGAGAGCTAGGAAGGCAGGCAGGACAAAGAGATAAGCACCTTCCTTCTTCTTTCTTCTCTTTGCTTAGTGTTCCTGTCAGTGGCACTTAGCCCCAGCTGCAACAGCTGGCTTCTGCTTGAGCATTTTTGGCAACTCACATCTAGCCCCATCACTGGCCCTCAGAGGTCCCTACAACATCATCACTGGGCCCTAGAGGTCCAACTACAACCTGGTCATAACCACTCCTCAGTGGCCTGAGCTCCCACTACATAGGTCCCCTACTCTGAGGTTATAGAGCTTTTGACAACCCCAGTTTCCCCTGTTTCGTTCCCCCAGGGCTAGGTTGGTAGCAGCTTCCTCACTAATATCTCCAGGTGAGTCCAGTGCTCCCTTTTGTCATTTCTATCCTCTAATACGTGTGTGAACTATTTCCTCTAGTAAATTCCCTCTGGTGAAATCTTTCTTGTGGTTTCTATTTTTCTGGCTGGTCAGTGACTGATGTACTTTGGGTATATAAAAAGGAATAATAACCTTCCCTACCCTTAAGGAGCTCACAGACTAGTTAAGAGATGAAGATAGGCAAATAAATGTACTAATTTATTTTCAAGGTGGTGGATTGGCCATTTTATTTCCTCTCCCAACCAAAACCATAATAAAACGATAGCAAAGGAATCAAATACAACAAACCCTAAATGATAGAGAGAACAGGAAAGAAAGGAAACACATCAGCAGAGAATCTCAACAAAATTCTGGAGGTTAGACAGTATAAGATATGTTAGTGATTAAGTAGGGCAGAGGAAACCACATCCTGGAATATGCATAGAGAGGGTGTATTAGACTGAGCAATTCATAAAGAAAAGAGGTTTAATTGACTCACAGTTCCACAAAGCTGGGGAGGCCTCAGGAAACTTATAATCATTGAAGAAGGTGAAGGAGAATGTATTAGTCCGTTTTCATGCCACTGATAAAGACATACTTGAGACTGGGCAATTTACCAAAGAAAGAGGCTTATTGGACTTGCAGTTCCACATGGCTGGGGAGGCCTCACAATCGTAGTGGAAGATAAGGAGGAGCAAGTCACATCTTACATGGATGGCAGCAGGCAAAAAGAGCTTGTGCAGGGAAACTCCCATTTTTAAAACCATCAGATCTCATGAGACACATTCACTATCACGAGAAAAACACAGGAAAGACCAACCCCCATAATTCAATCACCGCCCCCTCCCCCCAGCAACTGGGTTCCTCCCACGACACATGAGAATTGTGGGAGTTAAAATTCAAGATGAGATTTGGTTGGGGTCACAGCCAAACCATATCAGAGAAGTAAGCACCTTCTTCACAAGGCAACGGGAGAAGGCATGAGGCAAGTGCCACACAGTTTTAAACCAACAAATCTCACGAGAACTTATTCACTATCATGAGAAAAGAATTGGGAAACCACCCCCATGATCCAATCACCTCCAACCAGATCTCTCCCCCAACACATGGGGATTACAATTTGAGATGAGATTTGGGTGGACACAGAGCAAACCATGTCATTCTGCCCCAGTCCCTCCCAAATCTCATGTCCTCACATTTTAAAACACAATCATGCCTTCTTAACAGTCTCCCAAAGTCTTAACTCATTCCAGCATTAACACAAAAGTCCAAGTCCAAAGTCTCATCTGAGACAAGGTAAATCCCTTCCACTTATAAGCCTGTAAAATCAAAAACAAATTGGTTGCTTCCAAGATACAATGGGGTGATGGGCTTTGGGTAAATGTTCTCATTCCAAATGGGAGAAATTGGCCAAAACAAAGGGCTACAGGCCCCATGCGAGTCCAAAACCCCGCAGAAGAGTCAATGAATCTTAAAGCTCCAAAATAATCTCCTTTGACTCCATGTCTCACATGGAGGGCATGCTGATGCAAGGGGTGGGCTCCCACAGCCTTGGGCAGCTCTGCCTCTGTGGCTCTGCAGAGTACAGCCCCCACGGCTGTTTTCACTGGATGGCATTGAATGCCTGTGGTTTCTCCAGGCACATGGTGCAAGCTGTCAATGAATCTACCATTCTTGGGTCTGGAGGATGGTGGCCCTCTTCTCACAGCTCCACTAGGCAGTGCCCAGTGCAGATTCTGTGTGGGGCTCCAACTCCACATTTCCCCTCTGTGCTTCCCTAGTATAGGTTCTTCATAAGGTCTCCACCCCTGCAACAGACTTGTGCCTGGACATCCTGGCATTTCCATACATCCTCTAAAATCTAGGCACAGGCTCCTAAATTCCTTCCTTCTGCACACCCACAGGCCGAACACCATGTGGAGGCTGCAAAGTCTTGGGGCTTGCACCCTTTGAAGGAACAGCCCAAGCTGTACCTTGGTCAATTTTGCCATGGCTGGAGCTGGAGTAGCTGGGACACAGAGTGCCATGTCCCCATGCTGCACAGAGCAGTGGGGCCCTGAGTCTCGTCCAAGAAACCAATTTTCCCTCCTAGGCCTCTAGGCCTGTGATGGGAGGGGCTAGCACAAAAGTCTCTGACATGCTTTGGAGACATTTTCCCCATTGTCTTGGCTGTTACCATTCAGCTCCTCATTGCTTATGCAAATTTTTGCAGCCAGATGGCTTAAATTTCTCCCCAGAAAAATGGGTTTTTCTTCTCTACCACATGGTCAGGCTGCAAATTTTCCCAACTTTTATGCTCTGTTTCCCTTTTCAACATAAGTTCCAATTTCAGACCATCTCTTTGTGAATGCATATGACTGTAAACTTTCAGAAACAGCCAGGCACCTCCTGAATGCTTTGCTGCTTAGACATTTCTTCTGCCAGATATCCTAAGTCATCTCTTTCAATTTCAAAGTTTCACAGATCTCCAGTGCAGGGGCAAAATACCACCAGTCTCGTCAAAGCAGCAAGAGTGACCTTTGCTCCAGTTCCCAATAAGTTCTTCATCTCCATCTGAGACCACCTCAGCCTGGACTTCATTGTCCATATCACTATCAGCATTTTGGTCAAAACCATTCAACAAGTCTCTAGGAAGTTCCAAACTCTCCCACATCTTCCTATCTTCTTCTGAGTCCTTCAAACTCTTCCAACATCTGCCCGTTACCCAGTTCCAAAGTTGCTTCCACATTTTCAGGTATCTATAGCAGTATCCCATTCCTCATACCAATTTTCTGTATTAGTCTGTTTTTACACTGCTATAAAGAACTACCTGAGGCTGGGTAATTTATGAAGAAGAGTTTTAATTGACTCACAGTTCTGCATAACTAGGGAAGCCTCAGGAAATTTACAATCATGATGGAAGGCAAAGGAGAAGCAAGCACCTTCTTCACAAGGCAGCAAGAGAGACAGAGAGGGAGGGAACTGACACACATTTTTAAACCATCAGATCTTGTGAGAACTCACCATCATGAGAACAGCATGGGGAAGACCACCCCATTATCCAATCACCTCCCGCTAGGTCTCTCCCCTGACACATGAGGATTACAATTCAAGATGAGATTTGGGTGGGAACACAGAGACAAACCACATCAGAGGGCTAAGGATAAGGATGGAAGGTCTGCCCAGTGGAGCCCCCAGAAGGTCTACAAACTCAGGAACACTGATTACCATGGAGGGTGAGAGAAAGAGACTGGGCTGGACACTGGAATTGGTTGACAGTGCATACGATGGTTTTCTCTTTGTCCCTACCTCCTTGACCAGAATGTTTAGCAGTCACACACCCCCACACCTCCACCACCAGAAGAAAGAATGACTTATCTCCAATGAAATAAGACTGAACCATCTGGGAAGAACCAGAATAGACAGTGTCAATGTTGTTGGCCCTCAAAAAATCTCTTCTGGAACTTAGGGATCCTCCAGCTTAGCAGCAGGCTCACTGGCCATGCCCTTTAATATGAAACCTACCAGTCAAAAAGTCTCACTCAGAGGCACCCAGAACTAATTTTCTATTGCATAAGTCTTCATTTTTAAGAAATCAAATACGTGCACATGTTCAGAATTTAAAAATAATATAAAAAGTCAAACTCTCTCTCTCCATTTCCCACCCATTTCCACCCCAAAGGTAACGCTTCTTATTAATTTCTTGACTATTATTCTAGAATTTTCATGCAACTATAAGAAAATATGTTTGCATATCCCATTTTCATTTAAAAATAGTACAATACCACCACATTGGGAATCAAATTTCAATATTAGTTTTGGTGAGGATAAACCATATCCAAATTATAGCACTTTCATAATATGGCCTTCTCTTCTATGGATACTTGTGATTGCCTTAGGCCCACCTGGATAATCCAGGGTAATCTCTCCATCTCATAATCCTTAATTTAATCACACCTTTTGCTTTATAAGGGAGTAGTCTCCCTTTTGCCATATAAGGTAATATTTATGGGTTCCAGGGATTAAGAATAGATATCTTTGGGTGCCATTATTTAGCCTACCACAATAGTCAATAGAAGAATTGGAAAATAATGTTGAGAAAATCTTCCATAGAAAAAAACAAAAAAAAAATGTAGATTAAAAAACAAGAGACATTGCAGATCAATTCAAGAAGTCAAACCCTATCAGGAGTAGTCACAAGAAAAGAGAATAGAAAACAGAAAGATGAAATAACACTCTACAAGAAGGTACAATAGACTAAGTAATAAAAAATATCTATAAGGATACTAAATCAAATCGAGCACAGCAGTAAGAGATAAACCCTCAAACCAATAAATCAAGAAACAGTAACTTATCTGTAGATTAAAACAACAGCAACGAATCATTTTGCTCATAAATTTGCCATCTAGGCAGGATTTGGCAGGAGCTTATTTCCAAGAATCATCAACTGATATTGATCAAACTGGATCGGGAACAATGCATGTTTTAAATGTTTCATGCACAGGTAGGCCAGGCATGGTGGCTCACGCCTGTAATCCCAGCACTTTGGAAGGCCGAGAGGGCAGATCACTTGAGGTCAGGAGTTCAAGACCAGCCTGGCCAACATGGCGAAACCCCATCTCTACTAAAAATAAAAAAATTAGCCAGGCATCGGGGTACAAGCCTGTAATCCCAGCTCTTCAGGAGGCTGAGGCGCAAGAATCGCTTAAGCCTGGGAGGCAGAGGTTGCAGTGAGCCAAGGACACATCCCTGCACCCCAGTCTGGGTGACAGGGTGAGACTCTGTCTCAAAGAAAAATAAAAAATAAAATAAAATGTTTCATGCACACGTATGACAAGCTGATGCTCAGTGTGAACTAGTAACTCAGTTGGGGCTCCAGAGCTGAGAGCCAAAGGCTCAGTTCCCTCAACCTGGATCACTCTACTTGTATGTTAGGCTTCCTCTCAGCAAGGTGGCTAAGTGCCAAGGACAAAAATCTCAAAAAAAATAAGGCAGAAGCTCATGACATTTTTAGGACCTAGGCTTGGAAGTCATATAACATCACTTCTACAGTAGTTTTTTGGCCAAGACAGTCAAAAAGGCTGTCTCCAAGGTTCAAAGGAAGGGCAAATACTCTACCTCTTGATAGGAGAAAAGCCAGTTTCTAGAGAGTTATGTGGAAAAAGGAGGTATTGTTGTGATGATCTTTAGAAAATATAATCTCCCTCAGTAAACTTAGCATATTATTTGGAGATACAAAGTTAACCAGAAGAGCTAGAGTAAGTTTGAAAGAATTAAAAGAAGTTGACCCTAGAGGATGAGACTGTAGCTGGAAAACAGTAGCAGAGAGGGGGTGAGAGGGACTGTGACTCTTTGATTTCAAGCCTTCTGTAATTTTTTTTTTTTTTTTTTTTTTGAGACAGAGTTTTGCTCTCATTGCCCAGGCTGGAGTGCAATGGCACAATCTCGGCTCACTGCAATCTCTGCCTCCTGGGTTCAAGTGATTCTACTGCCTCAGCCTCTCGAGTAGCTGGGATTACAGGCACCCACCACCAAGCCTAGCTAATTTTTTGTGTTTTTAGTAGAGACGGGGTTTCACCATGTTGGCCAGGGTGGTCTCGAACTCATGACCTCAGGTGATCCGCCCATCTCAGCCTCCCACAGTGCTGGGATTACAAGCATGAGCCACCACGCCCGGCCAGCCTTCTGTAATTTTTTAAATCAAGGGCATGTACTAGTTTGATAATTTTTTTAAGAGTGCATTTAGAAAAATAAAAATGTGGCTAAGATATTAGCTGCTTTCGTATCTTCACAAGCTGACACTTCTGGTCTCACATCAGCCAGTCCTCAGATATCAGCTTCTTCACTGGTTTTCGTGAAAAAAACAATCACTCCAAATTTGGTGATTTATTACACTAAGCACATGTTTCACATTACACACAATGAATTGTTACATTTAGGTTTTCCTAAAAGTAATGTTTAAATCATTTATCAAACTATTACATGCATTTGAGTTTTGAAATTCAAAAACTATAAACAGCTTACTGTGAAAAGCAATTGCCTCACCCTAGCTGCTTTCTATTCCTACTCCATTCTCTAGGGTCAGTCTCTTTTAATGCTTTTCAACTAATTCTTCTTCTGGTGGTGTTTACTTTTAAAATCCTCCATTTGAAAGTTCTTGTGGCTAGGCAGAGTGGCTCATGCCTGGAATCCCAACACTTTGGGAGGCAAAGGCAGGCAAATCGCTTGAGCCCAGGAGTTCCAGACCAGCCTAGGCAACATGGAAAAAACCCATTGCTACAAAAAAATTAGCCAGGCATGGTGATCCATGGCTGTAGTCCCAGCTACTAGAGAGGCTCAAGTGAAAGGATCCCTTGAGCACAGGAGGTTGAGGCTGCAGTGAGCTGGGATTGTGCCACTGCACTCTAGCCTGGGCAATAGAGTGAGACTCTGTCTCAAAAAAAAAAAATTCTCTCCTCCCAAGTCTCCGAAGTCTCCTCTCTGTGTCCTTCAATTTTCCTTCCAGCCCCAGTCCACAGCCTCCTGTTTGCCTCCATAACAGTAACTCATACAGAGGTTCCTCTGGCTCTCTGAGTCCCAGGACGGCTCCCACCTCAGCCTGGAGGCCTCCACTTCAGTTCCTGAACAAGCTGGTCAAAGCCACTCCTCTTCAAAGGCTTGGATTTCCCCACAAGGAATTTTATACCTGCTGCTCATATAAAAGAAAGTGTCTCCTTATTTTATACAAATAAGTAAAATATAGAGTAATATAATCAATAATGAAAGTACAGTATTTTTAGTGTCAAAAAACATATCACCAAGAAAGAATGTCTAATGCTAAGGAAATCAGGAAACACATTCAAGAAAGAAGAAATAATTTAGGAAATAGAGAAGCCTTTTCAGATAGATAGAAAGGCCTGGAAATGGTAAAAATCACATGGTGTATTAGGACAACCTTATTTTTGGCGAATAAAATTAAAGAGGAGAAGATGTGAGAAATGAGCCTTTAAAAGTTAATGTAAACCAGATGGTTCTTATACACAAAAAAAGACCTGGACTTGGGCCCACGGTCCAAGAGTTAAACACTTACATGCCTGTAAATACCAAACAAATTTACAAATTAGCTAAATTTGCTAAACAAATTAGCAAAATGAGATCATATTAATGAGAAGAATAGAAAGTATAGAATCCTGTGAAAAACAGGGGAAATCATGTCCTTCCAAATGGAACAATGTAATTATTCTTATGAAAAAATGTAAGGCTAGCATTACCAGAGCTTCTGGGTTTTTTGTTTGTTTGTTTGTTTGTTTTTAATAAGAGCAGGCTATCTAGATTTTCTGTCAAATTCCCTAGTTGGCAACTATTACATGTTTTTCCAGGCTCACAGTGTATGGAGGAAAAAGTGTGTCTGTGTGTATTACACACACACACACACATTTTTAAAGTAAACTACACACACATATACACATTTTCTAAGTAAACTAGATTCAGCTTGTTTTAACCAACAGACCTCAAGTTTTCACCTCTCCCAAAACCAATAGGGAACAAACATTACAACATTTTAAGACAGGGAAAGCTATGGTCAGTGTTAAAGATCACTCTGGCAGCAGGCTGTAGGATGGATTGAATGTGGGGGGAAATTGAGTGTAGAGAGATGAGTTGGAAGGCTCTTGCAATCTACTGTTGGTAGTAGATGTGCTGACAGTCCAAACTGGGACTGTCCATTTTATTTTATAATCAATTATTATTTTTCAGACCAAAGAGGTAAAATGGCATTGAGCATTTCTTACCAGAATTCAACCACAAAGGATCACTATGAACTTCCTTATTTCTGTAAATCTTGGGTGTTACATAGATTTTCAGAGATAGCATGAATTTATCTGTTCGTTACACTCCATAACTTCCATTTTCTTCTCATAAATGCATGTCAGTAGTAATAAAAAGAAAGATTACACAACTAGCTTTAGAAAGTCAGCTTGTTGAACCTCTACCCACTGCTTCTGTATTATATCAGTTTTAGAAGTAAACAGAGACATTTTCTGCAAATGGTTCCCATGTGCCCACATCTCTGAATGTAAAATAAATAGTGCAGGTCATGAAAACAGAGTGCTTTAAACAGAGAATTCCAACTGGGAAATTTGTCTAAACATGAACTTTATTTTTACAGTCATTTAAAGATGTCTTTAATCTACCTATTAAATTAACTTTTAAAAAGGATAAAATGAGGAAAGAAAAATAGAGGAGAGAGAGAGCTTATTCATCTATCCATCTGTTTTTCCCTAACACTAAATACTTCCATTTCTATGTGCTAAAATATATAAAGATGATATATATACGATTTTCAACACATAATTATTGCATCTAAGCAACAGATATGAGAACATTTTAGTTACTATCAGCATATTTGTAAGATTTTTCTGAACCAAATCTTTGTAAGACAGATCAAATGCCATCTTAGTTTTATGTTCCAACCAATTCAATCAGTGAGAAAAAATGTCCCTAGTTCCATAGACAGGATCCGTCAGGAGCTAGCCAGGCTTAGCCCAGTCCTATTCCATGAGTTCACAGGATACCCCTGGGCATCAAGCCAATCCCACTTGTCCCCAGAACGCAAAGGAAATGAGATACTACATTAATATGTCATTTTGTGCCAGTCGGGCTTTGAAGATAGTCCAGGCTTCAGTGATATTATCAGCCATTTGCAGCCCTGACCAGCACAGGAAGAAGTCAAAACTCACATGCAGGAAGGGGAGCCAGGGCCTGCTTTCACATCAAGCGCTGGGCTCTGGGCTCTGTTCTCACTGTTTCCAAGCTTTTTTTTTTCTATAAAGATATGCATGGATATGACCTTTCACCAGAGACCCTATGCTCATTGCTGTAAAATTCCCTCTCTCCATGGGGATAAAAATCAGCACTCCCACCCACCATGTGTTTTGGGTAAGTTTGTTCCTATTTCTCTCTATGGAGCTTCAAAGAGGGTATAGCTCCTTCTTCTGAGATTAAAGGGAAAGCTAAATTCCTAGGAATTCTTCTGGAACTGTGACAATGAGAGATATGTTCCAGATATCCTGAGTTGAAAAGTGAAATACATTTTCTCATAGAAACGATCATTAGTTTCCCAGGCAAGTTCATAAAATCCTATTTAATCCATGGCATTCTTAGAATATTTCAGAAATTCCTATGTAATTCATCTACTCTGTTCTCATTTTTTCCCAGCTTGTTTTTCCTGACTAGTACAGATATGATCCTCCTTTGCCATATTCTCCAACCTTCTCCCTTCAAATTTACAAAGTAATCTACTAGATACTAAAAACCTGCATATGTTCAATTGACGAGTCTTGCAGTTGCTGCACTGCCTACCCCACCTCAGGTCATTGACAGAGCATGGATATGTTTCACAGCTCTTTCTTTTCCTTCAATGCTAACGACCTTTAGCTTTCATGGAAAGCGTGGAAAAGTTCAGGGCCTCTTATTATAAATGGTGAATCTGCCAGAGACAGGCTCATTTCTAAATGAAATTTTTATGTGATATAAATTGCTTAATGGGAAAAGAATAGATGGTTTATTAGTTGGGGGCGAGAAAATTGCTCACTACATGGGGAAAAACAAATCACTCTTCTGAATCTTAAGATTATCCTTTCCTTGCATTTGAAGAGAAGAGGGGAAAAACAGGAAGAGAAGTACACTTAACTCTTGAAATGTACAAACTGGATAATTTTGATAGAGCTTGTCACTGTCGGCGTGTGGGCAGGTGGCCCACTGCACAATCCACACATGGCACATGGTCCACCTTTGATGGGTGAATTCTCTATAAGCTTCAGCCTGGCTCCCATTTGCTGCCTCAAGACAGCCACCAGTGAAACTCATCAGGTTCCTGATACCCACCTCATTTCTCTCCACCCTCCAGCAGAGGGCTTATCACCCCATAACTCTAATCTCCTGTAAACTCTAATCCCATAACCCAGATGTCCTCCTCTCCTCTCCCCAAAGCCACAGATGAGGCAATCTCATGCTTCCTCAAGTTTCTTGCTAATTATATAGCTATAGTATAATGTGCCTAGATCCTTTCAGTTCCTTTCTTTTGGCTCTCAAAATCCTGTTTGGAAGAAAAAATAAGAAAAAAAAAAAAAGGTAGAGTGCGCAGTGGCTAATGCCTGTAATCCCAGCACTTAGGCCGAGGCAGGAGAATTGCGTGAGCCCAGGAGTTTCAGCCTCGCGCCACTGCACCTCACTGGACAAGACCCACTGGCCTGGGACCCTAGCGCAGCGAGCCCCGCCTAAGCTCTTGGGTCGGGGGCAGCTCTCCACTTCCCTGGGCCACAGCTCCTAGAGGATGCAGGCAGGCCACCATTTTTGCTGCTCTGCCATCCTCTCTCCTGTTGCCCCCCAGGTTCCCAAGGGAAGCTGTGATTAGGAACTAAGACGGGCCTCCAGCACAGCAGTGCTTCGCGGAAAAGCTGCCAGACTGTTTTCCATGGGGTGACAGCCCTTGCTCCTCCTCACTGGGCAGGGACTCCCAACCTGGGCCCCCGCACGACCAGCCTGAACTAGGGAATGACCAAAGGGCCTGGTCGCTACTCTGGAACCTCGAGCGAGCGCGTGGCAGCCACCATGCAGAGAGAAGCCCAGTCTCTCTTCCCTGAGAGCCCCCACCCCCACTCTTCACCAGGCAGGGCTCCCAGCTCGGGACCACAGAGCAGCCGCCCCACCCCCGGCTGAGCACACCCATTTTGCTGGGGGCTCTGAGTTTCCCTGGGGAGGGGGGTCCCAAAGGCAACCGACAGCCCCTCTGTCGCAGACACTGCATCGGTTCTGCCCTTGCTGCCCCTGGACTGGAGAAGGAACAGAGCCTGGGAATTTTACTGGCGCCTCTAGCACGCCGCAGTCACCGCGGAGAGAGGGGCCCAGTCTCCTTTCCTGTGAGCCCTCGGCCCCCACTCTTCACCAAGCTGGGCCGGCTCAGGCCAGCAGCGCAGCCGTCTCACCCCCTGGCTGAACATCCCCATTAGCAGCAGCTCTGCGTATCTCCAAGGTAGAGCTCCCAGAGGCAACCAGAAGCCCGTCTCTCACTGCCACCGCAGCGGTCCTGCCCTTGCTGTCTCCAGATTGGGAAAGGAACAAAAACCCTGAGTGCTTTACCCACACTTCCAGCACACCACAGCCGTCCTAAGGAGAAGAGGCCAGTCTATCTCTCCCGTGAGGCACCGGCCCCCCTGTTCATCACCAGGCTGGGCCCCTTGGCTTAGGCCCACAACCCAGCCACCTCACCCTGGGCCAATCCCGTTGATTGGTAGCGGCTCGGCATTTCTCTGGGATGGATCCCCAAGAGACAAGTGAAAGAACCTCTCCCACAGCCACCGCCAAGATCCCTTCCCCTGCTTCCTCCAAGCTGTGGAGGGAACATAAAGCCTGAGCTTGGCTCAGGACTTCAGTGTGCAGCCCGGGAGTGGCAAGCCGAGATCTGCAGCCAGAATCGAGGAGTAGAGGGGCCCAAACATTGGGAGTGCTGAAAGGGAGTACAACTACAAACACAAGGAAATACAGAGGACCTACATGGCTGAGCAAGAGCCTACCTAACTGGCCATTACACTTAAGCGCCATCTGCTGGATCACAGCCCAAATTTCAACACCAAAAACGTTTTGCTCATATACTCTCCTGTGAAACCAAAGATAAGAACTCAGCTATTAATACAAATAAAGACCCTGCACAAAGCCTCGGCCCTCTGAAAACATCCAGAAAACTGACTGTACTCAAATTACAGCACAGATAAAGGAACATCAGCCCAGATGAGAAAGAACCAGTGCAAGAACTCTGGCAACTCAAAAAGACAAGAGTGTCTTCTTTCCTCCAAATGATGGCACTGGTTCCCCAGCAAGGGTTCTTAAACAGATTGAAATGGATGAAATGACAGAGCCAGAATTCAGAATATAAATAGGATTGAATATCATCAAGACTCAGGAGAAAGTCAAAACCCAATTCAAGGAATCCAAGGATTGCAGTAAAACAGTCCAGGAGCTGAAAAATGAAATGGCTATTATAAGAAAAAACCAAACTAATCTAATAGAGCCGAAAAACACATTACAGATATTTTACAATACAATCACAAGTATTAACAGCAGAACAGACCAACCTAAGGAAAGAAGTTTAGAGTTTGAAGACTGATTCTCAAAAATAACTGTCAGAAAAAAAGTATAAAGAAGAATAAACAAAAACTACAAGAAATATGGGATTATGTAAAGAGAGAAAACCTATGATTCACTGGCATCCCTGAAAGAGAGGAAGAGAAAACAAACAACTTGGAAAACATATATGAGGATATCATCCAGGAAAATTTCCCCAGCCTCGATAGAGAGGCCAACATTCAAATTCAGGAAGTGCAGAGAAATGACCATCTCCAAGACACATAGCCATCAGATTATCCAAGATAAACATGAAAGAAAAAATATTAAAGGCACCCAGAGAGAAGAGGCAGGTCACCTGCAAAGGGAAATACATCAGGTTAACAGTGGATTTTTCTGCAGAATCTCTACAAGCCAGAAGAGATTGGGGGCCTATATTCAGCATTCCTTAAAAAAAGAAATTACAACTAAGAATTTCACAAACAGACAAATTAAGCTTCATGAGCAAAGGAGAAATAAGATCATTTTCAGAGAAGCAAATGTCAAGGGAATTCATTACCGTTGCCTTACAAGAGGTACCTAAGAAGGTGCTAAATCTGAAAACAAAAGACCTTTACCAGCCACTACAAAAACACACTTAAGTACAGAGATCATTGACACTATAATGCAACCAAAGCAACCATACAATCAAGTCTGCAGAGTAACCAGCTAACAATAAGATAGCAGCATCAAATCTACACCTGTCAATATTAACCTTAAATGTAAATTGGCTAAATGCCCCAGTTAAAAGACACAGAGTGGCAAGTTGGATAAAGAAGCAAAACCCAACTCTATGCTGCCTTTAAGAGACCGATCTCACATGCAATGACACCATAAGCTTAAAGTAAAAGGATGGAGAGAAATCTACCAAGCAAACAGCAAACAGAAAAAAGCAGAGGTTGCTATTCTAATTTCAGATGAAACAAACTTTAAACCAATAATGATCAAAAAAGATAAAAAGAGCATTACATAATGGTAAAGGGTTCAATTCAATAACAAGACCTAAGTATCCTAAACATATATGCACCCAGCCCAGGAGTACCCAGAATCATAAAACAAGTTCTTAGAGACCTATGAAGAGATTTAGATAACCACATAATAATCGTGAGAGATTTCAACACCCCACTGACAGTATTAGACAGGTTATTGAGGCAGAAGGCTAAAAAGAAATACAGGACCTCAACTTGACATTTGACCAAATGGTCCTAATAGATATCTATAGAACTCACCACCCAAAACCAACAAAATATACATTCTTCTCATCTGCATATGGCATATACTCTAAAATCGACCACAGAATTGGCCATAAAGTAATCACCAGCAAAATTAAAAAATCATACCAAACACACTCTCAGACCACAGGGCAATAAAAATAGAAATCAACACTAAGAAAATTGGTCGGCCGGGCGCGGGGGCGCAAGCCTGTAATCCCAGCACTTTGGGAGGTCAAGGTGGGCAGATCACAAGGTCAGGAGATCGAGACCATCCTGGCTAACACGGTGAAACCCCGTCTCTACTAAAAAATACAAAAAAAAATTAGCTGGGTGTGGCGGCAGGCACCTGTAGTCCTAGCTACTCGGGAGGCTGAGGCAGGAGAATGGTGTGAACCCAGGAGGCAGAGCTTGCAGTGAGCCGAGATCGCACCACTGCACTCCAGCCTGGGTGACAGGGCGAGACTCTGTCTCAAAAAAAAAAAAAAGAAAATTGGTCAAAACTATATAATTACATGTAAATTAAACAACCTGTTCTTGATTGACTTTTGGGTAAACAATGAAATTAAGGTAAAAATAAAGAAACACTATAAAACTAATGAGAACAAAAACACAACATATCTGATTCTCAGGGACACAGCTAAAGCCATGTTAAGAGAAAAGTTTATAGTGCTAAACACACAGCGAAACATTAGAAAGATCTCAGATTAAAAACATAACATCATACCTAGAGGAACTAGAAAAACAAGAGCAAACAAATCCCAAAGCTAGCAGGAGAAAAGAAATAACCAAATCGGAGCTGAACTGAAGGGAATTGACATGCAAAAAAAAACATAGAAGACGATCAAATTCGGGAGTTTGCTCTTTGGAAGAAAAAATCAGATTGATAGACGACTAGTTAGACTAATAAAGCAAATAAGAGGCTTCTTCAAACAAACACAATGAGAAACACAAAGGGAACACCACCACTGACCCCACAGAAATATAAAAACCTCTCAGAGACTATGAACACCTCAATATACACAAACAAAAAAACCTAGAAGAAATAGATGAGTTCCTGGAAACATACAATCTCCCAAGATGGAACCAGGAGGAAACTGAATTCCTCAATAGACCAATAATGAGTTCCAAAATTGAATCAGTAATAAAAAGTCCACCAACCAGAAAAAGCACTGGACCAGATAGATTTGCAGCTGAATTCTACCAGATGTATAAAGAAGAGCTGGTACTATTCCTACTGAACCTATTCCAAAAAATTAAGGAGGAGAGACACCTCTCTAACTCATTCTATGAGGCCAGCATCATCCTGATACCAAAATCTGACAAAGACACAACGAAACAAGAAAACTTCAGGCCAATATTCTTTTTTTTTTTTTTTGAGACGGAGTTTCATTCTTGTTGCCCCAGGCTGGAGTGCAATGGCGCAATCTCGGCTCACTGCAACCTCCACCTCCCAGGTTCATGATTCTCCCAAGTAGCTGGGATTACAGGCATGTGCTACCACACCCAGCTAATTTTATATTTTTAGTAGAGACGGGATTTCTCCATGTTGGTCAGGCTGGTCTTGAACTCCCGACCTCAGGTGATCCACCCACCCCGGCCTCCCAAAGTGCAGGGATTATAGGTGTGAGCCACTGCACCCAGCCCCAATATTCTTGATGAATGTAGATGCAAAAGTCCTCAACAAAATACTAGCAAACCAAATCCAGCAGCCCATCAAAAAGCTAATCCACCACAGTCAAGTAGGCTTTATCCCTAGGATGCAAGGTTGCTTCAACATGCACAAATCAGTAAATGTGATTTATCACATAAACAGAACTAAAGGCAAAAACACATGATCATCTTAATAGATGCAGAAAAAGCTTTCAATAAAATTCAATATATCTTCACATTCAAAACCCTCAACAAACTAGGCATTAAAGAAACATACTTCAAAGCAATAAGAGCTATCTATGACAAATCCACAACCAAGGTTTTACTGAATGGGAAAAAGCTAGAAGCATCCCCCTTGAAAACTGAAATGAGACAAGGATGCTCACTCTCATCACTCCTATTCAATTCAGTACTAGAAGTGGTACCCAGAACAATCATGCAAAAGAAAGAAAAGGCATCCAAATAGGAAGACAGAAAGTCAAACTATCTCTGTTTGCAATCAAAATGATTCTATAAGTAAAAAATCCCATAGTCTCTGCCCAAAAGTTCCTTGGTCTCATAAACAACTTCTGCAAAGTTTCAGGATACAAAACCAATGTACCAAAATCAGCAGTACTTCCACACACCAACAATGACTAAGGTAAGAGCCAAATCAAGAAAACAGCCCCATTCACAATAGCCACAAAAAGAATAAAATACCTAAGAGTACAGCTAACCAGGGAGTTGAAAGATCTCTACAATGAAATTACAAAACACTGCTAAAAGAAATCAGAGATTACACTAACAAATGGAAAAACATTCCATGCTCAAGGATAGGGAGAATCAATATCATTAAAATAGCCATACTGTCTATAGCAAAAATGTTATACCTATCAAACTACCAATGACATTCTTCACAGAACTAGAAAAATACATATATTTCAAAATTCATATGGAACCAAAAAAAGAGCCTGAATATCCAAGGCAATCCAAAGCAAAAAGAACCAGGCTGAAGGCATTATGTTACCTGGCTTCAAACTACACTACAAAATATAGTAACCAAAACCATATGGTACTGGTACAAAAACAGACATGTACCCCAAAAGGACAAAATAGCCCACAAATAATGTTGCACACCTACAATCATCTGGTCTTTGACAAAGTTGACAAAAAGAAGCAATGGAGAAAGGACTCCATATTCAATAAACAGCGCTTGGATAACGGGCTAACCATATGCAGAAGATTGAAATGGGCCCCTTTCTTACACCATATACAAAAATCAATTCTAGATGGAGTAAAGACTTAGACACAAAACATAGAACTATAAAAACCCTGGAAGATAACCTAGGAAATACTAGTCCGAACATAGGCCCTGGCAAAGATTTCATGATGAAGATGCCAAAACCAATTGCAATGAAAACAAAAATTGACAAACGGGACCTAATTAAACTGAAGAGCTTCTTCACAACAAAATAAACAATCAACAGAGTAAACAGACAACCTACAGAATGACAGAAAATATTTGAAAACTATGCATTTGACAAAGGTCTAATGTCCAGCATCTGTAAGGAACTTAAACAAATTTACAAGAAAAAAACAAACAACCATATTTAAAAGTGAGCAAAGGATGTAAACAGACACTTTTCAAAAGAGAATATAAATGTGGCCAACTAGCATATGAAAGAGTTCAATATCACTGATCATTAGAGAAATACAAATCAAAACTACAATGAGATACTGTCTCACCAGTCAGAATGGCTATTACTAAAAAGTAAAGAAATAACAGATGCTGGCAAGATGGCAGAGAAAAAGGAACGTTTATACACTGTTGGTAGGAGTGTAAATTAGTTTGACCATAGTGGAAAGCAGTGTGGTGAGTCCTCAAAGAGCTAAAAACAGAAATACCATTTGACCCAGCATTCCCATTGCTGGGTATATACCCAAAGGAATATAAATCATTCTATCATAAAGACACATGCACGTGTATGTTCATCGTAGCACTATTCACAATAGCAAAGACATGGAATCAACCTAAATGCCCATCAATGGTAGGCTGGATAAAGAAAATGTGGTACCTATACACCATAGAATATTACACAGCCATAAAAATGAATGAGATCATGTCCTTTGCTGGAACATGGATGGAGCTGTAGGTCATTGTCCTTAGCAAACTAATGCAGAAACAGAAAAACAAACGCTGCATGTTCTCACTTATAAGTGGGAGCTAAATGATTAGCTTTGGACACAAAGAGTGTAACAAAAGATACTGGAGCCTATTTAAGAGTGAAGGGTAGTAGGAGGGAGAACAACAACAACAACAACAAAAAATAACTATTGGGTACTAGGCTGAGAACCCGAGTGATAAAATCATGTGTACCCTGTGACATGAGTTTACCTATATTAAAAAAAACCTGCATATGTACCTGTGAACCTAAAATAAATGGTAAAAAAAAAAAAAACTATAAGTGTTTTATGTAAGCTTCATGGTAATCACAAAGAAAAAACCTGTAATAGATACAGAAAAGATAAAGAAAAAAGAATAAATGCATAACACTACAAAAAATTATCAAATCACAAAGGAAGACAGTAAAAGATTAAGAAAGGGACTACAAAAGTCAGAAAACAATTAACAAAATGACAATAATAAGTCCTTACCTACCAATAAGTACTTTAAATGTAAAAGTACTTTCAATAAGCTGAATGGATTGAAGAAGAATATTCAACTATATGTTGCCTACAAGAGACTTACTTTAACTTCAAGGGGACACAAACATAGACTGAAAGTGAGAGATGAAAGAGATATTCCATGCAAATGGTAACCCAAAAAGAGTAGGTGTGGCTATATTTATATCAGACAAAATAGACTTTAAGTCAAATACTGTTACAAGAGACACAGAAGAGTATTATGTAACAATAAAGGCATCATTTCATCAAGTGAATATAATAGCTGCAAATACATATGCACCCAACACCACAACACTCAAATATATTAAACAAACATTATCAGAACTGAAGGGAGAAATAGGCAGCAATACAATAACAGTGTAAACAGAGGAATTTCAATACCTCCCTTTCAACATTGGATATATTATCCATACCAAAAAAAAATCAATAAAGAAATAGCAGACATGACCAACACTATAGATACACTGAATCTAACAGACATATACAGAACATTCCATTTAATACACATTCTTTGCAAGGGCACAATGAACATTCTCCAGGATAGGTTACATATTAGGCCACAAAACAAGTCTTAACAAATTTAAGAAGATTGAAATCACATCAAAGTGCCAATAATAAACAATGAAAAAAGACAGTTTCCTCAATGAATGGTATTGGGAAACTGGATATACATATATATATGCAAAAGAATAAAATCAAACTCTTACATTATACCATACACTAAACTGACACAGAAGAGAGTTCTCAGAGGTTCTTCATTCAGGGCTACTATGGGACATTTGTGGGTATCAGTTAAAGGGACACCTCTGGGAGGATTATAGGCATGCTATGTTTTAATATGCAAGGCACAGGCTGGACATCAGCCCCCATTCACTGACTAAGCAGGGTGTTATTTTACGGTGAACAATTTATGCAGTTGTAAGCAGAAATCCAGCTCTTATGCCACAAGGCATGGCCTGAGTCCAACCATGCTTAAAATTATGTACATTTATTAATTTAATTTCCCCATATCCATTTCATTTTGCAAATTGTACCTTCCTCCTATACTCCATGTGTATCTGCTGTGCTTTTCAATCAAGGGGCCCATGCCTTGGACGAAAAGGAGGTTGTAGGACTCAAGTTGGACAAAGTACCTGATTCCTTAATTACAATAATTGGCCAAGGAATAGGCATCTGGTCCCAAAAGTGCCAGTAAGTTTCTTTCCTGGGGTGAGATAATTTTCTGCTGATGAGATGCCTGAGCTGTGGTTTTTGTCTAAAGCAGCAGATCACAACTGATATACAGGAAGCCTACAAGGTTTTTCAAAAGCTTAGACTAAATGGGTCAATGACAGTTCAAAGTGAAAAAGAGATCTCAAAATGAAATCAAGCTGAGAATGCTACTCAGATGCAAGCACAAGCCATTTCTTAATGAAAAAGTAAGTGTGACTCAGAACTCTGAAGGAAGGCCCAAGAGCCACTGAGAACTACTCTAAAGGAGCAAGAATGAGTATTCCCTCTTCCCAGAGTAAGTAGAAATGGTGACATGTGCCCAGCTTGATTTCAAAACTGCTATAGACCAATAACAGCTACTTGCCTCCTTTCTTCCCCCTTTTAAACAGGATTGTCCATTGTGGTTATCCTACCTCTGTCCCATCTTTATATGCAGTGTATATGGCTGTCAGACAACTTGCCACTTTTATTTACAGGGCCCTTTTCCTAAGAAACCACACCAAAGAATCCCAGCCACCCTGGGATAAAAAGAGAACTTTTTTTACATAAACAGTATTTGTTGATAAAACTTTTAACATTATTTTGCTACATACATACACATACACTCACATTCTTTTAACTGTTTTTTCTCATGATTGCAATAGTTAAATTAGAAAAATGCAAATTGCTTTATTTTCTCCCTTATTAATATAGGTTCTATTCCTATAATAAATAGAGATGTTAAGATAATCTCTCTAAACATAGCTTATTTTTTCCTTGGAATTATAACTACAGGAAAAATTATTAGAATTATGATTACTGGAGGGAAAAAATCTAAAATTCTATGGTTCATTATTTATTGCTAAGTCACTTTTGAAAAAGAGTGAAGGGATTTACAATTTACAGTGCCTCCAGAAAAAGGGAATATTGCCAGTGTCTCCAACATCTTGTCAATATTGAATTCCTCATTTTTGTTTATATTATTCTTAGTTTGGTTTTTTTTACCAATTTTTAAATTTTAGATTAATATTTATAAGTTATTTTATGGAATCTTTCTCTACTACCATAACCATTGTCCATTTTTCCATTAACTTAATGCTTTCCTTAATATTTTTCTTCATAAGTATTTTTATATTAGGTCTTAATCATTTATCACATATATTTGCTGTTTTATTTCTTTTACTTTCATTGCACAGAAGCCTTATCTGTGCACCTAAAGGGAAAAAGATTCTCACATTAGGATAAGCATATCACTTCTAATTTTTTATGAATTTTCTTTAAATACTTAACACTTATCTAATTACAGATGGCCTATTAAAAAGGGGTTAGCATAAATATTAACTAACCTAGTTCTCACTGGATCATTCTTTCAACTGTGTTAGAGAAGCATTCTCCAATTTTTGCCCTGTGGATAAGTTCCTAGCTTCAGGACAACTGTATGTAATAGCGAAATGGAAAAGAGAAAGAGAATATTTGTGTTACATCTTCTCACTGTATTCCTTATGTATCTTTTTATTCCTTATGTATCTTTCGTTCATACACATTTTTCCATCTTTTATTCCTTCTGTACATAATTCTGGATAATTGTTTCTGACTTATCTTATAATTTACTAATTTCCTCTTCAGCTGTGATTAATTTGTTACTAAATCCATCGATTAAGTTCTTAATTTCGGTTATTTTTTTATTTCTAGATTTTCAGTTTTGTTCTTTTTAAATATTTTTCAGCTTTCTGTCAAAGTTCTTGAACTTGTCTTTTACTTATTCAGCAGAATTAGCATAGTTTTAAATATGTGTATTAAATATGTATATCCATTATATGAATCCCCTGTGAGCCCAGTGATATTGTCTATTGCTTCTCGTTTCTCACTCACATTGTCTTGCCTTCTGTGTGTCTACCAGTTATTTGTGATTAAGTGCAAGACATCGTATATGTAAAAAATTGCAAAAATTATTTAAGACTTAAAATAATTTTATCTTCCCCCAAAGAAAATTTTACATTTGCCACAGGCATAAGGCTATGGACAATAGCAATACCTAATCACATTAATTTATCAGAAATTGAGATTATTAAAACCTAGGCCTCATTCTCTGTGAGAACTGTTCCACTTCTGGCTGGACCTTAGTCTTCCTGTGTAGCTCTTTAGGCTCTAACTCAAAGCTTGCAGGGGCATCCCCTTCAGTGGATCTGGACTGCAGTTTGTGTCCCACCAACTTCACAAGAGAGTCAATTCTCTGTTTAGCCTCTCAGATGTCCCTTCTGGAATCCACTGATGCTTTCAGGGAAAAAATATTTCCCAATGTTGCAATGTTGGGTTCAGCTCTTTGAATTTCCTTTTCCTAAATCTTGGTCCCATAATTCATTTACTGCCTCATTAGCTCTCCATTGCTATCAAGCATACTTTCTTTTCCTTTTTTTTTTTTTTAGACAGAGACTTACTCCATTACTCAGGCTGGAGTGCAGTGGCGTGATCTAGGCTCACTGCAACCTCCATCTCTTGGGTTCAACCAATTCTCATGCCTCTGCCTCCTGAGTAGCTGGAAATACAGGCATGCACCACCACACCCAGCTAATTTTTGTATTTTTAGTAGACATGGGGTTTCACCATGTTGGCCAGGCTGGTCTCGAACTCTTGACCTCAAGTGATCTGCCTGCCTTAGCCTCCCAAAGTGCTGAGATTAACAGGTGTGAGCAACCACGCCCAGCCAAGCATACTTTCTTTTTACTCTGTCTAGTTTTCTAGTTATTTTCAAAAAAATAGACTACCTGGTATTACTGGAAGTGGTACCAATAAACTTTTCCTCATTATCTTGATTTATTTATTTAATAAAGTTTAATTTCATGTTGGATTTTCTCTTAATTTTAGAGCTACAATCTTTTGTTGCCCTTCTATTGCCAGGATTAATATTATATATGAAAGTAAGGCTTTTTTTTACCTTGAGCTATGTTTTTCTCAAGATTCTCTATGTTTCCTGTCTCATTAGTAATAGGTTTTATAAGCTTTGTGAGTTTAAATTGTAAGTTCTCATTGTTTTGGGCGGGGGGAGGCAAGAGGGCCTGAGCTCTTGTTTTTGTAGTCTTTTTAAGCTACAACTTTTTCACTGATTGACACACACATTTTTAGCATGGATAAAGAAACTGTGGTATATATACAACAGAATACCACTCACCATAAAAAGGAATGAATTAATGGCATTCACAGCAACCTGGATAGATTGGAGACTATTAATCTAAGTGAAGTAACTCAGGAATGGAAAACCAAACATCATATATTCTCACTCGTAAGTGAGAGCTAAGTTATGAAGACGCAAAGGAGTAAGAATGACACAGTGAACTTTGGGGACTCAGGAGGAAAGGGTGGAAAGGAGGTGAATAAAAGAGTACAAATTGGGTTCAGTGTATACTGCTCAGGTGATGGGTGCACCAAAATCTCACAAATCACCACTAAAGAACTTACTCATGTAACCAAACACCACCTGTTCCCCAAAAACCTATGGAAATAAAGAAAATTGATAACTAATTAAAAATAAATAAATAGGAAAACCTAGAAGAAATTTATAAATTCCTAGATACTTACAACCTACCAAGATTAAACCATGAAGAAACCCAAAACCTGAACAGACCAATAACAAGTAATGAGATTGAAGCCATTCATAATAAAAGGTCTCTCAGGAAAGAAAAGACCTGGGCCTGATGGCTTCACTGCTGAATTTTACCAAACATTTAAAGAAGAATTAACATCAGAGTAGGGCAGGGGATTGGTGAGGGACAGGGAGGGGAGAAAAAAAAAAAAGAAGAATTAACTTCAATCCTACTCAAACTATTCCAAAAAATAAAGGAGGAAGGAATACTTCCAAGCTCATTCCACAAGGCCAGTATTACCCCGATACCAACACCAGACAATTACACATTTAAAAAGAAAACTCAATATCCCTGATATTGATGTGAAAATTGTCAACAAAATACTAATTCAACAACACATTCAAAACACCATTCATCATGAACAAGTGTGATTTACTCTAGAGATTCAAGGATAGTTCAACATATAGAAATCAATCAATGGGATATATCATATCCACAGATTGAAAGACAAAAACCATATGATACTTTCAACTGATGTTGATAAAATTCAACATCCCGTCATGATAAAACCCTCAAATAACTGGATATAGAAGGAACATATCTCAACATAATAAAAGCCATATATGACAGACCCACAGCTATTATCATATTGAATGAGGAAAGACTGAAAGCCTTTTCTCAAAGATCTGGAACATGACAAGGATGCCCACTTTCACCTCTGTTATTCGACATAGCACTGGCGGTATCAGACAAGAGAAATAAATAAAGATCATCCAAATTGAAAGGAAGAAGTCAAATTACCTTTGTTTGCAGATGATATGACCTTATATTTGGAAAAACCTAAAGACTCAACCAAAAAACTATTAAATAAATTCAATAAAGTTACAGGAAATAAAATCAACATACCAAAATCAGTAGCATTTCTATATGCCAACAGTGAAATCTGAAAAAGAAATCAAGAAAGTAATCCCATTTACAATAGCCACAAATAAAATTAAATACTTAGGAATTAACCAAAGAAATGAAAGATCTCTTTAATGAAAACTATAAAACACTGATGCAAGAAATTGAAGAGGACATCAAAAAATGTAAAGATATTCCATCTTCATAAATTGGAAGAATCGATATTGTTAAAAAGTCCATACTACCCAAGCAATCTACAGACTCAATGCAATCCGTATCAAAATACCAATGATGTTCTTCACAGGAGAAGAAAAAACAATCCTAAATTTCAACCTGGGAAACATGGTAAAACCTCCTTTCTACTAAAAAAAATTACAAAAATTAGCTGGGTATGGTGGCACAGGCCTGTAGTCCCAGCTATTTGGAAGGCTGAGGGGGGAGGATCACCTGAGCCCAGGAGGCAGAGGTTGCAGTGAGCCGAGATCATGCCAATGCACTCCAGCCTGGGTGACAGAGTGAGACCCTCTCTCAAAAAGAAGGAAAAAAAGGTAAAACAATCCTAAAATTTATATGGAACCACAAAAAAAACAAAACCAACAAAAACAAAACAAAACAAAACAAAAAGTTTAAGCAAAAAGAGTAAAACTGGAAGAATCACATTACCTGACTTCTACAGAGCTACAGTAACCAAAACAGCATTGTACTGGCATAAAAACAGACACATACACCAATAGGACAGAACAGCAAACCCCAAAACAAATCCGTACGTCTACAGTGAACTCATTTTTGACAAAGTGCCAAGAACATACACTGGGGAAGAGGCAGTCTCCTCAATAAATGGTGCAGGGAAAACTGGATTTCTATATGCAGAAGAATGAAATTAGGCCCCTATCTTTCTCCATATACAAAAATCAAATCAAAATTGATTAAAGACTGAAATCTAAGATCTCAAACTATGAAACTACTAAAAGAAAATATTTTAAATACTATGATGTATAATAATAATAACAATAAAGAGAGACAGAACATTGGGAAACTCTCCAGGACATCAGTCTGGGCAAAGATTTCTTGAATAACACCTCACAGGTACAGGAAACCAAAGCAGAAATGGGCAAATGGGATCACATCAAGTTAGAAAACTTCTACACAGCAAAGGAAACAATCAACAAAAAGTGAAGAGACAACCCACAGAATAGAAGAAAATATTTTCAACTACCCACGTGACAAAGGATCAATAACCAGAATATATAAGGAGCTCTAACAACTCTATAAGAAAAAATCTAATAATTCGATTAAAAATGGGCAAAATATCAGAATCGACATTTCTCAAAAGACATACAAAAGGCATACAGATATATGAAAAAGCGCTCAACATCATTATCACCAGATAATGCAAATCAAAACTACGATGAGATATCATCTCACTACAGTTAAAATGGCTTTTATCCAAAAGACAGGCAATCACAAATGCTGGCAAAGATGTGGAGAAAAGAGAACCCTTGTACACAGGTGGTGGGAAGGTAAATTAGTACAATCACTGTGGAGAACAGTTTGGAGCCTCCTCAAAAAAACTAAAAATAGAGCTACCATATGATCCAGCAATCCCACTGCTAGTTTTCTAACCAAAGGAAAGGAAATTCCAGTCGGGCGCAGCGGCTCACGCCTGTAATCCCACCACTGTAGGAGACCAAAGCAGGAGCATCGCTTGAGCTCAGGAGTTCAAGACCAGTCTGAGCAACATGCCCAAACCTCGTCTCTACAAAAAATACAAAAATTAGCTGGGCATGGTGCTGCGCACCTATAATCCCATCTACTTGGGAGGCTGAGGCAGGAGGATTGCATGAGCCCATAAGGTTGAGGCCTGAGTGAGCCATGATCACACCACTGCACTCCAGGAGCCTAGGCAGCGGAGCAAGACGCTGTCTCAAAAAAAAAAGCAAATCAGTATATCAAAGAGAGATCTGTATTTGCATGTTTACTGCAGCACTATTCACAAGATTTGGAAACAACCAAAGTGTCTGTAAACAGATGAATGGATAAAGAAAATATGGTACTTACACACAATGGTGTACTATTCTGCCATAAAATAAGAACAAGATGCTGTCATTTGCAACAGTATAGATGGAACTGGAGGTCATTATGTTAAGTGAAATAAGCCAGGCACAGAAAGACAAACTTTGCCTTCTCACTTATTTGTGGAAGCTAAAAATTAAAACAATTAAACTCATGGAGATACAGAGTAGAACAGGGTAAATGATGGTTACCAGAAGCTAGGAAGCGTAGTGGGGGAAGATTGGGGAGGACGTGGGAATGGTTAGTAGGTACAAAGAAATAGAAAGAATGAATAAGATCTAGTATTTATTATAGCACAACAGGGTGACTGTAGTCAATAATTTAATTGTACATTTAAAAATAACTAAAGCATGCAATTGGATTGTTTATAACACAAACAATAAATGTATTGAGGTGATAGATACCTCATTTACGTAATCATAATAATGTGATCATTATGCATTGTATGCCTGTATCAAACTATCTCATGTACCCCACACATATGTACCTACTATGTATTCACAAAAATTAAAATTTAAAAAAATTTTAAAAGGCCAGGAGCAGTGGCTCACACCTGTAATCCTAATACTTTGGGAGGCTGAGGCAGGAGGATTGCTTGAGCCCAAGAGTTTGAGACCAGCCTGGGCAACATAGCAAGATCCTGGGTTTTTTGGTTTGTTTTTTGTTTTGGGGTTTTTTTCAAGACATAGTCTTGCTCCGTCACCCAGGCTGGAGTACACTGGCATGATCTTGGCTCACTGCAACCTCCGCCTCTCGGGTTTAAGCAATTATCCTGACTCAGCCTCCAGAGTAGCAGGGATTACAGGCATGCACCACCACGCCTAGCTAATTTTTTTTTTTTTTTTTTTGTATTTTTAGTGGAGACAGGGTTTCACCATGTTGGCCAGGCTGGTCTCAAACTCCTGACCTCGTGATCTACCCGCTTTGGCCTCCCAAAGTGCTGGGATTACAGGTGTGAGCCACCGTGCCCAGCCAGCAAGACCCTGTTTCTACAAAAAATTTAAAAATTACCAGGCATGGTAGCACCTGCCTGTAAGTGCCAGCTACTTGGGACTGCAGTGAGCTGCAGTCATGCCACTACACTCCAGTGAGGCCAAGGCTGCAATGAGCTGTAGTCGTGCCACTACATTTCAGCCTGGGTGACAGAGCAAGACCCTGTCTCAAAAACAA
Organism: Symphalangus syndactylus; assembly: GCF_028878055.3. Lineage (NCBI taxonomy): Eukaryota > Metazoa > Chordata > Mammalia > Primates > Hylobatidae > Symphalangus > Symphalangus syndactylus. The sequence continues at coordinate 136,636,864 of NC_072427.2, forward strand.
AAAACAAAAAAAAATTTTTTTAATCAAGGGTTATGGCCCAGGCCTCCTGACAGTAAGTAAAGGAGGACACAGCTAAATTGGAAGGCTTTCATTTTTGCCAAGGTGTTTGGGGTGAAGCAAAGAAACACAGACTTGCCATTCACTGCCCAATAAAACAAACCAAGGAAAGACCACAAAAGGAAGTGCTCCCTCCTCAGGCTATGGCAAATGTCAATCATGTCAGCCCTTGGGAATTTAGAATTGGGACCCGCGTGAGGGAAAAGGAGAAAATCTTAAGGAGCCATGTCTGCGCTGGTATTGTTGTGAACTGAAACTGACATAGCAATTCCAAGACTGGACTAAGGAAAAGAAAAGGATGAAATTGATTAGATTAACCTGCCTAACATTAGACAGGCTGAGAGTTTAGTCTGGTCAGAAATCAGCCATTATGTATTTTAACTGTTTTTTAAGTGTCATTAAAAACACCAACTTTGAACACATTGCAGACCACCAATGTGTTAATTTCCATGCCAGCTTCTTCATGTTTTTGCAGACCTTGAAATATGGCTGCTTTAGCCATCTCTGGCATATATATATAATGTATTGAGTAGGTAATAATTCTGCACGAGGCTTTTTCTTTTCTTTTTTTTAAATTCAGGCTTGCACATGGCTTCTCCCATAAAATTATACAGGGGAGTAGACTTACCATAGCACACATTAATCAAATTCATCAAATGCCAGACGAGGCTCAAGGGCTTCTGCTCAGCAGTTGCTCTTGTCAGAAAGCCAAAGAAGGCTGTACAGCAATAAGCACACAAGTAACACATGTCATGATAATTATTCAAGATTAAGGCTTATTGTAAGTTTTGGATGCTTTTTGTTTAGATTTTTACATTTTTTTTTCTAGTGAGATAAAGTAATCACCTATGAAAGCAGAAATGAATCATTGGTGTAAAAATTAAACTTGGCTGGGCACGGTGGCTCACGCCTGTAATCCCAGCACTTTGGGAGGCCAAGGCGGGCAGATCACCTGAGGTCAGGAGTTTGAGAACAGCCTGGTCAATATGGTGAAACCCCGTCTCTACTTAAAATACAAAATTAGCCGGGCCTGGTGGCGCATGCCTGTAATCCCAGCTACTCAGGAAGCTGAGGCAGAAGAATCGCTTGAACCCGGGAGGCGGAGGTTGCGGTGAGCCAAGATCGCGCCATTGCATGCCAGCCTGGGCAACAAGAGTGAAACTTCATCTCAAAAAAAGAAAGAAAAGAAAAAGAAAATTAAACTTAATGAGGAAATATGATGATAAATAAAACAAGACTGCACCTCCTGATGGAAAGTGCCGATCTGGCATTGTTACTCAATTACTGGCCAACCACACCGCTCTAACAACAGCACATGATAAGAGAGCAAGTGCCTGTAAGCTTCACAGAAAATCTTTTGAAGGTAAGAAAGTACAGTGGGAATGATCTGTCACCCAGTTTCATCTTTAGTGTGACTAAAACTGCTCAACTTGTATTTCATGCAGTGAAATCTTACACAACAGTTCCAGTCCTCCCAAATTACATGATTTTCAAACAAAACACAGTAAGCGCAAAAGTAAGTAACTCAGATGTTCCTGCCTAATTGAACTACTTAGAGTTATCGAAAAAATTTTATACGAACAAAATTTAAATGTGAAAATGAAAGCTCTTTATTCTATCAAAAAGAGCTTATTAAAGTCTGGGCTATGTTAACTAAACAGGCATTTACAAAAACATAATTACTCTCATTTTCTGATAAAGTCCAAGCCCTATTGGCATTTAAGGTGGGACAGGTACAAGTCACCCAGCATCCTTGGTGCCAGAAAACTAAGCCCCAGTTGCACTTTTAGGTATTAAGACAACCAAAATTGCCCCCACATATCTGCAAATATCCTTGAGAGACCATACCATACTGGCTGGTATCACTGATCTAATCCAAAAATACACATCTAAAATACATATTTGCCTGGTGCAGTGGCTTATGCCTGTAATCCCAGCATTTTGAGAGGCTGAGGTGGGTGCATCACTTGAGGTCAGGAGTTCAAGACCAGCCTGACCAACATGGTGAAAGCCCATCTCTACTAAAAATACAGGCCAGGTGCAGTGGCTCACACCTGTAATCCCAGCACTTTGGGAGGCCAAGGTGGGCGAATCTCCTGAATTCAGGAGTTCGAGACCAGCCTGACCAACATGGAGAAACCCTGTCTCTACTAAAAATACAAAATTAGCTGGGTGTGGTGGTGCATGCCTGTTATCCTAGCTACTCAGGAGACTGAAGCAGGAGAATCGCTTGAACCCAGGAGGTGGAGGTTGCGGTGAGCTGAGATCGCGCCATTGCACTCCAGCCTGGGCAACAAAAGCGAAGCTCTGTCTCAAAAAAAAAAAAAAAAAAATTAGCCGGGCACTGTGGCACACACCTGTAATCCCAGCTACTTGGGAGGCTGAGGCAGGAGAATCACCTGAACCCAGGAGGCGGAGGTTGCAGTGAGCTGAGATTGCGCCATTGCACTCCAGCCTAGGCAACGAGAGCAAAACTCCATCTCAAAACAAAACAAAACAAAATTAGTATCTAATGAATTCCTTTAAAACTTAAATTTTTCCAAAAAATAAAATTTAAATTTCACTGCACCTGGATGAAAATGTGGATTTGCTGATCTTTGTATTTTGCTTGTTTTTATATTTAGCCACACAAATGAGCATAAAGAAGAGTTATTATTTAAAATACAACTGGAGGGGGAAAAAGTGTTTACATTCAGTTTTAATACACCATTGAGTAACTTGCTGAAAATGTAACCAAGTCTATTCTGGTGGAGTGAAAAGAGTTGGCTCAGATAAAGCAGTTACTGAAATACGCTTGTGGTCATTGTATTTGTGCTTAACAGTTGTCTCTGCAACATTTTGAAAGATGTTGGGTAAAGCTTCATAATTGTTAAATTTATTAAGGCATTGCCTGTAAACTGAGCACCTTTCAGAGTTATTTATACTGATAAGGATGGTCAGTTCTAGAATGTATGTTTTAACATTTAAGTTTTTAATAATTTCAAGACAAGGTTCTGGTACAGATATTTCAAATAAAAATATAAATAACATTTTTGTTTTTAAAAAAACTCCAGTAAGTAAACATCTCTGGAACATAGCTGCACCAGGTAAAGTACCTAGATGCTATTTTTAATTCAGCGGATGGGCTCATTTGGTGGTACATGGTTTCCACATCACTGCTCACAACAGCAGGAATGTGTCAGCAACACAACTGAAACCAAGTTTACACTAAAATACAAAACTATTATTACTCTTTTGAAATCTCAAGGGAACGTCTGACAGAACATGCCACTAACAAGATGTTTTCAAGAGTCACTTTGAGGCTGGGCCCGGTGGCTCACATCTGTGATCTCAACACTTTGGGAGGCCGAGGCAGGTGAATCACTTGAGGCCAGGAGTTTGAGACCAGCCTGGCCAACATGGTGAAACCCCGTCTCTACCAAAAATACAAAAATTAGCAGGGCATGGTGGCATGTGTCTGTAATCCCAGCTATTCGGGAGGCTGAGGTAGAAGAATCGCTTGAACCTGGGAGGCAGAGGTTGCAGTGTGCAGAGATCGCACCACTGCACTCCAGCCTAGGTGACAGAGTGAGACCCTGTCTCAAAAAAAAAGTCACCATTGAATAACTCAGGCTATTATGACACTTGAACACAGAGCATTGGCCAAATATGACAATGATTTAAGCTTCCCCGGGAGTCCATTCATCAACTCCTTTTAAAAAGTGAATACTCCCCAGTAAGGAAGGTGAGTGTTTTTAAAGATATTGTCAGTAATTTAAAACTGGTATATAAATTCCCTAATGTTGTTCTTTCAGACTTCTGGATCAGTTTGACTGAAGGAATTGAAATTGAGATTGCAAAGTGACATGGTTAAATGTTTAAAAAAAAAAAAAACTACCACTTTTAATTACTTATCTGTGTGGGCCAAAATTTTTCTCCATATGGTACCACCAAACAAAATACAAAAATAAGTTAGATAATAATGTTAGTATAACATTGCAGTTGTTATCTATAACTCTTACTGTGTATTGATTTGTGTCCCGCAAAACAGTATATTGCATTCCTAACTGGAATCAGATGTAATCAAGTTAAGATTAAGTGACAGTGAATTAGGATAGGCCCTTAATCCAATATGAGTGGTGTCCTTATAAGAAAAGAAAACAGGGCTGGGCGCGGTGGCTCACATTTGTAATCCCAGCACTTTGGGAGGCCGAGGCGGGCAGATCACTTGAGGTCAGGAGTTCGAGACCAGCCTGGCCAACATGGCAAAACCCCATCTCTACTAAAAATACAAAAATTAGCCGGGTATGGTGGTGCACACCTGTAAACCCAGCTACTTGGGAGGCTGAGGAAGGAGAATTGCTTGAATCCAGGAGGTGGAGGTTGCAGTGAGCGGAGATTACACCACTGTACTCCAGCCCGGGGGACAGAGTGAGACTCCGTCTCAAAAAAAAAAAAAAAAAAAAGAAAAAAAAAGAAGAGAAAACAGAGACAGAGAGGAGAATGCCATGATAACTCAGACACAGAGAGAAGGCAGCCATATAAAGGCAGTGATTCGAGTTTTGCTGCCACATGCCACGCCAAGCCTGGCACTACCAGATGCTGGAAGAGGCCAGGAAAGATGCCCCACTAAGACTCTAGAGGGCAGATGGCCTGGCAACACCTTGATTTTAGACTTATAGACTCCAGCATAGGTAAAGAACAAATTTCTGTTGCTTAAAGCCACCAGTTTGTGGCAGCTTGTTAGGGCAGTCCTGGGAAACGAATGCAACTCCCATTTCAATTGTTTATGAACACCAAAACAGCCTCTGTTCTCATTGCCTAACTTTTGAATAAAGATTATAATTTTGAATTCATAAATTATCTAACAAAATATAGTTTTTAATCTGTTACATACTAGAGTTTACGTAAAATTGCATTTGACAAGAGGACATCACAATGGAAAAAATAAAATTTAAAAAGAGTTTTAAGTTCACTGCCTCAGAGCAAGATGGATGCAGCTGGAGGCCATATCCTAAGCCAACTCCCACAGAAACAGAAAACCAAATACCACATGCTCTCACTTACAGGTGGGAGCTAAATCTTTGGCATACATGGCCATAAAGATGAGAACTATAGTCACTGGGGACTCTAAAAGGAGGAAGGGAAGAAAGGAGGGGGCCAAGGGCTGAAAACCTTCTTACTGAGTACTACATTCACTATCTCTGGGAAGGGATCAATAGAAGTTCAAACCACAGCATCACACAATATGCCCATGTAAGAGACCTGCAGGTGCACCTTCTGAACCTAAAATAAAAATGGAAATTTCAAAATAAATAAATACATACACTGCCTTAGTTCCACCACCTCATTTTACCTATCAGTTCACTAAGGTGTAAAGGGAGAGAAAATGACTTGCCCAAGACAACAAAGAAAATTTGAAGCCAGGTGTGGTGGCTCACGGGTGTGGTGGCTCACGTCGGTAATCCCAACACCTTGGGAGGCCCAGGCAGGCAGATCGTTTGAGGTCAGGAGTTTGAGATTAGCCTGGCCAACATGGTAAAACCCCATCTCCACTAAAAATACAAAAATTAGCCAGGCATGGTGGTGCATGCCTGTACTCCCAGCTACTTGGGAAGCTGAGGCAGGAGAATCACTTGAACCCGGGAAGCAGAGGTTGCCGTGAGCAGAGATCATGCGACTGCACTCCAGCCTGGGTGACAGAGTGAGACTTGGAGAAAGAAAGAAAGAGAGAAAGAGAGAGAGAGAGAGAGAGAGACAGACAGACGGAGGGAAGGAAGGAAGGAAGGAAGGAAGGAAGGAAGGAAGGAAGGAAGGAAGGAAGGAAGGAAGGAAGGAAGGAAAAGAAAGAAAGAAAGGAAAGAAAGAAAGAAAGAAAGAAAGAAAGAAAGAAAGAAAGAAAGAAAGAAAGAAAGAAAGAAAGGAAGGAAGGAAAGAGAGAGAGAAAGAAAGAAAGAAAGAAAGAGAGAGAGAGAGAAAGAAAGAGAAGTAATTTGCCGTCAAGATTGAGGCTAGGACTTTTACATCTCCTGATTTGTAGTTCAGTATTTTTCTCTCGACCCTGTGACAAGGCTTCATTTTCCAGGGTTGGAAGCTTGGAATTATTTAAGAAGATATTCTTTCTGGCATAAAGATATTTAAATAGCATGGTTCCCACATAATGCTCTCAAGAGATTGCCTTTCATATTTAAATAAAAATATATTTTTTATCCTAGACAGGTCTAGAATTTATCGTAAATCTAAAATGATGTATTATTTATTCAGATGAAGAGCTAAATTCTGCCTTTCATGATGGCAAAAGCAAACTTCAAACAAAACTGTTCTGTTGCTTCAGGAAAAAAGGGAGGAAGGAGGGAGGGAGGGAGGGAAGGAAGGAAGGGAGGGAGGGAAGGAAGGAAGGGAGGGAGGGAGGGAGGGAGGGAGGAAGAAATGGAGGATTTATGTCTACCACTTTCTATATGAACAAAATACTTTTTTTTACCCTGGGATATTATACTTATTTAAAAGGAAGAAAAAAGTAGTAACAACCCCCATATTTCCTATCATGCTTGTGCTGCTGAGGACAGTAAATTTTAGGGGTCATTTTGGTCCTTATTCAGGATGATAGAAGCCCCAGTATAGTGTTTTGGACACTATTCAGAAGTCTCATCCAACTTAATTCTTGGCCCAGTTCTTGCCTTTGTTGAATTCTCTCCAGAGGTCAAGGTCAAAGGGACCTCACTGAGAAAGGACTCAAATTGGGAAAAGAATGCAGGGGCAGCAATTCCTTTTTTATTTCTCAAATCATCAGTGATATGGAAGGTCAAGTATGCAGGGCTGAGATGGAAACAGTGTGTTTCCCTCTCAAAGAGGAATGTTAACAGGATTAGAAAACAGACCTACAAATATGAAGAAGGGTGGAGTTTTACCCAGGCTCGGGGAGTTGAAGGCTGAAAGCTTTTGAGTTTCCAGCAACATAAAAATATCCGAAGTAAAACATTATTTGCAAATGGGGCCACTACTTCAGAAAAAGGTATGGAGCCAAATGTGATAAAGGAAAAAGTTCAGTCCTTGGTTATAGGGGGAAGAAACAACTCTGAAGCAGCTTGTTCCCCTCCTTGAACTGTATGCCCTCACAGGTCTGAACTTGAACCGTACTCTGAGAGGCACTGGTTGGTTAACTCCACCCCAGAAGTACTGACGGCTCATTTTTGGGGGTGTGCTGTATCTCTAGTCAGATCTAGAACTTGCTATAAATGTAAAAACCATCACCACCCACTGGAAGCTATTCCAATTAGCCAGAGAAGCCGTCTTTGTGCACCATTTGGCTGCACAAAAGCAGAACGGCAAGGGCTGAATTTGTGCTTTAGACAGGCTCTGCAAACTCCATGTGAAAGGCTGAGGATGGTTGCCATGAACACAATTTTAGATTATCTCCTTCTTCATTCAAACTTTCAGAAAGCGCTTGCCACCAGATTTGTTAAAAGGATCCTAGCTCACGTGAGTGATTTCTTGGCACAAAAAGCCTTCCTTTCCTGTTATATTACAGCTCGTGTGCTGCATTTCTTCAACAGGCAAGTTCTCCTTCACAAACAGAAAGCAAGCTCGTGCAACCGATGGCAATCCTAAAGCTACATTTAGATAGCCCAATTTCTCAGCTTTAGCTTTAAAACAATTAGAATCATTTTACCTCAAACATCTTTATTGCTTCACCCGAACTGGCCAATATTTTGTAATGGTTTTTTCTTTTCTTTTTTTTTCTTTTTGCTAATAAGGCTAATAAGAAAACAAACTTCTTGGGTTTTTGGTGCTAAAATCATAAATGGTCTTTCTTACAGCATTGGAAAATATGACTGTAACTGTGAAAACTATGTTCACTGCCCAGCACACATGCATGTCCCAGTACCCTGGAATAGAAATCAAAGGCATTTCATTGTGTGAATGGCCTGTAGCTGGAATCTCCCCAGGCAAACAAGAAGGTGAAGACACAGAGCAGGACCTCAGGCAGCATTCTGAGGAGATGAAGCAAGCTGATTTGTGACTGGTAATAAAAAGTATTATCTTGCCTCACTTCACGGAGAGGCATCCAGAGCAGTGTTCTCTATTTACCTCCTAGTGAATGATATGCGCTGAGAGCCAGAGAAACCAGCGACCAGCTCGTAGTCATGCAGATGAATATACCACATATCACATTGCTCTCTATTCTGATTTTCACCTGAAACTACCACTGAGATTTTGAGGTCAAACAAAAGATTTTCTGCAAAACACTGAGAAATGCAAAGCTCTCTAGGGACTTTTCAGAATCAATGTTTTGAAATAATTTACTCCTCCACAAAAAGATTGTGAAGCAAATGGGTATTTTGTGCCATTTATTATATCTGGTGTGGACACAGAAGTGTTAACATTTTTACATAGGAGTTTCTGCTTTCTCCTTTCTGCCTCCTTTCCATTTGAAGCCTGAGCCCGGAACATAAGTAAACAGATCATGTTTCATATATATATATATATATATATATATATATATATATATACACACACACACACACACCTATATATATATACACACACACCTATATATATATATATACACACACCTATATATACACACACACCTATATATATACACACACACCTATATATATACACACACACCTATATATATATACACACACACCTATATATATATATACACACACACCTATATATATACACACACACCTATATATATACACACCCCCATATATATACACACACACCTATATATATACACACACCTATATATATATACACACACCTATATATACACACACACCTATATATATACACACACACCTATATATATACACACACCTATATATATACACACACACCTATATATACACACACACACCTATATATATACACACACACCTATATATATACACACACACCTATATATACACACACACACCTATATATATACACACACACCTATATATATACACACCCCATATATATACACACACACCTATATATATACACACACACCTATATATATACACACCCCATATATATACACACACACCTATATATATACACACACACCTATATATATACACACCCCCATATATATACACACACACCTATATATATACACACACACCTATATATACACACACACCTATATATATACACACACACCTATATATACACACACACACCTATATACACACACACACCCCCATATATATATACACACACACCTATATATACACACACACCTATATATATACACACACACCTATATATACACACACACACCTATATATATACACACACCTATATATATACACACACCTATATATATACACACACACCTATATATACACACACACACCTCCATATATATACACACACACCTAAATATACACACACACCTATACACACACACCTATATATACACACACGCACACCTATATATACACACACACCCCCATATATATACACACACCTATATATACACACACATCTATATATATACACACACATACACCTATATATATACACACACCTATATACACACACACCTATATATATACACACACACACCTATATATATACACACACCTATATATACACACACACCTATATATATGCACACACACCTATATATATACACACACACACCCTATATATATATATACACACACACACACACACACACACATATATACATATATATATACACCAAAAATGAGCTGTGTGCTTATCAAGGAATTCACAGCATAAGACCTTACACCCTCTGTTACTAGGACAGAACTGGTAGAAAGGGGTCATGTCAGATGGGACTGGGCTGAAATCATGGCTCCGTCATGCACTTGCTGAGTTATGGGCATGCATAGTTAACCCCCAGGAACTTCACCATAAAATAAAACTAATACCATCTTCCTTTCCAGGTTGGTGTGACAATTAGAAATAACATACTGCGTAAAACGCCTGGCTCATTATATTACTCTCCTTGTATTATTGTTGTTATTATTATGACCAGTACTACTAATGCCTAATAAAAATTACATGCTTAAAAGATATTTGCTTTGTGGATGAATTAACGAATGTTTACCACAGTTCTCCTTAGGGACCCTCAATTGGCTATGACAAAATCAATATACTAAAGCAGTGCCTCTCAAACTTTAAGGGACACATTAATCACTTGGAAATCTTGTTAAAATGCACATTCTGCAGGCAAGGTGGGAGGAGCACTTGAGACCAGGAATTCACCTGGACAACATAGGAAGATCTCATCTCTACTAAAAACTTTAAAAAATTAACTGGCCGCAGTAGAGCATGCCTGTAGTCCCAGCTATTCAGGAGGCTGAGGTGGGAGTATCGCTTGAGCCTGGGAGATTGAGGCTGAAGTGAGCTATGATTGTGTCACTGCACTCCAGCCTAGGCAACAGAGTGAGACCCTGTCTAAAAACAAAAACAAACAAAACGCATATTCTGGGTCAGTAAGTCTGAGGTGGGGTCTGAGATTCTGCATTTCTAATAAGCTCCCAGACCATGCTGACCATACTTGGCCTAAATTCCTAGATGATCCCATTATCTAGAAATAGACCAGTTCTTTAGATACTCAAGAGACACCAAAATATATTCTATCCTAGTAAAACCTGAACACCAGTGAGACACAACTGGTTTTTCTCACCACAGCAACTAACTAATAACAGACTCTCAACAGTGTTACTATCTTTGCTCAAGTGATCAGGGAGTTGAGCTCCAATTACCTCATCAATGAACTTTCCACATGCAATGAGCTAAGAATCAAATCACATCCCAGGCTTATCAACAAGGGCCAGGTCACACCTATCTCCAGCTTTGTCTCATGAGTCAAAAAATATCTGCTGTTGTGGTAACTGAAAACTGAGTTTTAAAGGTCTCCATAATAAAAGGCAAGAATACAAGTGAAAATAACATTTATTCGCAACTTCACTTCAGTTTGTTTTATGCCAACTGAGTGCCAGACAACACAAACACTGGAAAGGGGAGTGGGGAGGGTAAGAGAAAGAGGCCCTTGGTTTCATGGAACTTACAGTCTAGGGAAGAGGCCGTGCTCACTGTGCCATGCCAGGATGTTGGCCCAAAGCCCAACGTCCTCCACATTGCCTGGAAAGAGCCATGGTTGTACGTTTCTGCCCAGGGGGGCTTTCTCTTCCACTCAGACTGTTGACACAGATAGAAACAAACATGATAGGTACTTGGGTGCCACAGGACATTAGCCCAAAACAGGAGGGACTAAACTAGACAAAAAGGCACCAAGGAAGGCCGTTCTTTAAGAAGTGATGCTCAAGCCAAGATCAGAAGGATGAATGATCAAGGGCAGGTTTCCAGAAGGAAAGGTTGTGGAGAGTCGCAGAAGGAAGAGCATGATGAAAGCTGCAGAAACATAACAATGTCTTTACCATCAACACATATCATTGTGTTTTCTTAAAAATTAAAAATAAGGCCGGGCGCGGTGGCTCACGCTTGTAATCCCAGCACTTTGGGAGGCCGAGGCGGGCGGATCACGAGGTCAGGAGATCCAGACCACGGTGAAACCCCGTCTCTACTAAAAATACAAAAAATTAGCCGGGCGTGGTGGCGGGCGCCTGTAGTCCCAGCTACTCGGAGAGGCTGAGGCAGGAGAATGGCGTGAATCCAGGAGGCGGAGCTTGCAGTGAGCTGAGATTGCGCCACTGCACTCCAGCCTGGGCGACAGAGCTAGACTTCGTCTCAAAAAAAAAAAAAAAAAAAAAATTAAAAATAAAAAAAAGAAAAGAAAGCAGAAAAGGGTAGAAAATGCTGGAAGAACAGAAACAAATCCAATATGGCTTCTCTCCACTAGCTAAATACTCATATAGGGAGGACAAAAGGAAGAAGCAAGAATCCCCACATAACCCATATGCCAAGATATATGAAGATCTTCAACTTTATAAGGAGCATAACAAGTGCTATAAAAGTGCAAATAAGTAAACAAATAAATACCTAAATACATTTCTGGCAGGCATCATTCAGCCAGGTCACCTGCCATCACCTTGTGAATGAATACGACAGACAGCCCCTCTATTAAAAGTTGGATTTCTTGCCTGGTGCAGTGGCTAATGCCTGTAATCCCAGCACCTTCGGAGGCTGAGGCGGACGACTCACATGATGACAGGAGTTTGAGACCAGCCTGGCCAACATGATGAAACCCCGTCTCTACTAAAAATACGAAAATTAGCCAGGCATGGTGGCACGCACTTGTAATCCCAGCTACTTGGGAGGCTGAGGTGGGAGGATCACTTGAACTCAGGAAGCAGAGGTTGCAATGCGCTGAGACAGTGCCACTGTGCTCCAGCCTGGGCGACACAGTGAGACTCTGTCTCAAAAAAAAAAAAAAGATATATTTCCAAAAAGAGACCAGAATAATCTGGTTTCACTATAAGGCTGAAAATTTATGAATATGTTATATATTTGAGGGTGGGATTTTTTTCTTAATTAGAGAGGAAATGGGATAAATTAATCATTTACAAAAATACTTCAAAAGCAAACTGCTTTGCAAAGGATCATTTGCAAAGCAGTCTTCATTTGACTCCCATAGGTTTTAATTATAAAAAGGTGAGTAGGTATGAATTTGCTTCATGATATTTGGTAATAAGACAATGTTTCATTTCTGTATTTTTATTAGTCAAATTAACTTTGGTCCCAATCTACTCTTAGCTAGTAGGGTTAATGGAAAATTCAATTTAACATGGTGTAGAAGGAGGGGTTCTCCCTCTTGTTATTTGGAGTAAGGTTATCCCATCTGTTTGTCCAGGATCATGTAAGAATTTGGGGAGTTCATCATGCTTGGAAAATCGGGGACTGTAGTGGTTGTCATGGTTACCATTGTTTCTCCTGCACCTGAAGATACTACAAGCACTGCCCACCATCACGTCAGGGGCCTCTGAGATGCAGTCCCAGCTGTCCTTTCCTCTTATCTCAGGCTCTATAGAGAGATATTCGGAAACATCCTCAAAACTAAGGCCCTCCATGTCCAGCCTCCACAGGCTTCCTACAGTCATTCTTACACACACAATCATGGGGGCTGCGGGCCAATGGATACAGGTCTTCATCACCCTTCCAAACATCAAGGAAGTGTCTTCCTAGAATAAGCCTTCAACCAACTCTGCCTCCATCCTCTTATTCTCTGAGTCATCCACTTTGGGCCCCATCAATGGGCTTGAAATATAAAACCCAACAGTTTTTCCATTGGGGCTGAGGTAAAATCAGGTTGTACAACTACTCAAACCTTTAAGACACAATGCTGCGCCCTTCCTTGGGGATAAGAGTAGTAACAGGAGATGCTTTCTGCTTCCTAGTAGAAACAAAGCAGCAAAATTAAAATTTTAAATGTCAGTTATTTTCTTAATTTCCTTAATAATTCACAGCTGTGACAGAGGTATTTCCAACATCTCCTTACAGAAAAATTTCTCCATAAACCAAAAACTATTTCCACAAACATATGGTCACATATTAGTTCAATATAAACATTAACTCATTTTCACTCCCTCTCCACTGTGGCTTTCCATGCCTATTTGTATTCATTCTTCCCATTCATGCCACATTTAAGCAGATTGAATTAATCCTATGAGACTCATCCAGCTCCCTTCAGGAGTTCTACCTGGATGCAAGGGTCTCGTTTCTAATTCCCAAACTCATCTAGGCTATCCTGATCTCTTATGTCTTCAAAGGATGGTAGAAACTAAGACTTCTGGCTGGGCATAGTGGCTGACGCCTGTAATCCCAGCATTTTGGGAGGCCGAGGTGGGCAGATCATGAGGTCAGAAGTTCAAGACCAGCCTGGCCAACATGGTGAAACCCCGTTTCTACTGAAAATACAAAAATTAGCCGGGCGTGGTGGTGGGCACCTGTAATCCCAGCTACTTGGGAGGCTGAGACAGGAGAATGGCATGAACCCAGGAGGCAGAAGTTGCAGTGAGCTAAGATGGCGCCACTGCATTCCACCCTGTGCTACAAGGCAAGACTCTATCTCAAAAAAAAAAAAAAGAAAGAAAAGAAAAGAAAATGAAAAAAGAAACAAAGACTTCTGCAGAAATCATCAAGACTGCCTCCCCATCCTATCGCACTCCACCCCCACAGAAACACACAGACAAGCATACACACAGCCACAGAAACCCTCACCACTGTCATTCTCCAGGGCAACATCAACTTAATCTAAGAAGGACATGCAAGATGGCCTAATTTGTCATATTGCTGGAGCCAAAATTCTCCTTCTATGTTCACTTCCTTAATAGACACACAAGATCCATTTAGTTAGCGGAAAGTGGGCCATTCTGTATTTTTTTATTTTATTTATTTATTTTTTTTGAGACAGAGTCTCGCTCTGTCGCCCAGCCTGGAGTGCAGTGGCGCGATCTTGGCTCACTGCAAGCTCCGCCTCCCGGGTTCACGCCATTCTCCTGCCTCAGCCTCTCCGAGTAGCTGGGACTACAGGTGCCCGCCACCACGCCCGGCTAATTTTTTTGTATTCTTTAGTAGAGACGGGGTTTCACCGTGGTCTCGATCTCCTGACCTCGTGACCCACCCGCCTCAGCCTCCCAAAGTGCTGGGATTACAAGCGTGAGCCACTGCGCCCGGCCAAAAAACAAAAATTTTTTAAGACGAAATATGTTTAATTGTGAAAAGAGAAGAAAAGAAGAAAACATAGGCACTTAAAAACCACAAATTTTTATCCCGAGAGACGGGAGCTTTGATTAACCAGGAATAAAAAGATATTTCTGAGAATGACTTTTCTTATCAACATAGGCAACCTTATAAAAACTTCTAGGGAGAGACAACTTTAAAGGAAGGGGCTGAGAAGCCTTGTGTGTGTGAGTCGAACCCTGGCTTTTCCTGGTTAGCGCTCACTCACAATCTCTCCAAATCTACACACCTTCTCCACTAGTAATAGCTCAGAAATGTTGTCCTAAGAGGGATTTACGACCACCAATGTAAATGACGGAGAGGCTAAAAGAATTATCTTGGCCGGGCGCGGTGGCTCATGCCTGTAATCCCAGCACTTTGGGAGGCCGAGGTTGGCAGATCACGAGGTCAGGAGATCAAGACCATCCTGGCTAATACGGTGAAACCCCGTCTCTACTAAAAATACAAAAAATTAGTCGGGCATGGTGGCGGGTGCCTGTAGTCCCAGCTACTCAGGAGGCTGAGGCAGGAGAATGGCATGAACCCAGGAGGCGGAGTTTGCAGTTCCACAGGCTGTACAGGAAGCATGGCTAGAAGGCCTCAGGAAACTTACAATCATGGTGGAAGGCAGAAAGATGAAAAGGAAGCAAGTATGTCTTTATATATATATATATATATATATATATATATATATATAAGCATATTATATATGTACTATATAACATATAATATATAACATATAATTTATTGTTATATAACATAATATATATTATATGTAATATATAATATATATTACGTTATATATTATATTATATATATTATGTTATATATTATATAATATATATTGTTATATATATGTTATATATTATAATATATTGTATATTATGTTATATATATTATATAATATATTGTTATATATTATATAATATATTGTACATTATGTTATATACTATATAATATGTAATATAATATATAATATATATTATATAATATGTAATATATATTATATAATGTGATGTATTATATAATATGTAATATATATTATATAATATGTAATATAATATCTAATATGGGTGATATATGTAATATTATATAATATGTAATATAATATCTAATATGGGTGATATATGTAATATATAATATATATTTTACTAAATATATATTTATTATATATGTTATATATTTATTATATATATTATATATAATATATATTAAATATATAATATATAATTAAAATATATAATATTTATTACATATATATTATATTATGTATATTATATATTATATGTGTTATATATTATATATTACATTTATTATATATAATTATATATTATATATAATAAATTATATATATTGTATATAATATATAATATATACATATAATAAATTATATAGTATAATATATAATATATTATATATTATATTATATATTAGCAAATCTATAAATCTATATATTATATTGTAAATATGTAATATATTATATTATATATTATATATTACATATAGATATATAGAGATATATATATTATTATATATAATGTATAATTTGTTATACATATATTATACATGTCATATTACACATGTTATGTGATATACATGTTAGAATATATATGATTTATTATATATTATATGATTTATTATGCATATAATATATAATTTATTATACATGTTATAATATAGAACATGTATAATACATTATACATGTTATAATATATCACATGTTATAATACATTATACATGTTATAATATATAACATGTTATAATACATTATACATGTTATGATATATAAAATAACGTTATAACGCATTATACATGTTATGATATATAACATGTATAATATATATTATAACCTTATAAATATATAATATATATTATACATGTTATATTATATATTATATATTATAATTATATATTATATTAGCAAATCTATATATAATATATATTATATATTATATTTGCCACAAGGATGAAAACATAAAATGCATCCAAAACTCTTGTAAGAAATCTCTCTGTCCAGAAATTATGCTCACCTCCTATATAATATATATACTTTTAAAAGCCTATTATTTGAACCTGTCATGTTGGGTCATCACCTCTACCTCAAGAGAGACAGAAAAGGTACCAAACCCTCCCCATGTTTTTGTTTTTTTCAAAGAGCTACATGTTGAGTCCAAACTGTCTACCCTTCAAAATCAAGTGAGCCATGCCAGACCAAGAGTTTCTAGAGTGTTTAAACTTTCAAAGCAAGTCTACCTTCAAAGATTATTACATATAGGTAATGGATGGGAAAGAGGTAGAAAGAAAACGAATGAAATGGGACTAATAACTACTTTTTTAAATATTAGTTTTGATTGAACAATGTTAAATTTTATATATTCCAAATTAAATGCAAGTAGGTTCTTTTAAAACCCACACAATTGGAAGATGATTTTTTTTCTTTCTTTTGAGATAAGGTCTCACTCTGTCACCCAGGGTGGAGTGCAGTGGTGCAATTTCAGCTCACTGCAAACTCTGCCTCCCAGACTCAAGCAATCCTCCCGCTCAGCCTCTGAGTAGCTGGAACTAGAGGCTCACACCACCACACTGAGCTAATTTTTTTTTTTTTTTTTGATATGGAGTCTCACTCTGTCACCCAGCCTGGAGTGCAGTGGCGTGATTTCAGCTCACTGCAACCTCCGCCTCTCCAGTTCAAGCAATTCTCCTGCCTCAGCCTCCCAAGTAGCTGGGACTACAGGCACATGCCACCACGCTCGGCTAATTTTTTGTATTTTTAGTAGAGACGGGGTTTCTCCGTGTTAGCCAGGATGGTCTCAATCTCCTGACCTCATGATCCACCCGCCTCGGCCTCCCAAAGTGCTGAGATTACAGGCGTGAGCCACCACACCTGACGAATTTTTGTATTGTTTTGTAGAAATGGGGTCTCACCATGTTGTCTAGGCTGTTCTCGAACTCCAGAGCTCAAGCAATTCTCCCACCTCAGCCTCCCAAAGTGCTGGGATTACAAGCATGAGCCACCACAGCTGGCCAGAATCTGAATTTTTTAAAATATCACTAACAATAGCACTAGGAAATGCCTAGGGATACCCTTAGCCAAATATGTACATGACCTATCAGAAGAAACTATAAAATAGAGCTGAGAGAAATTTTAAAACACCTAAATAAATGGAGAGAGATGTTACATACATGGATTGGGAGCCAATAGTGTTAACTGACAACTTTCTTCAAATTAACCTACAGATTCAGGACAACTCCAATCAAACTCTCAGTGTCTATCTGTAGAAACTGACAAACTGATTCTAAAATGTCTATGGAAATGCAAAGGAACAAGAAGAGCCAAAAACAATCTTTGAACAAGAGTAACAAAGTTGGAGGACTTATCACCTGATTTCAGGACTTACTTGAAAATTACAGTAACCAAAACCTGCAGTACCGGAAAAGAGATAGGCATGGAGATCACTGAACAGAATAGACTGTACAGAAATAGATCCACATACAGACGGTCCCCAACTTACACTGGTTCAACTTATAATTTTTCACATTTATGATGGTGCAAAATCTATACACAGTTCGGAGAAACTGTATTTTGAGCATCCATATAGCCATTCTGTTTTTCACTTTTAGTATAGTATTCAACAAACGACACAAGATACTCAAAATCTTATTATAAAATAGGCTTTGCGTTAGATAATTCTGCCCAACTGTAGACTACTGTAGGTGTCCTAAGCATATTTAAGGTGGGCTAGGCTAAACTCTGACGTTCGGTAAGTTAGGTGTATTAAATGCATTTTCAACTCACAGTATTTTCAACCTATAATGGAAAGTAACCCCATCATAAGTCAAGAAGCATCTGAATATATGATCAATTGATTTTTGACAAAGGTGTTAAGGTAATTTAATAGAGAAAGGATAGCCTTTTCAACTAATGGTGCTAGAACAATTGGGTAGACAAATAGAAAAAATAAACCAAAAAATAAAAATACAAGTCAAAAAAAAAAATTTAAAGGCTGGGCATGGTGGCTCACACATGTAATCCCAGCACTTTAGGGCTTTGGGAGACCAACATTGGAGGACTGCTTAAGCCCAGGAGTTCAAGACCTGCCTGGGCAAAATAGGGGAATCCTGTCTCTACAAATAATTTAATTTTAAATTAGCCAAGTGTAGTGGTGCACACCTGTAGTCCCAGCTACTCAAAAGGCTGAAGCAAGAGGACCTCCTAAGCCCAGGAAGTAGAAGCTACAGTAAGCCAAGATTGCACCACTGCCCTCCAGCCTGGGCAACAAAGCGATATCTGCTTTCAAGAAGAAAAAAAAGAAAAGAATGTAGAAACCCCAATCTTTACCTCATGCCGCACACAAAAGTTAACTTGAAATGGATCAAAGACCTAAATACAAAAGCTAAAATTATAAAACTGTACAAGAAAACATAAAAGAAAAGCTTTATGATGCTGAGGTAACCAAAATATTTTTAGACAAGACACAAAAAATACAAATCATGAAGAAAAAGCTGGACTTCAAAAGAATCGAAAAGTTCTGCCTTTCAAGACACTGTAAAGAAAATGAAAAAGCAAACCCAAGATAGATAGATAGATAGATAGACAGACAGACAGGCAGACAGACAGATAGATCTGACCAAAGAGTGTCCAGAATACACATAGTAAACTTCTACAATATAACTTTTTAAAAGCTAATTTTAAAATAGCAAAAGATTTGAACATAAACTTCAGAAAGACATGCTAATGGCCAATGAACATGTAAAAAGATGCTCTATCTCATTAGTCATTGGGGAAATACAAAATAAATTCACAATGAGACAACACTACACACTAGTTGGAATGGTTAAATAAAAAACGCAGGCCAGCCAGGCATGGTGGCTCATGCCTGTAATCCCAACACTTTGGGAGGCCAAAGCAGGAGAATCACTTGAGCCCAGGAGTTCAAGACCAGCCAAGGTAACATAGTGAGACTCCGTATTTGCAAAAATAAAATTTATTTTTGCTTAGCCGGGCATAGTGGCGTGTGCCTGTTGGCCCCGCTACTCAGTGAACTAAGGTGGAAGGATTGATTGAGCCCCGGAGTTCAAGTCTGCAGTGAGCTAGGATTGCACCACTTCACTCCAGCCTGGGTGACAGAGCAAGACCTTATCTCAAAAACAAACAAATAAATAAACAATAACAACAACAAAAAACTAACCATATGACCCAGCAATTCCACACCTAGGTATTTACCCTATAGAAATGAAAACATATGTCCACACAAAGACTTATACACAAATGTTCATGGAAGCTTTATTCATAAAACCCAAAAACTGAAAACCCAAATGTCCACTACATGTGAATTGTGGCTTATCCAGACGACAAAATACTATGCAGCAATACTGATAAAAACAACATAGGTGAATATGAGAACATGCTGAACAAAAGAGTACACAACACCTGATCCCAATTACACGAAACTCTAGAAATGAGTTTATGATGACAGGAGATAAGAGGTTGCTGGGGGTTAGGGGTGAGGGACAGACTAGGAGATAAGAATATTTTTTGGAATGATGGAAATGTTCTACACCCAGACCTAAATACTGGCTTCTAAATACTCTTCTCACTTAAGAAGAAGTCAAGACTCCTCCTTGGAAATCATCAGAGAAAGTGTAAAAATGAAGAGGGAAGGTAGACAGTAAGCCTAGAAAAGCTTGTGCCACAAAGGAAGTGCTCAAAAAACTAATGGGGACATGTCAGAAAGGGGGAAAGGAAGATGAAAGCATGCCAACAAATAAGTATAGAAAGATGATAGAAATAGAAAATCACCATTTATAACCAGAAAAGTAATAACTGATTCAGGCTATAATTATCAATGGATACTAAAACCACTGGATGTAAGTTTGATGGAAAACAGGATATAGAGAATCATGGCAGCAAACAGCTTACCAAATGATCAAACTAGCACCAACAATAACTGGGCAAACTTGATATCATGTGCCTCTTCTTGCATTACACTGAAATGGCTAAAATATCACCTATGTATTACTGGCTGAATCATGAGAAAGATGTTGGACAAAACTAAATTGAGGGATATTCTGTAAAACAACTGGCCTGGATACTTCAAAAACTGTCACTGTCATAAAAGACAAATAATTAGTTTAAGGAACTGTCCTAGTATACCACTTGCTCCTTGATTGGGTCCTCATTTTGTAAACAGCTATAGGCCAGAGGCAGTGGCTCATGCCTGTAATCCCAGAACTTTGGGAGGCCAAGGAGGGCGGATGACTTGAGGTCAGGGGTTCAAGACCAGCCTGGGCAACATGGTAAAACCCTTCGCTACTGAAAATACAAAAATTAGCTGAGAATGGTGGCACGCACCTGTAGTCCCAGCTACTTGGGAGGCTGAGCCACAAGAATCAGTTGAACCTAGGAGGCGGAGGTTGCAGTGAGCCAAGATCGTGACAGAGTGAGACCCTGTCTCAAAAAAATAAAGGGGGAAACAGCTACAAAGGTCATTAGGACGAGAAGGGGAAATTTGAACATGAGCTACTCACTAGATATGTACAGTATTCATATTAAATGTTTTGAATGTGATAATTGTATCTTACAAGATACAAGCTGGAGTATTTAGGAGTGATATCTATAACTAGCACTCAAATTATTCAACAAAATATGTGGGAGGGCATGCAGAAGAATGGAATTAGACCCCAATCTCTCACCATGTTAAAAAACATTAACTCAAAATGGATTTAAGACTTAAATGTAAGACCTAAAAGAATAAAACTACTAGAAGAAAACATAAAGAGAAAGCTCTATCACATTGATCAAGGCAAGGGTTTATTTTTATTTTTTAGTCCATTTGCATAAAAGATTTTTTTAAATAAAACCTCAAAGGCATAGGTAACACAAGCAAATATAGATAAGCGGAATTGCATCAAACTAAAACGTTTCTATACAGCAAAGGAAACAATCAACAGAGTAAAGGGACAACCTACAGTATGGGAGAATATATTGGCAAACTATACACCTGATAAGGGATTATTCAAAATATATAAGGAACTCAAACATCTCAGCAACAAAAAAATATATAACCTGATTTAAAATTGGGCAAAAGACCTGAATAGACTTTTCTCAAAAGATATACAAATGGCCAACAGATATATGAAAAAATGCTCACATTGCTAGCACCAGGGAAACGCAAATCAAAACTACAACTGAGATATTATCTCACTCCAGTTAGAATAGCTACTATGCAAAAGATGAACTATAACAAGTGCTGGAGAGGACATGAAGAAAGGGAACACTTACACACTGCTGGTGGGAATGTAAATTAATACAGCTGTTATGGAAAACAATATGAAGGTTATTCAAAAACTTAGAACTACCATATGATCCAGCAATCCCACCATTGGATAAATAGCCAAAGGAAATGAAATTAGTATGCAGATATCTGCATTCCTATGTTTATTGCAGCACTATTCACAATAGCCAAGATATGAAATCAAAGTAAATGTCTATTAATGGATAAATGGATGAAGAAAATAACAATAGAATACAATTCAGCTATAAAAAAATGAATGAAATCTTATCATTTGTGACAACATGAATGAATCTAGAAGACATTACATTAAGTGAAATAAGCCAGGCACAGAAAGGCAAATACTGTATGATCTCACTCATGTGTGGAATCTTAAAAGTTGTTCTCACAGAAGTACAGAGTAGAATAATGGTTACCAGAAGATAGGGAGGTAGGGGGAAGGTTAGTCAATTGGTATAAAGCTACAGCAAGATAGGAAGAATAAGTTCTGGAGTTTTATTGCACAGTAGAATAAGTAAACAATAATGCATGATGTATTTCAAAACAGCTAGACGAGAGCTATTCAAATGTTCACAAAGAAATAAATGTTTAAGGTGAGAGATGTGCTAATTACCCTGATTTGTTCATTAGCCAATGTATACATGTATCAAAACATCACATTGTACCCCATAAATATGTACAATTATTAAGTATCAATCAAAATTTTTTATAATGAGGGGAACTGAGTCAGAGAGAAAGAAGAAACAAATGGGACAAAATGCCAAAAAAAAAAAAAAAAAAAAAATATCCACTCTGTAATTCACACACATCTTTGTCAGAGAACTGAAAAGCGGGTCAGGTAATATCTGACTGGTGATTAAGATTCTCTGCCTTAAGTAGAGGACAAAGGGACAATGGAAAAAATCCTCCAACTAGTCTGTCTCTTGGTCGCTGTTTTATAAACCATCAATGTAGGCCAAACCTAGGGATTAGTCCTCCAGAGCTCACTTCCCTATCCCAACACAATGGGACCAAGTCATGCAGTTGCTCAAGCCAGAAACCTCACCTAATCCTAGTGATATATTTCCCAAGTATTTCTCAAATCCACTCATTTCTTCTCATCATTACTGCTACCAGTCTAAGTTAACATCTTCCCTCACCTGGCCCATGGCAATGGTCATCCCACAGGCCTCCTTGTATCTACACACTTCCTCCTATCTATTCTCATAACATTACAAAGTAACATCTGATCATGCCCTACCATACTAAATGCCCTGCAATGGCTGTCTCGGGATGAAATCCTGTGACCTCTGAGGCCCTGCGTGATCTAGCACCTAACTTTCCAGCCTTGCTTTGTGCCACTCTCCCTCTTGCCATGGTCACTCCCATCTTTCACACACACTTCCGTAACCCTAATGTCTAGCACAAGGCCTGGAATTTAAATATCCAAGAAATTTCTGTCGGTTGTACTTTGAATTTGACTGCAGGCCTAGCCTAAGTGGGGAGGAGGCCAAAATCCCCTTCAAGTTCTCCTCCTGCAAAGCAGCACTGTGCTGGTTGATGCATTCATCATGGGAATGAATGAAAGTCTAACGGGATAACTGACACTCCCTAGATGAAGCTAAATGATCTGAACCGCTAATTTTGGGGAGGGACATGGGGAAAAGAGATGAATGCAAAGCCTATGTAACTGGAGAAATGCCTGGAGATGACTGTAACAGAATTGATTTTAAAAACATCAAGCCCCAACAGTAAGGATCACAGCTGATTATTACAATCCACCTGCCCATGGTGACTGTTTTTAAGGTTTTTTTCTTTTCATAGACTTTAAGAAGTAAAAATCTCTGACCTTCATATTTACCAAAAAAATTTTTTTAAAGACTGATAATATCCAAGATTGATGAAAGTGTAAAAAAATAAATATTCCCTTTCCTGAGACTACAAATTGGTATTGCCCTTTGGGAGGGTAACTTGCCAGCACTGTATGTTTCAATTTTGATCAGGAATCCCACTTCTAAAATGTATTCTTCAAAATATCTCTATAGGCTGGGCTCAGTGACTCATGCCTGTAATCCTAACACTTTGGGAGGTGAGAGGATTGCTTGATCCTAGGAGTTCGACACCAGCTTGGGCAGCAAAATAAGAGCCTGTCTTTAAAATTATAAAAAAATTAGCCAAGTGTGGTGGTGTATGCCTGTGGCCCCAGCTACGCTGGAGGCTGAGGCAGGAGGACCGCTTAAGCCCAGGAGGTAGAGGAGGCAGTGAGCTGTGTTTGCACCACTGCACTCCAGTCTGTGTGACAGAGTGAGACCCTGTTTATAAACAAACAAACGAACAAACAAAACTCTATACATAGAAACACATAAAGTTGGTCAGGTGCGGTGGCTCACGCCTGTAATCCTATCACTTTAGGAGGTGGAGGTTGCAGACAGCAGTGATGGCGCCACTGCACCCCAGCCTGGGCAACAGAGCAAGACTCTGTCTCAAAAAAAAAAAGTATAATCATGTTTTAATAATAAAGGTTAATATATTAGTATGTGATATATTAGGATATTTCCCTTTATGTACAAATAAGACTTTTTCTCCCCGACTGGGTTCATAACATATAATGTATGTGTTGAGCATCAGCACGTCACTGGACTCCTGATACCCATGAGGTGTTCCAGTGTGGGTGTGTGCTATAGTTAGCCAGTTACCTATTGTTGAATATTATCGTTTCCAGTGTCTCCCAGTATCAATAAAGATTTAATAAATATCCTTGTATTTGTATTTATTTCATTTCCTACAATGAAAAATATTTACTCAAAGAGGAGAAACATTTTTAGGCTTTAGTGTCTTCTGTCATTTCCTTTCTAGAAATGTTATGTGGCATTGTTTTAAGTCCCCTTTCCAACCCTGAATACTACCAAGAGAAAAATTGATAGGTAAAAAGGGCAGTTCATTTTTAAAATTTATGTTTTATTACAACAAAGGCTGGATATATTGTTTATTGACCAATTACATATATATACATAGATTCACTGCTGCCTCCTCCTGCTGGGCTTAAGCAATCCTTCCACCTCAGCCTCCCGAGTAGCTGGGATTACAGGTGCGTGTCACCACATATGGCTAATTTTTTAAAAATTTTTGTAGAGACAAGATCTCATTATGTTGCCCAGGCTGGTCATGAACGCTTGAGCTCTAGTCACCCTCCTGCCTCAGCCTCCCAAAGTGCTAAGATTACAGGCATGAACCACTGTGCCTGGTTTTATTATTCATCTATGTAAGTGTATTTCTTTTCTTTTCTTTTCTTTTTTTGAGACAGAGTCTTGCTCTGTTGCCCAGGCTAGAGTGCAATGGCGCGATCTCAGCTTACTGCAACCTCTGCTTCCCGGGTTCAAGCAATTCCCTGGCCTCAGCCTCCTGAGTAGCTGTGATTACAGGCACCCGCCAGCACACCCAGTTAATTTTTGTATTTTTAACAGAGAGGGGGTTTCACCATGTTGGTCAGACTGGTCTCAAACTCCTGACCTCAGGTGATCCACCCGCCTCGGCCTCCCAAAGTGCTGGGATTATAGGCATGAGCCACCGTGCCCGGCTCTATGTAAGTGTATTAATCCTTTTTTTCTGTCATATGTTGCAAACAATATTTGTCTAATTTTTGTTACTTTTATACAGTTTTTTTCTTTTTCTTTTTTGAGACAGGGTCTCGCTCTGTTGACCAGGCTGGAGTTCAGCGACGTGATCGTGGCTCACTGCATTCTCGACTTTCTGGGCTCAAGCAGAACACCCAAGGCAGGGTTTCACCATGTTTGCCAGGCTGGTCTCGAACTCCTGACCTCAGGTGATCCACCTGCCTTAGCCTCCCAAAGTGCTGGGATTACAGGCGTGAGTCAACCACACCCAGCTAGAGATCACTTTTTAGAAGCTACTTAAAGGAAGAAATACTTTATAGCTGAGATTGTGATATTTTCTAAAGAGGGAAGGACAAATTGCAAAAATCTCATCAGAAATGGATTCATTTTCCTACTGTCATATCCTGTTATAAATAAACCTTAGCTAAAACACACACTGCTTGATCAATCTATTACAATATCCTTAACAACTGAAAGACTTTTTAACCATCAGAATTATTTGCATTAAAAAGTATAGTAAATGCCCCACACTTTAAGCTTAATAAGCAGAATTACTACCACTACTTTCTACTTTCATCATGCCATATTTGCATAAAGGGTGATCAATTCATTCTTAAAAATAGATATTTTAGAAAGTCTTCACTACATTCACTTAATTTAGTAAAGATCTGCTAAAATACAACATTATAGTAAAGACCAAATAATATAGAAAAATTTAACATGGGATACAACAGCTGGTTAGAATAACAGAAAAGTATTTATGATTTTGGCAAGTAGTCTTTTGACTTTGGTGATAACTTTGTGACTGTGCCACTGAAGAACATCCTGGATGAGAGTTTATTAAACTGATGCCAGAGGTAAATAACGCACAGAGGTAATCACAGCACTAGAAGAAAATCCCCCGTCTTTCCCTTCCCAACCCACTCTTGCTTCCTCCAATACCTACTACAGTCTAGGTTTTCAGGTTTAAAAACTGGGTCTTCACTCATCATTTATACACACAAGGAAATGGACACTTGAGTGGTTAAGTGACTTGGCCTAAAGTCACAAGGCCACTTGGAATTAGCATTTACAACCATCTTCCTGCTCACTCCCCAACATTCATATTCACTGAAGATTTTACACTTAGCTTCCAAGCTTCATGTATTGATCTCTACAACTCTTACAATCATTTTTGCTGATTCTGAAGTGCATGTTAAGCGGATTAATGCCACACTCTGACCTCTCAGTTACTCAACTCCCTTAAATCCATTGATCACAGCCTCAGTCCCCCATCATCACCCATTCTCACGGTCATATGTTGGATCTTTGTGCAGGCAATTGATGTATCACGAGCAAAACTTAATTCTAAGCATCTCTGACCAAACTTCTGACTTTCCATTTCGCTTCCTCTAGTAACAGTAAGTCCAGCAGTTCCTCAACCCCATCAGTACCTAAGATCTCTCAATCTTCCAGTCTCACTATCATGACCTCACTTCCTTCCTCATCCAAATTGGTACAAACCACATATTTTCCTAGGACCTCTTTCCCTTCGCTCTATCTGCCTAATAAAACCTCAGTTCCAGTTAAACCCAGCTCTCCACCTACTCCATACCTGTACCCACACAGCTCATTGTAACTAGGGGAAAAACATACAATGGTATTTGCTGTCACTCTAAATTTGAGAGCAAACCTCATGTGTTATTTCAGAACGGTCCAATATTTCAATTAGATTTCCTCATTCCATTCACCCTTCCAGATCATTGTCATACCTTCTCCTCTTTCTCCGAGAGAGACTGGAATACACCCAACTGCATGCTCCCTTTTGTCACTTAGATGCTTAATAGGCATCTCAAACTTAACCAAACTCAGTTTCTCCACCAAAGCTCATTCCTGTAAAGTCTTTTCTAAACTAGTAAGATGCTCCATCTTTCACTCAGTTGCACTAATATTAGCATCATATTTAGCTAGCCCATACACACACTTCATCTCGAATATATCTACTGTTACCCCTTCTTGTCAACTCCATTGCTACTATCAGAGTCCAAGTCACCACGGTCTTTTTCCTAGATTCATATGAAACCCCAAATAGCTTTTCCTTTTTCCATTTGTGTGGAGGATATGTTCTGTTCTCCACAAAGCAACCTGTAATCCTTTGTTGGTTTTGGGTTTTTTTTTTTTTTTTTTTTTTTTGAGACAGGGTCTCGCTCTGTCACCCGGGCTGGAGTCCAGTGGCACAATCATGACCTGCTGCAGTCTCAAACTCCTAGCCTTGGCCGGGCACGGTGGCTCATGTCTGTAATCCCAGCCCTTTGAGAGGCCAAGGCAGGTGGATCACCCGAGATCAGGAGTTCGAGACCAGCCTGGCCAACATGGCAGAACTCTGTATCTACCGAAAAAAAAAAAAATAGCCATGCATGGTGGTGTGCACCTGTAATCCCAGCTACTCAGGAGGCTGGGGCAGGAGAATTGCTTCAACCCAGGAGGTGGAGGTTGCAGTGAACTGAGATTGCACCATTGCACTCCAGCCTGAAGGACAGAGTGAGTCTCCATCTCAAAAAACAAACAAACAAACAAAAAACCCTCCTGGCCTCAAGTCATCCTCCTGCCTTGGCCTCCCAAAGTACTGAGATTACAGGTGTGAGCCACTGTGCCTGGCCTGTAATCCTTTTAAAATAAATCCTATCATTTCACTCACTTGTTCACAACCCTCCAAAAACTTTGATCACATTTAGAATAAAATCCAAGGTGATTTCCAATGGCTTATGAGCACCTATATTGGCAAGCAGCTAAACATGGCCAATGTGCCAAATCTGGCTCACTCTCTACTTTTGTAAATATGAGTTTTACTGGAATGCAGCCATGTCCATTTTTCTATATAACATCTATGGCTGCTTTCCCACTACGACAGAGATGAGTAGTGGAGACAGACCCCTTTTACAACCTACCCACCAGCCATACCTGGCAAAAAATAAAAAAAAAAAAAAGATACATTTTTACAAAAAAAAGTTTGCAGAGAAGTTTCACCAACCCCTGCCCCTCATGGTGTGCCCCTAGTCGTGCCTCACTGGCTGTGTTCCAGCCACACCACCAGCCACCGCCCCTGCCCCCCGCCCCCACGCTTCAGGCCTTTGTGCTCGCACCACCTGCCTGGAACACATTCTGCCACGTAGCCCAGGCCTAGCTCCCTCATGCTCTTCAGGTCCCTGCCCCGACATTACCACCTGATTACCATCGAATTTAGATGAGACTTTGGATTTTAGACTTTAGAATTGATGCTGGAACGAGTTAAGACATTTGAGGTTGCTGGGTGGAGTTAATGTATTTTGCACCCAAGAACATGAATTGGGGGGGAGGGGTGGAATGTTATAGACTGTTTGTGTTCCCCAAAAGCCATGTTGAAATCCTAACCCACAATGTAATAGTAATAAGACAGTAAGGCCCTCCTGGGGCCTTTGGGCGGCATCATGAGGGTAAAGCCGTCATGAATGGGATTAGCGTCATGAAAGACACCCCAGAGAGCTCTCCTCCCGTAAGTTTTGTAGAATGTGAGACTACAAGAAGACAGCAGTCTGAAGACAGCCTGAAAGAGGACATTCTCCGCAACCTGGGTATACTGACACCCTGATCTCAGAGTTTCAATCTACAGAACTGAGAAATAAATTTCTGTTGTTTATAAGCCACCCAGTCTATGCTACTTTGTTAGCAGCTCAAACTGCCTGAGATAACTGATTTCTCCTTTTTCCTCATTTGATTCCTCCTTCTTCTTCGAGTTCCTGTATTTTTTTTTTTTTTTTTTTTTGAGACGGAGTCTTGCTCTGTCGCCCAGGCTGGAGTGCAGTGGCGCGATCTCGGCTCACTGCAAGCTCCGCCTCCCGGGTTCACGCCATTCTCCTGCCTCAGCCTCTCCGAGTAGCTGGGACTACAGGCGCCCTCCACCACGCCCGGCTAATTTTTTGTCTTTTTTAGTAGAGACGGGGTTTCACCGTGGTCTCGATCTCCTGACCTCGTGATCCGCCCGCCTCGGCCTCCCAAAGTGCTGGGATTACAAGCGTGAGCCACCGCGCCCGGCCGAGTTCCTGTATTTTAAACAGAGTGGAAAACAATCATAAAAACAGAAATACTGTACTTTAATGTTGCCTGAGAATGCTTAATCTAAGCTGATATAAATTGCATAACATACAGTCTGAGAATACATCCCTGATCCTCGTGTCTGCTTAACTCTCGTTCACACTAGTGAAGCCACAGCAATGGATGTTAACAAACTACTGTTTATTTCTAATGGTGTGAACTTCCAGCTCCCAGTCCAGCATGTAAGGAGCTTGGAAGTCATCAATCCATCCCAGCAAGTAAAAAACTGAGCCGAAAATCAATAACTCTTTTTGTGTTTTTTGAGACAAGGCCTGGTTCTATTGCCCAGGCTGGAGTACAGTGGCGCAATATTGGCTTACTGCAACCTCTACCTCCCAGGCTCAAGCTATCCTCCCACCTCAGCCTCCCGAGTAGCTGGGACTACAGGCACATGCCACCACACCTGACTAATTCTTGTATTTTTTTTGTAGACACAGGGTTTTGCCATGTTGCCCAGGCTGCTCTGGAACTCGTGAACTCAAGCAACCCACCCATCTCTGCCTCCCAAAGTGCTGGGATTACAGGCGTGAACCAACACGTCCAGCAACAACTCTTCTTAAATCTGTCAAATTGCTAGAGGCTCAATGCAGACAAGTCTAAAAGTTTAAAAATCCAAAGGGCCCAGTCTTAGTGCCTACCATCCCCCTCTGCCCACATACTTTTGTGAGTTCATCTCCAGAAGTTCTACCAGGTTCTCACAGTGAAGACAGAAAGAAAAACCCACACATTTCCAGCAGGGGGATGAGAAAACCAGCCATTTGGAATATACCCGGACCATTCTGTTCTTAATAAGGCCTGCCCTCAAAGAAAAAAAATTCTTTAATGTTAAGGGAAACTATTTAACCAGAGCTTAACTTACTAACGTTTTATCAGAGACCAACCAACTTGGGAAAGGTCCTGTAGATGGGAACACTGAAACTCGGCCATCTAAACCACAGCCCCCTCTAGCCATCCTATCCCAATTAAAGAGGGGGAAAAACTGAAAAGCACTTGTAAAGGTCACAGCCCAGGGGCACAAGTTCACTGAAAGACTGAGACATAATTGTAGGACTATAGAATGCTTCCTCACCTCCAACACTTCACCACCACTTTATTAAGGGCCTATTTATGACCACCTTTCAACCAATGTCCACCTTTCAACAAAAAAGTACAAGGCAAATCAAAAGGCAAAAACCAGGTTTTTTTTGTTTGCTTTGTTTTTTTGTTTTGTTTTGTTTTTTAAGGCAGAGCGTCGCTCTGTTGCCCAGGCTGGAGTGCAATGGCGGGATCTCAGCTCACTGCAACCTCTGCCTCCTGGGTTCAAACAATTCTCCCACCTCAGTCTCCCAAGTAGCTGGGATTACAGGCACCCGCCATCATGCCTAATTTTTGTATTTTTGTAGAAATGGTGTTTCATCATGTTGGTCAGGCTGGTCTTGAACTCCTGACCTCAGGTGATCCACCTGCCTCAGCCTCCCAAAGTGCTGGAATTACAGGTGTGAGCCACCACATCCAGCCAAAAAACCACAGTTTTTTAAGAAACACAACAAGCACCAGAACCAGACTCAGATATAGCAGAGACATTGGAATTATCAGATAAGAATTTAAAATAATTATAATTAATATGCTAAGAGCTCTTATGGAAAAAGCAAACAATGTGCAAGAAGAGATGGGTAATATAAGCAGAAAAATGGAAATTCTAAGAAAGCAAAAAACACTGTAATTGAAATGAAGAATGCTTTTCATGGGCTCATTAGGAGACTGGACACAGGAGAGGAAAAAATCTCTGAACTTGAGGATATGTCAAAAGAAACTTCCAAAACTGAAAAGAAAAAGAAAGCGGGGTGGGGGCGGGGGGAAAATGGAAAAGGGAAAAGGAAAAGGAAACAGAATATCCAAGAAGTGGGACAACTATTGACAGTAATGGCAAAAACCGCAATTACTTTTGCACCAACCTAATTAAAAATGTGTAAAATACATGTAATGGGAATACACGGAGACAGAAGAACAGAGGAAATATATGAAGCAATAATAACTGATAATTTCCTAAAATTAATATCAGACAACAAACCACAATTCTAGGAAGCTCAGAGAACACACCAAGCAGGATAAATGCAAAAAACTTGCAAGTAGGCATTCCATATTCAAACTGCAGAAAATCAAAGATAAAGAAAAATCTCGGAAAAAGCTAGAGGAAAAAACCCACCTTATCTATAGAGTGCCAAGGATAAGAATAACATCATCCTTTTCAGAAAACAGGTAAGCAAGAGAGTGAGATGCTTAAAGTGTTGAGAGAGGGGAAAAAAACCCACCAATCTAGAATCCCATATCCTGTGAAATTAACCTTCAAAAATTATGGAGAAATAAAGACCTTCTCAAACAAAATTTGAGGGAATGTGTTGCCGGTAGACTTGCCTTGCAACAAATATTAAAAGAAGTTTCTCAGAGAGAAGGATAATGATACAGGTGAGAAACTCAGGTCTATATAAAGGAAAAAAGAGCAGTAGAGAAGGAATCAGTGAAGGTGAAGTATTTTTAATGATTTTGCAACATATTTATCTTGTTTGTCATTAACTAAAAGTCATTTCGATCCCTAGGCAATCAGTTGCATAACAACTGGAAATAGTTTCAAAGCACGCAGAGAGATGAGCAAAGCTTGGTTAAAATGTGTATGACACTGATTAATGTATTTTCTTTCAAAGATGCTTATTAACACAGCCTTGCAAAATACATTCAAATAATTATTTATCAAAGTGGCACAACAGTAAGATTTCTGGATTTACAGTCAAGCAGAACTGGTTCAAACTCCAGGCTCAGTCACTTGCTGGCTGTATGTCTTGGACAAGTTAACCAAGTATCTCACTTGTAAAACAAAAATAGTAAAACCCACATTTCATATATTAACTGTAAGGACTAAATGTGAAGGCTAAACCAATTCCCCTAGCCCACTGTCCAGCTAATTCTAAATGCTTACTACCCAGTTATAAATGCCATGAATCCTGCAACATCCTCTTGCACTCCTTCATAAATTAGCTCAAAGCTAGCAAGTTTATGGCCAACCTCTGATAAGCATATAAAATTCAAGAGCATGCATTTCATGGAGATCACTCCAGCTGCACCTTACTTTAAAAATTTTCCTCTCTTATTTCTATTCATTTTTTAAATTGTTATCTTGCTGTGTCATGAAACCTTTTTGAATTAGGGGTGGGAGAAGATTAAAAGGTAAGATACCAAACTAATAGTTTTATATTGTTTCTAAGAGATGGATGAAACAATCCCAGAAACAGGCTTCTAGAAGTATCTCAACCTCTAATATTCATAATCAAGGATCCAATGCAGACCTGCTAGTCCATATTCCCAGCCACAGGAAGTGCCTGGTACACACATATTTGTTGTATGATTCATTTCTGTACTTCCACGTTTTCCCTTTTCTGGCAAAAAAAAAAAAAAAATCAATTATTTCCTATTTGTACAATCTGCTTGGAATACATTTCTAATGTTCAAATTTCCTTATAAACAGTAAATATCAACTAACTCTCTATGCCAAATGTCATCCTCTATTTCAGGAAATATCTCCTATGTTGCTAAGTTCCTATACAATCTACACAATGTCACAAAATAAACCATCCATCATGCTGGAGAAAAAAATAATTGTTGGCTCAGTCCCATGTTAATGAGCCTACTTTCCCCCAATTTGGAAATAGGTGTAGGCTGGACATCTCTACCAGTTTGAATATGACATACCATAATGGCATACCATAATTTTTGTATTTTTTAGCATTTTAAGGATGTTTTTGGTGCTTTATTACTTCTCACAAAGATAAAATGGGAAATTTATTCTAGTACTGTTATTCTAGTACTTTTACATCCCACATAAGAAGAAAACATGTATGGGTACTATAGGACCAATCCATAGCTAGAAAGGCCACCACCTGCATGAGTAAGTTATGGTACCCCCACCATACCCAAGAAGTCAGAATTGATTTAATAGGTAACATATTTTATTAAGAACAGTTAAAAAAAAACACACATTAATTCCACCAGTAATGAATTCTAGTATTTTCAAATCTTACTCTTCAGTAAGTCTTGAATGTTTTCAAAAAGTGATTTATGTTATGTTTTTCCCTCACTGGGAAGCAGGGCAGAACAGCAGCCTTTGGGCTAGTTTCCCCATCACCACTCACGCAGGTAACATCGAAACAGTTATCTTACCAGTAAATCGTTCACATAAAGCCCAAGCTCTAGCTTATGGAACACAAGGCCCTCAACAACTGATCCTCTCTACCTCTTCAGACTTAGCTCCCACCACTCCTGGCCGTCACCTGGACACAAAGCTGTTGTTCCACTCTACAGCACACAGAAATCCCCGTCTTAAACGCCTCCGTCTTTCCCTCCATTCTCCATCACTAAGTCCCAGGTATTACTTCAAAGGTAACCTCTGAGGGGAGCCTGCCTGAATGCTCTAGAGGTGGGTCAACTGCTCTCTGTGCTTCCACATTACTCCAGGCGTACCTCCAACAGGGCATTTCACACGGTATAGAAATTACGCTAATGTCACTATGCTCTTCTTATGCCCACATCTGGAAAGTGTGAACAAAACACCTTACTCATTTATACCCCAAGTATCAAGTATATGCTGGGTACTAAAAATTCATAAAATTGTAGTAAACTTTTTATATATTTTTACACTTCCTGTTTCCTCTTGCAAATTTCACTTTATTCTTCCTACATCTTTTGAAAAATCACTTCCTGCTAGCCAGGTGCAGTGGCTCACGCCTGTAATCCCAGCACTTTGGGAGGCCAAGGCAGGCCAATCACCTGAGATCGGGAGTAGGAGACCAGCCTGACCAACACGGAGAAACCCCGTCTCTACTAAAAATACAAAATGAGCCCAGCATGGTGGCGCATGCCTGTAATCCCAGCTACTAAGGAGCCTGAGGCAGGAGAGCCATTTGAACCCGGGAAGCGGAGGTTGCAGTGAGCCAAAACGCACCACTGCACTCTAGCCTGGACGAAAGAGTGAGATTGTCTCAAAAAAATAATAAAATAAAAATAGAAATACCACCACACCTGGCGTGGTGGCAGGCACCTGTAAACCACTCAAAGTGCGGATCCCCCCGCCTCAGCCTCTCAAAGTGTTGGGATTATAGGCGTGAGCCACCGTGCCCAGCCTAATTTTTGTATTTTTTAGTAGAGATGCAGTTTCACCATGTTGGCCAGGGTGGTCTCGAACTCCTAACCTCAAGTGATCCACCCATCTCAGCCTCCCAAAGTGTTGGGATTACAGGCATGAGCCACTGCGCCTGGCAGGATGGCTGATTTAAATTGGTATTCAGTACACAGGAAATAAAAGCTAAGTAGTTTTCTTTCTGTTTCTAATTTTTTTTTTCAATCACCAGCAACTTGAACCATGGACCAATCATTCCTGACCACCATTTGGCAGCTGATAAACTTATCAAAAGTATATTTCTACTAGGTCTTAGGTTAAATCCCTACTGCTTGCAACTCAAGTGTCCAGCGTCCTGCTCTTGTTCAAGCTGATCCCAAGCAGTTAAAACTGTTCACTGGAGGTGAAATGATAAACTTACCTTTATGCATGTGTAATGACTTAACCACAGATTTCAAAAATATATATAAATTACATGCTCAGCCTTCCTGACATCATTTCCATTATACATCTGACTCACGATACCCCCCACTTGGATGTCTAATAAGCATCCCCATCACAAAACATTCAAAGCTTAATTCCAAAACTCATCCCTCCCCAAACCTGCTCCACACCGCAGTCCTTGCCATCACTATCTCACAGCAGTTCCATCCTACCAGTAGTTTAAGCCAAAAATGCTGCTGTCCACCCTGACTCTCTCATACTATAACCACACTATCAACAGATCTACCTTCAAATGAAAATCCAAATCCCAATCGCTTTTTTTGTTCTTTACAGCAGTTTCAGGTTCACAGCAAAACCAACCACTATTTACCACCATCCATTCTGGTTCAAGCCACTGATTAAAAAATCAGTGACTTAAAAATAAGAGACTTTTTACTGCTCTTCCTGTTTCTGCCTTTGCTCCATTAGTTAATTCTTCAGAGTAATCAGTGATCCTTTTAAGACATAGTTCAGATCATAACCTTTCTCTCCTCAAAACTCTCCTAAGGCTTCCCATCTCCTCAGTCTCCTCACATCAACCTCAGCTTTACAAACACACCAAGCATGATGAAACGTTAAGCTCCAAAAAGATGGAATTGTTTTTTAACGTTTTGTTCAGTGCAGCATCTAAAGCACCTGTAATCATGCTTGGGACAGTATAAAAGAACAGCAAGCATAAACCATTTTAATAAATGCTCTTGCTTCAAGGGGCTTTATAGTTGCTGTTCTCTTAGCTGGGGGTTCTCTACTCTCAGATACCTGCATGTATTCTCACTCGGCTCCTTCAGGGCTTTGCTCAGTAAGGCCTTACCAAGCACCCTACTTAAAATTCTATCACAAATTCACTTCCCCTACCCGTGTCCCATTTTTTCTTCATAGCATTTACCCCATACATGTTTCACTCACTTGCGTATTGTCTGCCATCTCTCATACACACAATTCTAAGGTCTGTGAGATCAAGAATGTTTATTTCCTCCACTGCTGAATCTGTAGCATCTAGAGCAGTGCCTTGCAATTTGCAGATGCTTGACATTGAATGGGTACATTTTTCTATGTATATTTCAATTTATACCATTTGGGTAGTTTGAGGATTATCTTTCTGGAAAGTCTTTAAATGTATTTCTAAGTCCTGTAAGATTTTGCTATTAGTATGATTTTTATTTTGTAGGCTAAAAGTTGACTTAATAACATTGCTAGTACAACAGTAACAAATTATACTTGTTTTAACATCTCCAGCATATAGAAACATAAAGACCCCCATGATACGCCACATAAATACCTTAAAAACTGATAATAAATTGGAACTGATTAAACAGACAAAAATTCATTTTTTAAGTTGCCTTAATGTCTTTAATGCTGCCCAGCCATACTCCAGAACAAGAAGTCTTTATTTATTTAGTAAATCTTAAAGGGCAATCTGAAGTCAGAAGAGGTCAGATAATTTTTAGTGTCTCCAGTATCTACTTCAAGTATAAATAACTAAAAGCTACAGAAAAAAATGTTAAATATCACTGAAGTAAAAATGCAAATATTTTTTACAGTATTATTGATGCATTTCAAAATCATTTATGCTGGAAATCATACACGAGAGTATACACTGTATTATTCCATTTACATAAAATTCTAGAAAATGCAACCAATCTATAGTGCCACACAGTAGATCAGTGGTTGCCTGGGGCTGAGGATGGAAGGAAGGAAGCATGGGGGAACCTATGCAAGGTGATGGAAATGTTCTGTACTTTGTTTGGTGATTACATATACATCAGTCAAAACTCATCTAACTGTACAACTTAAACGGACTGAAAAATACTGATGTCATTTGTCCACCTTAGACTGACTAGAGTCATACTAACACAGTGTGAGTAACAATATTTACTCACACTCAGTCGATGGAAGTTTATGTTGGTACCACCTTTTAAGGAAAACATTTTGGCAATGCCAAAACTTACAATGCAACTCACAACTTATAATGAACAAAACTCTTTAAGTCAGTTAACAGTGTCTTCTAGGAAATTAAACTACACAAATATCATTCAAAGTATATTTTCAGGCCACGCGTGATGGTTCACCCCTATAATCCCAGCACTTCGGGAGGCCAAGGTGGGCGGATCATCTGAGGTAGGGAGTTCAAGTCCAGCCTGGCAACATGGTGAAACCTCATCTCTACCAAAAATACAAAAACTAGCTGGGCATGGTGACACATGCCTGTAATCCCAGCTAAGGCACAGGAGGCTGAGGCATGAGAATCACTTAAATGAGGGAGGTGGAGGTTGTAACGAGTCATATTCACGCCACTGCACTCCAGCCTGGGTGACAGTATCTTTAAAAAAAAAAAAAGGAAAGGAAAGGAGGGGAGGGGAGGGGAAAAGGAAAGAGGGAAAGGGAAAGGAAAGGAAGAAAGATCTATGCGAATGCCCTGAGTAAGCTGTGCCTGTAGTCCCAGCCACTCGGGAGGCTGAGGTATGAGAATTTTGTGAACCCAGGAGGCGGAGAGTACAGTGAGCCGAGATCGAGCCACAGCTGAGTCAGACTGGGCGACAGAGCAAGACTGTCTCAAAAAAAAAAAAAGAAAAGAAAAGAAAAAAAGGCCAAACCATATAACTGAGTGTTTAACAATTTTAAAAAGCACAAAAGAAAAATATTAATCAGGAGACCAGGAAGGTGTGGTTAACTGAAAAGTAAAGACTTCCATTTTGTTCCTACTTTCTATTAAGTCTGATTTCTTCAATTTGGTCATTACAACTTAATATAAAAAGTTACTTTAAA
Organism: Symphalangus syndactylus; assembly: GCF_028878055.3. NCBI lineage: Eukaryota > Metazoa > Chordata > Mammalia > Primates > Hylobatidae > Symphalangus > Symphalangus syndactylus. The sequence goes on from NC_072427.2 coordinate 136,674,945, forward strand.
AAATACTATTGATCCTTAGGACAAATTCTGAAAAAACTGCTGACTTCTGAAATTACATTTAAAAAGAAATCAGATCTTTCAGATTTGGGAAGGCCATATAGGACGACAAAAGTCTGAAATTTAAATAAGCTAACTTCTACAAAGACCAACATTTACTATGCAGGCATTAAAAAAATAACTAGGCTCTCTTTTATGGAATTCAAGCGGACACAAGCTGGAAACCTTATGACCCATTCTCCTGCAATGCTCGATGATGTCTCTACTAAATTACTTGCACTGAGCCCAGCTCTCAAGAGTAAGCTATGACAGTTTTACAATCTATTACTATTTCCTAGCTACACACCTTCCTCTAAAAATACTTTTTCTAACAACAAAAAAAAGGCCCCCAAGATATAATAATCTTATGTACACACAAGATGCATTAGGCATCCAAATATAAATTCAGTTTTCAACAGAAATATGTAAGTCCATTGCAATTTCATAATAAACTTAAAGACTAGTTAAACCCAGGCATTCTGTAGCAGAAGCATCTTAACACTGAAGAGGAAAAAAGGTCCTCTGAAAGCAGCAACGCTCTGGGATCAAGACTAAACATTCAAATAAAGAAACAAGACCGGGCACGGTGGCTCACACCTGTAATCCCAGCACTTTGGGAGGTGGAGGGGCGCAAACCACCAGAGGTCAGGAGTTCAAGACCATCCTGGCAAAACCCAGTCTCTACTAAAAATACAAAAATTAGCCCGGCATTGTAGCACGTGCCTGTAATCCCAGCTACTCGGAGGCGGAAGCAAGAGAATCGCCTGAACCTGGGAAGTGGAGGTTGCAGTGAGCCAAGATTGTGCCACCGCACTCCACCCTGGTCAAAAGAGTGAAACTCTGTTTAAAAAAGAGAAAGGAAGAGTGAAAGAAAAAGGAAGGAAGGAAAGAGAGAGAGAAAGACGGAAGGAGGAAGGGAGGGAGGGAGGGAGGAAGGGAGGGGAAGGAAGGAATGAAGGAAGGAAGGAATGGAGGGAGGGAGGAAGGGAGAAACTGGCCAGGCATGGTGGCTCATGCCTGTAATCCCAGCACTTTGGGAGGCTGAGGTGGATGGATCACAAGGTCAGGAGTTCCAGACCAGCCTGGCCAACACGGTGAAACCCTGTCTCTACTAAAAATACAAAAATTAGCCGGGCGTGGTGGTGTGTATCTGTAATCCCAGCTACTCAGGAGGCTGAGGCAAAAGAATCACTTGAACCCGGGAGGCGGCGGCTGCAGTGAGCAGAGATTGTGCCATTGCACCCCAGCCTGAGCAAGAGAGAGAGACTCCATCTCAAAAAACAGGAAACCAAATACTGGGTAGCTCCCTCAAAATAGTGTTTTTTAAAAAAAATGTTGGGCCAGGTGCAGTGGCTCACACCTGTCATATCATGAGCTGAAGACCAGCCTGGGCAATACATTAAAAAAGCCAGCGTGGTGGCACGTGCCTGGAGGCCTAGGTACTCGGGAGGCCAAGGCGACAGGGCCACTTGAGCCCGAGGCGTTTGAAGCTGCAGTGAGCTACAATCCCGCCACTGCACTACAGCCTGGGCGACAGAGTAAGAATCTGTCTCAAAAAAAAAAAAAAAAAAGTTATTTATATCATAAAACAGGACTCTGACAAAAAGGAACATTTTTAAATAAAATCAAGCCAAAATATTACATCCAAGTATGTAAAAACATAACATCAATAACCCTTTACACTAAGAACGTTTAAACAAACTGAAGCACAGTTCCTTTTATTAGGATTTTTGTTGTTGTTTAAAGAGGCGGGGGCCAGGCACAGTGGCTCATGCCTGTAATCCCAGCACTCTGGGAGGCAGAGGTGGGAGCATCACCTGCAGTAAGGAGTTCGAGCCCAGCCTGGCCAACATGGCAAAACCCCGTCTCTACTAAAAAATACAAAAATTAGCTGGGCATGGTGGCACACACCCGTAGTCCCAGCTACTTGGGATGCTGAGCCACAAGAACCACTTGAACTCGGAAGCAGAGGTTGCAGTGAGCTGAGATCACACCACTGCACTCCAGACTCAGCAACAGAGCAAGATTCCGTAGTGAAAAATAAAGAGGTGGGGTATCGCTGTCACCCAGACTGGAGTGCAGTGGTCCAATCACAGCTCACTGTAGCCTGGAACTCCTGGCCTCAAGCAGTCCTCCCTTCTTACCCTCCCAGTAGTTGGGATTACGGGCATGAGCCACTATATCTGGTATATAAGGTTCTTACGAAAAGGTATCTGACATTATCACAGAATGTGGCTTAAGCCAGGTCACTTCAACCCTACTACTGTTTTATCACTGTTAATTCTCCAAAGTATTCTACTATAAAAATTACTCACCTATAATACTCATTTAACAAATTTTACAGCCTATTTTGTGCCATGAATGATCATGCTAGAGACTGGCTGTGGCAGAAACGCCAGACACAACTTTATAGTGGAATCACAACGTACATTCATGTTCTCACACTGTGAGCAGCAGTTTCGTGTAGTGAAAAGAATTCTGACCTAGAAAAAAAAAAAATCTGGGTTGCGATTCCTGCTCTAACCTGCTTACAAATCCTTTTTAATTTTCAGATTAACAGAACCATGTGTTAGACCATGTAAACTTGATTCAATAAATTATGCAATGTAAATATTTAGTTTTTTTAAGATAAAAATAATACATTTTACTACTATAAAACATTTTAAGGCTACAGAGCCTCATAACCATTAAATTTTAAACATACTCTAATTTTTAAAAAAAACAGCAAATATATTAAAACTGCAGTGTTACAACTGCAAAATGTCCTACACCAGGTCATAAGATTCTTTAATTTAAAAATAAACTATGTACACAGGAAATTTTCTAACAATTTCTTCCCTTTTATGAATACATATTTTTTTAGAATAGAGAAATATGTTTTAACCAAAATCCCCAAAATGTCCACTTATCTCAAAAACAAATTTCAAATGACACGATTTAACTCTTTTTTAGAAACAAAGCATCTCCTTGTAGACCTGTACACAACAGGCTTTGTTATACAAACATACAGATCAGTTTTCATATAAACTAAGAATTTAAGTTCTTTCAGAGAACTTATGCAGAAGTATTAAAGGTTTCTTTTTTTAAGTTGTGATTAAAGAGAAAACCCTCCGTCAAGTATTTTTAATACATATTTTCCCATTTTTATATTTTAATAATCCAGCATCTGTTCACCATGAATTAAGAATTCAAAGAAAAAATAAAAATGCTTTAAACAACTGTGGCAAATTCTACCTTTTTAAGAGTATTACCATATTTAAAACATTTTATTAATGTGTAAAAGGGGAAAAAAGCACTAAGGCCAAAGATTTACTGACATACTGTTTTCAATTAGTAAAACAAATCTTAAAATATTGAGAGATAATTATTGTCCATCTTTAATTTCCTTTCATGTGAAATTCAGAAGTAACGTGTGTCCACTTTAGGTAACATTTATATATAAAAAGTTTATTAGAAATATAAAAAATTTTAAATTTTACACTATTTCCACCTTAAGATTCTTTTAGATAAAGCAGATGTGCCTTATGGTTCAAACACAATCTGATGTACAAAATCTTATTTAGTTCTTAGTAAAATAAATACAGAAACACAAATGATGAAATGATGGACTATTAATAACTTAAAAAACCCAATGTAAAAGTTTCCAAAAACCACCATTTGTTGTAGGTACCTAATATGGCAATATTTACTGTAAAATACATGAAACAGCTTTCACTAAAATTTAATGTACTGGCTTATTACCAAGATCAACACTGTCATATTAAAACGCAAGTTGTGTGGTCTAAGTTTATGTTTCCAAACTTTTTTGTCAACTAGACAAAGGAATCGAAAACTTTTTCTTAAAGGACCAGAGACAGGCTGAGTATCCCTCATCCGAAATGCTTGGGACCAGAAGTATTTCAGATTTTTGATTTTTTCGATTTTTGAGTATCTGCATATACATAATGAGACTCAGAAATGAGATCCAAGACTAAACATAAAGTTCATTTATATCTCACATACACCTTATACACATAGACTGAAGGTAATTTTATACAACAGTTTTAATAATTTTGTGCATGAAACAAAGTCTTAATTATGTTTTGACTATGACCAGTCACATGAGGTCAGGTGTGGAATTTTCCACTTGCGGCATGATGTCAGCACTCAGAAAGTTTTGGACTTTGGAGCATTTTTTATCTCAGATTTTTGGATTAGGGATTGCCAACCTGTAGTAAAAATTGGGGGCTTGCAGGACCCTAAGGTCTCACCACTCAATTCTGCCACTGCAGGAGAAAGCAGGCACAGACAACATATAAATGGGTATGCTTGTGAGCTGTAGTTTGCTTGACGCTAAACAATACATAAATTCTGGACAACAGACTTCTTATTTCAGGTGTCACATTACAAATATGTCATATTTGAAGGTAGGAGCAACAATACAGATGGGCAGACATTAATAAATGAAAACCGCAAATTAAAATTTTCACACTTATTACCCAGTCATAATTGGATGTTATGTGTATATATGTATACATACAAGTTATAAAGCTAGCTCATTTCAATTCCATATTCTTTTTGGTGTGTTAATCAACAGTATCAAACCAACATCAGATAAGCAGCAAAAGGATTATGACTGATTGAGTACTCAGAAGTTAATCAAAGATCACGAAATCTGGTTTTGACATCTTTCTACACAATGAAAAAACTTATTTACTGTGCTCTATATAGAAAATATCAGATGTATCTTTTCAGGTGTCATTTTAAAATTCAATTGAATTGTTACAATTTGAAGCTAAATGTGATTTGCTTTGTTTTATTAGAAAAAATACTCAAGCAAGGTCTACAATCATTGGTCAATTAAGAATGACTTACAAGAACATGAGGCAATAAAATAAAAATACAGGTACAAACTATGTATCTGAAACACTTCTATTTGGCAATTTTATAACAAATCAAATTTTAAAAAGAACAAAAGAGATTGCAGATTACTTCGCAGATACAGAATAAAGCAATTGATGAAGTGCTTAAGCAAAAGAAAACAACAAAAAAAGAAAACACACTGCTTTTCTTTTTAAAAATAAGATCACATTGCTATAGATCAAATGGATAATACCCTTATTAAACAACCACTCCAGAATGTCTTATAGTAGCAGTGCTTTTATTTGCACTTCACTTAATTTTATAAGACTCATTTCATGTATATAGCTCTTTACCCCATTGTTAACGAATAAAGTCTCTCATAATTTTTACACTTTTAAATTTTTTAAAGCAAATGAGAAATGATTTATGTATCGTGGAACCTTTCCCATTTTGGAACCAAAGGTTTAATTCTATATTTTTGTCTAATATTTCTTTAAAAAATTTAGTGTAAAAACTGCTGGTTTTTATATCACTGTAGTAAAGTGAAAACTCCTCAATCAGGAGTATTTTCTGCAGTTTCACTGCATATAACCACATACTTTACAATGTCCTTCCAACAGTAAGGAAATAACTGATTTCTTGATCACTGTCAGAAATGAGTGCCATAATTCTATTATGGGTATAGGTCCTCCCTCAAAGACTTTCTGGAAGGATGTTCAACGTGTTTTGTTCTTATAGATATTAACAGTAGTACATAGTCCCTTAAGTCTGTGAAAGACATTTATTGTTAAAGAAGGTGCTTTTATTAACAATTCCTCTGGCAGCACTAGTGAATTACAATATCCTTCAATATTATTTCTACCATAATATATACATTTAACTTTCATGCCTCTAGAAAAACATCTACAGTACATTTCAAAATATAAAAATATATTACAAATCTGCTGAATTATTTACAAGCAATGTTCTATTATCTCTATGCAACATTTGTTTAATACAATACTAACAAGTTACACATATTTCCATTTCTGTAAGTTAAAAAAAATCGATATGGCTTCTTGCTTACCAAGCAAGAAAGTGATTTTATTTTCCTTTTCAAGACCAACTTTGGTGCATAAAAGATTCAGTTTGAAGATACTTGTAAAAAAAATACAATTTTTCTTACATTAAGAAAAAACAACTCAAAAACCAAATGATTTCCTCAGAAAAAAAATTAGAGTCATATAGGTTAAATGAAAATATGAAGATTATTCAAATAATTTGAAAGGTTTTTCAAAAACCGTTAACAGATTAGTTATATAGGTAAATATTAACATACTGTACTCCATGAGAAAGCCCTAGTCCTGAAAAGGGAGCCACCAGACATACTGCAACACTCTTTAACAGTAATTTTCAGCCCTAATTCGATAGACGAATTTTTAGTTGATTGCAAACGTCGTTCACTGTTTGCTTAAATACAAATTGAACACTTTTCTTATCAGAGTTCTGCAAAAGAACACAAATGGCAACCAATCACATCTATTTATCATAATTGAAAGGTAAATTATCTCTTGATAATTTTCATTGTCTAAATATTTCCTAATATGACTTCAAATCAATAAACACTGTTAAGACAAATATCCGTACAGTGCTTTTGGTATTTGTAAGGGCACATGTTGTAATTGTTTTTCTTTCCAATATAAACTACTGAAATCACTAAAGGGAAGAAAAGAAAAAAAAAGCAGCTTAAAGCAGCAAGCATGCAAAGCCTTTAAGAAGCTGTTCTACTAAGTTGCCAAAAGAGTGTTTGCTCAGTCTCCCACAGTACCATTCCATGAAAATGTGGATATACAGTAATATATTAATATATTCCACCAAAGAGTCTACTTCATTCACAGAATGTTTACACTAAGCATAAATATTATCCTAAATACTGGATTAAAAAAAAAAAAAAAAGGAAGGGGTTGACTCTAATGTGCAACTTTTCCTAAACCCATTGTCAGTGACTAAGACTGCAGGTGTCCCCGCTTGTTTGCTTTTTATGTATTTATTTATTTTTTACCTCTTCAACCTCTTCTGCGGCATTGTTCTAGAAAAAGAGAAAAAGAAATCCTTTTATTCAACTGAATCAAACACATTTGAGTGCTTCAAGAGACATTAAAAATATTAATAAGATACAGGCAATGTGATGATCATAGATTACAATAAAAATGTATTTCCAAAACATTTATACATATGGATCTATACTTAGTTACATAATACAGTTGTTGAATAAAAGTTTTAAATTTAGCCTGCTAGTGCATTTCTAAGAAAGAATTCCATGTGTAATATATATATTTTAGCCAACTAATACTTTAAAACTGATGCTTGGCTGGGTCCCAGAGGCTCATGCCTGTAATCTTCCCAGCACTTTGGGAAGCCAAGGCAGAAAGACTGCTTGAGCCCAGGAGTTCAAGATGAGCCTAGAAACACAGAGAGAAGTGGTCTCAAAAACAACAACAAACTCCAATGCTTAAATCCCAAATAAATACAGTTGTCTCTCGGCATGCACAGTGGAAGTGGGGGGGTCCCCAGAATCCCCTGCAGATTCCAAAATCCAAGGAAATAGCAGTGTTTGCAAATAACCTACATACATCCTTCTGTATACTTTAAATCATCTCTAGATTACTTGTAATAATATAATATAAATGCTATGTAAATCATTGTTACACTATATTGGTCTTATTTGTATTATTTTTTATTGTTGTATTGGTATCTTTTTCCCCCAAATAACTTTGATACACAGTTGGTTGAATCCATGGATGTGGAAGTTGTGGATACAGAGGACCAACTGTATATTCCTTTTAGACTCATTTTGAAGGAATATATTTATTTTGCAGAAGGTTTGCCATACTTTCATTTTGACATGTGCACAAGCAGGAAGTTATTTCTCCTAAAAACAAGTAAGAATAATTGTTTTTCTTCTTTTAATTAATTTCACAAGTTTTCCCAGTCAAAATCCAGAAATTTAAGAAAAGACTGCTACACTAGGACAAATGTAGGGGCTTCTATGACTGTATACCACATTACAGTACACTCAATTCTGATTTCCAGAACAGTGAAAGCACAGAGGTTTAGAGTCAAAATTAAGTTTTAAGATGGACTTTTTTATTTTTTGGACAGACTCCTGCTCTGTAGCCGAGGCTGGAGTGTAGGACGTGATCTCGGCTCACTGCAACCTCCGCCTCCTGGGTTCAAGTGATTCTCGTGCCTCAGCCTCCCGAGTAGCTGAGATTACAGGCGTGCACCACTACGTCCGACTGATTTTTGCATTTTTAGTTGAAACAGGGTTTCATCATGTTGGCCAGGCTGGTCTCGAACTCCTGGCCTCCAGTGATCCACCCACCTCGGCCTCCCAAAGTGTTGGGATTACGGGCGTGAGCCACCTCACCAGGCCAAGATGGCTTTTTTGATACACGTAAGGAAAATTAAATCCACAGAAGCACCTAATATATCTTAAGAACATCCTCATTTCCAATAAAATCAGCAAGACTTGTGGAATCACACACATAAATTTGAGAATACGCAACATTGTTCCTATGCACTTCAGAACATCAGTTCTAAGCTTAAACTTTATTTTAAGTCACTTTCACTAAAATATCTAAATTGCTTCCTATATAGCACAAGAACAGAAAAAAAATAAGCTGGTTTGGTGAGAAAGCAAGACTCTTGGAAAGAAGGAAGTAGGATGCAGGCAGAAACACAGATTAATCTTAATTTAAGATTCATGCCCCTTTGACAACTCTCTAAGAGAGGTTTACAACTAGTTCTAAAAGGCAGAGTGGCTCTCCCAAAATATCACTCTTTCAGGATGCTAATTTTAATTCATCTCTCCAAAGAGTAAACAGAAATAACTCTAAATTAGGTACAAATAAATCATGAACACTCAATTATTTTTCTTTATAAAGAGAGAGGTAACTCGTAACCTTCCCTAATTTTTGGTAGTAGATTACTCTCAATCTTCTTCTCCTTGATGATCTAGTTCATTCCACAAATAACACGTTCTATTGTATTAATTAGCACTTTCACCAAAAGATGTTTGAGAAGAAAAAAAATTTTTTGAGACAGGTTCTCGCTGTGTCAGCCAGGCTGGAGTGCGGTGGCGCAATCCTGGCTCACTGCAGCCTCAAACTTCCAGGCTCAAGCAATCCTCCTACCTCAGCCTCCTGAGTTGCTGGGACCATAGGCATGTGCCACCATGCCTGGCTAATTTTTGTATTTTTTGTAGAGACAGGGTCTCACTATGTTGCCCAGGCTGGTCTCGAACTCCTAGACTTCAGCGATCTGCCCACCTCAGCTTCCCAAAATGCTGTGATTATAGGCATGAGCCACTGGGCCCAGCCAAAAAAACCTTTAATAAGGAAAACTATGCTTCTACATGGCAATGCCCACTATGTTAGAATTTCACTCACAGAATAATGTCTCAAATTACAGGAAATCTCCAGGTGAATAGCACTCCAAAAAGGTGCATCGTGGAATGAATATATCCTTCAAAGTATTTAATTAATATAAAATTAGCTATCCTTATGATAGCTAAAATTTACAAAGCTTCACTGAAAAAAGATATAAAGTCCTTTCAGTAAGAGTGCCTTTTAAAAGCTGGTTTTAAGCATTTCCACCACTTTTTTAATCACTCTCGTGTACATCATTTGGATACAGGCACTATGGAGTTCAACCACATTCCTGCAAACTTTGGCAGATTAATTATTTAACCTCTTGCCTCAGTTTTCCAATCTGTAAAGCAGAGACAGTAAAGCCTACTTCACAGAGCAGCTGTGAGAATGACGTATATGCAAAGCACCTAGCAAAGTGACTCAGCGCATAAAAGAGAAATGTTGGTCTCTTCTCCTTCCCCACATACCTTCATAAGCACAGCACACTAAAAAAAAGCTCAAAACATAAAATTACTAGAAATGTGAACACTCTAAGCTATGTCTTAAAAAACAAATAATATTTGAACTGCTCTTTTGGAAAGTTTGGTGAAAGGGTAAGTTAAAAAAAATCAAACAGTTTTGGTATTTCAGACTCATGCAACATATTCTTAGGTCCACAAAAGTCTGTTATTATAAAAAGAATTACCTTGTTAAAGGGTGCTTATTTTCAAATTACTATGCATATTACAATCTAACATACTTAAGATAAATCTGGGATTAAACAAGCATATAAACTTTATTAGCAAAATACTGTTTTTCTAGATTCTACAATTTTTAACTCTGTGAGTCCACATACACAAAAAAAAAAAAAAAAAAAAAGCCAGGAAGTAATGAGATATGCTTGGTATTAAAATTCAGCACTTAAAACTAAGTCCTAATTTATCCAAAATTTGGGGAGAGAAAATTACAAATCAAAAAGTAAAACATAAAGGCAAGAATTAAATTACCTGTATATGTTTGGGTCCAAAAGCAAGGCAGTATCTTTGGGTAGCTTTGATAAATGAACTACTTTAGTTTTTAACTGATGTCGTTCACTTTCATTCACCCACACATCAGGCAGACTATGAATTAAAAAACAAGTCAATAATAAAATAACATTAATTTTAGATTTACACTTCCATGTGCCTTCACATTCTGGCATTTTCTGGTACTCTGATCAGTCCACGTTAAGTGAACAAGTTTCCCAGAAGCCAGGGAAGCTCCACTATCAACCTTAATAGCAAGACTTGGAGTCCCAGATAAGAAATGGCAGTGTTAAATTTTAAACACGAATTCAGAAATAAATTAAACATTTTCAGTGGCAACATCTTATCAAATTAGAAATTTGTCAGAACACACTGGCTAGCTTTTAACTCAATGAGTGAAATTCATACTTGATTTTGACTTGTTGAAAATCTGACAGCAAGTTTCTTTACTAAGAGAGAAATAAAAGGGCCCAGTGCGGTGGCTCCTTCCTCTAATTCCAGCACTTTGGGAGGCCAAGGGGGGAAGATAAATTGAGCCCAGGAGTTTAAGACCACACTGGCCAACATGGTGAAACCCCATCTGTACTAAAAATACAAAAATTAGCTGGGCATGGTGGCGCACACCTGTATTCCCAGCAACTCCAGAGAACGAGGCACAAGAATCGCTTGAACCCAGGAGGCAGAAGTTGCAGTGAGCCAAGAGTGCACCACTGCACTGCAACATGGGCAGCAAAGCGAGACTGTCTCTCCCAAAAAACAGAAAAACAAAAAAACCTGTAAGATTAAAGTCCATTTAAATAAATAAATAAATAAATAAATAAAAACCCTGTAAGATTAAACTCCATTAAAAAAAAGAAATGCATGTGGCCATAACACTGAATTCAAAGAAATTCAACTCTACGAGAAAATTCAAATGAATGTATTTTGATATTTGGATTAATCAATTTCCAAACATTGGGAATATACACATTTGAATTTGATTTTTTTGAACAGGGTCTCACTCTGTCACCCAAGCTTGAGTTGCAGTGGTGCAATCACGGCTCACTGCAGCTTCAACCTCCCGGGCTCAATCGATCTTCCCGCCTCAGTCTCCTCAGTATCTGGGACTACAGGCGACACCATCACGACCGCTAATTTCTTTTTTTGTTTTCCTGTAGAGACGAGGATTTACTATGCTGCCCAGGCTGATCTCAAATTCCTGCCCTAAAAGCAATCCTTCTGCCTCAGCCTCACAAAGCACTGGGATTACCAGCATAAACCACTGTGCCCAGCCATTGGCCACATATGTGAATTAGGTACACATAATGAAATCTCTTTCAGTGAAATTTATTCTATTCTTGATGCTTATAAATTTTGTCCAATATGTCTACAATATATCCTCATTTCCTTTTATAAAAAGAAAATTTTAATAAAAAAGATAAAAAGAAAATTACATGAAATATCTGAACTAAGCTCTAAATGGGCACTAAAACTTAAAGAAAAATGTAATCACTTCTAGAAAATTAGTCAATTGCTTTTTCTATAAAATGCCATTCACTGTGCACTAGAGAACATTTACAAATTTTTTAAATAACAGATTCAAACAAAGGCACAGCTATGGCTGCTTGTATACTGCTTGGAGGTCACTAAAAATGCTAAAAATAATTTAAAATTTCTATAACTACTTTTTTTATTTTTGAGACAGAGTCTCACTGATGCACAGGTTGAGACCCTATCTCAAAAACAAAAACAAAAAAAAACACCACACAAGATTTAAAAAGCTTAAGATTTTTGTTTTGTTGTTTTTGTTTTTGGGATAGTCTCGCTCTGTTGCCCAGGCTAGAGTGCAGTGGAATGATCTCGGCTCACTGCAACCTTTGCCTCCCAGGTTCAAGTGATTCTCGTGCCTCAGCCTCCCGAACAGCTGGGATTACGGGTGCACACCACCACACCCGGCTAATTTTTCTATTTTTAGTAGAGACGGGGTTTCACTATGTTGGCCAGGCTGGTCTCGAACTGACGGCCACCCCAGCCTCCCAAAGTGCTGGGATTACAGGCATGAGCCACCACCTCCAGCAAAAAAAAAGAAAAGGTGGGCTTAAGTTTTGAAGCGTAAAACGTGAGCCAGATAGTCTAAGACCTTTCAGATTATCTCTTTAATCCTGACAACCTCAAAACGTTGTAAAATGTAATTTCTTTTTATTTGAATTTAATAAATAATTTTTGTGTGTAAGATTTTAACAAAAATAAAACACGAACTTATTACTTACACATAGTATTTCAAATACTTACATGTCTTCAGGCATCCAATGAAGCAAAAGTTTGATTTTCCCAGAATCTTCTTTTCTCTTAGCTATTACCTGATAATGACATGAAAAGAAATCATAAAAACAATGTGTAAAACATCATTTTCATGTATTGTTAAAAAACACTTTTGGGGCTGGGCACGATGGCTCATGCCTGTAATCCCAACACTTTGGGAGGCCAAGGCGGGTGGATTATAAGGTCAGGAGTTTGAGACTAGCTTGGCCAATATGGTGAAACCCCGTCTCTACTAAAAACACAAAAATCAGCCGGGAGTGGTGGTGGGCTTCTGCAGTCCCAGCTACTAAGGAGGCTGAGGCAGGAGAATCACCTGAACACAGGAGGTAGAGGTTGCAGTGAGCCAAGATCTCGCCACTGCACTCCAGCCTGGGTGATACAGCAAGACTCCATCTCAGAGAAAAAAAAAAAACTTTCACCCCTAATCAAGAACTTAAGTGTTCAGACCCTGAAGAGATAGTAATCCTGCCTGCTTTGCAGTTCTTCCCTGCCTTGTAGCACTCAAACCTTTGTCTTTCCCACAAGACTGAAAACTCCATGACATAGGAATATTTCTTATCCTATGAATCTTTGTCATACCACCTATAGTAGTGTTTAGTATAAAATGAATTGTTTGGAAATCTATCCTAAAAAAAAAAAAAAAACCTAGATTCAGTAAAAGCTCTGTGGCCAAGGATGTTTGTGTTACAGTGAACACCTTCGAGCACTTCAGGCCCAAAAAGGGGACAGCAAATATTCCAACACTAAGATCTAGGAACTGTACTCATTAATACCCATTCTCTCCATCCAAGCTGCCATAACCCAAGTTCAGGTCTCCATTCTTCTGAACCTCCTCAAGTCATCAAAGCTACCTTCCACTAAGTACCCAGAAGGCTTTTTCCAAAGTACAAATTCAGTAGCATCACTTTCCTGACAAACTCTTCAATAGTTCCCCCGAGCACTTAGGAAAGGGTCACTCTTAGTATGGTGCAGAAAACTCTTCAGGATCTGGCTTCTCTAGGCCTCAGCTATTTCATGGTTTTCTGCCTTGAACTCCTTTAGCCTCATACTGAGAACAGTTTCCCAAACTATGGTACATATAATAGAAATATTGTCCTGATCTCTAACTTAATGGAACAACCAACTCTCTGGGGCTTTCTGTGCACCAGCAGCATTAATGTTTTACAGAAGAACAGTTATCATATCCAGATACCATTTTAGAGTGCTGGGCACACAACAGTAAAACAAAACAAATCCCACTCTACTAAAACTAAAGACTTATTTATATGAAAACTGGAGTTCATAGCTTTTGGAAGGCTTACTAAAGGTCATTTCCTCGGTGGCTCACGCCCACAATACCAGTACTTTGGGAGGCCAAAGTGAGGATCACCTGAGCCCAGGAGTTCTAGACCAGCCTAGGCAACATAGGGAGACCCTGTCACAATACAAAAAATTAGCCAGGTATGGTGGTGCTTGCCTGTAGTCCCAGCTACTTGGGAGGCTGAGGTGACAGGATCACTTACTTGCCCAGGAGCTGTGACTGTGCCACTGCACTCCAGGCTGAGCAACAGAGGCCCCATCTCAAAAAAAAAAAAAAAAAAAAAAGTCACTTCCTTAAAAAGCGATGTACTGCAGAATTACAGTAACAATTGAGAACAAAAACTGTAACATGTCTCATTAGGGTATCTCTAATAGCTTTTCAATTGTCTACAAGTTCTGGCTCCACTTTAAATAAAAGCTGCAAACCATTAGATTATGTACACATTTAAATGTGTTTTATTCAAGAAATGTGACCAGAAACCCCAATTAATGTATCTAGACTCCAAAGTATGACTTTGCCTCTATATAAAACAAATTACTGAACATTCATTTACATACTCAGCAAAAATGTTTAAGTTATGTAGGCTTCATCTTTCAATTACTCATTTTAAATAACTCAGGCAATTAACCCAGGCAACTATAGGTCTCAGTTAAGTCAAATAAAATTCATATCAAATTTTTACTCCCACCATCCCAACACTTTCCTGGCCTGGCATATGCCGTGTCTGCCCACGCGCATACACAATTATACATAGGACACATGCGCTATCACTTTTTCCATATTGCCCCTCCCCCACAACTCCAATAACGGGTGAAAAGTCTCTAGTGCATGTCTTCAAAATGCTGAGTGCTTACTCTACATTAGCATGTATTACACCATATTGCCATTGCTTTATGTGCCCACCTTCCCTCACCGAATGTGGAATGTAGAATATGGTAGAAAATTCTATCTCTACCTTAGGTACTAACCCAAACATTTCCAGTAAATGGAGAACGTAATGCAATATAATGGAATACTATGCAGTCATTTAACATTGGGTTTACACACACACTAATAAAAACAAGTGACAGGTGGGCGGAACACTTGAGGTTAGAAGTTTGTGACCAGCCTGGCCAACATGGTGAAACCCAATCTCTACTAAAAATATAAAAATTAGCCAGGCGTGATGGTGCACGTCAGTAATCCCAGCTACTCGGGAGGCTGAGGCAGGAGAATTGCTTAAACCTGGGCAGTGGAAGCTGCAGTGAGCCGAGATCATGCCACTGCACTCCAGTCCAAGCAACAGAGTGAGTGAGACTCCGTTTCAAAAAAAAGAGAGAGAGAGAGTAGCAATGGTATTAGTATTACCGAAGTAAAAGGTTTTTCAACAACCCGAAGTAAAAGGTTTTTCAATTTCGCTTTTATATTTCAAGCCAAAGTCTCACTCTGTCACCCAGGCAGTGCACTGACATAATCTCAGCTCACTGCAACCTCTGTCTTCTAGGCTTGAGTATTCTTCTCGTCTTGGCCTCCTGAGTAGCCAGAACCACAGGCGCAGCCACTACGCCTAGGTAAGTCTTTTTTATTTTTTCTAGAGACAGGGTTTCACGATTTTGCCCAGGCTGGCATCAAACTCCTGAGCTCAGGTGATCTGCCCACCTCAGCCTCCCAAGTGCTGAGATTACAGGTGTGAGCCACAGCAGCCAGCCTCAACTTCACTTTTAATCATATATTTTCACAAATATATGTGAATTAAAGAAGCTTTAAGTAATCAAGCCAAAGCCATGTTATTATTAATTAAGAGAATGAAAATGCCATTTGTTTTACTATCTAAGTATGTGGCTTAGCTTACCCAATCAAAAGCATTCATAGTAGACGAAATTTTTTCAAGTCTTTTCATTTTTATTACTTAAAAAAGTTGTATTTTTTAATTTAGCTGACTCTGTGCTTGTGCCTTCAACACTTACACACCAATTTTCTACTCCTTAATAAGGAAAGCATGTTTGATCCTGTCACAAACACATTTAGCACACATGGAACCACCATAGGCCCTGCTGACATGTTCTTTGTTTTGGACAATCTCATTAAGAACTTTAGGTCTTACAGCACGAACCCCTTCATGTCTGCCTGGGCACATGCCACATGCAGATTTTGATGCTTTCCCAACGTTCTTAGTAAAAAGGTAAACAACTCTATTACCAAGGGTCCGGGACAGCCTTGTTTTTTTAGAGGCTGTATTGTAGAAAAGCCTACGACAGTATGTCAAATGCTGGACCATTCTGAGTGCCTGCAGACAGCGTCCCAGAAGAGGAAGAAGAAAGCCTTTGAAATATTTTTAAATGAATAAACAGTAAAGAAAAAATACTAATGAGAAGGAAAAGTCTCTAATTTACAACTTAAAGCACTTGTTATCTCCTGGAGTTTTTTGCTGTAGTTGGTTTTATTCTAAATGAAAGGTAGGCCAATCAGTCTAGGTTTAAGCTTAAGGAATCTATGCAAGTTAACATCAATCTGAACAGAAAGACCTAAAAAAGTATAAGAAAAGCAATATACTTTTATTACCAGATTCTGAAAATTAAGGTAATGCTTAAATAAAATAAAATCAGGCAAAACAATAATGTCAAACTCTTAAAATTTCCATATAAACAAAATTAGAACTTTAGTGTTTTAACAATCTTAATCTCAATTTTTTTAATCAAGTTCCAACCACCCAAACAAAATAATCTTATAATGTAATCCTGAAAACATATTAGGACTGAGTAAAAGCAGAGCTTTAAGCAAAAACAAAACACTGTCTCCACTATATAAAAAACCTATGGTCAGGCCAGGTGCAGTGGCTCACACCTATAATCCCAGCACTTTGCGAGGCTGAGGCAGGAGAACTGCTTGAGCCCAGGAGTTCGAGGCCAGTCTGGACAACATGGTGAATCCCCGTTTCTAGTTTTTATTTTTTTAAATATGTTTTTTAAAAAAAAAAAAAAGTCTGTAGTAACATAAATACTCTGATTCTAGACTTGGCAACAAAATTTAAAAGCCCAAACACAGGTCTGGAGCTGCTAAAACAAAATACCTCTACAATGCAATAATACATAAAAACAATGCAAGCCAACCAAGCACAGCAAGCCAACTGATTGGTAACTAGGATTTTGCTGACCTCTTCTGGAGAAGGCTCGAAAGAAAATATTTCAATTAATGAAATAAGGCAAATTAGGCAAACCAAACAGTATAGTACCTGATATCCTTCTTTTAACCAATTGTTTCATTATTTGTATTATTTTCTATAAAAGTTAATTTGATAACAAAGTAACTTAAATTTGCAGTTAGTACTGAATGTTTTTTTACTACTAACAGAATTGATTCTGTTTAACATGTACTGCCTCCATCAAAACCTTCCCAGTTATAGAACTTTGGAGAATTTGCTCACCTAGCTCCTTTCCTTTCTATTGTGTCCAACGAAGACCTTATCTCATTATGGATGTCTCTTCCTTCCACTTTCCTTCCCCAGGAAAAAAATCATTCTTCAGATTACATTCCACCTGTGTGACTTTTCCTCAGTTAAGGTACCTCTGCCTCCTCACTGTGACTTAAGGGTGGACATCACTCATTCCTAGGTTTTTAAGCTTACAATATATGTAAGCGTCAATGTTCTCAAGCCCTCTCAGATGTTTTCTATAGCTCAAAAACTTTTCATGGACTATTTTGACTCTGCGCAAATTTTTAATTTTCTTTCTAGACTTCTAATATTATTAACACTATTTTTGGTTCCTTCATTTTCCTTTTTTTGGAGCCATCTCTATTCCTCCCATGGTGAAGCTAAGGATTTCATCAAAATGAGCTGCTCTAATGAAAGCATATGCAAGTTAGTGCTTCCCTTTTACATCACTACTCCCTTATCTGTAGAGACACTAGCTCATTACTAGACCACCATTTCACCAAATCTATTGCCCTTTAAATCTTTAAATGTTTGGTGAGCCCCAAACACTTCAATCCTTATGCTAACTTTCTCTTTATTTACACTTATTTCCTAGGTAATCTCATCCAGTCTGATAGCTATAAATACCACAAATACACTAAAAATTCCCATATTTTCTATCTGTAGCCACACCTCTCTCCTCTGGGCTCTCAACTTATAGCCATCAGCCTAAGTGACAGAGCCACTGAATGCCCTATAGGCCTCTAAATATGTCCAAATTAGACCTCTTGATACTCCCTTCTCCCCAATCTGCTTGCCTGAGAGCCTCCACGGCTCTGCCATGGAGCTGCCCAGGCCAAAAGGCCTTGGAGTTGCTGTTACCTCTTATTCTAAAACCCAGTATCTCATCCATCCATAACTCTTGTCCATAGTAACTCCAAAAGATAACCAGAATCCAACCCTTATCTCCACTGCAAACATTCCAGTCTAAGCCACTATCATTCTGACTTGAAATACTGAAAAGACAGATTCCCCTTTACTCTCACCCCTGACTTTCTACAATTTGTTCTCAACACAGAAACCAAAGCGAACACGTTAAAGCTTGCACGAGGGAAAAGAACAACAGTAGGTTTTCTAGGGCAGGAGGTGGAGGTAGGAATGTACTACAAAGCTACATCAGAAAACTTCAGAGTGCTGGAACTATTCTATCTTAACTGTGGTGCTGCTTGCCTCAGTGAGTACAACTTTCAAAACTCACAGAAATGTATACTTTCAATGGGTACAGTTTATTATATATCAATTATACCTCAATAAAAATTATTGGCAGCAAGTTTCTTTACTAAGAGAGAAATAAAAGGGCCAGGCACAGTGGCTCATGCCTGTAATCCCAGCACTTTGGGAGGCCAAGGTGAGTGGATCACTAGAGGTCAGAAGTTCGAGACCAGCCTGGCCAACATGGCGAAACCCCATCTCTACTAAAAATACAAAAATTAGCTGGGCATGGGGACGCTAATTTAGTAGTAGTCCCAGCTACTCAGGAAGCTGCAGCACAAGAATCGCTTGAACCTGGGAGGCAGAGGTTGCAGTGAGCCAGTATGGTGTCACTGCACTCCAGCCTGGGTGACACAGCAAGGCTCTGTCCCCAAAAAATATTATATATATTATTTTAAAAACTAGGCCAGGCATGGTGGCTCACTCCAGCACTCTGGGAGGCAAAGCCAGGAGGATCACCGGAGCCCAGGAGTTTGAGATCAGCCCGGGCAACATAGCAAGATGTTGTCTCTACAAAAAAAAAAAAAAAAAAAACCCAAAAAATTAGCCAGGCATGGTGGTGTGCTCCTACAGACCAAACTACTTGGAAGACTGAGGAGAGAGGACTGCTTGAGCCCATGAGTTTGAGGCAACAGTGAGCCATGATCATACCACATTTCACCCTGGGTGACAGAGTGAAACTCTGACTCAAGAAAACAAAACAAACAAACAAAATCAGACCATGCCTATTCAACCCCCTTCAATGGCTTCCCATCTCACACAGAATAAAAGCTAAGGTCTTAGTCCACCAAGGTTCTCCCTATTACCTCTCAAACTTAACTCCTACTCTCTCCTCTTCCCTTGTTCCCTCCAGCTACACTGCCTACTCACTGTTGTCCCACCTCAAGATGTTACACCTCAAGATGTTACACCTCATCTTCCCTCTGGCTAAAATGCTTAACCCCCACTAACAATTGAATGGTTTATGACCTCATTACGAGTTTTTACAATTTTACTAATTTATCTTGTTTTATCATGTCTCTTCAATTAGAGTAGCTGCATGGTATTTTTTGTTTGGTTGGTTTTAATCTGTTTTGCTCACTGCTATGTCATTACATTAATACCTGGCTCACAGTAGGTGCTCAATATTTAATGATCACCTTAATATTTAAAACACTTAATTTAATAAGTGAATGAACAAACTAGCTCTAATGCCACACTCTGGACATGGTGACAACATCTTACTGACCTGTTAAAAAAAAATCTATATTACAGACCTACCATATCATAAAACTATGTTCCCAAATTTCAAAGGAGGACTTCAACCAGCCTTGCTGAGCAAGGCTCTAACCTTGCTGAATCCCCACAAAGTCCCCAGAGCAGCCATATTCTCTTTCTGGTCTCCAAATCCTGTATTTTACCCCCCAACTCTTTCATCTTTATTTAGATAAATGTATTTCCTATGTTATTTAAAAGAGAATAAGGACACCTTTCCTCTAATTCATGTCTCCTGTGTCTTCCAATCTCAGAAAAAGTCTCCCTTCCTTTGCATCTAATTTTCCACTTTCTTGCCTTTGACTCCAAATTTTGTTCTATCACTCTCTCCTTATATCCTTATCTAATTTCCAAAATATACAATTCCACCCTTAAATATTCTAAAACTTGAGTGGAATGTACTGATACCTAACTATTGCTCCATTTTCCATCTTGCCTTTTTTTTTTAATAAAGTTATTTAATAGTGTCCATTTAATTGGTATATTTGCTGTCAATAAATTGGCAACACAAGGAAGAACAAAAGGGTGAGCTCCCAACCAGGCTCTCATGCCAGGCTCAAGCAGGATTTATCTTCCCTGTAGTATCACACATATCAATCTAAATACCACAAGAGTTCTCATCCTGGAATCCATGAATAGGGTGGGGGTAAAGGTCCATAAACCCTATGTAATAACAGTACACAACTAGTCAGGTGCGGTGGCTCACGCCTGTAATCCCAGCACTTTGGGAGGCCAAGGTGGGCAGATCACGAGGTCAGGAGATCGAGACCATCCTGGCCTAGTAGAGATGGCGAAATCCCATCTCTACTAAAAAAAATATAAAAAAATTAGCCAGGCATGGTGAGGGGGGCGCCTGTAGTCCCTGCTACTCGGGAGGCTGAGGCAGCAGAATGGCGTGAACCTGGGAGGCAGAGCTTACGGTGAGCCAAGATTGCGCCACTGCACTCCAGCCTAGGCAACAGAGCGACTCCGTCTCAAAAAAAATACACAACTATACTAGATCACAATAGGAAAGATAATACAACCTTTTTAGTCCCTAGTTTCATTATCTGAAAAATTCAAGTTAGGGGACAACATTGGTTATGTGGTAACTAAAAACATAAATTAATTTACATGATACATTTAATAACCTACATTATGTCAAGCATGCCTCCATTTAAATTTAGTCCATAAACAAGACAAGGTTAGCCTGGGCAACATGGTGAGACCTTGCCTCTACCAAAAATAAAAAAAATTAGCCAGGTGTGATAGCTCATGCCTGTGGTCCCAGCTACTCAGAAGACTGAGGTGGGAGGATCTCTTGAACCCAGAAGATTGAGGCTACAGTGAGCCATGTTTGTGCCACTGCACTCCAGCCTGGGTGACAGAGTAAGACCCTGTCCTGGAAAGGGAAAGAAAGACAAAGGATATCAGTAGGGCGTGGTGGCTCACCTGTAATCTCGACATTTTGGGAGGCTAGGACAGGAGGACTGCTTGAGGCAAAGAGTTCAAAACCAGCCTCGGCAACACAGCAAGATCCTGTCTCTATAAAAATAAATGTTTAAAAAAAAAAAACCCAAGGATGTCCCCTCTCACCATTCCTATTCAACACAGTACTGGAAGTCCTAGCCAGAGCAATCAATCAGGTAAGATCAATAAAAGGCATCCAAATACGAAAAGGGGAAATCGAATTTACTTTCTTCACTGCCAATATGATTCTACACCTAGAAAAACCTGAAGATCTCACCAAAAAGCTCATAAACCTGATAAACAACTTTGGCAGTCTCGGGATACAAAAAAAATCAACGTACAAAAATCAGTAGCATTTCTACACCCCAATAACACTCAAGCTGACAACTAAATCAAGAATGCAATTCCATTTACCATAACACACACACACATATCAAGGAATACATCTAACCAAGGAGGTAAACAATCTCTACAAGGAGAACTACAAAAGGCTGCTAAAGAAATCATAGATGACACAAAAAAACAGAAAAATATTCCATGCTCACAGATTGGAAGAATCAGTGTAATTAAAATGGTGACAACGCCCAAAGGAATTTACAGATTCAATGCTATTCCTATCAAGCTACCAATATTTTTTCACAGAATTAGAAAAAAGTATTCTAAAATTCACATGGAATGAAAAGGAGCCCGAAGAGCCAAGGCAATCCTAAGCAAAAAGAACAAAGCTGGAGACGCCACCTTACCCAACTTCAAACTACACTACAAGGCTACAGTAACCAAAACAGTGCAGTATTGGTACAAAAATAGACAGCCAAGCGTGGTGGCTCGCACCTGTTAATCCCAGCACTTTAGGAAGCCGAAGCAGGCGGATCACCTCAAGTCGGGAGTTCGAGACCAGCCTGACCAACATGGAGAAACCCTGTCTCTACTAAAAACACAAAATTAGCCAGGTGTGGTGGTACACGCCTGTAATCCCAGCTACTCGGGAGGCTAAGGCACAAGAATTGCTTGAACCCAGCAGGCAGAAGTTGCAGTGAGCCAAGTTCACGCCATTGCACTCCAGCGTGGGCAACAAGAGTGAAATTACGTATCAAAAAAAAAAAAAAAAAGAATAGACAAACAGACCAATGAAATAGGATAGAAGCCCCTGAAATAAAACTGCACACATACAACCAACTGATCTTCAAAAAAGTTGACAAAAATAAAAACAGTGAGGAAAGGACTCCCTAATTCAATAAATGGCACTGGAGAAACTGGCTAACCATATGCCAAAGAATGAAACTGGACCTCTACTGAGCTCTCACCATATAAAAAATTAACTCAAGATGGGCCGGGCATGGTGGCTCATGCCTATAATCCCAGCACATTGGGAGGCCAAGGCAGGCAGATGACTTGAGGTCAGGAGTTCAATACCAGCCTGGCCAACATGGCAAAACCCCATCTCTACTAAAAACACAAAAACTAGCTGGGCTTGGTGGCATGCACCTGTAATCTGGCTACTCGGGAGGCTGAGGGAGGGGGATCGCTTGAACCTAGAGGGTGGAGGTTGCAGTAAGCCTAGATCATGCCACTGCACTCCAACCTGGGCAACAGAGCAAGACTCTGTCTCAAAAGAAAAAAAAGTAGGTACAAATAACAGGAAACTATATATAACTGGGAAGTAAGTAAGGACATCTCCAACTGCCTTGAATAGTGAAATCCAAGGATGCTCTAAAAGGCCTTTATATAAAATAACATGGTGTTGCAGATAATCTATGCAAAACCTCCCATATAATTAAGTCGATACTATGTAAATGGTTGGTACACTGTACTTTTTAATTTGTATGATTTTTATTGTGGTTCTTGTCCCCGCAAATATTATCAATCCATGGTTGGTTGTAACTACGGTCACAGAACCTGTGGATACAGTGGGATGACTGCATGTAGAAGAAAACATGAAAATGCAAAAAAAAACTCATTTTTATAGGAGACGACGGAAATAGAGGTTCAAACCAAACAAGATATTGATATCAATAAGGACCTTTTGTATTTCAATTCTCACGCATTTTTCAATTGAAATATAAAAAATAAAAGTAACCCAAATTTAGTGTATTTATAATTTTTTTTTTCAGACAGGGTCTCACTTTGTAGCCCAGGCTGCAGTGCAGTGCCACGATCACAGCTCACTGCACCCTTGACCTCCTGGGCTCAGCCAGTCCTCCCACCTCAGCCTCCTGGGTAACTGGGACTACAGGTGCACACCACTATGCCTCGCTAATTTTTTGCATGTTTTTGTAGAGACAGGGATTTGCCATATTATCCAGGCTGGTATTGAATTCCTAGGTTCAAGCAATCTGCCTGCCTTGGCCTCCCAAAGTACTAGGATTATAGGTGTGAGCCACCAAGCCTGGCTGTATTTTCTTTTTTTTTTTTTTTTTTTTTTCTTTTTGAGATGGAGTTTTGCTCTTGCTGCCTAGGTCGGAGTGCAGTGGCACGATCTCAGCTCACAGCAGCCTCCACCTCCTGGGCTCAAGCAATTCTCCTGCCTCAGACTCCTGAGTAACTGGGATTACAGGTGCCCACCACCACACCCAGGTAATTTTTTGTATTTTTAGTAGAGACAAGGTTCATGTTGGCCAGGCTGGTCTCGAACTCCTGGCCTCAGGTGATCCGCCTGCCTAGGCCTCCCAAAATGTTGGGATTACAGGCATGAGCCACCACACCCGGCCTGTATTTTGTCAGCCAAAATTAAACACATACTTTTCAGAGATTCGAGTCACCAAAAGTATGATCTACAACGTACATTTATTAACTTAATTACAGCAAACTACGCCAATTTAAAAATGACTGAAAAACAAAACGAAAAGGGGCATGGAAGAAAGAACAACTCTCTATTACAACTCCTAATTATCCAAAAAATAAACTATATTTGTTCTTCTTCAAATTTGGTACTTTTCTTCTTCTCTGTTGACAACATAGTCATTCAACAACTATACTGAGTGCCTACCATGTGCCAGGCAAAATTCTAGGCACTTGGGACAGATCAGTGGAACAAAAGAGACTAAAATCCCTTCCTTCATGAAGCTCTGATAGCAAATATAATCTCATATTCTGTTTAACATAAACTTTGGATGGCTGCATGGGGTAAGGGGTGGCTCCATGCAGTACACAGAAATGTGAATGAAACTTTTTAGAGGTAAAAGGAGTCTCATGTTCTAATTTTGCAAATGAGGAAACCAGGTGAGAAAAGACACCTGGTTTACCTAATGTCAGAGCCCAGTAATGCCTAGTAGCACTGTATGATGTGTCATCCCATTATTCCTAAGTAGCTCAAACTAAAGGCTAACATATTCAGTTTAATCACAAACATGTAAAATTATAGGAAACGTGTGCTTTATAACCAATAATACAATATTTTAAATACTGATAAAACAAAAGATTTTGTGATTTCTGTTAAATTGTATTTTCTTATATTTTGAGAGATTTAGAAATGATTGTGGAAATATATTTTTGCAAAGCTTTATATTTAATTTGAAAAAATAAAAGAATACTTACAGTACTATGAAAAACAACACTGTGTCCCTTCCCTAAACTTTCTATATGAGCTGAGAGGTTAAAGCATATGGCTCGATGTCTTATCGCATCCAGTGTTTGTGCATCGAAGAAATCATGTGGCCGTGCTAAATGTCAACATAAAAAGTAAAGAATATTTAGAAAAATGTAACAGTAATAATAAAGATTGAAACAATTAACAAACACGTATCTATCAACAGTATTTAAATTCAAGATATTATTTGCTTACAAAACATGGACTCTAGATAAGACTAATATGCAAAAGCATTATTTCAACAAATGAGTGAATGTGGGTTAATTCTGACCCTTGGTGAGTTAAGTTCTAACCTCAAACCTCATGATTCCACATCTCAGCTACTTCATTTTTCATAAAATATTATCTTTTACTCCAACATCTCTCCTCAGCATAAGGTCTGTATTTTCAGCAATGTGAGGAACATCATCTATATATCAGGATCTCAAACTCACCATTGCCAAACATACAAAATAAATTTCATGAACATTTTGTATTACCATATAATTTCAAATTGTACAAATCTGACAATACAATAATATTATTTTGAGGTTTTTTTTTTTTTTTTTTTTTTTTAGAGACACAGTCTCACTCCTTCACCCAGGCTGAAGTGCAGTGGTGCCATCTCAGCTCACTGCAACCTCTGCCTCCCAGGTTCAAGCAATTCTCATGCCTCAACCTCCTGAGTAGCTGGGACTACAGCGCACACCACCAAGCCCGGCTGATTTTTGTATTTTTAGTAGAGCTGGGGTTTCACCATGTTGGCTGGGCTGGTCTTGAACTCCTGGCCTCATGTGATCTGCCTACCTCGGCCTCTGAAAGTGCTGGGTATACAGGCGTGAGCCCCTGCACCCAGCCTATTTTGAGGTTTTTAACAAGTATTTTCTTGATTATGAACAACTATTTGAACAATGATCTAATAAAATTACAAAGAAATTTTTGGACGCCGATCAGTCCACCAAAGCTGCCAATCAACTCCACCAGTTATCAGCTGTGTGACTGTGGGCAAACTACTTAACCTGCATTACACTGTGATTATTTGTAAAATGTAAATTATCGTAACAATTTTCAATTGTAATTAAATAAAACAAATGCATATAAAAATGCCTTATAAATCATAAGGCCATTTATATTAATAAGCTTGTGTAACTGGTTTTTTTCTTTTTCTTTTAGACACAGTCTCATTCTGCTGCCCAAGGTGCTAGAGTCCAATGGTGTGATCATGGCTCACTGTAACCTCAAACTAACTTCTGAACTCAAGTGATCCTCCTGTCTCAGCCTCTTGAGTAGCTAGGACTATAGGCATGTTCCACCATGGAATTTTTTTTAAAGGATAAACCGTTTCACAAATATAGAGTAGGCAATATTTTAGCATAATCAAAAAAATTACACACTGAAGACTTAATTTTGTAAGAACATTTTTCAAATTTCAATTCTCATCCCACTAATTATAATAAATTGTTCTATTCTTATTCCTAATAAGAAAGTTGCTCAAAATAAATAAGTTGATTATTTTACATTTGTGGAGCTTACTAATACATGTAATTTTTCAAGATCTGTAATTGAAAATTCAATTTCACTAATAAAAGAGTTGGCCTGATTCCCTGGTACAGCATATTCTGAATTACATATATGCTGATTTCCTAAACTATGGCTATTCAAAGAGTTCTCAAAACATCTACACAAATCCACCATAGCTTTTATGGGGGAATATTTTCACCAGTCAGCACATTAAATAGAACATACCTAGACAAACAGCTCTTTTCTCCAGATATTTCCTCAAGAGAAAATAAATAAAACACCAACTAGTAATAAACAAGCAGAACCCAAAAGACTAAGAAGCCAGTGACAATGGGAAATCAGAAAGAAAAAAGTACTTGACATTTGCAGGGGTGAGCAAGGGAGAGTTCTGAGAAATACATCATTCTTCTGTTAGATAGTGGCTACTCAAAAAAAAAATGTGTACTTTCTCCAAGCTCTCCAAATATATGCTTTTTCCTAAGAAGAATAAACACTTGGGGAAAATAATAACTCATCACTCTAAATCACTCAAATTAACCACTCCTCACTCAAATTTAAACATTGAAGCCATCACTTAAATTCACAATAATGAAAGCAGTCCTCAATCTTCAGCCTGTGCATTCAGACCTTAACCACAATATCTCCATTGTACATATCAAGAATACCAAACTAGAACAGTAGTTCCAAAGTAGGTGTGTGTCATGATCCATTAGAGTAAGTAAAGAATAGAATACCCTTGTTAGTTTTTTCATCTCATTCTTTTTCAATATTCCTTCTTGGCAATTTTGTATAATGTGCATTAGTAGTATTACCCATATACAATGTATAAATTACATACGTTAAGACTGTGTGCTCAGTATTTTTTTAACTAATAAGATACATAATCAAAAACCTTTGGTGCTGGACACAGTGGCTCATGCCTGTAATCCCAGCACTTTGGGAGGCCAAGGCAGGTAGATCACTTGATGCCAGGAGTTTGAGACTTGGTGGCCAACATGGTAAAACCCCATCTCTACTAAAAATACAAAAATCAGCCGGGCATGGTAGTGTGTGCCTGTAGTCCCAGCTACTCAAGAAGCTGATGCACGAGAATTGACTGCACCTGGGAGGCACTGGTTGCAGTGAGCTAAGATTGCACCACTGCACTCCAGCCTCGGCAACAAAGTGAGACTCTGTCTCAAAAAAAAACAAAAACAAAAACAAAAACAAAACAAAACAAAAAGGTTGAAAGATCACAAACTGACAACCTAACATTACAGGTTGCTGTGAGCCAAGATCGCACCACTGCACTCCAGCCTGGGCAGTAAGTGTGAGAGTCTGTCTCAAAAAAAAAAAAAAAAAAAAAAAAAAAAAAAAAAAAACTCTGGAAACCACAAAAATAGAAACTCTATTTTCCCATGGTTCAAAATTACATACATTGTATGATTTATCTTCTCCTTAGGTCTAATGATGATGATGTGGTTATGTAGAAAAATATCTTTATTCTTAGGAGATGCATCTTAAGAATTTTGGGTCCATGACTAAAAAAGTATATAGGTGGGAAGATAAAACAAATGTACCATATTGGTAAATCTCTAAGTGAAGAACAATACAAGTATTTATTATACTATTCTTTCCACTTTAAAGTACATTTAAAAAGCATTAAAAATGTATTTTTATGTTTTAAAAATATATTATTATTTAATAATAAGATTCTTAAAATAATGAAAAAATAAATAAAAATTTAAAAAATATATATATATATAAATTTTATCAGGCCAGGTGCAGTGACTCACACCTGTAATCCCAGCCCTTTGGGAGGCTGAGACGGGTGGACCATTTGAACTCAAGAGCTCAAGACCAGCCTGGTCAACAAGACAAAACCCCATTCCTACCAAAAAAAAAAAAAAATACAAAAATTAGTTGGGTGTGGTGGTGTGTGCCTGTAGCCCAAGCTACCTGGGAGGCTGAGGTGGGAGAATCATCTGAGCCCAGGAGGTTGAGGCTGCAGTGAGTCATGATTGCACCACTGCATTCCAGCCTGGGCGACAGAGTGAGATCCCGTCTCAGAAAAAAAAAAAAAAAAAAGGTTAAAAAAAACAAATTTTATCAAACAGAAAATTACATTTGCTGCAGTGCTGCAATTTATAGGGTATATTTTTCACAGTTACATAAAAACTGTCTTCTTGAATTACATGAGAAAGATACTAGGTAAAGTTAACTGCTATAGATATGTATGCTTTTAAAGAAAGAGTGAAATGCAGCAGCTGTAACATGCTAATTCAAATCACAGCACTGTCTTAACAATGGCTCCCCACAGTGAAAAGGCCTTGGATCCTTTTTAAAGTCCATAAAGTAATATATTCAGGACTAACCCCATTCTCCTCAATAAAACAGATGACAAAAAGGTATTTTCATCCACCACCTCTCTCTGCCAACTCTCCCTACGCAGCCTGCCTTATTAGCTAAGTTAATACGAGGAAAAACACCACCGTCAAAAGAAACATATACTTAAGCCGGCACCAGTACTTTGTTTCTAAGCAAGAACTTGGTATTTAACTGAATCTCTCTTCTGTTTACAAGACAGAGTAGCAAATTGCATAGATACTGCCAAGTATATAATGTGAAAAGTCAGAAAATTTAAATGATTACTGTGTATACACTGAGACTAAAATAATAATGAGGATAGGTGAAACTGGTGGAAAAGTCATCTGGTTTTTGAGTACTATAATATATATTTAGCAATTTTCTGTGTGCAACTGCAAGCTACTTGATATTAACACAAGTAAAATGACCACAATGTTAAATTTGTTTTTATAAAGGAGGTCAAAATGAAAATGGTACCATAAATAGCCAACGTTGATTAAAAATAAACATGATTACTTTAACAAAAAGAAACTTAAGGCCAGGTGTGGTGGGTCATGCCTGTAATCCTAGCACTTTGGGAGGCTGAAGTGGGAGGATCACTTGAGCCCAGGAGTTCAAGACCAGCCTGGAGAACACAGAGAGACCCCCATCTCTTCAAAAAATAAAAACTAGCCAGGCATGGTGGCTCAGGCCTGTAGTCCCAGCTACTTGGGAGGCTGAGGTGGGAGAATTGCTTGAGCCCAGGAGTCTGAAACTGTGGTAAGCCATGACCTCACTACCGCACTTCAGCCTGGGCAAGAGTAAGACCCTGTATCCAAAAAAAAAAAAAAAAAAAAAAAAGCAAGAATGAAACTTAAGAGAGTTAAACAAAGTTTACTTTTCTCAGTTAATGAAGTAGAAAAAAAATAAAAACAAAATATATAAAGTTTTCTGGTTTGTTCATTTGTCTGCTATAAATCTGTAGTAACAAAAAGATTTCAATGTTTTACAGACTAATTTCATAGTCTGGAATTAGTGTCTGGAGTCTTGTCTATACTAATCAATCCCCAGAGAAAAAGGGTAAAGTACAATCTATTTTTTCTTTCTAATTTACCTTTGGAGTGGACTCCCTTTCAATGACAGCTTTATTCACTCATTCACCCACTGGTATTTCTTCATTGAGGATATATAGTTAAAACTAACCAGCTGGTCGGGCACAGTGGCTTACACCTGTAATCCCAGCACTTTGGGAGGCCAAGGCGGGTGGATTACGAGGTCAGGAGTTCAAGATCAGCCTGGCCACATGGTGAAACCCCGCCTCTACTAAAAATACAATGATTAGCCAGGCGTGGTGGCGGGTGCCTGTAATCCCAGCTGTTCGGAAGGCTGAGACAGAGAACTGCTTGAACCCGGGAGGCAGAGGCTGCAGTGACCCAAGATCACACCACTGCACCCCAGCATGGGCGACAGTGTGAGACTCCATCAAAAAAACAATAATAATAATAAAAAATAAAGCCACAAACTAACCAGCTGACACAAAGAAGTAGTGACCAGCTACACTCTGGGGTTGCAAAGTCTGTTCCTGCTCCCAGCATTTACAAGCCTTATCATCTAATTATTTTCTATCCTAAACATCAAGGATACATTTTGGTAAGTAAGCACATAAACATTGTACATATGTTACAATAGACTAGGTACTATGACACCCATCACATTCAAATTGTTTTGCTATTGGCTGGGTGCGGTGGCTCACACCTGTAATCCCAGCATTTTGGGAGGCTGAGACAGGCAATCACCTGAGGTCAGGAGTTTGAGACCAGCCTGTCCAACACAGTGAAACCCTGTCTCACGCCACTTCACTCCAGCCTGGGTGACAGAGCAAGACTCCATCTCAAAAAAAAAAAAAAAGCAACACTGCTTTGTTATCCACACACATTCTTTTGTGGTGGTTTTTTTTATTGTTGGTTTTTTGAGACAGAGTCTCACTCTGTCTCCCAGGTTCAAGTGTGGTGGCGCGATCACGGCTCACTGCAGCCTCTACCTCCCCACTCAGGTACACACACTACTTTGGAATAGATAGATTACTTAACTTTTACTTGATATTTACTTTTAACATGTTCAGATTTTCTAAAATATTTCTAGAAATACCAATGTTACCATATTTTAAATGTTATTTTAGAAAAGAATCAGAGTAGCCCCCAAATCTAATTTTATACAGTTTATATTTGAAGGCCACATATACTCCCTTAGCTACTACAAACATGTGCCACTGAATTCTCACTCTCACTGACAGACAGGCATCCTACCTGTTTATTACTTTTAATAGAAAAGGAGTTGAAGTTCACAGTGGGTTTGCATAAAAGCCTAAGATATCTTTTAAAACCATCAAATACATCAGATTTTCTCAGTGTAACACTTACGTAATGAGCGTCGTCTTTTGTTCTTTAATTTCCTCCTTTTGTTCATTCCAGCTTTAGAAGGAGATTCTTCTTTGGCCTTTGGCTGGCTAGAAACTTTTGAGGAGTTCTGCTGACTGAAGTGTGTGGGTACATGACGAGCTAGCCCTCCCTGAGAAGCAAAGCTGGCATTGCAGCCACCAACAACACACTAAAAGAAAATAAAACAGAAATAATGTCAGGCATGCTGTGTAGGGCACGAGAAGAATATAAATGAGTGAATATCTAGTATTTTCAGAATAAGCAGTACAACAGAACTAATTCCAGAAAGGAAGCATAAGGGACTAGTAGTCTTTTCACTTTATGAAGTTGCCAAGTAAGATGACATACATTAGACAAAGCTTGAAAATGCAACAAGTTTCACGACCTCCCAGTTTACTGCTATTTCCACTACATGCAATACAAAAATAATGGGATTTTTCTTCCCAGAAAAATCTGGTTTTGAATCAATCATTTTTATAGCAGGAACACTAAGCTGTTTTTGCAATAAAGAATTAGATATCCTGGCAATGACTGGATTCCTGAATTTTATTTTTATTTTTCTGAGACAGAGTCTTGCTGTTGCCTAGGCTGGGGTGCAGTGGTGTGATCTCCACTCACTGCAACCTCTGCTTCCTGGGTTCAAGTGATTCTTGTGCCTCAACCTCCCAAGTAGCTGGGATTACAGGTGTGTGCTACCATGCCTGGCTAATTTTTGTATTTTTAGTAGAGATATGGTTTCACCACATTGGCCAGGCTGGTCTCGAACTCCTGGCCTCATGTGATCTGCCTGCTTCAGCCTCCCAAAGTGCTGGGATTACAGGTGTGAGCCACCGCGCCCAGCTGGATTCCTGGATTTTTAAAGTATTTTTCTTACAATACATGCTACTTCAAAATCTTCAGCAGACTTCCTAGTGTTATACACTATTAAAACAGGTAAGAGAAAAGTTCAATATTGACTTTTTAATGTATTTTGTATTTGGGGTTTTGTTTTGTTTTGAGACAGGGTCTCAGTCTGTCACCCAGGCTGAAGTGCAGTGGCATGATCTCAGCTCACTGCAGCCTCGAACTCCCAGGCTCAAGCGAGCCTCCCACCTCAGCCTTCCAGGTAGCGGTACTACAGGCACACGCCACCACACTCTATTAATATTTTGTTGTTGTTGCATTTTTTGTCAAAAGGGGGTTTCACCATGTTGGGTAAGCTGGTCCTGAACTCCTGGGCTCAAACCATCCACTTGCCTGGGCCTCCCACAGAGCTAGGAGGTGTGCACCACCACACGTGCCTTGTTTTTGTAAATTACTTTCTTACAAATTTCTTAAACTTCACATGAAAACCCATACGGACTACATTTAATATTTTAAAAATAAATAAAATTAAATTTGTTAAACAATTAGATCTAGCCTCTCTCTCAGAAAAGACATGCTCAGTGTTGGTCATATGCAGCCCTCCACAATATCCATTAAATACTGCCTCTTTAGCCTTCTGTACTTGCAATACTAAGAAATCAAAAGGTTAACTACCCAAGTCACCTGACAGATGTGCTATTTTAACAAAGAATGCAGAATGTTCAGGTAGCAACAGAATTAATATATACAAATTAACTACGGTATAAGTGTGTGATTTCTAATTATATCTTGGGGAAAAAAAATTGCAGGTCTTCTAACAAATGAATCGTAATTAAAACAAAACAAAATAGAAATATCCACAGTTGGATGGATAATGACTTTTCTATTAGTCATTTAACCAATTTACTTAGTTTTTGACTTACCAAACTCTAAGCACATAAATGTGTCATGTTAAAAACCAAATATATTCATCACGTTATGCCCAGGGGGTTCATCTTGTAAAAGTTCATCTAGATAATAGCATTAAAAAAATCACATGCCTCAGGCTCTTTCCTTCAATCGAGGTACCTCTACCAACTGTAAGCTGCTAAAATCACAACACAGCCCTTTATTTGTAAAAATCATAACTTTCCTCATAAAGTCTCTCTAAATCTGCCCCAAATGGACAAGACCTAATTCTCCCTTGAGGCTGTCCTCACACTTCACTGCATATCTATATACTTATCCCAACTAACACTTTCCATTTTGAACACAGAGATGTATATTTATGAATATTTATATTCCCAGAAGCATCTTGCAAATCATAGATATTACTAAGTATATTAGCAGAACTAAACAGCTACATGTTTACTGATGCTGATAAAAAAAAAAATCACACATTCTTCTTATATGGTATCCATTAATAATTACTCTCTTTACTTTGACATACAAAATATATTTTGGGGGCTCCTTATGGCCCTCAGCTTCTCTATGAAAAATGTTTACTTACTCTGTGGTGCATACTCAGTTAAAAAAGAGGGAGAAATGATTCAAGACTTTAGTTCACATACTTATCTATGTCCAGTATTACATAATATGCTAGAAGGATAAGGATGAATAAGATATAGATACTACACTAGAAGAGCTTCTATATGTTCAGCAAAACATACATATAAAGCAGTAAAATTTCAGAGGAGTACAGTAAGGCCTAATTAAAGCACAGGGCTATGGGAAACCCTGAATAGAGACAATTAGCCATATTCATTGCTCTGAAATTAGTATTTAATTCATACAACAACCCTATGAATGGCATGGTCCTCAAACAGGCTGCATCAAGAATTTTCACCTACAGACTCTGACCATGAGAAGTCAGCATTTAATGATTTCTATATTTAAAATCTAAAATTTTATCATACATATTTTGAGTACCAAGAAATAATAACGCTTTTTAAAGATGCCATCTCTTCTGTAGAGTACCATGTTGCCACAGAACTACATGGTCCACTGCCAAGGTCACTGCACACCTACGAACCACTAGCCAAATATTGCTACTCAACACTTTAAATATGGTTATTGTAACTGAGTAAATGAATTTTTAACTTTACTTCATTTAAATTAATATTATTCATTAAAGTGAAATTCATATCACATAAAATTAACCATTTGAAAGTGTACAATTCAGTGGAATTTAGTGTATTCACAACGTTGTATAATCACCAGCTCCACATTCTCGCCAACACTATTTCCATTTTTTTATTAAAATCATCCTAGTGAGTGTGAAATGGTATCTTGTGGTTTTCAACTGCATTTCCGTAATGACCAATTTAACTTTTAATTTAAAACCTGAGCCGAGCACAGTGGCTCACGCCTGTAATCCCAATACTTTGGGAGGTTGAGGTGGGTGGATCACTTGAATTCCGGAGTTTGAGATCAGCCTGGCCAACATGGTGAAACCCTGTCTCTAATAAAAATACAAAAATTAGCCAGGGAGGTTGCAGTGAGCTGAGATCATGCCACTGCACTCCAGCCTGGGCAGAAGAGTGAGACTCTGTCTCAAAAAAAAAAAAAAAAAAAAATTAGCCGGGCATGGTGGCACAAGCCTATATATAACCCAGCTACTCAGGAAGCTGAGGCACAAGAATCACTTCAGCCTGGGACGCAGAGCAGTGAGCCAAGATCGTGCCACTGCACTCCAGCCTGGGCAACAGAGTGAGACTCAGTCACGATAAAAAAAAAAAAGAAAGAAAAAAATAAACATACAAAACCCGATACTCAAAATTGCTTGATACTTGAGAGTGTTTAATTACCCTAATGGGTTAGTTTTGTACCATCCAATACATATATCCATTAGATACATGTAATGTCTAAGCATTTGAAACGTGGCTAGTCTGAATTGAGAAATGTTGTAAGTCTTAAGAGTCATTTTGTCCCAGCATCCTTCCAGACAGCAAAGATAGGCCCTAGTAGCATCTAGAACTCATAATGTTACCATCAAGAGTTTATTTTAGTCCAAGTGCACGCACAATCCCAACATTCTGGGAGGCCAAGGTGGGAAAATCACTTGAGCCCAGGAGTTTGAGACTAGCCTGGGCAAAAAAGGGAGACTCCATCTCTAACCTCCCCCACGCAAAAAAAAAAAAGTTTATTTTAATCATCAATGATTCAGTCTCTAGAAATGAAACCAGTAATGAGAATTCTAACAGAAAATTGTTTTATCTTTGATTTTGGTCATTTATCAATCAAAAATCATTTAAAAAAAAACGTAAGTAAAATTTAGAACTAAAGAGTGCTTACATTAAAAGAAAAATATAATAGAATCACACATATTTCACTTAAATACAAACTTTTCTCCGCTAAAGGAAAAAATAATTTTAGGCATCAACTAATCAAAATCCTACAGAACATGAGGCAGAGACAAATCTGCTGTTTCTTCAAACAGTCTAGTACCATCCTCTTTACGTGAGCATTTCATGTTGCTGAGTATGGTTTTACTTTTCAAATATGTTTTATATTTTCACTCATAAATATATCATCACTGAACTCAAGACCCTACACATAGTGTTCTGATGAAAAAGAAACCGATTTCAATGATGAGGGAAAAGCTGGTTGTTGAACACTGATATGGTTTGGCTCTGTGTCCCCACCCAAATCTCATCTTGAATTATAATCCCCATGTGTTGAGTGAGAAACCTCCCAGGTGACTGGATCATGGGGGGCGGTTTCCCTGATGCTGTTCTTGTCATAGTGTGGGAGTTCTCACGAGATCTGATGGTTTATAAAAATGGCAGGTTCTCCTGCACTCTCTCTGCCACCACCTTGTGAAGAAGAGGTACTGCTTCCCCTTCACCTTCCCCCATGATTGTAATTTTCCTGAGGTCTCCCAAGCCATGCAGAACTGTGAGTCAATTCAACCTCTTTGGTTTATAAATTACTAAGTCTCAGGTAGTATCTTTATAGCAGTGTGAAAAACGGACTAATACAAACACTGTTTTAAATGTGGTCTCCCACTGAAATACCCTATATATTAATGTATGTTGGCCGGGCATGGTGGCTCACGCCTGTAATCCCAGCACTTTGGCAGGCCGAGGCAGGTGGATCACCTGAGGTCAGGAGTTCGAGACCAGTCTGGCCAACTTGGTGAAACCATGCCTCTACTAAAAATATAAAAATTAGCCGGGCGTGGTGGCAGATGCCTGTAATCCCAGCTACTTGGAGGCTGAAGCAGGAGAATAGCTTGAACCTGGGAGGCAGAGGTTGCGGTGAGCCGAGATCGCACCATTGCTCTGGGTGACAGAGCAAGAGTCCATTTCAAACAACAATAAAAAAAATATGTTGGTGGCCAAGTAGCTTTTCTAAAATTTGAAACACAGAATTACTGAATTGGTTTTTTCTTTTTCCGAACAATTTATTTGGACGAAGCAATACTAAGACTGTCTTTGTTAGTACTGAGATCATCTTATTCATATTCCCAGAAGTCCTATGAAGATCAACAATCAGAACACAAATCAGAAAGCACCAGTCTTACAGATAATGAGGAGGTGATCTAAAGGAAGAAAAATTCCAAACAGAAATGTTGATTTCTTGGTTTCGACAAATACACCAGAGTAACATAATTAACGACCCCGGATTCTTTCTGCGTCTGAAATTCAGAATCTGCCACTGACCATGGCCACAAACAATATTTAATATGGCTAGGAGCAATGACTCATGCCTGTAATTCCAGCACTTTGGGAGGCCGAGGTGAGTGGATCAATTAAGCCCAGGAGCTCGAGACCAGCCTAGCCAACATGGCAAAACCCTGTCTCTACCGAAAAAAAAAATACATATATATATATATATATATATAATATACATATATATATATATATATATATAATATATATATATAGATATACACACACACAAAAATTAGCCAGGCGTGTGCCTGTGGTCCCAGCTACTTTGGAGGCTGAGGTGGGAGGATGACCTGAGCCCAGGGCCAGAGGTTGCAGTGAGCTGAGACTACACCACTGCACTCTAGCCTGGGCAACGGAACAAAACTATGCCTCAAAAAAAAAAAAAAAAAAAAAAAAAAATTAATCTGTTCTTGCCTCAGTTCCTTATCTAAAAAATGTGGGCAACAACATTAATTAACTCAAAGAATTATTGTAAGAATTAATTTAGTTAAAATATGTAATAATATACATATACAATGTGCAAGGCTCTGCAATGCATCAATCAAGTCTTTACTATAATTCTTTCTGACCCTTACTTCATCTTGCTCACCACAGAACAAACATGAGAAACTTTTTTCACCAATTGCATTAACATTTAACTTCTAGATAGTCAAAGCTCACTAATCAGAAATATTTGTTTTTAAATATTTTCAAATTGCTACAATAATCACTTACATATATGAAACTACATGCTCTTCCCTAAATAGTTCACTTTTTTAAATGCTCCCTTTTTTCGCTATTTTTTTTTTTTTTATGTTTTTTGAGGTGGGGTCTCGCTCTCTCACCCAGACAAGTGCAGTGGCGTGACCTCGGTTCACTGCAACCTCTGCCTCCCAGCTTCAAGCGATTCTCCTGCCTCAGCCTCCCAAGTACCTGAGATTACAGGTGCATGCCACCACACTCGGCTAATTTTTGTATTTTTAGAAAAGACAGGGTTTCACCATATTGGTCAGACTGGTCTCGAACTCCTCACCTCAAATGATCCGCCCGCCTTGGCCTCCCAAAGTGCTGGGATTACAGGTGTGAACCACTGCACCCAGCCCCTTTTTTCTCTTTCAAAAGCATACATACTTTCTGTAACCAGATAGTGGTAATAATTTTACAAAACTGTGAATATACTAAATAATCACTGAACTATAGTACCTTAAAAATGTTAAATTTTATGTATATGAATTATGTACTCAAAAAAAATACCTGAAATGATCCCCCTTTTCACTGTAACACAATAGACTCCATTAGAAACAGGGAAAAGGATAACCAAAGACTAGGAGAAGGCTATTTACAATACATGTATCTAACAAGAGACATATTCAAAATTTCTGAAGAATTTCTATTAACCTAATAATAAAAGACAAACCACCCAATTAACACAATTGGCAAAGACTTGAATAGGCACTT
Source organism: Symphalangus syndactylus (assembly GCF_028878055.3). NCBI lineage: Eukaryota > Metazoa > Chordata > Mammalia > Primates > Hylobatidae > Symphalangus > Symphalangus syndactylus. Next base: position 136,712,990 of record NC_072427.2, read on the forward strand.
CACCCAAAATAGAATATTCAGATACCCATAGCACAAAATGTGGTCAACATCATTGCAAATTGATGAAACAAAAATTAAAGCCACCATGAGATACCACTACTCATCCACTAGAATGGCCAAAATTAAAAGGATCGGTAGATGCCTGTAATCCCAGCACCTTGGAAGGCCGAGGCGGGTAGATCGCTGGAGGCCAGGAGGTGGGGGTTACATGAGCTGAGATTGCACCACTGCACTCCAGCCTGGGTTACAGAAACTTTATCTCAAAAAAAAAAAAAAGACAAGAAAAGAAAGGACTGGTAGTATTAAGATATTATAGTTAAGAGGAACGAATATGTGTGTGTAATCAGAGGACATGTAAAGGAATGTCCATGGGGCAACTTGGTTAATAGTAACCAAAGATGGTCGAGCATGGTGCCTCATGCCTGTAATCCCAGCATTTTGGGAGGTCACAGGGGGAGGATCGCTTGGGCCTGCGAGTTCGAAACCTGCCTGGGCAACATGGCAAAACCCTGTCTCTACAAAAAATTAGCTGGACATGGTAGCACATGCCTGAATCCCAGCTACTTGGGAGACTGCAGTATGAGTAACACCTGAGCCAGGGAGACTGAGGCTGCAGTGAGTAGAGATCAGGCCACTGTACTCCAACCTTGGTGACAGAGTGAGACCTCGTCTCAAAAAACAAAACAAAACAAAAAAATAGCAGCCAATGATTGGAAACAATCCAAATGCCCAACAGGAAGTGAATGGATTTATCTGTACAGTGGAATATTACAGAGCAGTGTTTTTAAATGACTGCTTCATACAATTTGTACAAATCTCGCTGATATTTTGTTGAGTGAACAAAAAGCCAGATACAAGAGTTCACACAACTAAGAGTTCATATAAGAGTTCATAAAGTAAGTATGAAAGAAATTAGAATATAGTCTGGGCAGATGGGTGGAGGGCAGGAGAAGAAACAGACCAGAAAAGGACAGTAGAAATCTTGTCTTACTGAAATATTCTCCATCAGGATGGTAGTTACAAATGTGCATACAAACATTAAGAAACAAATCATTAAACTGTTAAACAAGTGTGCATTCGACACAACTATACATCAGAACTTTAAACAAAATGAAAAAAAAAAAAAAAAAAAAAAAGCAGAGGCTCACCTCAAACATCACCTTATCACTTCCTCTCTCTATAGTCACCTGCCATTCATCTTCTACTATCCTTTCCCAGCCCGTTATAATTTAATTGATCCCTAACTCAGAGAATCTCATAGGTCGCTATTGAAGAACTTACATTTCATTATTTAAGTTTCTTTAGATCTGTATAAACCCACAGACTACAAGTTCCCTGAGTATAGAGGCCTGCTTTTCTTTTTACTTTTTTTTTTTTTTTTTTTTTTTTTTTTGAGACAGGGTCTCTCTCTCTCTCTCTGTCACCCAGGCCGGAGTGCAGTCTCAGCTCACTGCAGCCCCAAACACCCGGACTCAAGTGATCCTTCCACCTCAGCTTCCTGAGTAGGTGGGTCTCAGCCTCCTGAGTAGGTGGGTCTACAGGTACATGCCAACACGCCCGGCTAATTTTTGTATTTTTTTTGTACAGACAGGGTTTCGTCACGTTGCCCAGGCTGGTCTGAAACTCCTGTGCTTAAGCAATCTGCTTGTGTCAGCCACCCAAAGTACTGAGATTACGGCATGAGCCACAGCACCCTGCCTACTCTGTTTTTCTCATTACCTCGTTTCCATAATGCCCAGCATAGTGCCAGGTACTTTAGACATCAATGTTTTGTTGATTTAAATAATTCCTATGATTCATGTATGGAACAATACCTCACTAAATCATATACCTTAACTTTTTTTCTTTCAAAGACAGTTTCTTTCCCCTCTTCAATAGGAAACGTCTACAGTTTCTAAGAAAAGGATTTGGAAAAAAAAAAAACACAAAACATTTGTATAGGCTCTGAAATTAACCTGCATATACATCATCGTCAAACAGCAGAATGGCTGCCTTAAAATATACTTACACACGCACACACACATGGAAATACAATGAAGATGTAAATGATTTAAATGATTCTTTTACTTTAATAAATAATCTCTTATATTTATTGTGCACACACTTAACAAGAACTTCATAAGGTAACTAGTACTACCAACTACACATTAGACAGGAAGTTAAGAAAGCAGTTCGCAGTCACATTTCTAGCAAATGTCATGGCCAAGATCTGTAGTATGACTACAGGAAACACTGGGGTGTTAAAGTAATAGGACCTGTGCCCCAGAAAACTAATTAGACCATTTATTTACTTTTTTATTCATTCATTTATTCATTTACTACCTCCTTAATTTTTTTCTTCAGAGACCACTTATTTAAAACAAAAATTAAGAAAAAAAATCTGAATGGTTAAACATATGAAAAGATGTTCAACCTAACCCATAATGAAAAAAATACTAATTAAAACTATTAAGATGGGCCAAGCGCGGTGGCTCACACCTGTAATCCCAGCACTTTGGGAGACCAAGGCGGGTGGATCACGAGGTCAAGAGATCGAGACCATCTTGGCCAACATGGTGAAACCCCGTTTCTACTAAAAATACAAAAATTAGCTGGGTGTGGTGGTGGGTACCTGTAGTCCCAGCTACTGGGGAGGCTGAGGCAGGAGAATCACTTGAACCTGGGAAGCGGAGGTTGCAGTGAGCCGAGATCACACCACTGCACTCCAGCCTGGCAACAGAGCAGAGCAAGACTCCGTCTCAAAAAAAAAAAAAAAAAAAAACTATTAAGATGTAACTTCTCTGAGACCAAGCGGGGGCGGATCACCAGAAGTCCAAGACCAGCCTGGCCAATGTAGTGAAACCCCATCTCTACTAAAAATACCAAAAAAAAAAAAAATTAGCTGGGCATTGTGGTGCCTGCCTGTAATCCCAGCTACTCCACAGGCTGAAGCATGAGAATCAATTGAACTGAGGAGGTGGATGTTGCAGTGAGCCGACATCGTGCCACTGCACTCCATCTAGCCTGGACAACAGAGCCAAACTCTGTATCCCAACAAAAAACAAACAAACAAAAAGAAGTAATGTCTCACCTACGAGATTAGCAAAAATCCAAAAGTTTGACAATCCTCTCTCATCAAAGCCTTGGAGACACTCCAACATTAGGCAGACACTCTAAAATTACTGATGATGGCACTAGCTCTAGGGAATGACAATTTGGCAAGTTATCAAAATTACCAATGCTTACATTAACCTTTGATCCACCCACTCACATCATTTTAGGGGATTTTTCCTACATACATAATTATACATGTACAAAATGACACATATTCAGGATTCATCACTATAGCACTATTTGTAACAGCAAGACAAGAAGCAACCCAAGTGTATCTACAAAGTTTGGTTAAACTGCTAATATTACACAATGGAAGGCGATGAAGCTGAAAAAATGAGACTACTCACTATGAACTGATATGAAAAGATCCTAGCATAAAGTATATTCAAAAAGCAAGGTACAATCGGGAGGAGGAAGATGGAGATAGGAGAAAGGGCTAACATGCAGCTCCCACTTTGGCAGAGAGAACACCATGGGGAGACTCACACCGTGAACTTTTGCTTCAAGAACCACCCCAGGAATATACCGGGCAAACCGAAAAAATTCACAGATCCTTTCAAAGAAGCAGTAAACTGCTGCAAATTCCGTGAGACAGGTAAAAAACTGTGAGTTCCCAAAGTGTAAGAGCGGGAAAACCTGCCTCTACACACACATCCCCACTGGGGAATCTGAAAATCCAGATCATGGGAGACGAGATGGATTTAACCTTACTTAGGGCTGAAATAGATTTAATGGAACTGTGCAAAATATAAAAGTAGAAGCAGCAGTGGGAAATGCCTTGTAAGCATTCCCAGCCTCTAGCTAGAGCCCAGGGAAGCCATCCCCCACTATATCTCACAAGGGTACTAGCGGAAGACAGCCAGCAGAATTAGGGAAGGGTAACAGGGCAAAAGAAGCTTCTAAATGAGATAGTAACAATTTCGGCTGGACATGGATTTTCTTGAGCAGAAAAGGGAGGTGGGGAGGGAACAGGAACTGCTGCAGATACCAGCGCAGACTGCAGAGGGAGTAGGCAGTTGGGGAGGGGCGAGGTCTGAAGGCCTTGCTTTCTCAGCAGGGAAGCCGGGGCAAGGTCTGAGCGGTACGCCAAGGAGCGAGAGTGGCTTCACCCACTGCGTGGGAGCTGAATGAGGTCTCTCGCAACCAGGACTCTCACAACCCCCCACTTCCCTGGTGAACTATATGACACAGCAGAGGCAGCCAAAATCCCCTATGGAACATAACCCCACTGGCCTGAAAACCAAAGCCCTATCTCCCACCCACAGTGGCTGTGGCAAGCCCCGCCCAATGAAAGTGAGTCTGAGCCCAGTTCCGCCTAACCCTGCTCCCACCTGATGGTATTTCTCTACCTGCCCCTTTAGCAGAACAGGAAACACAGCCCCACCCATCTCCCAGGAAACCAAAATACCTGCCCAGGCCAACTTAGGGCAAGCAATCTCCCTACTTACTACCAATGCAGCTGGTGCTCTCTTCAAAGTGTCACCTCCTGGCTGGAGGCCAACCAACTCAAGCCATTAGAGCAACTCAAGACAGAATAACCCGCATCCCAGGAAGGGGAAAACAACAGCTAATTCCACTGCTTGCGACATCCTGGCCAACCAGAGGTCCTGAGTGTGTCCACATTACAAGTTCATTGCTAGCATAACCAGTATTCAAGAAAGCAAGTACACTCAACATATCTACAACCGAAGACCACCAAAGAGTCCACTCTACTCCCCTCCCGCCTCCAGCAGAGCAGGTGCTGGTATCCACAGCTCAGAGACCTGAAGATGAATCACATCACAGGACTCCTTGTAGGCATTCCCCAGCACCATCCCAGAGCCTGGTAGCCCTGCTGCTGGATGGCTACACTCAGAAGAGTAGTAACAATCACTGCAGTCCAGCTCTCAGGAAGCCCCAGAGGAAGTGGGAGACAGCAGGCCCTGAGATCCAGTCTTTTCCACCGAAATTAGTCTAAACAAATTAGAAGGAACCAGAAAAGTAATTCTGGTAGTATGACAAAACAGGGTTCTATAACCCCAGCAACGGATCCACACCAAGAAGAAATTTCTGAACTTCCAGATAAAGAATTCAGAAGGTTGATTATTAAGATACTCAAGGAGATATCAGAGAAAGGTGAAAACCAAATTAAAGACAACAATACAGGATATGGATGAAAAATTCTCCAGAGAAAAAGATATAAAGAAACAGCAATCACAACTTCTAGAAATAAAAGACACACTTAGAGAAACAGAAAATGCACTAGAGGCTGGGCACCATGGCTTATGCCTGTAATCCCAGCACTGTGGGAGGCTGAGGCAGGCAGATCACCTGAGGTTAGGAGTTCAAGGCTAGCCTTGCCACCACGGTGAAACCCCGTCTCTACTAAAAATACAAAAATTAGCCAGGCATGTTGGTGTGTGCCTGTAATCCCAGCTACTCAGGAGGATGAGGCATGAGAATCACTTGAACCCAGGAGGTAGACGTTGGAGGTTGCAATAAACCAAGACTGTACCACTACACTCCAACCTGGGTGACAGAATGAGACTCTGCCTCAAAAAGAAAGAAGGAAAGAAGAAAGGAAAGGAAAGGAAAGGAAAGGAAAGGAAAGGAAAGGAAAGGAAAGGAAAGGAAAGGAAAGGAAAGGAAAGGAAAGGAAAGGACGAACAATCACAACTTCTAGAAATAAAAGGCACACTTAGAGAAACAGAAAATGCACTGGAGGCCAGGCATGGTGGCTCACGCCTGTAATCCCAGCACTTTGGGAGGCAGAGGCGGGTGGATCACCTGAGGTCAGCAGTTCAAGACAAGCCTGGCCAACATGATGAAACCCTGTCTCTACTAAAAATATACAAAACTTAGACAGGCGTGGTGGTAGGCACCTGTAATCCCAGTTACTCGGGAGGATGAGGCAAGAGAATCACTGAACCTGGAAGGCAGAGGTTGCAGTGAGTGGAGACAGCACCACTGCACTCTAGCCTGGGCAACAGAGTGAGACTCGGTCTCAAAAAAAAAAAAAAAAAAAAGATGCACTGGAAAGTTTCAATAACAGGCTACAACAAGTAGAAGAAAGAACTTCAGAGCTCAAAGACAAGGCTTTCGAAGTAACCCAATCAGACAAAGCCAAAGAAAAGATAATTTAAAAAAAAAAAATTAGCAAAGTCTCCACGAAATGTGGGATTACATCAAACAACCAAACCTAAGAATAACTGGTGTTTCTGAGAAAGATGAGAAATCTACAAGTTTGGAAAACTTACTTGAGGGGAATAACTGAGGAAAACTTCCCTGGCCTTGCTAAAGATGTAGACACCCAAATACAAGAAGCTCAAAGAACAGCTGAGAAATTCAACCCAAAAAGATCACCTAGGCACAAAGTCATCAGGTTATCTAAAGCCAAGATGCAGTAAAGAATATTAAGAGCTGTGGGACAAAAGCATCAGATAACCTAGAAAGAAAAACCTATCAGATTAACAGCAGATTTCTCAGCAGAAACCTTACAAGCCAGAAGAGACTGGGGTCCCATCTTCTGCTGCCTGAAACAAAATAATTACCAGCCAAGAATATTGTATCCAGCAAAACTAAGCTTCATAAATGAAGGTGAGATCAAGTCTTTTTCAGACAAAGGCTAAGAGAATTTGCCACTACCAAGCCAGCACTACAAGAAATGCTAAAAGAAGTTCTAAATCTTGAAATAAAACCTCAAAACACACCAAAATAGAACCTCCTTGGCCGGGCGCAGTGGCTCACGCCTGTTAATCCCAGCACTTTGGGAGGCTGAGGTGGGCAGATCACCTGAGGTCAGGAGTTCAAGACCAGCCTGGCCAACATGGAGAAACCCTGTCTCTATTAAAAAATACAAAAATTAGCCAGGCGTGGTGGTGGGCACCTATAATCCCAGCTACTTGGGAGGGTGAGGCAGGGAGAATTGCTTGAACCCAAGAGGCTGAGGTTGCAGTGAGCCAAGACTGTGCCACTGCACTCCAGCCTGGGCAACAGAGTGAGACTCCATGACTAAAACAAGACAAAAAAGAATCTCCTTAAAGCATAAATCTCAAAGGACCTATAAAACAATAACACAATGAAGAAAAAAAACAACAGCTATTAAGGCAACAACAAGCATGATGAATACAACAGTACTTCATATCTCAATAATAACACCGAACGTAAACGGCCTAAATGCTACATTTAAAAGGTATGGAATGGGAGAACGGATAAAATTCCACTAACCAAGTATCTGCTGTCTTCAAGACACTCGCCTAACACATAAGGACTCACATAAACTTAAGGTAAAGGAGTGGAAAAAGATACTGCATGCAAATAGAAACCAAAAGCAAGCAGGCATAGCTATTATTATATCAAATATAACAGACTTTAAAGCAAGAACAGTAAAAAAAAAAAGCAAAACAAAAAAGAAACCCACAAAGAGGGACATTAAATAATGATAAAAGACTTAGTCCAACAGGAAAATAACAATCCTAAATATATATGCACCCAACTGGAGCTCCCAAATTTATAAAACAATTACTAGACCTAAGAAATAGGATAGACAGCAACACAATAAACACAGTAAAATAATAACAATCCTAGCAACATAATAATGTAATAATAATTGTATCTTGACTTTAGATAACCTGATGACTGTGTGCCTAGGTGATGTTCTTTTTGTGATGAATTTCTCAGCTGTTCTTTGAGCTTCTTGTATTTGGATATCTACATCTCTAGCAAGGCCAGGGAAGTCTTCCTCAGTTACTCCCCTCAAGTAGTTTTCCGAATAATACTGGGGGACTTCAATACTCCACTGACAGCATTAGACAGGTCATCAAGACAGAAAGTCAACAAAGAAATAATGGATTTAAACTATACCCTGTAACAAATGAACTTAACAAGTATTTACAGAACATTCTATCCAAAAACTGTAGAATACACTTTTTTTTTTTTTTTTGAGGCCTGTCACCCAGGTTAAAGTGCAGTGGCACAAACTTGGCTCACAGCAATCTCTGCCTCCCAGGCTCAGGCAATCCTCCTACCTCAGCCTCCCGCGTAGCTGGGACTACAAGTGTGCACCACCATGCTCAGCTAATTCTTTTATTTTTTGTTGAGACAAGGTTTTGCCATGTTGCCCAGGCTGGTCTCGAACTCCTGAGCTAAAGCAATCCACCTGCTTCGGCCTCCCAAAGTGGGAGACCTACCATGCCTGGCCAGGATATACATCATTTTCATCAGGACATGGATAGGCCAACATAGACCACATGATAGGTCACAAACAAGTCTCTATAAATTTAAAAAATCTAAATTATGTATCAAGTATCCTATCAGATCACAGTGGAATGAAACTGGAAATTAACTCCAAAAGGAACCCTCAAAACTACACAAACACATGGAAATTAAATAATCTGCTCTTGAATGATCCTTGAGTCAACAATGAAATCAAGGTGGAAATTAAAAAATTATTTGAACAATAATAGCGTCACAACTTATCAAAACCACGGGGATACAGCAAAAGCGGTGCTAAGAGGAAAAGTTCATAGCATTAAATGCCTACATCAAATGCCAGGCAAGGTGGCTGACGCCTATAATCCCAGCACTTTAGGAGGCCTAAGCAGGTGGATCACCTGAGGTCAGGAGTCTGGGACCAGCCTGGGCAACATGGTGAAACCCTGTAAAAACACAAAACTTAGCTGGGTGTGGTGGTCCACACCTGTAATCTCAGCTCACTTGGGAGGCTGAGACAGGAGACTCACTTGAACCCAGGAAGCAGAGGTTGCAGTGAGCTGAGATCGTGCCACTGCACTCCAGCCTGGGCGATAGAGTGAGACTCTGTCTCAAAAAAAAGAAAAAAAAGAAAAGTCTGAAAGGTCACAAATAGGCAATCTAAGGTCATGCCTCAAGGAACCAGAGAAACAAGAAAGAACAAACAAAACCCAAACCCAGTAGAAGAAAAGAAATAACAAAGACCAGAGTGGTGCAAAATGAAACCAAAAGAACAACAACAATACAAAAGGTAAATGAACAAGCTGGTTCTTTGAAAAGATAAAAGTGATAGACCATTAGTGAAACTAACCAAGAAAAGAAGAATGATATCGAAATAAGCTCAATTAGAAACAAAACAAAAGATATTACAACCAATACCACAGAAATACAAAAGATCATTCAAGGCTACTATGAACACCTTTACATGCACAAACTAGAAAATCTACAGGAGACGATAAACTCTGGGAAATACACGACCCTCCTAGATTACATCAGAAGAAATAAAAACTCTGAACAGACCAATAACAAGTAGTGAGATTGAAACAGTAATAAAAAAATTGCCAACAAAAAGTCTGGGACCAGTTGGATTCACAGCTGAACTCTATCAGACATTCAAAGAAGAACTGGTGCCAATCTTAATGAAACTATTCCAAAAGACAGAGAAAGAGGGAATCCTCCCTAAATCATTCTATGAAGCCAGTATCACCCTAATACCAAAATCAGGAAAAGACATAACAAAAAAATAAATCTACAGACCAACATCCCCGATAACATAAGATGCAAAAATCCTCAACAAAATACTAGCTAACCAAATCCAACAGCCTATCAAAAAGATAATCCACCATGATCAAGTGGGTTTCATACCATGGATGCAGGGATGGTTTAACATACACAAGTCAGTAAATGTGATGTATCATATAAAAAGAATTAAAAATCATGTGATCTCAAGAGATGCAGAAAAAGCATATAACAAAAAAATCCACCATCCCTTTATGATTAAAAACCTCAGCAAAACTGGCACAGAAGTAACATACCTTAACGTAATAAACCCACAGCCCATATTCTACTGAATGGGGAAAAGTTGAAAGCATTCCCCATGACAACTGGAAGAAGACAAGGATGTCCACACTCACCACTTCCATTCAACATAAGTACTAGAAGTCCTAGCCAGAGCAATCAGAGAAAATAAATAAAGGACATCCAAATAGGTAAAGAGGAAGTCAAACTGTCGCTGTTTGCTGACGATATGATCGTGTATCTAGAAAACCCTAAAGACTCATCCAAAAAGCTTGTAATCTGATGAACAAATTTAGTAAACTTTCAGGATACAAAATCAATGTAAATTAATAACACTGCTCTACACCAACAATGACGAAGTTGAGAAACAAATCAAGAACTTAACCCCTATTACAAAAGCTACAAAAAAAAAAAATACTTAGGAATATACCTAACCAAGGAGGTGAAAGACCTCTACAAGGAAAACTACAAAACACTGCTGAAAGAAATCATCCACAACAGCAACAAATGAAAACACATCCCATGCTCATGGATGGGTAGAATTAATATTGTGACTATGACAATACTGCCAAAAGCAATCTACAGATTCAATGCAATTCCCATCAAAGTACCATCATCAATCTTCACAGAACTAGAAACACACTATCCTAAAATTCATATGGAACCGAAAGAGAGCCCAGATAGCCAAAGCAAGACTAAGCAAAAAGAACAAATCTGGAGGTATCACATTATCTGACTTTTTATACTGCAAGGCTATGCTTACCAAAACAGCATGGTCCTGGAATAAAGTAGACACACAGACCAATGTAATAGAGATCCCAGAAATAAAGCCAAATATTGGTGACTCACGCCTGTAATCTCAGCATTTTGGGAGGCTAAGGTGGGCGGATCACTTCAGGTCAGGAGTTCGAGACCAGTCTGACCAACAGGGTAAAACCCTGTCTCTACTAAAAATATAAAAATTAGCCAGACGTAGTGGCAGGCACCTGTAATCCCAGCTACTCAGGAGTCTGAGGCGGGAGAATTGCTTGAACTCGGGAGGCAGAGGTTGCAGTGAGTCAAGATCACGCCACTGCACTCCAGCCTGAGTGACACAGCAAGACTCAGTCTCAAAAAAATAAAAACAAAAAACCATAAAGTGGGGAAAGGACACCCTTTGCAACAAATGCTGCTGGGATAACTGCCAAGCCACATGTAGAATAATGAAACTGGATCCTCATTTCTCACCTTACACAAAAATCAACTCAAGATGCAGCAAAGACGTAAATCTAAGACCTTAAACCATAAAAATTCTGGAAGATAACATTGGAAAAACTCTTCCAGATATTGGCTTAGGCAAAGAGTTTATGACCAAGAACCCTAAAGCAAATGCAATAAGAACAAAAACAAACAGATGAAACCTAACTAAACTGAAAAGCTTCTGCACATAAAAAGAAATAATCAGCAGATTATCAGCTTCTGCACATAAAAGAAATAATCAGCAGAATAAACAGACAACCCACAGAATGGGAGAAAATATTTGCAAACTATGCATCCAACAAAGGACTAATGTCCAGAATTGACAAGGAACTCAAACAAATCAACAAGAAAAAATAATAATAATAATCCCATCGAAAAGTGGGCAAATGACATGAATAAGCATTTCTCAAAAGAAGATACACAACACAACACCACCCTATTCCTGCAATAATGGCCATAACTTAAACGGCAAAAAACAATAGATGTTGGCATGGATGTGGTGAAAAGGAAACACTTTTACACTGCTGGTTAGAATATAACACAAATGTGTCCAGAATTGGTGAGTTCTTGGTCTCACTGACTTCAAGAATGAAGCCGCGGACCCTCGCGGTGAGTATTACAGCTCTTAAGGTGGCGCGTCTAGAGTTGTTCGTTCCTTCTGATGTTCGGTTGTGTTCGGAGTTTCTTCCTTCTGGTGGGTTCATGGTCTCGCTGGCTCAGGAGTGAAGCTGAAGACTTTTGCGGTGAGTGTTATAGCTCTTAAGGCGGCGTGTCTGGAGTTGTTCGTTCCTCCTGGTGGGCTCGTGGTCTCGCTGGCTTCAGGGGTGAAGCTGCAGACCTTCGCAGTGAGTGTTACAGCTCATAAAAGCAGCATGGACCCAAAGAGGGAGCAGTAGCAAGATTTATTGCAAAGAGCAAAAGAACAAGGCTTCCACAGTGTGGAAGGGGACCTGAGCGGGTTGCCGCTGCTGGCTCGGGCAGCCTGCTTTTATTCTCTTATCTGGCCCCACCCACGTCCTGCTGATTGGTAGAGCCGAGTGGTCTGTTCTGACAGGGTGCTGATTGGTGCTTTACCATCCCTGAGCTAGACATAAAGGTTCTCCACGTCCCCATCAGATCAGTTAGATACAGAGTATCGACACAAAGGTTCTCCAAGGCCCCACCAGAGCAGCCAGATACAGAGTGTCGATTGGTGCACTCACAAACCGTGAGCTAGACACAGGGTGCTGATTGGTGTGTTTGCAAACCCTGAGCTAGACACAGGGTGCTGATTGGTGTATTTACAATCCCTGAGCTAGACATAAAGCTTCTCCACATCTCCACCAGACTCAGGAGCCCAGCTGGCATCACCCAGTGGATCCCGCACCGGGGCTGCAGGTGGAGCTGCCTGCCAGTCCCATGCCGTGCACTCACACTCCTCAGCCCTTGGGTGGTCAATGGGACTGGGCGCTGTGGAGCAGGGGGTGGCGCTCGTCGGGGAGGCTCCGGCCGCACAGGAGCCCATGGAGGGGGTGGGAGGCTCAGGCATGGCGGGCTGCAGGTCCCGAGCCCTGCCCTGCGGGAAGGCAGCTAAGACCCGGTGAGAAATCCAGCGCAGCACCGGTGACCTGGCACCGCTGGGGGACCCAGTACACCCTCTGCAGCCGCTGGCCCGGGTGCTAAGCCCCTCATTGCCCGGGGCCAGAAGGGCCTGCCGGCTGCTCTGAGTGAGGGGCCCGCCAAGCCCACGCCCACCCGGAACTCCAGCTGGTCCGCAAGCACCGCACGCACCCTGGGTTCCCGCTCGCGCCTCTCCCTCCACACCTCCCTGCAAACTGAGGGAGCCGGCTCCCGCCTTGGCCAGCCCAGAAAGGGGCTCCCACAGTGCAGTGGTGGGCTGAAGGGCTCCTCAAGTGCCACCAAAGTGGGAGCCCAGGCAGAGGAGGCGCCGAGAGCAAGCGAGGGCTGTGAGGACTGCCAGCACACTGTAACCTCTCACAACCACTATAGAAAATCGTACAGAGATTTCTTAAAGAACTAAAAGTAGAACTACCATTTGATCCTGCAATCCCACTACTGGGATTGAAATATGAATGACACTGGGAAAAAGTCATTATATGAAAAAGACACTTGCACACACGTTTATAGCAGCACAATTTGCAACTGCAAAATTGGACCCAGCCTAAATGCCCTTCAATCAATAAGTGAATAAAGAAAATGTGGTGTGTGTGTATATACACACACACACACACACACACACACACACACATACATACCATGGAATACTACTCAAGCCATAAAAAGGAACAAAATATGGCTTTCACAGAAACCTGGATGGAGTTGGAGACCACTATTCTAAGTGAAGCAATTCAGGAAAGGAAAACCAAATATTGTTTCGTTCTCACTTATAATTAGAAGCTAAGCTATGAGCAGGCATAAGAATGATATAATAGACTTCGGGGACTAGGAGGGAAGTGTACAGTGTACAAAGCTCAGGTGACAGGTGCACCAAATCTCAGAGATCACCACTAAGGAATTTATCCAATGTAACCAAAAAACACCTGTTCCCCAAAAACTATTGAAATTAGGGCCAGGTGTGGTTAATCCCAGCACTTTGGGAGGCCAAGGTGGGTGGATCACGAGGTCAAGAGTTCAAGACCAGCCTGGCCAACATGGTGAAACCCCATCTCTACTAAGAGTACAAAAATTTGCCGGGCGTGATGGCGCATGCCTGTAATCCCAGCTACTTGGGAGGCTGAAGCAGGAGAATCGCTGGAACCCCAGAGGCAGAGGTTGCAGTGAGCCAAGATCATGCCACTGCACTCCAGCCTGGGCAACAGAACAAGACTCCATCTTGGGGAGGGGGGGAACTATTCAAATTAAAACAAAAAAGCAAGGTACACATATACACTATAATATTTCAAGAATGGAAGAAACTTGGTATATAGAAAAAAGTAATCTGTGTATTTAAAGCTGCTCTAAAATTAAGTTTGTTTCTTTTTAAAGCAAGGTACAGACAGTATTTAATTTACTAGACTTTGTGTAAGAAAGAAAGGAGAATGAGACTACATATTTATCTGCTTGTAGTTGCATAAGGAAATACTAGAAAAAAATCACAAGAAACAAATAATAATTATACTTTTGGGAGGAAGGGGGGAAACAGGAACAAGAGAGAGACAAATAATTCTTAGTATAAACTTTTGTTATAATGTTTTAACTTGTTGATTGCTTTTTCCAAAAAAGTTGTTTTTAAAAGCAACTCCACAAGAATTACCTCACTCTCTACAAAACCCAAGGGAAGTTACTGGCACAGTATTCATTCCAGTAAATGTGGTTTTAACAACTATTAAACTCCTTTAAACATGAACTTTTAATCTCTATGGTATATGCTGCTTTCCATAAATAGAAACCAAAATATTTAATTTTTCATAAAGATAAATGGAAAAGATTTTTACAGAAACTTGCTCTTTATAAAGATTTCCCAGAAGGCTGGGCACGGTGGCTCACGCTTGTAATCCCAGCACTTTGGGAGGCCAAGGCGGGCGAACCACGAGGTCAGGCAATCGAGACCACGGTGAAACCCCGTCTCTACTAAAAATACAAAAAATTAGCCAGGCGCGGTGGCGGGCGCCTGTAGTCCCAGCTACTCGGAGAGGCTGAGGCAGGAGAATGGCGTGAACCCGGGAGGCGGAGCTTGCAGTGAGCTGAGATCGCGCCACTGCACTCCAGCCTGGGTGACAGAGCAAGACTCCATCTCAAAAAATAAATAAATAAATAAATAAATAAAGATTTCCCAGAATACATCTAATTTGACAAAAGTGATTTACAACTAATTACAACTAAGCTCAGTAGTGTGACCTCAAAACTGAGTGAAAGGAATCAAATCCTTTAATGTCCTACAATTTATTTATTTTATATAATAGTCAATGTTGTTTGCTAATGAAAATGCCGAAACCTTTAACAATAAGAAAACATAATCAGACCACAAGGTATTAAAAAAAACCAACATGGCTTCCAGTCATTAGTCTACTCACTAGCTATTTTTAAGACCCTAATCCAACAGCAACATTTCTCCTGTACTTCAAACAGAAAAAAATGGATCAAATGAGCTTTATCTCCATCTACTTTTGAAATTCAATGCATGTACAAGAATGTTAAAACAAATGGTTGTTTTTAAAAAAATTTAGAGGAGCAAAATTCTGCCTATTAGGAAACATGTCAGCTTAAGCTAACATTTAAAAGAAAAAAACAGCCAGGCGCAGTGGCTCACGCCTGTAATCCCAGCACTTTGGGTGGCCGAGGTGGGAGAATCACCTGAGGTCAACAGTTCAAGACCAGCCTGGCCAACATGGTGAAACACCATCTCTACTAAAAGTACAAAAATTAGCCAGGTATGGTGGCACACGCCTGTAGTCCCAGCTACTCGGGAGGCTGAGGCAGGAAAATCACTTGAACATAGCATGTGGAGGCTGCAGGGAGCCAAAATGGCACCATTACACTCCAGCCTGGGCAACAGAGTGAGACTCTGTGTCATAAATAAATAAATAAATAAATAAATAAATAAATAAATACATCCTTACCTTGAAAGGTTTGTCTCCACTGTGTGTCAGCATATGCCTTTGTAACCAACTTTGACTGGTAGATGGAGTGTTATATACTTTACAACCTTTCCATAAGCAAACAAATACCTGTTAAGAAAAACAGAGCCATATTAATTTTCATGACTTATCTCAAGAAGAGTTTGATTCCTCATACATTCAAATTAACGTTATAAGTCTTCAACTGACAAGAGCTATTGAATGTACAAGCCAATCAAAATGCTTAATATAAACTGTCAAAACATCCTAGTATAAGCCACCCTTAATGCTACTGTCCATACCTTCGATAAGGAATTAACACACCAATCACAGAATACCATTCAGAAGGAAATATATATAATATTAGCAATATATCCCTCGGAACTGAGACCATGGGCCATTATTTACATTTTTGTATTTACTGCACAAAAGAACAAACATCTATTAATTTTAAATAGCAGGAAAATATAAAGGTATAAAAAAATTAATGAAATGACTAATAAATGTTAATTAGAAGATACTGATATTTTCAACTTCAAAGAATGAATGAAAATTATCAAATTACAATTTTTTACTGGTGATATCCTGGTCTCACATGCATACTAACAATATTTGTTCTTATACTGTTCTAATCATGAAGAATTATTTCTATCTCGATTATGACAATAGAGAGATATTTGAGACTCTGTCTGGAATATGAAATTTTGTTATGAAACAAATAAAATACAAAATATTAAGTGAATATAGTAATAAAAACAACAGACATGAGCTACCCTACTTTCATAATAGATCCACATTCTAGGTTCAGGGTACTAAGTATAACTAGCTGGAAAGCACCAAAACTAGCAAACTAATCTTTATCATCTTCCTACCAGTGACATGTCAGTTTCCTAACTGATGATACTTCCATCAAACCAAACGCTGAAAACTGCTTCCCAATGTCAGGAAAAGAAGGGTCTACCACAATCATTATCTTGAAAGAACCACTTAAAGGCTCTGTTCTTTTCTAAGGTAAGAACAATTACAGAGTCACACTTTGAAGACTGTAATATACTACATACATACAGCACACAAGAAAGATATACAAAGAACTGAAGAATCTTTCTTCAGCCAGCCTAAAATAAAATTTTTAACAGACTAGAAAAACTGACAGTCTATAAACAAATAATTGAGGTCAATTTTTAACTCAAAAACAATACCATCTTACGTCAAATAGGTATAACAAGGCAATACCACCACTGCCATTTGACAAGACTGTTTAGAGAAGTTACTGCATATCCTGACTCCATAACGAATTTGCTAGTTTAAGTATGAGATAAAGGAAGTCATAACGTTTCCTCCTTCATACTCAAAATTCCCAACCCTAGAAGACGTTTATAAACTAATGGCCAAGGTTCTCAGAGTTAAAAGTAACTTTTAAAAATAAATCTAGGAACAGAAATAAAATACAAAGCAATACTTATACGCACCCAATGTGGTGGCTCACACCAGCAATTCCAGCACTTCGGGAGGCTGAGGTAGGGGGATGGCTTGAGCTCAGGAGTTCGAGACCAGCCTGGGCAACACAGCGAAACCCTGTCTCTACATAAGTAACAAAAAAATTGGCTAGGCATAATGGCATATGCACCCGTAGTCCCAGCTACTCGGGGATGGCGGGAGGGTGTAGGGCTAGTAGCTGAGGCAGGAGGATTGCTTAAGCCCAAGAGACGGAGGCTGCAGTGAGCCGTGATGGCACTACTGCACTCCAGTGTAGGTGACAGAGTGAGACCTTCTCTCCAAAAAAAAAAACTTAAATGCTACAGAAATTAACTCAATATTGTTTAATAATCACACATGGGTAATTAATGCTATCAATTTTTGAAATCAAGACTACTAGACTCACCAGGCACAGTGGCTCACACCTCTAACCCCAGCACTTTGGAAGGCCAAGGCAGGAGGATTGCTTGAGCCCAGGAATGACGCCAGCCTGGGCAACATGCCATAACCCTGTCTATACAAAATATACAAAAATTAACCAGGCATGGCGGTGCCCGCCTGTGGTCCCAGCTACTTAGGAGGCTGAGGTGGGAGAACTGCTTGCACCGGAGAGGGCAAGGCTACAGTGAGCTGCTATGATGATGCCATTGCACTCCAGCCTGGGCAGTAAGAGATAGATCCTGTCTCAAGAAAAAAAAACACAACTACTACTAGATTCAAAGTCTTATTTTTCAATCCAAGTAACAAAGAGGAGGAATCAGGGGTTGGTTTAAAATTCTCTCAGAAATCATATTATTAGTTTGGTGCACAAGTCATTGCCGTTTTTGCCATTAATTGAAAAAAACGCAATTACTTGTGCACCAACCTAATACGTAAACAGAAATGCCTTAAAGAAAGTATTTGGGAACAATATCAAGATCATTCCTGTAACAACTTTTGTGACAGAAGGATTCTCCTTAATGTTAAAAGAATTCTTAAGTGACCCCCCACCCCACTCTGAAATACTCTTAAAGATAGGATTTAGTTCCTTCGAAATAAACACTGCCTCTACCTAACAATACTCAATCACTAAATTTGGTAGACACAGTAGTATCCGGCTTCTAATTTTTTTTTTCTATGAGCAAACATGACTATAGAGATAATGGCAGGTCTGAAACTACATCTGATACGGCCTTATTAAGTATGGTTTAGACTCTACATGGAATAATGTCTAGTAACACAATTAAGGCAACAACTTCAGATTCAAAGAAAAACCAAAATCTTCAACCTAGTGAATTTTATACCAAATGAAGTAGGCGTAAAGAGATCAAAGTTAACTGTGTTTAACTATATTGGGGTGAAATGTTTAGAAAGATCCAAAAAAGGCCTCGTGTAATGGCTCATGCCTGTAATCCCAACACTTTAGGAGGCCGGGGTGGGTGGATCACTTGAGGCCAGGAGTTGGAGACTGGCCTGACCAACATGGTGAAACTATGTCTCTACTAAAAATACAAAATTAGCCGAGTGTGGTGGCGCACTCCTGTAACCCCAGCTACTTAGGAGGCTGAGGCAGGTGAATCGCTTGAACCCGGGAGGTGGAGGTTGCAGTGAGCTGAGATCGCGCCATTGCACTCAAACCTGGGAAACAAAAGCAAAACTCCGTCTTAAAAAAAAAAAAAAGAAAAAGAAAAAAGAAAGATCCACAAAAAAACACAAAACTGTTCAAGGCTATATTTCCTTTCCTAGCCTGTATTAGGACGACGTTTTGATAAAAATAATCCCAAATCTGACAAAAGGGTCTTCTTCAAATCTGAGACTTTTTAGATGTATAATATCTGAAAAATATTTTTATACTATTTTTAGAAACTCTCCTACTGTTAAAATTAACCCTGAAAAATCAAACACCATAGGATTCCAATTATATCCAAATTTGGAAGAAGTATGTTTAAGAATATAATTTGCCATGGTTCTTCTATTTTAAAATGAATTAAGGTCTGGCTATTTTAACAGAATAAGACACAGGGGTCCAAAGTCCAGTCTCTCATGATACAGCAAACTGTGTTGTATTAGGTTGTATGAGACATAACAGAAACGGAAAACAACCTGCTGAGCACAGTGACTCGTGCCTAGAATCCCAGCTGCTCTGGAGGCTGAGGCAAGATGCTGGCTAGAAGACAGATTTTCAGACCAGTATGGGCAACACAGCAAGATCCCAACTCTGAAAATGTTTAAATCAGCCAGACGTGGTGACGCATGCCTGTAGTCCCAACTACTAAACTGAGGTAGAAGGATTGCTTGAGTCCAGGAGTTTGAGGCTACGTGAGCTAAGATCATGCCACTGCTAAACTGAATTCAATCCAGTTCTTTCACTTTGCAGCTATGTAATCTTGGAAGAATCATCTACTTCCTTTTTCATCAGAAATACTTTGAGCACACATGTGGTAAGTCCAAAACACTACGAAAATATAAGATGTTATATTATCTCAGAAAGACCAGTCAATGAAATAACTGGGTTTATATTAGACACCGAAGGTTCCTTCTCAAAATAACTGCCATCAAGTTTTCCTGCCAGCAAGTCCAGGAAAAAAAAATTTTAAACCCACACAGCCATTAAAAGAATATGTTTGGGCCAGGTGCAGTGGCTCACGCCTGTAATCCCAGCACTCTGAGAGGCTGAGGTGAGTGGATCACTTGAGGTCAGGAGTTCAAGACCAGCCTGGCCAACATGGCGAAATCCCACCTCTACTAAAAATACAAAAACTAAACCAGGTGTGATGACACATGCCTGTAATCCCAGCTACTTGGGAGGCTGAGGCAGGAGGAGCACTTGAACCTGGGAGGCGGAAGTTACAGTGAGCTGAGATCGCGCCACTACACTCCAGCCTGGGTGACAGAGTGAGACTCCATCTCAAAAAACATACATGTATTTTTGGACTGCCAAAGAAATCTTCAAGTTTACAAGGGCCTTACACGTAAGATGTAGATGTCTAAAATTTCAGTGTTACAGGGAGGTTTCGGCTTTCTGTTGAGAACTCTACAAAGTACTGAGTTTCTGTCAGAATAGGTTTTACCTTCAGGAATCTTCTTCAAAATGCCCAAAGTGAATAAGGATAGTACAAACCTAGGAGCCAAGGGTAGTCTGAGTCTCCTTCACTTTGGTCAATATCCTTGAACCAGTGTATCCTTGTACCAGTGTACGTATCTGAATGTATTTGAATGGCCTATACTTAAAATGGCTTGTATGATAATATAGATAAATGCACAAACAACCTATGCACCTGAAGAACACAAATGAATCTATGAAATCTTTCTATATATAAATGAAAAATCCACTGCAAAAAAGTACAATGTTAATCTGTCAGAGTAAGTATGCACAAGGAAATTCAGTTATTACCAGTAAATTAAAATCAGCCAAATATATTCTAAATGCAGAGCAAGTTAACGGAATAATCTACATGCCAAAATAAAGGCCTAATTATACTGGGTAAATGATCTTGTTTTCAGTAAAATTACACAAAAAGAAAAGAGAGACACCATCTAAAGTCAGGTAGGCCAGCTGAGCATGGTGGTATATGCCTGGAATCCCAGGAACTCAAGCTGAGATGGGAGCACTGCTTAAGCCCAGAAGTTGGACAAGATAGGAAGACCAGCTTGGACAACATAGTAAGACTCTGTCTCATTAAACACACACACACACACACACACACACACACAC
The DNA here is from genome assembly GCF_028878055.3 of Symphalangus syndactylus. Classification (NCBI taxonomy): domain Eukaryota; kingdom Metazoa; phylum Chordata; class Mammalia; order Primates; family Hylobatidae; genus Symphalangus; species Symphalangus syndactylus. The sequence continues at coordinate 136,733,795 of NC_072427.2, forward strand.
ACAAAGTCAGGCAGAGGCGTTGGATGGATGATTCCACGGCACCATCAAGCCCAATTTTTATTTTCTTTTTCTTAATGAAACAGAGTCTTGCTCTATCATCCAGGCTGGAAGGCAGTGGCACAATTATAGCTCACTGCAACCTTGACCTCCTGAGTGCTATAGTCAACTGGACTCATTCAAGTCTTTCAATAATACCGTACCATATTCCTCCCTTGCCCACAATCTCCTCGCTTTGCCTCTCAACAAAGAAACACACCAAAGAATATATGCAAAAGTAAACCTCAAATGACACAGAAAATAAATCCTATATCAAGAAACCTAAACGGCTTTCTTTCCAGAAATTGTTTTTATGTGAGAAATAGCTGAGAAAGAAAGAACAGTAATATATTTTACACTGAGCCTCTAAAGTCCTACAAGTTCCCCACTTTCCAAGACATATTAAGAGGACACTGGGATTTGAAATTTGATTAGTAAGATAACTCAGAGTCTAATCTTCAGAAACCAGTCACACATAGAAATGCGGACCTAGGCCGGGCACGGTGGCTCAGGCCTGTAATCCCAGCAGTTTGGGAGCCAGAGGCAGGTGGATCACCTGAGGTCAGGTGTTCGAGACTAGGCTGGCCAACATGGTGAAACCCCATCTCTACTAAAAATACAAAAGTAAGTCAGGTGTGGTGGTGCACACCTGTAGTCCCAGCTACTTAGGAGGCTGACACAGGAGAATCACTCGAACCTGGGAGATGGAGCTTGCAGTGAGTGGAGATTGCACCACTGCATTTCAGCCTGGGCAACAATAACAAAATTCTATCATACTTAACACTAGAGATAGGTTTGATTCTCTTTTTGCCCATTTTGTTTTTATTTTTGAAACTGTAGAAAGCACTCTCATGATTTTTTTTTAAAAAAAGGCGTATTGGTCTGGGCATGGTGGCTCACGCCTGTAATCCTAGCACTTTGGGAGGCCAAGGCAAGACCAGCATGGGCAACACAGTGAGACCTCATCTCTATTTAAGAAAAAAAAGGTGTATTCATAATTTGATGTTTAAATGATCAGTTTAATTTTAATGTAGAAATCAGGCCAGGAAAATCTAAACTCCACTTGACTTCAGCCTCCAAAGAAGTCCACATGAACATAGCAACATAAACAGCTTAAAAGGGGGAAAAAACAATGCTAAGTGGATACATTATATAATGGTTTTGCTTTTCTCCTCAGGGCAAAGATTATAGTGGAATGAGAAAAAGAACAGAAATTAATATAGTTTAGATCTTGCTAACTTACTGCTCCAGTAAAACTGTCATCTTTCAATAATCAGAAGCATAAAATCTTCTAGGGTTACCAATTTTTTTCTCATATGTTTCTGTTCCATGATGACACTTTAACACTTAAGAGAGAAAGAAGAAGTAAGAAATCTAAAAAAATAATTAGGCCAACAAAATCAGGTGTTTTCTACTTATATTAGATACCCACAACAGTCAAACACACAGAGATAAAAGTAGAACTGTGGTTACCAGGAGCTAGTGGGAGCAGAGAGTAAGTTTGTTTAATGGGTATAGATTTCAATTTGGGATGATAATTTACATGTTCTGGAGACAGAGTGGGTGGCGATTACACAATAAGGTGAATGTACTTAGAGCCCCTGAACTGTATATTAAAAATGTTTTCTGTTCTTTTTTTTGAGACAGGATCTCACTCTGTCATCCAGGCTGGAGTGCAGTGGCACGATCTCACAGCAGCCTCAACCTCCTGGGCTCAAGCAATTCTCCCACCTCATCCCCCGAGTGGCTAAGACCACAGGCGTGTGCCACTACACCCAGCTAATTTTTGTAGACAGGATTTTGTCACGTTGCCCAGGCTGGCCTCAAAACTCCTAAGCTCAAGCACCCACCTCAGCTTTCCAAAGTGCTGGGATTACTGTGCCCAGCTGAAAATGTTTTCATTTTTTTAAAGTTCATTTCAAAGAAAAAAATCTCATGTTCCAACCAACAACTACTCTTCAAAACACAAAACCCTCTAGGCACGGTGGCTCACGCCTGTAATCCCAGCACCTTGGGAGGCTGAGCAGGATGATCAAGTCCTCCTCAGGAACTCCTGAGGTCAGGAGTTCGAGACCAGTCTGGCCAATATGGTGAAACCCCATCTATACTAAAAATACAAAAATTGGCTGGGTGTGGTGGTGCACACTTGTAATCCCAGCTACTTGAGACGCTGAGGCAGCAGAATTGCTTGAACCCAGGAGACGGAGGTTGTAGTGAGCTGAGGTCGTGCCACTGCACTCCAGCCTGGGCAACAGAGCGAGATTCCATCTCAAAAAAAAAAAAAAAAGAAAGAAAAGAAAAGAAAAAACAAACACAAAAGCCAATCTCAAAGCACAAAATCAGATCGAGTTTTCTTGTCTTTTACAGTAGTACCAAGTTTTCAAACTCTCATTCACATTTTATCGTTCAAAACACATAGTCTATTGTAATCTCAGCATTTTCAGAGGCCAAGGCAGGCAGATCGCTTGAGTCGAGGAGTTGGAGATCAGCCTGGGCAACACGGTGAAACCTCATCTCTACAAACAAACCAACCAACCAACCACAGTCTATATTCTAATGACTGGTATGTAGGAAAAAACTGGGATGCATTTTCTACATTATTTGATCCTTTACATTTATAGTTTAGCAAATAATGTCCTTCAAAGATCAGGACTCCTATCTTTGACCAAAATAGCATTACTCTTTTTAATGTATTTATTTATTTTTTTTTTGAGACAGAGTCTCATTCTGTCGCCCAGGCTGGAGTCCAGTGGCACGATCTCAGCTCACTGCAACCTCCGCCTCCCGGGTTCAAGCGGTTCTTCTGCCTCAGTCTCCTGAGTAGCTGGGACTACAGGGGCGCGCAACTATACCCAGCTAATTTTTGTATTTTTTAGTAGAGGCGGGGTTTCACCATATTGGCCAGGCTGGTCTCAAACTCCTGACCTCATGATCCGCCCGCCTCAGCCTCCCAAAGTGCTGGGGTTATAGGCACGAGCCACTGCGCCCAGCCAAATAGCATTACTCTTAAAATCAGCTAGAGAATCTTATTACTGGCAATCAAGTGATATTTTGAGTAAGAGTTCAAGAAATGACATGGGAGATTTTTCATTTCAATATTACACTTACAGGACAAATGCCAACATTTCATGTCTAATTCTGTATCAGTAAGGTACAGGTATATATAGTTACTGTGATTACATGATATATTTAATTATTTTAAAAATCAGTCTTGGCCGGGTACGGTGGCTCACACTTGTAATCCCAGCACTTTGGGAGGCCGAGGCGGGTAGATCACCTGAGGTCAGGAGTTCAAGACCAGCCTGGCCAACATGGTGAAACCCCGTCTCTACCAAAAATACAAAAAAATTTAGCAAGGCATGGTGGCTTATGCCTGTAATCCCAGCTACTCGGGAGGGTGAGGCAGGAGAATCACCTGAACCCGGGAGGCAGAGGTTGCAGTGAGCTGAGACCACACCATTGCACTCCAGCCTGGGCAACAAGAACCAAACTCTGTCTCAAAAAAAAAATAATAATTAATTCTAAAAAAATAAAAATAAAATAAAAATCAGACTGTAACTGCATTTTTTCTACAAATCTGGGAAGGGCTGAAATTCTCATCAGGTTGTATGCCAAATCAGCTTGCGGGATTCCAAGACTCAGAAATGTGAAATTCTCTCGCTCCCACATCTACTAAGAGAAGCCCAGTGATCTTCCAAATAGCTCATGATTCTATACACAGTTGCTAAGTCAAGTGACAAAAAAGCATCATGCCATGATGCTCGAAAATGGTATATACCAAGTGACATCAAGCACTGGCTCACAAAAAGCAGATCTACAAAAGCCAGAAAACCAACTTGCTAAGATACTTCACACTAAGTATCTGACATATGGCTTGGGGGAGAAGACTGGGTTACCAAAGTAGCCTAACCACTGAGCTAGGTTTTACGCTGAAAATACCGTATGATGGACACAGTTAATTAACAGATCATAGGTAAGTATAACATTTTACTGGTTACTCAGACATCACACATATTAACTCTAACAAGAAGACAAATGTACAAGTGCTATACTTATCAAGTTTGAGTAATCAAAAGACTGCTGACACATTACAACATACTGTGACAGGGATGAATATGTCTTAAATTTCAGCCACACACGGTGACTCACGCCTGTAATCCCAGCACTCTGGGAGGCTGAGGCGAGCGGATCACCTGAGTTCAGGAGTTCGAGATCAGCCTGGCCAACAGGCAAAACTCCACCTCTACTAAAAATACAAAAATTAGCCAGGCATGGTGGTGGGCACCTGTAATCCCAGCTACTTGGGAGGTTGAGGCAGGAGAATCACTTGAACCCAGGAGGCATAGGCTGTGGTGAGCCAAGATCACGCCACTGCACTCCAGCCTGGGCAACAGAGTGAGACTCCATCTCTCAGAAAAAAAAAAAAAAATTCAAGTATGACACCACCGCTTAAAATGTTAGAAACGTTGACCTGGTTGGATGTTTAAAAAAAAAAAAGATCAATACTATACTCTAAATATCAACAGAACCTTGGAAACAGTTACCCACTAACTTAAAGCATGATGACTTTTACTGTTAGTTATCTGTTCTTCAATAGTGATGGCAGGCTGATAGGAAATGTGTGGCCTAATATTAATAAATTACCTGCCCTTACACTGTGACATTAATTTCTGAAAAATGCACTCAGTGTGATAACTATTCAACAAAAATCTAGGTAAAGTTGAAACAATGTATAAATTAATATTTTGGCACATTACTTTTGGCTTGCCCAATTTGCTTAGCTCTTTATTCAGTACCTAATAGAAGTTACATGAACTGTATAAATTAATATTTTGGCACATTACTTTTGGCTTACCCAATTTGCTTAGCTCCTTTTATTCAGTACCTAATAGAAGTTACATGAACTGACACAATTAAACGTATTCCTGAAAGGACATAGGTCAATACTGACTAATCAGAACTTTCCATCTAAATCAGCTCTGACAAGACCTGGGAAAGATGATCAATTCTCACTCACAAATAATGAGTTCAGGTTGTTATTTAACAGAATTGCATATACTAATCCTGGTACCAATAGTCTCCCCAGTTAATTTAAGCATCAGGAATAATTTAGGATCCTCTAACAAAGGAAAATCAAGACAGTGCTAATTCTAAATGTTCTCAACTCAAAACATCAGAACCCTGGAATACACTGTATTCATTTATAATACTGTCACCTACTATACTTTTAAAAGTCAAATTTCTTCAAAATAACGTATCTAAAAGCAAACTAAAATCCAGCACATATCCTATTTTTATTTGATTCTATCAAGTATATGGGAAATAATTATTAAAAATTTATTTGAAAAAACTAAGCCTGTGTAAAAATAATCCCAAATTACTTTCAGCAAAAAAGCCTAACTAGCAATTATAAATTAATAAAACTAACGAAAACAGGGAGTGAAAAAAAGAAATGACAAAACCAACCCCTCCTCGCTGACCATCTACATGTATGGAACGGATGTGATCTGCCAGATCTGGGCTAGAGTTGAAGCAAGCCTGGCACTGGTCCCAACAACAATTATAGGCAATATTTTTGCTTGAAGAAGTAGTGCTTCCTTGTCCATTCATCATTGCTGGAGTTGAACGCCCACTGGAAATTGTGCTGTCTACATCCATTATAGTACTGCTTATGCTACAAAAGAAGAAAAAAGGCTGTGTTATTCCTAGAAATTCACTAACATGAATATGATCTTATAAATATTTAATTAAGATTACCACTTGACATTCTGCTCCATGTGAACAAAGCATAGTAACCATATTCTCCATTAGAAAACAGCAATGCTTTTAAATTAATTAGTTGGCAACGAAGTACAAATCAAGACAGAAACACAACAGTACCTCAAAATCAGATATGGAATAATTTAAGCAACTTTTGGCAGGCATGAACTCAATACTATATCTTACAGAAAACAAAACACCCCCACACACCCCCACACACACAGCTTATCACATCTCATCCCTTCCACAGTTCAAAGAAGCATGAGAAAGTAAGAGTTTCCAGCTGTAAATAATTCACAATCAAAGCATTATCTTTATGGCTCTGCAAATCACTTGTTGACCTGAAATCTCTTCTATTCATTAATCTGAAAATATAACTGCTGCCACATCCTACTTCTTTTCATGTCAAAGAATTGGGGAAATTTTGCAGTATTTTCCCTGCTAAATAAAAAAGCAGAAGAGAGAAAACTGGTCTCTGATTTTTCTAAAGTCCAAATAAAAAAATCTTTTCCTAGCCCTAAAATTTTATTTTATTTTTTTAACTCATCTCTAGCCATAAAAAGAAAAGACTGAAAATGCCAATCAATCCCTTTTACTTTTTATTTACTAAAGTATTACATATGACTGGACGTGGTGGCTCACTCCTGTAATTCCAGCACTTTGGGAGACCGAGGCGGGTGGATTACCTGAGGCCAGGAGTTCGAGACCAGCCTGGCCAACATGGTGAAACCCCATTGCTACTAAAAATACAAAAAATTATCTGAGTGTGGTGGCAGGTGCCTATAATCCCAGCTACTCGGGAGGCTGAGGCAGGAGAATCTCTTGAACCCAGGAGGCGGAGGATGGAGTGAGCTGAGACCGCACCATTGCACTCCAACCTGGTCAACAAGAGCAAAACTCCGTCTCAAAAAATAAAATAAAATAAAGTATTACACAGTAGTAACTCTTTTATTTACTAAAAAAAGTATATACTAGTGGCCAAAATGCTCAAAAATTCACATCTTAATAAAATGTACCACACTTCTGCCTTCATTTTAAAAGCAATTCACTTATTTTCTTTTTTCAAAATCTTCTCAATAAATAAATTACATGAAAGTCACTTCAATCATAAGGGTCAAGGGAAAATGTTCTCAGACTAAATCTATGAAAAGGTGTGTATCTGCTTACAATTTAAGAAACAACACAGGTCAAGTTGTGAAAATTATATTAACTTTAAAGAGGTATGCTTCCCTCCTGCCAAGTTTTTATCACGGAAAATTTCAAAGACACAAAATATAGCTAAATCTGAATTCAATTAACATTTTACCCTATTTGCTATCTGTAATCTGTTTCTCTGAATCATTTCAAAATTGCGGGCATCATGACAGTCAACCACAGCATATACCTTCTTTAAAAAAAGAACATTCAGGCCGGGCACAGTGGCGCATGCCTGTAATCCCAGCACTTTGGGAGGCCGCAGCAGGCATATCACAAGGTCAGGATATCGAGACCATCTTGGCTAACATGGTGAAACCCTGTCTCTACTAAAAATACAAAAAATTAGCCAGACATGGTAGTGTGCGCCTGCAGTCCCAGCTACTCGGGAGGCTGAGACAGGAGAATGGTGTGAACCCAAGGAGGCAGAGATTGCAGCGAGCACAGATCGCGGCACTGCACTCCAGCCTGGGCGGAAGAGCTAGACTCCGTCTCAACAAAAAAAAAAAAAAAAAAAAAAAAAAAAGGAACATTCAGGCCAGGCACAGTGGCTCACCCCTATAATCCCAGCACTCTGGGAGGCCGAGGTGGGTGGATCACAAGGTCAGGAGTTCAAGACCAGCCTGGTCAAGATGGTGAAACCACATCTCTACTAAAAATACAAAAATTAGCTGGGTATGGTGGTGCACGCCTGTAATCCCAGCTACTCAGGAGGCTGAGACAGAGAATTGCTTGAACCTGGGAGGAGGAGGTTGCAGTGAAACAAGATAACGCCACTGCACCCCAGCCTGGGCGACAGGAGCAAGACTCTGTCTCAAAAAATAAAAAGAACATTCACCTATATACCAATACAACCTATTCACTCACACCTGAGAAAATTTACATGAATTTTGTTAGCTTAAGTAAGCTTTATAATGATCTGTGTCTAACATCAAATGTACCTATTGTGGGGGGCAGGGGGATGTTAAGACAGGGTCTTCACTCCGTTGCCAAGCCTATAGTGCAGTGGTGCTATCACGGCTCACTGCAGCCTTGACCTACCAGGCTCAAGTGATCCTCCCACCTCAGCCTCCTAAGTAGCCAGGCCTACAAGTGTGCACCACTATGGCCAACTAAATTTTTTAAATTTCTGTAGAGATGAGGTCTCTTTATGTTGCCCAGGCTGGGCTCAAGCAATCCTCCTGCCTTGGCCTCCCAAAGTACTGGGACTACAGGCATGAGCCACAGCACCCAGCTAATTTTTCGATTTTTTTGTAGCAGCGGAGTCTTGTTTTGCTGCCCATGCTAGAAACGTATCCATTTTTAAAAGCAAAGATATTCTTGTAGGATGCTTCAGATATGAAAAATGTCTCAAGTTTTCCCTTAAAGGATATTCTAGTATTTAAGCTCATCTACCTACCTACCTAGTTAAATGCAATAAATATACATCTACCTGCCTAGTCAATATAGATTCTAAATTGCAACTCTAAGGCTTCATCCTAAAACTCTGTAATCTCTGTAAAACTCTCAAATGTGAATCAGCTCTTGAATACCTGAATATGCACATACTGTTTGTTGTTGCAGGACTAACCTTGGGTATGGTGGTTTTTCTATACCGAAATACGTATTTTATTTAAACCCTAGAAATTTCAAGTTTCCCCTGGCCAGGCGCAGTGGCTGACGACGCCTGTTAATCCCAGCACTTTGGGAGGCCGAGGCAGGCAGATCACGAGGTCAGGAGATCGAGACCATCCTGGCTAACACAGTGAAACCCCGTCTCTACTAAAAACAAAAAAAATTAGCCAAGCGTAGTGGCAGGCACCTGTAGTCCCAGCTACTTGGGAGGCTAAGGCAGGAGAATGGCATGAACCCGGGAGGCAGAGCTTACGGTGAGCCCAGATCGCGCCACTGCACTCCAGCCTGGGCAACAGTGCGAGACTCTGTCTCAAGAAAAAAAAAAAGAAAGAAAGAAATTTCAAGTTTCATGAGGCCCTTAACCCTGAAGTGGTTACCATTTTCCCTATCACTTGCTTTATATATTTTAAAACATTCAACTATAAAGCACATACTTACATAAACTATACTAATTTAACTCCAAGGCAAATACTAATAATTCTAAGTGAACAACCAATCATAACCAATTGATAAACAATCTCAGGAAAAGTAATAAAAACTCAATGAACTAACATGGAACAATCTCCAAGATATAGTTAATATATCTTGCACACACAAGTGCAGGGTAGTAATGATCCAATTTGCATACCTAAGTGGGGGAGGGAGACAGAGACATAGTTAGTCTCCAAAGGCACAGAAAGATATATGAAACCTAGTAAATATTTGGGGGAAGGGAAGAGTGGGAGAGAAACTTATCTTTCACTGTATATACCCTTTTATACCATTTTAACCATGATGTACCTATACTGCTTTTGTTAAAAAGTCCAAAATCCGTTGAAAACCAAATCAATTTTTTTTAACTGGACAAAGTAAGGTTAAGAGAGATTTATATACCTGCGAAACATCATTATGGAATCTACCTACATAGTACTTCATGTACTTTTGCTTATTATCTTTACCAAAGAAAAGGAACCATATAAAAAAGTCCAAAATCTGGTAACAGTAAGCCTTGTTGAGTCTATGTGTGATATCACATACTTGAAACAATACTTCATGTGGATATAGCTCCTCATGAAGACAGCATAATGCAAATGTTAAGAGCATGAGCTTTGCCTACCACTGGGGACTAAGCTGTGAATACAATGGCAGACAAGGTAAGCGGCAGGTCCTGGGACACTCAAGACATCCCACACAGAGTCTCCCCCAAGCTGAACAGGGCCAACAGAAGTTCTGCTTCACAACCCCTCTTAGGCTCCTCCAACTTCTAGGAAGTATCCAATCCTAAGCCTCCAGGCTCCCTTTTGGCCCCAGACCCATGCTGCCACCAGTGGTCCTCTCCATTCTCTCGACTGATGAAGGCAACAGACCTGATCCAACAGTAGAGGACAGAAAACAAATGACAGGTAACTTCTGATTGTGACAGGACCCTGAGCTAGATAGCAATTTCACAGACAGCAGTGCCCTTCCTCCTATAATATGTTACGTAACGAGAGACAATCCACCTAAACTTACAGTATTTCTAGGACCATACATATGTTAAATTTTTTCACACAGTTAATTCTCCTTTTCAATGAACATCTACTGATTTCATGAAACGTGAAGACTTATACAGCCTGATATTTGGAAGAATACCTAAGCCAGACAATACACTCACACTATGCAGACAGCTTAGATAATCTAAAGCAGTGTTTCTCAAACTTCCATGTGTATACAAATCATGGGCCCTTATTAACTGCAGATTCTGATTCAGTAGGTTTAGGGTAGGTCCTGAGATAAAGCATTTCTAACAAGTGCCCGCTTGATGCTGCTGTGACATTTTGAGTAGTAGGAACCGAAAAGATCTCTCTGACTAGTTTTTCTTTCTTTTCACAACGGGTTTGCCGCCAGAACACAGGTGTCGTGAAAACTACCCCTAAAAGCCAAAATGGGAAAGGAAAAGACTCGTATCAACATTGTCATGATGGGACACACAGATTCGGACAAGTCCACCACTACTGGCCATCTGAACTACAAATGTGGTAGCATCGACAAAAGAACCATTGAAAAATTTGAGAAGGAGGCTGCTGAGATGGGAAAGGGCTCCTTCAAGTAGGCCTGGGTCTTGGATAAACTGAAAGCTGAGCGTGAACGTGGTATCGCCATTGATACCTCCTTGTGGAAATTTGAGACCAGCAAGTGCTACGTGACTATCATTGATGCCCCAGGACACAGAGACTTCACCAAAAACATGATTACAGGGACATCTCAGGCTGACTGTGCTGTCCTGACTATTGCTGCCAGTGTTGGTGAATTTGAAGCTGGTATCTCCAAGAATGGACAGACCTAGGAGCATGCCCTTCTGGCTTACACACTGGGTGTGAAACAAATTTTGTCAGTGTTAACAAAATGGATTCCACTCAGCCACCCTACAACCAGAAGAGATATGAGGAAATTGTTAAGGAAGTCAACACTTAAATTAAGAAAATTGGCTACAACCCCGACACATAAGCATTTGTGCCAATTTCTGGTTGGAATGGTGACAACATGCTGGAGCCAAGTGCTAACGTGCCTTGGTTCAAGGGATGAAAATCCTCCCGTAAGGATGGCAATACCAGTGGAACCACGCTGCTTGAGGCTCTGGACTGCATCCTACCACCAACTTATCCAACTAACAAGCCCCTTTGCCTGACTCTCCAGGATGTCTACAAAAATTGTTGGTAGACACTGGCCGAGTGGAGACTGGTGTTCTCAAACCTGGTATGGTGGTCACCTTTGCTCCAGTCAACTTTAAAACTGAAGTAAAATCTGTCAAAATCCACCATGAAGCTTTGAGTGAAGCTCTTCCTGGGGACAATGTGGGCTTCAATGTCAAGAATGTGTCTGTCAAGGATGTTCGTCATGGCAACGATGCTGGTGACAGCAAAGACGACCAACCAATGGAAGCGGCTGGCTTCACGCTCAGGTGATTATCCTGAACCATCCAGGCCAAATAAGTGCTGGCTATACCCCTGTACTGGATTGCCACACAGCTCACACTGCATGCAAGTTTGCTGAGCTGAAGGAAAAGATGGATCGCCATGTTGGTAAAAAGCTGGAAGATGGCCCTAACTTCTTGAACTCTGGTGATGCTGCCATCGTTGATATGGTTCCAGGCAAGCCCATGTGTGTTGAGTGCTTCTCAAGACTACCCACCTCTGGGTCACGTTGCTGTTCGTGATATGAGACAGACAGTTGCGGTGGATGTCATCAAAGCAGTGAACAAGAAGGCTGCTGGAGCTGGCAAGGTCACCAAATCTGTCCAGAAAGCTCAAAAGGCTAAATGAATATTATCCCTAATACCTGCCACCCCGGTCTTAATCAGTGGTGGAAGAATGGTCTCAGAACTGTTTCTTTCAATTGGCCATTTAAGTTTAGTAGTAGAAGACTGGTTATAACAATGCATTGTAAAACCTTCAGAAGGAAAGGAGAATGTTTTGTGGACCACTTTGGTTTTCTTTTTTGCGTGTGCCAGTTTTAAGTTATTAGTTTTTAAAATCAGTACTTTTTAATGGAAACAACTTGACCAAAAATTTGTCCAAGAATTTTGAGAGCCATTAAAAAAGTTTAATGAGGAAAAAAAAAAGATCTCTTTGACTAGTATTGTTACCCAACTGAAACTGATGAGACCATCTAAGAAATTGTTTCATATGGTAAAATGGTAAACCAAATTTTTAAGTTTAAAAAACACCTACACACACGTTGTTAGAGATGTCAATGTAATACTTAGGGAGCAACCTGAGATATTTTCAACATCAACAACATTCTCCTTTTCCGCTTTTCCCTTAGTTTAGAAACTATCTAGCAGACCAGTTTTCCACCCAACAGCTACAGTGACCAACTGTATGATTTTATAAAAATGGTTTCCTTTGGAAATTCGAAGCCTGTCTCACTCATACATCCAGAACAGCCCCAACTTTGAGACTCAAATTACTTCCAGGCAAGTATCTGCTTGGTGGATGTGACCAGGGCTGACAGGGTTGCCAATACTGAGAAAGTTATAAAGATCAGTTTGCTAAATGACAAGGTGCATGAGCATAGGAAGCAACACATGGATGCTTATGTTACCATGACTGAGAAGGACAAAACTATGGTCTTAAAGCAACTGAGAAAAGTTCACTAATATGGTTTCTGATTACACACTGCAAATAATCTTTAAGAAACTACCACTTGCCAAGTGTTGTCTTATTACCAAATAGCAATACAATTATCTTAAAGGGCTACTGAAATATGACTTCTGCCAGGCTAAGTGGCTCACGCCTACAATCCCAGCAACTTGGGAGGCTGGAGCGGGAGGATTTCTAGAGGCTGGAGGTTCAAGAGCAACCCGGGCAACATAGCAAGACCCTGTCTCTTAAAAAAAAAAAATTAGCTGGGCATGTTGGTACGTGCCTGTAATCCCAGCTACACAGGCGGCTAAGGTGGGAGGATTGCTAGAAGTCCAAGGCTGCAGTGAGCTATGATTGTGCCACTGCACTACAGCCTGGATGACAGAGCAAGATTCTAACTCAAAAAAAAAAAAAGAAAAAAGAAAAAAAATCTGAGAACCACCAAAGCTTGAGCACCTCCCTAAAACAGATCAAAAGAATATGTTTCTAAACGGGAATACTTTTATTTTATTCTGAGGTTAACTGCTGAATTTGAAATTCAGTCTGAGGTCAAATGGATAGGGGCAAGCCTTATCGGCAGTCTTCTTTTCAGTTCTGTGAGAAAATTCATTTGTGTTGTAGATTTTCCTTGGTAACTTTGGGCCATTCTCCCCCCTCCACCCAGCTGCCGTATCTTTAGTGAGGTCTAGCCTACTGAAATGTCCAACTTTATTTTTTTTAGTGTATGTGCCACCAAAGCAAGCACTGAAATGTCTAACTTTAAAGGAAGGTAGAGGACAAGGACTTGAAGGATTGAGAGTATATAACCTGAAATCAAGCATAATTTATTGACATTCAAAAAAACTAAAATCTACAAATTTCAGAATTTTCTATAAATACATCACTGAGTAAAAAGGCTAAGGCTCTGCTGCATTGGTGTTTCTACCACCCTAATTTAAGGCTTCACATCTTCATTCACATAAAATCATGCCTGCAAATCATATACCTTATACCTTAACCAATTAAAGGCCTTTCCCCACAATTACTTTGTGAATCCTCCCTTCCCTTAGGGGTCTAGCCAAGTGTGTGTGCGTGGTAACAATTAAAAGTTGACATAAAACAGTATTAAGAATTCAGTGTGAGGTTCTGGTCACTTTTGCATTTGTGACAGGAAGTGAAAACAATTAAAGTCATTAAGCAATGTTGTCTTCCAAACAAAATGTCCTTACTACTAATCCCTGTTCCTAAATCAGTAGAACTAATGTGGTCAGCGCAGTTGCTCGAATCTGTTAATCCCAGCACTTTGAGAGGCAGAGGCGGCAATCAGCTTGAGCTCAGGAGTTGGAGATCAGCCTGGCAACATGGCGAGACCCCGTCTCCATTTTTAAAAAAGAACAAACTGAGGTACACATGGAGACATGGAGACTGTCCCTATCTCCAAATCAGATTTGCAGAACCAAACAGCCAAAACAGAATAAAGATATAAATTGGGGGCCAGGCATGGTGGATCAAGCCTGTAATCCCAGCACTTTGGGAGGCCAAGGCGGGGAGAATCACTTGAGCCGTGGAGGTGGAGTTTGCAGTGAGCTGTGATCCCGCCTCCACCGCACTCTAGCCCCGGTGACAGAGCAAGACTCTGTCTAAAAAACAAAGAAAGAAAGAAACTGGATGCTAAAACTGACATAAACATATATCATCCACAAACACTCACTTCAAATTTAAATTCATTTGTCCGGGTGCAGTGGCTCAGGCCTATAATCCCAGCACTTTGGGAGGCCAAGGCGGGCGGATCACCTGAGGTCAGGAGTTTGAGACCAGCCTAGCCAACATGACAAAACCCCATCTCCACTAAAAACACAAAAATTAGGGCATGGTGTTGCATGCCTGTAATCCCAGCTACTCAGGAGGCTGAGGCAGGAGAATCGTTTGAATCCAGGAAGCGGAGGCTGCAGTGAGCTGAGATCGATCGAGCCACTGCACTCCAGCCTGAGCAAAAGAGCAAGACTCCTTCTCAAAAAAAAAAAGTATATAGGTCAGGCACAGTGGTTCAATGCCTATAATCCCAACATGTAGGGAGGCCAAAGTGAGAGGACTGCTTGAGGCCAAGAGTTCGAGACCAGCCTGGGCAACATGACAAGATCCCATCTCTACAAAAAAACGTTTAAGAAAGAATGTAAGTCAGTCAGCTGGGCACGGTGGTTCACGCCTGTAATCCCAGCACTTTGGGAGGGTGAGGCAGGTGGATCACGAGGTCAGGAGATTGAGACCATCCTGGCTAACACAGTGAAACCCCATCTCTACTAAAAATACAAAAAAATTAGCCGGGTGTGGTGGCGGGTGCCTGTGGTCCCAGCTACTCGGGAGGCTGAGGCAGGAGAATGGCATGAACCTGGGAGGCGGAGCTTGCAGTGAGCCAAGATGGCGCCACTGCACTCCAGCTTAGGAGACAAAGCGAGACTCTGTCTCAAAAAAAAAAAAAAAAAGAAAGAAAGTAAGTCTATATAGTTTTTCAAAGCCTATTTATCAAACTAGGTAAACATTACAACGATACAAAGGAAATCCTAATCTAATCATATCAACAGGCTAAACTATCATTCAGCTAACAGGTGATATTCCTTTCATCTATAAAACTGCCACTTATACTAGAAAGATTACACAATGTCTCTTCCGCCCTTATAATCAATTTCTTAAAGGGTAAAATTCAAAACATTGCAAAAGCATTTAAGAATCCCCTATATCTTAAGAACTCTGAAGTTGTACAGCTAATGTACAACTCTAAGAGTAAAAATTCTTTGAGTTACCATTTCTCATCTCCATTCATTGAAACAGATTATAATTATTTGCCCTAATATTTATTATAGCTTTGACAAAGGGATTAAAAGCTAAAACAACCAAATGAAACAGGTACTTCAAGAAAACCATGAACAACAACAAAAAAAAAAAGAAAACCATTAACAATCTTGCCTGTTACAGGTTATGACTGTTAAGGAAAAAAAAGCAATTATGTAATCTACTATATAAAATAGCAAAAGGCACTCAATCTTGTTTCTACTTTTTATATTAACAGCTAACACTGAGCACTTGCTATATATCCTGCTTTGTTCTATGTGCTTGTGTCAGATCGTATTTTTTTAAAGATGGCCACTTTTGGCCAGGAGCAGTGGCTCTTGCCTGTAATCCCAGCACTTTGGAAGGTCGAGGCAGACACATCACTTGAACCCAGGAGTTCAAGACCAGCCTGGGTAATATGGTGAAACTCCATATTAATAAAAATAAAAATCCGAGCACTTCGGGAGGCTAAGGTGGGCGGATCACTTGAGGTCAGGAGTTCGAGATCAGCCTGGCCAACATGGTGAAACCCTACCTCTACTAAAAATACAAAAATTAGCTGGGTGTGGGGGCACATGCCTGTAATCGCAGCTACTTAGGAGGCTGAGGCAGGAGGATCACTTAAACCCGAGAGGTGGAGGTGCAGTGAACCAAGATTGTGCCACTCCACTCCCATCTGGGTGACACAGCAAGAATCCATCTCAAAAATAAATAAATAAAAATAAAAATAAAAGATGGCCACTTTTATGCCAGGTGCAGTGATGCACAACTGTAGGAGGCTAAGGTGGTAGGATGGCTTGAGTATCAGAGCTCAACATTGCAGTATGCCATGACTGTGCCTGTGAATAGCCACTGCACTCCAGCCTGGGCAACCCAGCAAGCGAGACCTTGTCTCTAAAAAAAAAAAAAAAAAAAATTAAAAGATGGTCACTTTTGAAAGACCCATCCTTAACTCCTCTTCTTCTTATACAGCACTAATATGTGTGGTCTGTATTACCTCCCCTTGAATTTGATCAGGCCTGAGACTTCTGCAGAAGTGATGCTGCCAGACTTCCAAGGCTAAGTCATAAAAGGGAACACAGTTTCAGCCTGGCTCGCTCTCGGAACACTCAGCTTGGGAGTCCTCAACTACCATTTAAGAAATCTGGCTCCCCTGAAGCCGCAAAGTTGAAGAGATCCCGTGAAGAACATACACAGAGCTAGAGAGGGATGCCTGAGAAGCCCCAGCTGTTCTGACCCCCAGCTGTTATGAGTCTTCCCAGCCCAGGCACCAGACACATGTCAGATACATGACATGAGTCAGAGGGCATTCTGATTGCAGTCCCCAGTCTTTAAGCTGCTTCCACAAGCTGATACCAAGTAGAGCAGAAATGAGCTGACCCTGCAGAACCCGGCCCAAATCATAGATTCATAAATAAAATAAATGCTGTAGTTTTATACTACTAAATGTTGGAAAAGGGCTGTCATGAAGCCATAATAACTGGAACAATGTTTGATGTGTATTAACTCTGCAATGCTTACAACTCTAACAAACTGTTATTCGTAGCCTTTCTTTCAGATAAACTAAGATTTGCCCATAGTCAAACAAGTGCAAAACAGTAATGCCAAAAAAAAAAAAACTGTCATACTACTATACATTCAAAGGAGAAACTTCAATGAATTACTGATTTAATAACCGAAATACGGCCTATGGTATACACCAAAATGGCACTAATACTCCTTTAGTGCAACTAAAAAAAATGACCCTTTTTTTTTGATACAATGTCTCACTCTTGTCACTCAGGCAGGATTACAGTGGCACAATCATAGTTCACTGCAGCCTCAACTTCCCAGGTTCAAACGATCCTCCCATCTCAGCCTCCTGAGTAGCTGGGACTATAAGTATGCACCACTACATCTGGCTTTTTTTTTTTTTTTTTTTTTTTTGGGTAGAGATTGGGATCTCACTATGTTGCTTAGGCTGGTCTCAAACTCCTGGGTTGAAGCTATCCTCCCTCTTCAGCCTCCCAAAGTGCTGAGATTACAGGCATGAGTCACCGTGCCAGGCTGACATTTTCATCTAGTATGCAAAACTTTCATCTAATGTAGCACACAAGCAAAAGTTCTTTGGTTTTGTACATTCACAGTGCATAACACAAAAGAGATATTTAACAAATTTTATCTACATAAAATTTGACCGATTCAGGCAGATAGTTTTACTAACAAGATAAACTATTAAATTTGATTCCTACAAGTCAATTAGCTTCATAAAAATTCAAGGTCAGTCACAGAAAGCAACACTGAGGGTAGAAAGCAATTGTCCCAAATTTAGAACTTAGGCCACTGAAACAGATTTGAGCCTAACAATGACAACATCAAATCCAACTCCAAAGTTTCCTTCCCAGGGCAATGGGGTAGTCACTTTTTCTACTTACGAAGGACAAAGAGCAAATTATAAAACTGGTCTTAAACAGGATTAAGAAATTTACAGACACATCAGATTCTGTAAGGCTACCTGATTTTGCTTTCAAAACTGCGGTGGTGCTGTAGGCTTTTTGGTCTATAAACTCAATTAGAAAAAAAAGTAAAGACAAGTGCCCATTTTATTACATGTGTGTGTTATAAGTAAGTCAAATTTCCCTAAGGCCCTTCCTATTCATCTAAGGTGGAAGGAATTCTGTTCCCATATGATCCAGTTAATTTGTTCTGTCACCTATAAACCTCTATTCAGAGTAAACTCCCAAACCTAGTTAGAGCCTTGCACGTAGTAAATGTTCATCATTTTTAGTGAGAAACCTAAGTAGTATTTTTTAAGGCAAGTAAAATAAATGGCTTTGTCACACTAAAATAATTCAAAAAAAAATTAACTGGAAGCACACTAAAAATCATTAGCCAAAACCAAGATATTATCACTATTACTACAAGCTATTATCACTGTAATTTAAAAAGCAAAATGAATTTTTATCATCAAGAAAAAGACTACTTTCTATCCCCACAATTATTTCTCTGGTTAAAGACAAACGATTTTCTTTCCCGAAGACCCAGCAGCATTCACTAAATTGGCCAAAAGGGACTTTATGCAACAATGATGAAATATAATCTATGGAAAACAAGTAGGCTACATTCTTTTACCACCACTATGCACTGAGCACATTACTTTAAATTTCTCATATCAAATCTATCACCCTTTAAGATTACTTCACCCACATTTTTCATCCAGCTTAAAATACCAGCCAGCAATTGATATCTTCACAAACACTAGAAACATTCCACTTCAACACAATTACACTAAGGAAGTTATCTTTACCTTTTTACAAACATTTCCAGAGAAATGTATATACACAAAGATGGTATGTTTAAAAAAAAATCCACTATGAAGAACACCCATTTAATAAAGAAGCAATTACATTTGAAGGTTTAATTAGTATTAAATCACAAAAAGATCTTTCCTAAGGAAATTTTGAGGAAAAATATCAGATGATTTCAGTATGCATTTCTGACAAGAATGACTACTGTCATTCTCGACTCAACACCTCAAAACACATGTTGAAATAACAATTTCCAAGATTTATAATTTAAAACACTAAAAAATCTACTGCGAATTCATCTACTCTTTGTACTTTAAAAAATATTTATGAAAAGTAATGATGGCCAGGTGTGGTGGCTCACACCTGTAATCCCTGCACTTTGGGAGGCCAAGGTGGGAGGACTGCTTGAGCTCAGGGGTTTGAGACCAGCCTGGGCAACACAGGGAGACCCCATCTCTACAAAAAATGAAAAAATTAGCTGGGCATGGCAGTGCATGCCTATAGCTCCAGCCATTTGGAAGGCTGAGGCAGGAGAGTCACTTGGGTCCAGGAGTTTGAGGCTGCAGTGGGCTGTGATGGTACCACTGCACTCCAGCCTGAGTGACAGAGCAAGACCCTGTCTCGAAGTACAAACAAAACAAAAAAAAACTGTTCTTTTTTTCTTTCATCACCCACACTAATGAAACTGAGAAAGAAATATGCAATCAGGTATTTCCACGTTCAGTTGAATTCAACCAATTACTGAGAATGAATACAGGCAACGACATACTGAGTGAGTGCAGAAGGCAAGTTCTGCAAGTATAAATGAGACCTGATCTTTACTTTTTTTTTTTTTTTGAGATGGAGTCTTGCTCTGTTGTCCAGGCTGAGGCACAACGGCACAGTCTCGGATCACTGCAACCTCCACCTCCCAGGTTCAAGCTATTCTCCTGCCTCAGCCTCCCAAGTAGCTGGGATTACAGGCATGCGCCTAATTTTTGTATTTTTACTACGGGTGTGAGCCACCATGTCCGGCCTGATCTTTACTTTTAAAATGTTATAGCCTAGAGGAAACAAACACAAATGGATATTTCAATACAACACCATAAATATGAAGTAGAAATACGATGACTTCTGGCCAGGCACGGTGGCTCACGGCTGTAATCCCAGCAGCTTGGGAGGCCAAGGAGAGAGAATCACTGGAGCCCAAGAGTTGAAAACCAGTCTCAGCAACATAGCAAGACCTAGTCTCTATTTTCAAAAATTAAAAAAAAATTTTAAAAAGAAATATGGTGATTTTTAAACCCAAAAGAACCTACCTAAAATATCCTTGAGATCCTGGATATAATAAAGCCACACAAGGCAATATTCCAACTTTGTCTAAAGAAGATAATACATTATCTATTTAACTGTATTTAAAGTACTTGCCAACTCTACAGCAGTACCCTTGCATTTGAGCTCCAAATTACTTTACACTGTTTTGTCAAAAACCTTCATTTTTAAGAAAAAGAATCAATCTGAGCTTCACAGAAATAAATGATTTGCCACATTTCCTGATGGCAATAAAGTCAAGACTACAATACTGATCACTTATCCTCAGCTGGAGTATTCTTTCCACTGCACCATCTCTGCATGAGAAATGGGGACATAAATGACTCTATGAAGTAAATACATAACCCCTTTGCATGTCATCTCACTTAATCCTAACACTGCTCCTATTTTACAGATAAGGAAGCAACTTCTGAGAAGTTAGATTACATCCATGCTCTTTCACTACTCAATGTTCTTTAGTTATTCTAGTGACGGTTGTGTCTGGAAAAACAATGCAAACTATTGTTCAAATTAAATCCTCACGAAAACGTATTCAGAAATAAATAACATTTACGTAGCCAGGTGCTACAGATAAAGAAAGTGCCAATCAAGACAGACATGGTTTTTCTTCTCAGGGAGCACACAACCCAGCAGTGGAGATAAATGGTAAACAATTACCCATATTGGGGTGAGGGCAATAAAGAACTCGGAACGCTGACAACATGTCTAACAAGGAACCAGACTGTTCAAAGTAAGACTTGAATGTGAACTAGGGAATTATACAGCCAGAAAGTGAAGAGAATAAAAAGAATTTGATTCACAAACCTATACTGAGACACGTACACACTTGCGTTGGCATGAAAGGCCTCACTTGAACCATTAATTCCTACAGGTCCACTGGCGCATCCTTAGATGTTGGCAGGAAGTCTCCTGAACATGCTACGCTCATTCCTGCCTACATGTTTCAGTTAGGCTTTCTAGAATTCTCTCTTCATCATTTACCCAAGCCTAAAATCTGTCCCCCTTCCCACACAAAATCTTTAGTCACTGACTATACAACACATTCCAACCCTAATTTGTTTTTTGTTTTTGTTTTTTTTTTGGTGAGAGTCTTGCTCTGTCACCCAGGTTTGACTACAGTGGCACGATCACAGCTCACTGCAGCCTCAGACTCCTGGACCCAAGTGATCCTCCTGCCTCAGCCTTTCACGTAGCTAGGAATTCAGGCACGTGCCACCACATCTGGCTAATTTTTTCATTTTTTGTAGATGGGATCTTTTTTTTTTTTTTGAAAAGGAGTCTCACTCTGTCGCCCAGGCTGGAGTGCAGTGGTGCAAACTCTGCTCACTGCAAGCTCCGCCTCCTGGTTTCACGCCATTCTCCTGCCTCAGCCTCCCAAGTAGCTGGGACTACAGGTGCCTGCCACCATGCCCGGCTAATTTTTTTCCGTATTTTTAGTAGAGGCGGGGTTTCACCGTGTTAGCCAGGATGGTCTTGATCTCCTGACCTTGTGATCTGCCTGCTTCGGCCTCCAAAAGTGCTGGGATTACAGGCGTGAGCCACCATGCCCGGCCTGTAGATGGGATCTTGTTACATTGTCCTGGCTGGTCTCGAACTCCTAGGCTCAAGGGACCCTCCCACCTTGGCCTTCCAAAGTGCAGGGATGACAGGTGTGAGTAACCATACCTGCCTCCAGCTCTAATCTGAATGCACCATGTCGCAATTTACAGAAAAAAAACAGAATACAATAATCTCTTTAGCCTGCTCTTTAAAAACTAAGTATCTGAGGAGATACCATCGTGTTTCTTATCACTAAATGGGCTGCAATGGGTCTTAGTTTTTAAGATCAATATAATTACTACTTTCACAAATGCAAACTATTCATCACAAAAATAATCACAGCTTAGACCACTGCTATGCACTGCCATTACTAGAAAATTTATTCCAAAACTTTTTACCAATAGATAACTGGCATGCTTGCTTCAGCAACATATATGATAAACTTGGAACAATACAGAGAAAATGAGCATGGCCCCTGCACAAGGATGACATGCAAATTCATGAAGCATTCCATTTCTTTTCTAATTGTTTTTAATATGTACGCGCAGCTAGTTATCATCTAAAAAAAAGCTAGTTATCTTTTTTTATAACTAGCCGCACGTACATATTAAAAAACAATTTAAAATGAAAGGTTTCATATGAAGGCTTTTAGGCCCACCACAGAACAGTCATAGAAAACTGATTAAAATGTACATGCTGTAATCAAATATTTTAGTCTACCATATCCTTTTGCAAATTTCTGCAACACGCATTTGCAGACTCTTGCCATACATCTAACACCTGACTGATATAGTACTTTTGGGCATTCCAGATCGTACAGCACTTCATAATAATAGACGTTACCAGCTATTATCAATTCATTTGTGCAGTGATTCTCTCTGCCACTCATGAGGTAAGGGCTGTTTTATACCCTGCTGTATGCCCAGCATTTAGAAGAGTACCTGGCATGAGGCCGGGCACGGTGGCTCATGCCTGTAATCCTGGTACTTTGGGAGGCCAAGGCAAGCAGATTATTTGAGGTCAAGAGTTCGAGACCAGCCTTGGCCAACATGGTGAAACCCTCTCTACTAAAAATACAAAAAAAAAAAAAAAAAAAAGAGCAGGGCATGGTGGCAGGCGCCTGTAATCCCAGGTACTCAGGAGGCTGAGGCAGGAGAATTGCTTGAACCCAGGAGGCAGAGGCTGCAGTGAGCCAAGATCGCACCACTGCACTCCAGCCTGGGTGACAGAGTGAGACCCTGTATCAAAAAAAATAAAGCACCTGTCACGTAACAGGGATTCTGTATACATCTGTAGAATATACCCATCACATAGTAAACACTTAATAAACGTGTATCAAATACTCTACAATTCACATAGCAATCTTACAGGATAGGAACCATTATTGTCCCCCTTTCATAGACAAGAGACCTGAAGTAGTAAGATGTTAAATAAATACTACTGTTGGGCCAGGTGCCTGTGGTCCCAGCTACTCGGGAGGCAAAAGCTGCAGTGAGCTGAGATCGCGCCACTGCACTCTAGCCTGGGTGACAGAGCAAGACTCTGTCTCAAAATAAATAAATAAATGCATACATACATACTACTGTTGGTATTTTCAATTTAATGCTAGTAATTAATGGAGTATTCACCACACCCAAGATATTAGGTACTTACAAAGATCCTGAAAAAGCAAAAATGTCCCTGCCCTCCAATATACCATTCCACAACAGAAAAGATGCACACATTCAAGCAACGTGGATGGATTCCTCAAAACAGTTCACGGCGCTCTTTAACAGAAATTATTTCACTTGAACCACAAAACAATACTTCAGAGTAATACCTGTTTTGTAGTTGAGGAACTAAAGTTCAAAGATACTACTCAAAAATCGAAATATAGGTAGTAATATTAAGATTTAGGCCAGGTGTGGTGGTTCATGCTCAGGCTGGTCTCCTGACCTCATGTGATCTGCCCTCCTCAGCCTCCCAAAGTGCTGGGGTCACAGGTGTGGGCCACATGCCTGGCCAAGAGTACTTTCATACATTAACTGATTCAATAGCTAGTACTAATTTGTAAACTAACTCCACAGGCATTTTAAATATTAAAATTCCATTTAAAAGCTCATTTACTACTTGAACTTGAGACTGTCTTCTATTTTCTTGGCATTAACTTTTTTAGCATAAATACACGTTCAGTAACAAGTGCTGACATTTGATCACTTTTTGGATGACTCATTCATTCAACTATATTTTAAACTATTTTTACATGATACTGTGTTGGAAGAATGAAAATAAAATTATGTTTAAAACTTTTTTATTTTTATTTTTATTTTTTAAAGTTACCATAGCCTCTGAAATTAACCTAGGAGCATAACTTTTTTAAAAAGTACTTCAGCTTCACTGAAGAGAAAAAAAGTTCAAAGTAAAAAAAAGCTAGTTTTTAGTGGTTTCACACAGCTAATTACTTCTCCCTACTATCTTTATAACCAAAATACTTCTCCCTACTATCTTTATAACCAAAGTAAAAATAAAATTACATATAAATTTCAAGATTTTCTAAATTTACTAAAATACACACGGTATAAACTTACACTGGTTTTGAACAACTTTCTTCTGGGGGGAAAAAAATCAACTTTTTGTACCAAGTGGTATTTAATCATTTCATAAATCAGTCACTGTTTACCACAAAACCTTCCAATACCATAAATGACATCTCAGGTCATAACCTCTTAATATCTATGTCTTTATATCTAATTATCTTTTTTTGAGATGGAGTCTTGCTCTGTTGCCCAGGCTGGAGTGCAGTGGTGCAATCTCAGCTCACTGTAACCTCCGCCTCCCAGGTTCAAGCCATTCTCCTGCCCCAGCCTCCTGAGTAGCTGGGATTACATGGCTGCACCACCATGCCTGGCTCATTTTTTCGTATTTTTAGTAGAGATGGGGTTTCACCATGTTGTCCAGGCTGGTCCTGGAATTCCTTGACCTCAAATGATCTGCCCGACTCAGCCTCCCAAAGTGCTGGGATTACAGGGGTGAGCCACCATGCCCGGCCTAATTATCTTTTTAAAAGTAGCACTTAAGATATTTAATATGGCCTGCGGTGGTGGCTCACTCCTGTAATCCCGGCACTTTGGAAGACTGAGGTGGGAGGATCATCTGAGGTCAGGAGTTCGAGACCAGCCTGGCCAACATGGTGAAATCCCATCTCTACTAAAACAAAAAATTAGCCAGGGGTGGTGGCACTCACCTGTAATCCCAGTTACTTAGGAGGCTGAGGCAGGAGAATCGCTTGAACCCACGAGGCAGAGGTTGCAGTGAGCCGAGATCGCACCACTGCGCTCCAGCCTGGGCGACAGAGTGAGACTCGTCTCAAAAAAAAAAAGAAAAAGATATTTAACAAAGATGTTCAACAAAATCTGATAAACTAAATCTGATATGCTCTAGAATTTGTTGAACATCTTTGTACAACGTAATCAAAACGATGGGAAAGGTAAATGGGCATTATGATAATAGAATCCTTGTAATAGGAATGCCTAAAAATGTTATAGAGCACTTTAAAACTAAGATTATCCTTCCATTAGTTACAAAAATGAAGTTTTCTTACCATGAAATCAATCTATAAAATCCACAGATTGATGTAATCTCCAGTAATTTATAAGAATTACGGATCCTTTCCAAACTCAAAATAACTGGGAGAAAAATCTCAAAGGCAACAAGGAGATGTTTCAGAATTAAGATTATTAAGACCCCAAGCCAGTTTCACTAGTAAGACTTCTTCATACAAGTGACAAATCTATTACCCTGAAATGGTGACATTAAAAACAGTATTTTGTAGTCTCTAAAATTAAGCATTAAGAAAACCAAATTTGCTTGGTTATCCAGTTTTAACTTTAGTTGGATTTGTGACACCCGTATTTTACTTCTTATTCTGAAATAAGATGTAAAAATTATATACTCAAGTAAATATCTCATAAATGTAAAAGCCACAACTCCACTTCCTAAATGTACTTAACCAATAATTCATTTGTCTCCTGAAGTGATGTAGTAAATAGACACTAACTAAAAACAAAACTCTGACACATATCACTTGGTTTTTTTGAGACGGAGTCTCGCTCTGTCGCCCAGGCTGGAGTGCAGTGGCACCATCTCAGCTCACTGCAACCTCTGCTTCCCGGGTTCAAGCGATTCTCCTGCCTCAGCCTCCCGAGTAGCTGGGAACACAGGCACGCGCCACCACTCCCGCATAATTTTTGTATCTTTAATGTAGATAAGGTTTCACTATGTTGGCCAAGGTGATCTCAAACTCCCAACTCAGGTGATCCGCCCACCTCGGCCTCCCAAAGTGCTGGGGTTACAGGCGTGAGCCACCGGGCCCGGCTTCACTTATTTAAGGTGAATTATTCTAACTCTTTAAGTGAAATAACAGGGGACTTGAGAACCTTTGCTCACATCCAGCCCACCATTTCCATGCTGTATTTACTGTCCTGAGTAAGATACTCAACTTGCTTCTTCATCTGTTAAACGGAAGTCAAAATAATACCTATCTTGCACCACAGCTGTGGGAATGAAATGGAAGACATCTAATTTGTACAGTGGTAGGCAAGCATAATACGTATACACTGAGTAAATGAAAAACACTGATTTTATAAACTAATGTCAACTTTCAGATATGTAATGGTATTAGAGGAGAATAAAATGGTAAAAACAGCACATGCTTCATTGTGCAGTTTACATCAATTTTTGATTTTCTTGAAGACATTCTCTTTCCTAGCCATGCCTACACAGTTCAACACATTTTTTCTGAGGTCTGTACAGTCTACTTTACCCGAAGATATTTTCTTAACTAGACGTTAATGTCAAACAGAATCTAATGCCAGATTTTCAAAATATCCAGGACGCCGTATTACCTGTAGCATTAAATACTAAGGTGTTCGTTTTTAATCAATTAATCAGAATTCCTAGAACTTTAGAATATTCAACTCTTAAATGAAAATCACTATCGACCACTAAAATTTCCATTGCTATACTTTTCTGGGGAACATGTTTAAAAAAAAATCTACTGATTGTCAAAACATAGGCAGATGGTCAAAATAAACGCTAATAAACTTTAGAAGTGGCATAATATGCATGTGATTCTCGTTTTTTTAAAAGTACATTAAAAACCAACTAACTCAAACAGATCAAAAATAATGATAGGACAACTGAAACATACACTATCACACTTTTTAAATGTTCTGAAAAAATGCGCATTTTTGTCACTCTCCAGTTACTTCTAACAAGCTTTAGTAACAAAAAATAATACTCATTCCTTCCAAGACCTCTCCAATGCACGACTTTAAATATTATCATTTAAAATCATGACTCTCACGTTGAAGCATTACTATAAAGCCACAAACTACGTTGTACCTTCAAGACTATTTTGTTACGATTCCAACTCTCTGATTCCGCAAAGTTATCTTAAAAGGCCATCAATTCACTATTCTTTTCCACAACAATTTATGCGTGTTTAAAACTTTTTCCCAGATATGCTCCCAAAACAAATAGAAAAGATTGTTAAAATCACGTTGGAGACCACATGACTGACTACAAATGAGGGATTTGGGAGGCAATGATTTAATATAAAAGAACAGTCCTTTTTTTGTTTAAGTAGAGAAAAGTGATAGCTGGGGTCTCCCCCCTGGACAAGGAAGTTCTCTTAAATCCAGGCGAGACCAGCCATATTGGAAACACTTGTCAATTACAGTTCTGACAAGTGTTCCCGAACACGGTTGGAAGAAGCTAACCTTGAGTACCGACGTGTGTACATCAAGGCCCTCTTCTGCTCCGCCAGAGGATCTGGGCCCGTTTGGGGACTGTTTCCGAGTTAGAGCCGTCCTGAGGTCCGTGAGGAGCGAAGCGCCGAGGGGAAAGAGGGCGGGGAAAGGAGAGTTGGGGGGGAACGGTTTGAGAGTTGGAAGCCGCGATGCGCTGCGAGAGGGGCGCGGCGGCGACGGCGAGAGATTTCCGAGTTGAGTCTGGGGGAGGGGCCGAGGATTCGGGGAGCAAGGGGATCGCGGCAAAAAGTCGCCTTGGTCCCCCTCTGAGGGGCCCGGGAGTTCAAGAGGAGGAAGGGAAGGGGAAACGCTTCAGAGCACTGACCTGTCCTCCGAGTCCATGCGGCTCAGGGGTTCCCCATCCGACGACATCTCCAAGCTGCCTCGCCGGCCCCCGGAGGTCGCGCTGCTTCCGCCTCCCCCAGTCCCGTAGCCCTCGTCGCCGCCGCTGGAGACGACGCTGCTGCTACTGCTGCCGCCCCCGCCGCCGCCCTGGCTGCCCCGCGGTCCCTTGGGCTCCTCCAGGCCCTCCTTGCCGTCCCCATCCCCGCTGCTGCTGCTGGCGGCGCCGGGGCTCAGCGAGCGGGTCTCGTCGCTGCTGCTCCCGCCGCTGCTGCCGACCAGGCTCTCGGCGCTACTCTCCTCCTCACCCCCGCCGCTGCTGCTGCTCTCATCTTCCTCCTCCTCGTCGTCCTCCTCCTCGTCTTCGTCCTCCCCGGCCTGGCTGGCGCTCTCGGGGCTCGGCTCCGACATCGTCTCTGCCTCGCCGCCCCCCACTCCGCCGCCGCCTCCGCCGCCCCCACCGCTGCCGCCGTTCAGCAGCAGCGCCGCCACCGCCTCGGCCTCCGCCTCCTCTTCCTCCTCCTCCTCTTCCTCCTCCTCCTCGGGGGGCTCAGCCCGGCCCCGCGCCGCCGAACCCGGGCTGCCGGGGGGCAGAGGGCTCAGGCGGGAGAGCTCCTCCAGGTCGGCCATGTCGGTGATAGCGGCGGCCATGGCGGCGCCTGCTCCTCCTCCTCCTCCTCCCCGCCGCCGCCGCCGCCTCCCTCTCTCGACTCTCGCTCCCTCGCCCCCCTCCCAAACGCCCAAAACTCCGCCGACGCCGCTGCAGAGCAGGAGGAGGGCCCGCGAGCTGCGTCAGCCTGCACACGCGCTACGGAGCCCGCGCGGGGACAGGCGCGCGACTACGCGCACTCACACGGAGACGGCTGCGCGCCTGCGCGGCGGCACGAGGCTGCACCTCCCCCGGCTGCGGGTTCTGCGCCCGCGCCCCCGCCCGGCGCCCGCCCCGCTGCCCCGCGCCCTCCCCCGCCCCGGCCCCGGCAAGTGCTCAGCGTTTCCTCGGGACCTTCCCACGCCCTCCCGGGCTTCGAAGCCCAGGGACACGCGGACTGAAAACTCCAACGCTGGCCGGGGATTTTAGCAGCCTTCCGAGTTGTCACGATAAACTCATTCATTCCGGGGGTGTTCGGGGAGTGTCCCCTCTGTACAGGCGCTGAGCCAGGAATAGAACGAGCCTACAGTCTACGAAGAGAGCCGTTTAAAATGGACAAAAATTAAAACACTACGGTGTAAGGTACTAAATTTTTATGCGCAACATAGGGCGACAGGTTTTAATACACCCTATGTTTGAATACCCCTGGGGATGTTGACATCCTGAACCCAGAGCAAACATCTTGGTTCAAGGTCCTCAAACTTTTTAGTTCATGAGCCTTCTAAAACAATTTTGTAAAGCTGTGTATGTTCTTATACAGTTTAGAATGACAGCTACATTTCTTCCGGCTTATACATATTTCATCTGTCGCATTTTTTAAATACTGTATAGCCAATGGATTCTAAATACCATAGGGATTTAATACCCACTAATATCCATTTTTAAAAAATACATTTTGGAAAATACAATTTCCAAATACTGTCTTCTGGAACTCATATTGAAGTTCCATATCTCCTCTAGAATTTTATCCTAATAATATATTTTATATTTGAACTATTTTGATCGTCTTACCACAGTTCCTTGTAATAAAAATGTGAACATAAATTGAAGTATCTGGGTTGTTTTTTATATTTTCTGTGATCATAAAGCTCTTACTTCAACCGATAAAAACAAATCTATTTCAAATGTTTTTAAGTACTAAACACAAAAGCAAAATTTTATTGGCAATGCATCTTGCAGAAATGAACTTGGGTGGACTTTTTTCTAATATACATTATGACCTTCAGTGGATGGATTTTTTTGAGAAATAGTTCAGCATCAGTTCTATTCCAAGTTTTCAATTCCATGGATGTAAGTGTTGAGAAAACTTGTTCGCATAAAAAAGCAGATGAGAATGAATGGAGTTTTGTTATAGCAATGCCACACAATTCTTTGAATGCTTTTCGAATTATATGCCCAAAAATCGCATAAAGATCTAACAAAGAAAAAATACTTTTAATGATCTGTCAGCTGACAACTCTGATTAGGTTCTCTTTCAACTTGTTGAAAGCAAGCAACTGAAAACCACCTGTCTTATGAAAGGATGTGTTACCCATTCTTATTCACCAGTCAATTGTGCCTTTCTTTGGTGTCCTGGAGGTTTTTGCATACCCGGGTATTGCACCTTACTAAGATTTAGCATGAGGAAGAATTATGCCTTTCTTTTGTAAAGTAGGGAAGAGGTCACTGGAAGAAAGGAGACTGGAAAAGAGCCCACATTACACCCTGACCCAAGGACACATTTTCAGGCCAATTTTAGGGATGCTTCTACTCAAGGAAAATGAGGATAGAACTGACTGCCTGAAAACAGAGCCTCCATGCTCATTTCCCATTTGGGAAAGTCTTCATATACCATGAGTACCTAGTATTACATCCTCTGCCTTAGGCCTTTGGACAGCTGTTACATAAAATGTTGCCTCTAAGGGAATGCAAAAATAATAAATAACATGGGACATCATTTACAGATACCTTCAGAGGCACATACAATGTACGGTATTAACTTCCAACATTTTAAACCTCAAAGGCAAACTTAGATAAGGAATGTATTAAAGTGAAATACCTGTAAACTGTAAATTAAAAACTCAGAAGTCCGGCAGGATGGCTTATACCTGTAATCCCAGCACTTTGGGAGGCCAAAGTAGGAGGCTCACTTGAGCCCAGGAGTTTGAGACCAGCCTAGGTAAAATAGCAAGACCCTGTCTCTACAGCACACCTGTAGTCCCAGCTACTCAGGAGGCTGAAGTGGGAGGTTCACTTGAGCCCTGGAGGTTGAGGCTGCAGTGAGCCATGATCATGCCACTGCACTCCATACATTTCCTCACCCACCATAAGGGTCATGGCCAACACTGCTACAACAAAAGACAGGTTAACAAGAGAAAAGTGTAACAAATTAATTTAATGGAAGTCTTATGTGACACAGGAGCCTTCAGAAATAAAGACCCAGAGAAAGCTGTCCATTTGTATGCTTAGATTCAACAAAGAGTGGACATCCATGTAGAAATGTGATTGTACAAAAAGAGAATGAACTAATAGTAATAGACTGAGTGTAGAAACCCAGCAAGGCCTGTCTGTTCAGATTCTTCTTGACCTCTCTGTGTAGCATTCCTTCCACCCAGGTATAGAGCAGACTTCTCTGGAATGACAGTCTTCAAACGAGAAGGGAGAGAGTGACCCTTCTTGGTTTCATGGCTTACTTTGTGGGGAAAGGAGTTCTGGTTTATATAACTAGCTTAGGGTGAGTAAGAAGGACAGGAGACAGCCGAACAGAAGTTCAGTGAGAGACTTTGCTTCTCAGGCTTTCCAATCTCCTTTAGTTCAAAGTACTCAGCATGGGGGCCAGGTGCAGTGCCTCACTCCTGTAATCCCAGCACTTTGGGAAACTGAAGCAGGGGGATCACTTGAGCCCAGGATTTCGAGACCAGCCTGGGCAATGTGATGAAACCCCATCCCTACAAAACTTTTTTGTTGTTGTTGTTAACTAGCCAGGTTTGGTGGTGTGCACCTGTAGTCCAACTACTTGGGAGACTGAGGTGGGAAGACAGCTTGAGCCAGGAGATTGAGGCTGCAGTGAACCGTGAGTGATCAAGAGCCATTGCACCCCAGTTTGGGCAATAGAGTAAGACCTTATCTCAAAAAAAGAAAAAGAAAGAAAGAAAGAAAATAAAACAAAACACAAAGTGTTACCAGAAAGGGGCCCCAATCTCGACCCCAGGAAAGGGTTCTTGGACCTCACACAACAAAGAATTTGGGGTAAGTCCATACAGTAAAGTGAAAGCAAGTTTATTAAGAAAGTAAAGGAATAAAAGAATGGCTACTCCACAGAGCAGCCCTGAGGGCATCTAGCTGGCCACTTTTATGGTCATCTCCTGATTATATGCTAAACAAGGGGTAGATTATTCATGAGTTTTCCAGGAAAAGGGTGCGCAGTTCCTGAAAATGAGGGTTTCTCCATTTTTTAGATCATAGGGTAACTTCCCAACATTGCCATGGCATTTGTAAACTGTCATGGCACTGGTGGGAGTTGTCTCTTAGCATGCTAATGTATTATAATTAGTGTGTAATGAGTAGTGAGGATGACCAGAGGTCACTTTCATCGCATCTTGTTTTTTGTGGGTTTTGGTCAACTTCTTTACCACATCCTTTTACCAGCAAGGTCTTTGTGACCTGTATCTTGTGCTGACCTGCTATCTCATCCTTAGAATGCTTAACCTCCTGGGAATGCAGCCCAGTAGGTTTCAGCCTTATTTTACCCAGCCTGTATTCAAGATGGGAGTCGCTGTGGTTCGAACACCTCTGGCAAAGTACTCAGCATGCCAAAGCACCATACTTTGGGGTATCATTTTCTGAGCCCCAACAAATGTATGTGCCAGACACTGTGTTAAGCCCTGGAGATTACGGTTCACGTTTGACCGAGTTCATCAAGGAAAGCTTCATGAAAAATGTAGGATTTCAACAAAGTGTATGGTAAGATATATAACTATATCTGGTTTCATTAATTTGAGCTGGATTTTGAAGAGCGAACAGAATTCTGTGTTGAGGAACTCAAACTGAGAAGCAATACGTGGAAAAGCATCAACATTTATTCATGACAAGGTTAATTAACCATAAGAAATCATGGCAAGAAAGCTAAAAATAATTAAATATTAGATTGAAGAAGGACATGAATAAAAAGTTGATGTTGGGGACCACGCACAGTGGCTCATGCCTGTAATCCCAGCACCGTGGAGGGCTGAGACAGACAAATCACTTGAGGTTACGAGTTCAAGGCCAGCCTGGCCAACAAGGCGAAACCCTATCTCTATAAAAAATAAAAAAATTAGCCAGGCACAGGAGAATCGCTTGACCTTGGAAGGTGGAGGTTGCAGTGAGCGGAAATTGCACCACTGCACTCCAGTCTGGGTGACAGAGTGAGACCTTGTCTCAAAAAAAAAAAAAAAAAAAGTTTTGACAGGTATGTACTGATATTTTAATAAAGGTGTAATATGATTAGATTATATTGTACATCTGTAGAATCTAATGTATAGGAGATAGGTTGAAAAGTGTGAAAGGTTCCAGTGAAGGATTTATTAAGGGAAAAAAAAAAGTGTCAAAAGTGAATGGAGATTAGACACATGGAAATGGCAAGTATCAAAGCCACAAACGAATATTTTAGCTGTGGTATTTATACTCGAAGACTAAAATGAACTGTCTCGGAATTGGCATTTTGGAGAAAATTGTGTTTCCCATCACTGGAGAGTTTCCCTGTCTTCCTCTTGGTTTAGTTGCAGACATCACTGCTCTGCATGCATCTCCTTAGAACAAGGCCATGCTTCTCCATAACCACAGTGACAGGATGTCATTATTTCACTCTCAAAATTTAAATAACTGAAGTGTTGAACTAGAGGCAGAACCTCTGTGTGACAGTTTCTTT
Organism: Symphalangus syndactylus; assembly: GCF_028878055.3. NCBI lineage: Eukaryota > Metazoa > Chordata > Mammalia > Primates > Hylobatidae > Symphalangus > Symphalangus syndactylus. Next base: position 136,767,115 of record NC_072427.2, read on the forward strand.
TGGCAGCATCAGGTGACAGGTTTGATGATCCTGAGAACCAAAATCGTTCCCCAGATCAGTACCCATTCATAAACTGTGCATTCCCGGTTTGTAGCTACATAGGTACTAAAAGTAGCTTTCATAAACTTTTATAACAACTTGACAGAGTAGTTTTATGTCTGCATAAAATTACTAATCTAAGGGCTGTGCACAGTGGCTTACGCCTGTAATCCCAGCACTTTGGGAGGCTGAGGCGAGTGGATCACCTGAGGTCAGGAGTTCAAGACCAGCCTGACCAACATGGAGAAACCCCATTTCTACTATAAATACAAAATTAGCCAGGCATGGTGGCACATGCCTGTAACCCCAGCTACTCAGGAGGCTGAGGCAGGAGAATTGCTTGAACT